>NW_022103899.1:42876312-42880816 GCF_000313985.2 Echinops telfairi | reverse complement strand
GTTTCGCTGCTGTAAGCATTGTGTTCCTTCAAGATCGATCTATGTGGGAGCAAACTGATAACAGCAACGGAGGGGCCATGGGTTTATGTTCATGATGGAGAAGCAATTCAGGAAAGGAGGATAAGATGATGACACACATCAAAGAGTCTACTCAGTGTCATGGAATTGGACATGTAGAAACGATTGAATTGGTGTGTGTTTTGCTGGTGTATATTTAAAATCTTAAATAAGATTTGAAGAAAAGCAGAAGCCACCACTAATGGCTTATGAGAAGGAGAGCAATAGATAACAGGTAGTTCTCCTCTACGTGGGAAGGGGTCCAAGAATGAGGAACTCCCTGAAATTGCGGGGTTCTCCACTCCAGGGCTGGGAGGCTACCACGGTTTCTGAGTCTCTGGCCTGCCTAGCACTTCCTTTGACATTGTGAGAGCTGAAGAAAAACCTGTGTTGAGTTTTGAGTCATATTTAAATGCATAAGAAATTCCTTCAAGAACTGGTGACTAGGAACATGAATAAATATCTATTGTCTCGGGGTTACTGTGGGTCAGACATGTTGGCGTTTCAGAGCTGGGTGGAATGGGCACCCGGTCTCTCAGGAAGTTGCCGTTAAGATGTGACGACTAGCATTTCGCAGTGACTACCAGAAGTTGCAGTTAAGATGGGACTACCAGCATTTGAAGGCCTACGTGACACAGGAGGAGCTACGTCCAAGCTACATCCTTCTGGCAAGTTGGTCCTTGAATGGTGGCAGGTACGACTCAGTCCCTGATGACACTGCCCATCATTCCCGGAGCAAGGGATAAACGAGAGAGCATGGAAGATGCTGCAATGTCTTTGGTGACCGAGCCTAAGAAGACACCCCCTATCGGTTTCGGTATTTCGTTGCTCATGCTGGCCAATCATGATGCACGTGGGAGAGCACTACTACCAAAAGGGGTCATCAAGGACCATGGGAGGTCACATTAGAGGCTAATGAGAGTGTGATGCTAAAGAGAATGGCCTTGGAACCAGACAGACCTGTGCTGGGGTCTCAGGGCCTTGACTATGCCCTGTGTGATCCTGAGCTATTCACTTAAACTCTCAGGCCTCGATTTTTATCTGTAAAATAGGAATAAAAATAAGAATTCCAATATCATAGGAGGGCTGGGAGACGTCAGAAAGGTAATGTGCATAGAATGCTTAGCTCAGCTCGAAGCGCAGAGTCCGTGTTTGATAGTTTAACTCTCACTGGTGTAATAGGGAAGCAGGGAGGCAAAGGACCACTAGAAGAGCAAACCATCTCTGGGGTAGACTTAGTCATTCACACACACACACACACACACACACACACACACACAGAGTTCACATTCTAATTCCCAGAACCGGTATCTGTGAGTTGATATCAACTCGATGGCAGTGCATTTAAGTTTTTTTAAGATATGATAAAAGGAATTTTGAAGATGTATGTCAAGGATCTTGAGATGAAAAAAAAATTGTCCTGGATTATCTGGTGGGCCCACTGATAGAATGAGTAGGTTCCTTTTCCAAAAGCAGCAGCAGAGATCGAGAAGAGTAGAGGAAACGTCATGACTGAAGCAGAAATCGGAAGGACGCAATCACAAGCTAAGGCCCCTTGGCAAACAAGGCACTTGAAACTAGAAAGTGCGGGGACCAGTGTCTCCCCCGAAAACACCAGGAGGAACAGTCCTGCCAGAACCTTGATGTCAGCCCTTTAAGACTCAGTTCCCTGCACTGGTCTGTCAGATAGCCGGCCTGTGGGAGCGTGGGTGGTGCCGTGGCGCTGAAGGCTATGGCACTGGTCCTTCCAATGCCAGCAGGCCCACCCACAGTGAACAGCTTTCAGCAGAGCCTCCAGGCTCAACACAGTCTGTGAAGAAGGAAGAGGCTGTCCGCTTCTCAGAAATTAGCCCCTGAGAACTTTTTGGATAGCATCTAAACATTGGCATATACTAAAAAGGTCTTGAATTGATGCAGCCCACTCTCAGAGATAGGACCAGAAGATGAGTCTGTCGGGTCAGAAGGCACTGAAATGGGACAGGAGAAAAGCTGCCTTCTCAAGGTCGTGTTGACCATAATGACGTGGATAGAGCAAAGCTTACAGGAATACAAGTCAAAAATGAGAAGAAACAGCTGCAAAATCAAGGAATTGTTGGAATGAGTGAAATATGAATCTAGAAAAGTTGGAAGTCATTTAAAAGGAAATGGAATACAGAAAAATTGATATTGTAGGAGTTAGTGAGTTGAAATGAACTGGTATGGGCCTTTTTGAATCGGAAAAACACATTGTTTTCTCTCTTGGGAATGACAAATTCTAGGGGACTGGTGTTGCATGCATTGCCCAAAAGGACATTTCAAGATCTATACTGAATTACAAGGATAATGTCTGTCCGCATACAAGGAAATCCAGTCAATACAATTATCATTCATATTCATACACCAGCCACTAAAGCTGGTCATGCAGACATTGAAGTATTCTAATAAAGTCTTCAGTCTGAAATTGAAAATTTCATTGAAAATTATTGGCTATTAGAATACAGAAGTTAGAAACAAAGAAGAAGGAGCAATCGTTGGAAAATTGGTGATATAAATCAAACTGGAGGTCGAATAATAGAATTTTGCAAGATCAACTATTTCTACATCACAAATTCCTTTGCTCAACACTATCAACAGCATCTATACACATGGACTACACAGAAGAAATACACAGAAATCAAATTGATTACATTTGTGGGAAGAGCTGATGGAGAAGCTCAATGTCAGCAACTAAAACAGACCATCAATTGCTTGTATGAAAAGTTGGGTTGAAGCTGGAAAAAATTAAAATGAGTCCATGAGAATCCAAATATGATCATGAGTATATGCCACCTGAATTTCAAGAACATCTCAAAAAGAGAAGTGACGTAATGGACACTAATTACAGAAGATCTGATGCGCTGTGAGATGATATCAAGAACATCATACATAAAGAAAACAAAAAGTCATTAAAAAGACAGAAAAGAAAGAAAATATCAAAATGGATGCCTGGGGAGACTCTGAAACTTGCTCTTAATCATAGAGTAACTAAGGTACGTGGAAGAAATGATGAAGTCAAATAGCTGAACATAAAATTTCACAGGACAACTGGAGAAGACAAAGTAAAATATTATAATGAAATGGACAAAGACAGACTTAGAAAACCAAAAAGAAAGCACATGCTCAGCAGACCTGCTGTTGACAGAACTACAGAAAAAAATTCAAGGCTTGCGTTGCAATATTGAAAAGTTATATGGGAAAAATAGGGAATGATGCAGGAAGCATCATAAGAAGATGGGAATCATACACAGAGTTGCTGTATCAGAAAGAACTGGTTGAGATCCAGTCTTTTCCAGAGGTAGCATATGAGCAAGAGCCAAGGGTACTGAAGGAATAAGTTAAAGCTGCACTGAGAGCATTTGCCAAACATAAAGCACCAGGAATTGATGGAATACTAATGGAAATGTTTCAACAAGCTAAAATCACTCACTCATCTGTGCCAGGAGATTGGAAGATAGCTATTTAGCCAGCTGATTGAATGACACCCATATTTTTACCCATCCCAAAGAAAGGTGACCCAGTAGGATACACAAACTATAGAACACACTCATTGATATCACGTCCAAGTAAAATTTTGCTGAAGATCATCCAAAAATAATTGCAGCAATACTTTGACAGGAAACAGCCAGAGGTTCAGGCAAGATTCAGAAGATGTGGAACAAGAAATCTCATTGCTGATGTAAGATGAACCTTGGCTGAGAGCAGAGAATACCAGAAAGATGTTTACTTTTGTTTTATTGACTACAAAAAGGAATTCGACTGTGTGGATTTCAGCATTGAGAAGAATGGGGATTCTGATTCCAGAATACTTCATTGTGCTCACGCAGAACTTGTACATGGATCAAGAAGTTGTATGATAAGAGTTGTATGAGCCCCCCAAAATATCATTTAATAAAAAAAAAGTTGTATGAACAGAGAAGGTGAATGTTGCCTAGTTTAAAATCAGGAAAGATTGGTTATATGAAGCTAGATTATATGAAGAAGAACAGAGCATCAGGATTGGAGGACTGCTTATTGACAATCTGCAATATGCAGGTGGCACAGCCTTTCTTGATGGAGGTGAGGACTTGAAGCACTTGCTAATGAAGATCAAGGAGTGTAGCCTTCAGTATGAATTGCAACCCAATATAAAGAAAGCCTGGAAGCAAAAGTCATGAGACCAAACTATGTGTCATAGTTTAGAGTGTTGAAAAACAGAGGTTACTTTGAGGAGGAAGGTGACCCAAGCCATGGTATTTTCAAGTGCCTCAAATATAGGTGAAAGTTGGTCATTGATAAGGAAGACCAGGTGAGCTGAAAAAGCACCACCTGTGGTAGTTACATAATCTGTTGTCCATTTGAGACTTAAGAATGAAGGGGTGGAGTTTATCCTGTCATTCAGGTCAAAGCTTGATGACCTCATTTGGACACGCTAAGGAGATAAATAGCTCGC
>NW_022103899.1:42874781-42876212 GCF_000313985.2 Echinops telfairi | reverse complement strand
TGCCAGCGCTAAGTTGCTTCCACTGTCACTGGATCCACAAGACTTTCCACCCACTGGTCTGTGATCTTCCTGCATGTGGTATCATTGCACATGTTGCATGAGTCTAAAGAGGAATTTACAGAATGGTATTAGACAAATGGGCTAATATCAGACTTATGGACTTGATCTGGACTGAACTGGGATGATTTCTCAATATTCAGTTGCTCTTGTATATAAAGCTCTTACTCATACACATGAGTGTCTATGAATTTGTTCCTCTAGTCTACCCACACCACCCCAGTAAGCTGCCTGCACATTCTCACACATTCCCCGCCCGCTCTTCAACTCATTTTCAGAAGTACCAAATGATTTCTTCTAAAGTGTTGCCAGCTTTTACTGAAAAATATAAGGTTGAAAGAAGACAAAACTTCAATGTAGAGCAAGAGGGGAGCCAAAAGCCAAGGCCAGGCGAAGGGCGAGAAGCCACTTCAAAATGACAGATGAAGAAGCTAATTAAGCAAAAACAATGGGAAGGCCAGTGAAAACTCTGCAAACAAATGAGAAGGAAAACGCTAGAAAAAAAAAATTTTGAGTGGCCATGTCAGCTGGAAGCCAACTCTGATGGAAAGGCCAGCGAACGAATTCAGAGTCGTGATTCACAGCACCCTCTGCCTTTGCACTGCCTGTAGTTTTCAGACTTGATGGCATTAAAGGACATTCAGGAACTTTGCAAATTCAACAATGTTGTGCAGAACATCGACAGGCCTCGCCTCCTATGCCGTTTCACTTGGAAAACCAAGAAGGCCAGCTTGGTGGGGGGGGGGGCGATAAAAAGGATGAAAATGACAAAGGACGAGTCCGTTGGAAGGCTACCTGCATCAAGCCAGAGCACTATCGTGAACCCATCGAGAAAGAAGACTGGCTGATCTGGCATCAGTCACTGGATGTACTGAAGGCGTTCCATGAACCCAAGGCCTGCGTGATCGAAGGGTTGGTAAACCACAATCCACCCAAGGAGCTGATGTGGAAACAAGCATCAGGTCGGGGAAGTGAGCGTGCACAGCCCGCTCTTGGGAATTTTGTGAAGATGAATAGAGGAAAATTCATCATGTGTTTGAGATGATTCTGGAATACCTGGAAACAAGCGATTGGCAGGAGGCATTTTTCACTCTCTTACCGCAATGTCGGGGAGCTGTCCCCTCAGGCAGGGCCTGTGACAGCTTCTTGCGTGGAAGGTGGGCTGGCCAGGGGCTCCAGGAGGAGGGCTGTAGCAGGTCTGAACTAGAGTCAGCGCACGAAGAAGAAACAACACAGACTCTACAACCAACTCTACCACACCAGTGTGATCGGGTTTTCTTTTTGTTTAAGGGGGAAAGAAAGGGGAAATTGAGGTTCTTGGCACCTGGAGCGTAGAGAGGAGGAGAGAAGGGTAGAGAGATGTACAGGGGCGAG
>NW_022103899.1:42858245-42874681 GCF_000313985.2 Echinops telfairi | reverse complement strand
AAGGGGGAAAGAAAGGGGAAATTGAGGTTCTTGGCACCTGGAGCGTAGAGAGGAGGAGAGAAGGGTAGAGAGATGTACAGGGGCGAGGAGTGGCAGGCTGCACATTTCTCCAGGACATCAAACGATAGCCATCATGTTCTTGCCAGACAGAAGGAGGGCCCTAATTCTGTAGGGATAAAACTGCCTGAACAAGAAGAATGGATTCAGGCCCCATTGGATATCGAAAGCACGTAGTAACAGTGTTTCTAACGTTGGCTGGTAGTCCTATTGATTTCAATTCCTTTTTCTTGGCAAAAAAGGCTGGTAGCACCATGGACTAAACACCAGACTACTAGCCTAAAGGTTGGCTAGTTAGAAACACACCGGCTGTTCTGTGGGAGAGAGATGAAGCTCTCTGCTCCCCTACTGATCGACGGCCTCAGGGACCCACAGGGCGGTTCTACTCAGTGCAACAGGGTCACAATGAGTCCCAATCAACTCATGGCAGTGGGTAAGAGCTCAACTGCTAACCAGAATGTTGATGGTTCAACCCCACCAGCCACTCTGCAAGAGAAGATGTGGCATCTGCTCCTGTGAGGATGTATAGCCTTGGAAACCCTGGGGGGCAGTTCTGAGTCTGATGAAGATAGGCTTGATCCTGGAAGATGAACCCCAGCATATCCACTATCGGGAAGATGGCACAGGACCAGGCAATACTTCATTCGGGTAAGCTTAAGGTTACCATATCTCACAGCCAACTCAACAGGGATTACCAACAATGATGGCCATGAGCTAGGACTCTTTGCAGTGAGAATCCCTCACCCAAGATGAAAATCAGAAAATATAAGGAATCTTCTGTTCTCCTGTGACCTTTTCCACTCACCTGATTGACCCTGCTCAAGAGTGACAGTGGATGTGCAGCATCTTGTTCAGACCCAGCAAGCTGCTGAGGGTAAGAAACAATTACTTCACCGGCTGGAACACCCACGGAGCCCCAGTTCAGCCTGCAGCAGCCTTCAGGCAACCTCAACAGGTGCCACTCTCGTGCAACGGAAGGCAGTCCACCCACCTCCCAGGGCTCTGCCAGCTGATGACAGCTGGGGGTTCTCACTGGCCCAGAACCCAGTCCTCCGTGAGGCAGCCCCAACTCCGGAGGAGACAAGAAGGCACATGTGTTCTGGCTATGAACACAGCTCATGTGGTCTCCCTCTATAGTAATAACAGAAGCTTAGGTGTATGCTCAAAGAGCTCAGGTGGAGCAGTGGTTCCAAGTCAGACTGCTAACCGCAAGGTCAGTGGTTCTAAACCACCAGCCGCTCTGTGGGAGAAAGAGGGTGGTTTCTACTCTGTGAAGAGTTACAATCTCAGAAACTCACAGGAGCTGTTCTACCCTGCCCTGTCCTATAGGGACGCTATGAGTCGGAATCAATGCGATGGCAGGGAGTATGTGTGTTTGTCACCTCCCAGGTGCTATGCTGTGGCAGTATCATAATCTGTAACTTAGAGGAAGGGGTGGAGTTTGGCCTGCCAATCAGGTCACAGCTTGATGACCTCATTTGTAGGCGTGATGGAGATAAATAGCTCACTGGAGGCGGGCCACACTCACTCCCTGCGAGAGATTACTGAAGAAGAGCCTGATGGAGCTACACTGATGCAGCCAGAGCCCTGCAGCTGGAAGAGCCATGTGAAGCTGAGATGCTTCTCCCCCCACTGGATCCACAAGACTTTCCACCCACTGGCCTGTGATCATCATGCGTTTGGCATCATTGAATGGCTGTGTGGGTCTGAAGAGGAATTTACAGATTGGTATCGGACAAATGGATTAATTTTAAGTTATGGACTTGATCTGGACTGTGCTGGGATGTTTCCTCAATATTCAATTGCTCTTGTATATAAACCTCTTTCTTATCCACATATGAGTGTCTATGAATTTGTTTCTCTAATCGACCCAATCTAACACATATGCTGAGCAACTTTCTTCAGGAGCTATCTCACAATTCTACCTCCTGGCCAGCTGAGGACCCAGAGACACAGGAATAAGTACAGTGGTATCTCGCTGTCAAACGGCTCCAAGCTCAAACTCTCCACTCCTCCAACAGCAAAGCTCAAAAAAAAAAAAACCTGATCTGTGTCCTAACGTTGCTGATGGTCAAACTGAAAAGCAGACTGGAAAACACCTGTATGGAAAGTGAATGAGTCGCAGGCTGTGTCTCGCTGGGGACACAAAGGGGAGGGCAGACACATCAGCCTCAGTGCTACTCTCACTCAGACAACAGACAGTGCTTGTGGGAGTATGGGAAAGCCTTCCTCATTGTGCTGGGATTTGTTGTTGTTGTTGTTGTTGTTGTTTGTGGAAAATCGTAACCATGGCTCCAAAGAAAGCCAGGGAGACCAGCAATAAAGCTGAGGGGAAAACTGTGAGGCCCACCATAGGGTTAAAGAAAGACATCATTGCGGAATTTGAATCAGATCGCCGCTTGTCTGATTTGGGGCCTAAAAGCAACATGGCTGAATTGACTTGACCAACATCAAGGGGGGGAATAAATGTGATTAAAGTGGCTAATGTATTGAAAGGTGTCAAATCGTTAACCACAAACTAAAGAACCCGGACCCTCCAAGAGACCGAAAAGTGACTGTTAATTTGGATAAATCAGAAACGACTCAATGGCAGTAGCGCAGGGAGATGCGAAAAGGCCGAGCACCTCCGTGGTGAATTACACGTATTTGGGGGCCTCGGAACCAAGTATTTGGTTTTCCATGATTTCTTATGGGGGGAAAAAATGTTCAACAACCTAGTAACTTGCACCAGGCTGGTGAGTGGAGAATCGAGACCGGAACCCAGTGACCTGCCGTTGGAGCACTGGCTCTGCCACACCACGTGGTTCAGCACACTGCCTTGGGGACCCACAGGACAAGGACACTGCCCCTGGGTGATGATCGTGGACCCAGCAGTGAGGTGGGAGGCAAGCAGCTGCACAGTTTTTCTGGGGTGGCAAGAGGCTCCCTGCTCCGATGGAACCATCCAGACCACCCCTATAGGACCTTGACCCTCCTTCTTCCTCCTCTGTCCCTCCTCTGTCATCATCACGTCCTCCAAGGCCTTTGAGGTGCTGCCCCAGAGTCTGAGGGTGAGAGAGATCTGCTTCGATCCAGTCCTTCCCAGCATCTCTAGGCTGCCCTAGCGAGAAGAATTCTTGGCAAATAACACCCAAAAGTTTCAGACTCTTCCCAAACTGGGGAAGTTTCAAACCCTTCCAGGTTGGAGGTTAAAACATAAAGACTGACCAACCAAGAGAGAGAAGGAGGCCTCAGCGCTCCCCAAAATGCTGAGCCAGCCTGGCATCTCCTGAAGACTGCGCCCAACAAGTTACAACTCACCGGCAGCTATTCCCCTCCGGCTGCACCGGCTAATTACAAGGGACAAGTTGAAAGGAGCAAAGTTCCAAACTTTTCGTGACAAGGCAGTTTTCATTCCTACTGTGCATTCTCTCCATTACCCTTCTCCGTGTGTTCTGGCTTCTTTTCCTTCTGTCCCTTAGCTTCCTGGTGACCCTCTCCCACAGGTATGAGTTGGCTGTGTGCACTGAGCATGGAGTCCAGGGCTGGAAAAACCTTCCAGAACTCATGGAATTGAATCCCTGCCTCCTTATCCAAGCCACCTCCTCCTTTCAACGTCCTGAAGAAACACATTCCCAGGTCACCTGACCAGCTCCCTCTCAGGTCCTTTTTTAGAAATACCCTATATTGGCATGCTTCTTCCATGTGGGCTTTGCTGCTAGATGGCTGCTTGTTTATCTTCAAGCCTCTAAGACCCCAGATGCTCTATCTTGTGATCATGAGGTGTTGATGGGATCAGGTATTAGACAACAAAGCAAACAAAAAGCATATCAATAGGATTGATGGGGAGGGCAGAGTGGAGACCCAAAGCCCAACAGTAGTTAATTGGACACCTCCTGTCAGAATGACCACAAGGAAGAGAAGAGTCCATCGGGGTGCAGTATAAACACACAGCCTTCCTCTGGTTCTTTAATGCTTCCTTTCCTCCCACCCATGACCCCAATACTATCTTACAAATCTGGCTAGACCAGAACACGTATACTAGTACAGCTAAGAGCTCACAACACAGAGAATTCAGAACAGAAACCACCACCCCCCCCCAGGACCCATACAGGGAGCGGTGATACGGGGAGCGGTGATACGAGAAAGCTAAGGGGGAGGGGTGGGGGAGTCAGGGGGAAGTGATCACAGTGATCGATGTCTGGCCCCCATGCCAGAGGCACGAACGGCAGAAAAGTGGGTGAAGTGAGACAGCAGTCAGTGTAAGACATGGGGAAAAAAAAGAATAATATATAAATTATCAAGGGGGCATGGGGGAGGGATGGGGGAAATGAGGAGCTGATGCCAGGGGCTCAAGTAGAAAGAAAATGTTTTGAAAAAGATGGTAACAACAAATGTACAGATGTTTGACACAATGGGTGTATGTATGGATTGTGATAAGAGCTGTCAGAGCCCCCAATACAATGATTTTTTTAAATACCCTACATTTCTCTCTGTACAAGTCATGTGGCTAACGTATAAAAGTACAAGAAAGGCCACTTAAAATACTCCATAATCCCAGAAATCAAATATAACAGCTGCTCTGTATTGGATGTGCGGTAAACCTTGGAGATTACCAAGGACTGGGTCTCCAGATCTTCACAAATGCCCCAATTTCAGAAAAGGCCAAGAGAGAAACACCCTGTCTTCAACAAAGAGGCTGGCGTCTAGTCGACATTAGTTGAAGCCTGGAAAGGGGGCATCTTCCTTTGCGACTGGAGGGTGAAGCATGTGTCACCCAGCTCCCTGGAGAGGAAACAGCGGGGTCCATAGGGGCATATTGGTTTGCCCACGGCCCTCAGCAGAATGGAAGTTGAAATGTGATTGCCAGGAAGAAAATGCCTTGGCAGGGTCAGTGGGGGACTGGATGGTGCCTGCGTTGGCCAACAGCCTGGAGGCGCAGAGAAGTTGGCAGTTGGGAGCCCTGCTTTCTTGCTTGCAGCAACAGGTCAAGCCCTCTAGCTTGACCAAACCCTCGTTCCCGGGCATCTGGAGTCAGGTGTGTTGTCTGCATGTAGGGAGTAACATACTAATGGGGCTGAAAGGATGTCCCTTAAGCCAGTGACCCTTTCCTGAAATTGTGTGTGCTCCTAAGCATTAGAACTAGGACCCATGTGTCCCTGGACATGGTAGCCAAGAAGGAGGGGGAGCAGATGTTTTCTCGGGTCATCTCAGGAACACTTGGTTCCCAAGTCCACATCCTCCCCAGGCCAACAGGGAGAGCTTGCCAGAACTGGAGACCTGTAACCAACCTGCCTCCTCACCTTTGCCCCCTACTTAACACCACTTAATCCTGGTCAAGTTCTCTGACAACCGGCATCAAACACTGGCAAGTTTTCCTCGCACAAAAAGATCCAGACAACCCAGACTGGCAGGGCGAGCTTACCCCACCATTCCAGGATGGCCACAAAGCTCCAGCAGCCGTGGGGAGTGAGTTTCAACCTGCAATGAATGCTGCCTTTCCCTCCCTCCCTCCCACAGGATGGAGCCTCAGGCGGAAAGCCCTGCTGGCCACTCCCTTGACACAGCCAGCCGAGAGCCAGCAGTGGGGAGTCTTCCACTCCTCAACCTGCCTCACACTGACCCAACCTCTGCCAGGTTTCCTGGAGCCTCAGCCCAGGGCTTGTTCTTGCCGCACCCACAAAGCCATCGCTGGATGCCCCTCTTGCTTGCCCTGGGACCTTGGAGATTCCATTTCTTTTCCCAGCCACACCTAAGCCCTCACCGCTTCTGTCTTCATATTTTATCTCCTCCGAGGCTCGTCAAGGAAAAGAACTCGGAGTGTGATGAGAGCGATCTTAAGGGAGAAAGCACAGGGGAAAAACCAACACACTCCTCGGAGCAGCCCAGCTAGGGGATTCTTCCAAATAACCTACTGGGGAAATTTAATTAAGAAGATAAATCACTCCAACTTCAGGAGGGCCTCTGGAATTCTCCAAGGAAAAAGACTTGGGAAAGAGAATATTCATAACCTTGGGGTCATTTGAAAAGCAAAAAAGTAAAAATACTAAAATATTCAGATACTGTTTGCCCTTAAGACACAGCTCCACCACCCATCTGTCAGCTTGTCAGACTGGTGGCTGGTAAGGCTTGAAGCGAGAAGCCATGCCACCTGCATTGCACGTGACAGGAGGGTCACTCGTGGTGGACAGGTTTGAGCAGAGCTTCCAGACTAAAACCAACGAGGAAGAGAGTCCTGTGGGTCTATTTACAGAAATTAACCCATGAAAACCTTAAAGAACACAGCAGAACACTATCCAATACACTTCAGATCAAGAGCAGCGGTTCTCAACCTGTGGGTTGTGACCCTTTTGGGGGTCGAATGTCCCTTTCACAGGGATCGTCTGATTCATAACAGTAGCAAAATGACAGTGATGCAGCAGCAATGAAAATAACGTTATGGGGGTGGGGGGTCACCACAACATGAGGAACTGTATTAAAGGGTCTCGGCATTAGGAAGGTTGAGAACCACTGCTCTAGAGGATCCACCACTAGAGGAGGCCTTCACGTTGGGTGCAGTAGAGGGAGAGGGAGTCGCCCCTGAGCTAGAGTGAGAGTAGCAGCAACAATGGACACAAACATGCTAAGGACTGTGACAATGACACAGCACCAGGCAACGTGTTGATCTGTTGTCAACTTCTTGGGAGTCCATTTGAGGGCAGCTATTCCTCTAGCTAAGCTACAGAGTCACTTTTACATACATGTCTTATTTGGCTTGGAACCCCAACACATCATACATACATGTCAGCATACATGCACACCACCTCCCACACACACCTGAAAGTGTCAGGTCTTGTGCACACCCCTTGTAGACTTTCTGGATTTAATGAATGACAGCACAGGCTAGCCAGTTAAATTTTCATGTCTGAAAAATGCTTTTAATATAAATACCCATGGCCATCGAGTCAACTCCAATTCGCAGCTGCACTTGATGGGGCGTCTGAGATTGTAAAGCATTTGGGGAGCAGATAGCCTCCCTTTTCTCCCCCAGAGAAGCTTGCAGCTTAAACCATCAACCTTGCAGTTTAGAAGCCCAACACCTAACCTAGCAGCACAGGGCATACTTAAAATAAAACTCATTCTTGTTTATCTGACAAATTGGGTTCGTTTTTAAATATAAGTATATTTCAAGTATTTCATGGGAAAAACTTAACTAAAAAGTATTGCCTACCAGAAATTTAAATTTAATTGAGCAGCCTTTATTTTTATCTGGCAACCCCAACCCTCAAGTATCTGAGGGTCAGTTTCCCAGAGACATAGTGTTATCTAACCCCACTTAGATGGTCTAGCCAGGAGCATGAACCTTGACCCATTGCAAACAGTCTCCGTTTTCATAGGTTATTGCTGTGAAGTGCCATCGAGTCCATTGTAACTTACAGTGACCCTGTGTCAACAGAATGAACACTGCCTGGTTCTGCATCATCTCACGATCATTACTACATTCCAGCCCATTATTGCACCTACTGTGTCCACCTGTCTCCTTAAGGTTCTTCCGAATATATTTTTTAATGACCCTTTCTTTGCCAAGCATGATGTCCTTCTCCCCAGAGTGATCGCTCCTGATAATATGTCCAAATACATGAGATGAAGTCTTCCGATGTACCGTTCTAAGGAGCATTCTGACTATACTTCTTCCAAGACAGTTCTTTTGGCAATCCGCAGTATAGTCAACCTTCTTTGCCAACACCGTAATTCAAAGGCATTCGGTTTTCTTCAATATTCTTTATGCATTATCCAGCTTTCACATGCATTTGAAGCAACTGAAAATACGCAGGCTTGAGTCAGTCAAACCTTAGTCCCCAAAGTGATATCTTTGAGTTTTAACTCTAAAAATGGTCTTTTACAGCAGATTTTACCAATCCAATATGTTGTCCAATTTCTTGACTGATGTTTTGCTGAGTGTTGATTGTGGATCTGAGTAAAATAAAGTCCTTGGTAATTTCGATATTTTCTTATAGTCATTTGAAAAGTATCCAAGACCAAGACTCTAGGAGTGGTGTAATACTTACGTGCTCAGCTGTTAACCAAAACATCGGCTGTTTGAATCCAACAACAGTCCTAGTGATCTTATTCCATAAAGGTTAAAACCCAAACTACTGCCATTGAAAAGATGTAGTCTCTTCAACAAATGGTGCTGGCAAAATGGGATCTCTATCTACAGGAGAATGAAACAGGACCCGTACGTCACTCCGTGAGCAAATGTGAAATCGAGATCGATTGAAGATGCAAATGTAAATCCCAGAGCTGTAACGACCATCAATGAGAAAGTAGGGACAAACTTGCAAGCCCGATTGCCAACCATAGACACACTATCAAATACAAGAAAGAAAACACACTCAGTAGAGAACAAAACGGATGACTGGGATCCATAAATAGGTGCAGCGAGGGACTTCCCCAAAGTCAAAAGATTAGGCAATGAAACTATGGACAGGGAATAATCTCTAAAATCTGTAGAAAAATGTAGATTTTATGCAATTAAAAATACTCTCTCCATAACATAAAGGCAAATAACCCAATTAAAAAGTGAACAGAGGACATGAGTAGACAGTTCCCATCAGCAAAGGATGCTCATCATCACCTGCCCTGCAGGAGATGCAAATCAAAAGGAGTAGTGCTTACACTGCAATAACACCCAAGTTAAAATATATATAAAATAACAACTGTTGGAGAGGCTGTAGAGAGAGTAGAACCCTGATACATGGCTATCATACACACAGACAACCACTGTGGAACATGCTACGGCACTACCTCAAATGACTCGGTTAGAAATTTTGTACAATCTAGCAATCCCTCTGCTGGTTATAGATCCTTCAGTAAGAGTTGCAACATGAACAGACATATACACACCCAGGTTCAGCACAGCACTGTTCATAATAGCAAAAATATGGAAGCACTCTAAATGTCCTTCAGTAGAAGAACGGACCTCAGGGCATGGGTGGACCTGGAGAACATTATGCTGAGCGAAATTAGTCAATAACCAAAAGAAAAATATGGTATGAGAGCATGTTATAAGGAAAAGAACAAACCAACGAGAAGACTTTCATACCGAAGGGATGAGGTTGCCAAAGGCGGGAGGAGAGGGAGGAAGGATGAAGCAATTGGCTAGAGCAGTGGTTCTCCACCTTCCTAATGCTGCCACCCTTTCACACAGTTCCTCATGTTGTGGTGAGCCCCGAACCATAAAATGAGTTTTGTTGCTACTTCATAACTGTAATTTTGCTACTCTTATGAATCAGGTGACCCCTGTGAAAGGGTCGTTTGACTCCCAGAGGGGTCACGGCCCATAGGTTGAGAAGCGCTGGGCTAGAGGGTTGACAGATAGTAACTTGAGTGAAGTGAAAGATCACCATCCACAAGAAGAAGCCAACTCAAAGGGGGTGGGTAGGGTAAACTACTGGGGGGATTGATTAGTAGTTCAAACTGCTGAATACAAAATTGATGACCCGAAATATAACCCCCACCTAATTAACAATTTTTTAACTGTTGTTTTTTTTTTAAACACTGCCTTTGAGTTGATTGCCATGCGTAATGAACTTATAGGGCAGGGTAGAACTGCCCCATAGAGTTCCGCAGGCTGTAAATCTTTACAGAAGCAGATTGAAACTTCTTTCTCCTACAAAGCAACTGGTGGTTCTGAACCACCAACCATTTGGTTATGGGCCTTGGAGGTGTCCACCAGGACACCTCCAAAAGTGATATCCTAAAAACCCTATGGACCAGTTCTACTCTGCCACATTGGGTCCCTAAGAGTCAGAATTGACTCCGTAGAGCACAACAGCAGGAATCTAGGTCAGTGTTTCCCAAAGTGAGGGATATCACCCCAGGGAGGCACTGGAACAATCCCAGGAAGCTGCAAAAGCAGACGCCTATACTTTAACCTGGCTTTGGAGGCTACAGTACAGATGGTTTAGATTGCTGGGAAGGTGGGCATTGAGTGAATTTTTTCTGAAAAGGGGGAAGTAGGCCAAATAAGTTTAGGAACTTATGATCTAGAGCAGGGGTCCTCAAACTACGGCCACAGGTCACATGCAGCCCGCTGAAGACATTTATCCAGCCTGCTGGGTGTTTTTGCCCGTTTTGCTTTTTTACTTCAAAATAAGATATGTGCAGTGTGCATAGGAATTTGTTCATAGTTGGGGGTTTTTTTTAACCTATAGTCCTGCCCTCCAATGGTCTGAGGAACAGTGAACTGGCCCCCTGTTTAAAAAGTTTGAGGACCCCTGATCTAGAGGGTGGTGGGCTTGGATTGGGCAAATGTTTCTCTGCTTCACTCCTGACTCACTAGAAATGTGGTCACTGACTCAAATAATGAGGGGTAAGGGTGCTCAGATTCACCAAACGCCAAAGACCGTTGGCATCCCCAAAGCCATCTCACCCATGTTTCATTCTCTTTCCAACGCAGTCCTCGTTCTGGCGGAAGGAGCTCTGGGTAAGAAAGGACTGAAAGCATGGACTCATGTCAGGAGTTTAATTTCCAGGTGCTAAAGAAAGTCAGAAAAGTGTCGAAATCCAGAGACGGCATTTCCGGTTTCTAGAGTGACATCATGGTGCTGTCCAAACAGTGGTGGGGAAGATCTGCTGCCTTTGTAGACCTGTTGACCAAGGACTAATGCATGTGTTGTGTTATTGTGGATGACCCTCACCCTGTCCTTTAGAAAGAGTGACCATGCCCATGGAGGCAAGTTCTCAGGAACAGCTCAGTGTCCTTTCCAGACACACATTCATTCCTTCGAGGGTTGAATGCCCTTCCAGTGGGTTGGCTCTCTTTCCTAGAGGAGAAGGGTCTTGGAAGGGCTCCCTGAAACATCTCCCTCAGAACCTTTCTCTCACTGACCTCCTGTAGACAAGACGCCCTGAAGTTTCTGACTCTGTCTGATGTGATCTCTGCCCAGGGCTTGTGTCTCTAACTGGCTGCTGGGGGATGAGCCTGGGATAGTGGGGAAAGGAGGCAATCCTTCCCCAGGTTACCAAAGCTGACTTGCCTCAGAGGACAATACCACCAACCCACCTTCTTCCAAGCTTCTATTTCCAGATTGCTGGGATGAGTTCACTGAACCATCCAGATCTTGTCAAGAGCGTCAAAGAGGTAGTAGCTGTGAGCGGATCTGGAGTTCTCGGGCTAGAGGAGAGATCCAAAACATCGGGCAACATCCAAGAGATTAGACTATGGTTTAAAGTTGTCAAAACAAATTTTATGTCTTCATTTTCTCCCCTGAGAGACTCAGAGTGTTGAGGACGCAGAGGGGGCTGGGGGGTGAGGGGGGGATGGAATCTCTGATCTCCTTGAACCCAAACAATTTGTAGAAAAGAGATGGTGCTACAAGGCTCCCAGGGACATAGAAGGAATGATGATGGGGAAACAGGTTGACACTTCAACGAGGAGAGTGAATGTTGGACGACCCAAGAACAAAAGAAAGACTTCTGTGGGGGAAACAGCAGCACCGTGTCCATCCTCTTGCTCTGAGGCATCTTGCAGGATTAAGACATGCAAAATCCCAGCTTTGTTCAGGTGGGAGAAGAAAACAACTTCAGAGACAGGCATGCATCGACAAAATGGGAAAATCAAGAAAGATATTTTAAGAGAGGCTCTGTTGGTTGCAGAAAAAGAGAATCACTCTCTAATTAGGTCAAGGAAAAAGAGAGGCTGTTCAAAGGGTATCTGGAATGTTCTAGACTCCTGGGAAAGTCTCCTAGACCTCTAGAGCAGGAAAGGGGGCAGCATTCCTGGCCCAGAGTGATTCGTACTTGTCTCTAGTTTATGGGCTCCATTCTCCTTGCTTGTTACTGAGTTCACCTTGCCCTGGTAGCAACACCCCGTCTCCTCGGGTTTCTCAGCTTCCATGACCACCACCTATTGGTCCTAGTTCTCATTCATAGTTACCAGAGAGAGAATCTCATCGGCCTGGACTCACCCATGACAGGTTCACATAGGGCTGGGTGTCCTTCCTGTGGCAGCCACTTGGATGAGACGGGGAACATTTAAAGCAATGAGATTCACTACTCATAAGCAGAAGGAAGAAAGGACACATAATCATCGTTCTGCCCAGTACAGAAGAGAGGGGAAGTCAAGGCTCTTTATAAAAGAGGAAACATCCTCCCCTGTCTAAAATGAGTATGAAGGGGTAACTTCAAAAGTAGATCATGCCCAGCTATCAATCAAAATAGTATCTGGGGTCTTAAAGGTCTTTATACAAACAAGCAGCCATCTAAGCAAGAAATCAACTAAGTTCACACAGGAGAAGCACATCAGCTTATGTGATCCAAAGATGACAATTACAAAATTCTAATATGGCAAAAGGAAAAGTATCAGAGCTAAAATGATTAACACCCAATTGGTAGAAGGCTATGGAGGACAGTGGGAGCCCAAAACCCATCTACAGAATATCTAGTTAGATTCAGCCACGGACAGACCCCGGTTGCCTCAGGCAGGGATCTCAAACCCTTGGGCAGAGACCATTACAATCTTGATTGTGCTGGAGCAAACTTGATACTTGGCCAATTGACCTTCCTGTAGACCCGTCCTGAATTGGTTCTGGGTGCAAGTATCTCTTACTTGTTCCATGACAAAAGTTTCTTCCCTGGCTTTTTGAATGTTGACGAGAGTCCTTTCTTTCTTAGCCATGATTTGTATTTTGGTCTTTATGCTATTATTTTATACTGACCCCTTATTTCAATTTTACTTTTTATTGTTTCTGTTGGGTTTCCCTGTTTGTGAAGCACAGGAGGTGTAGATGCATAGTGATAATAACTGAAGCAAGGGTTGATAGGGGATGTAGGGGCAGGGGGTGGGTGATAGCGAGGGTACAGGGATTTCAGGAATAAAAAAAAATGAAGATGGGAGTGGGGAGGGAATAATAGAACTGATTGTGATTGCACAGCTCATTTTAAAGGCAATTTAACCTGGGGGGAGGAAACGTTCTAAAATTGATATGGTAATGATTGTGCAATTCTCCTTGATATGATTATATGGTTGAATTGTATGATATATAAATTATATGCCAATGAAACTGTTAAGAAAAAAAGAGGTAACTTCAGGCCAGAAGCCTAGCTATTCATTGGGCAGGATGCTAGGAATTCTTCATACATCATCCTGTTTCGTATTCCCACCAATTTTGCCTGGTTGTGCATTATCCTCATTGGAAAAGTAAAAAAAGAAAAACTAAGGCTTAGAGCAGTAAGTCACTTAGTTAATTGGTGGAGGTACTAGAATCTAACTCCTATCCGTATGCCTCTGACCAGTATCTTTTTAGACAGAATCAAACATTGAAGGAGGCTGTCTCTTAAACAAAGTCAAATAAAATGCAGACAGCACAGGGGATCTACCTCCAGGTCACCCTAAATGAGTCGAATGGGAAGAGAGAGGAAGGCCGCATGGGGTAGGGGTGGGGACATATAGGAAGCACAGCGTAGCAGAAGGATGAGAGATGGTGTGATCTGCCTGAGAACCTTGGGTAAATCAGGGAGGGGCGGAAAACAAGGCCGTGGAAAAGTGCTCACTTTCAGAGAGTCATTTCTGTTGTTGATGAGGTTTTTTGTTCCTGTACAGGAAATGCCTTTTAAAAGGCAACAAAAAGATTCCTACCGTTACTCCGGCAACAGACAGAACCAGAGCCTTCCATGGCAGGTCAAGAGCTTTTTCTATCTCCCCTCTTTCAACATTTCGACTGTCAAGGATGAGAGGCACAGGCCTGGGGAGAAGCACACCCCCGAGATGGGCCGAAACCCAGGCCTCACTTGAACTGAAAGAGAGGCAGGGGGTCTGTAAGTCGGGAGCAGTAGTCTTTGCTCATTCACACCTGGAGACAGAGGCAGAGACCAACATCAAGGTCTGAAGCTGATCCACAGAGAAAGCAAGAGGGAGAGGAACAGGGAGCAAAGTGCAAAGCTAAACAGATACCCCACACCCGCCAAGAGCTCTAGAAACACACACAGAGACCAGCGCTGAAGCCCGCCTTGTTTATACTGTGCCATCTGGATTTCTCAGTGAGTTTTTGACTTGGGTCTTCTTTTCATTTTCCAACTGAAGCAAATGGTGAAATGCCTGGCGTGAGAGGTGCTGTGAGTCAGCCGCAGATTCCAGCGCTGTCCCTCTGCCCCCTGCTCTGCCCTTTGCCAGACCACACAGCCTCCCTGCCCTCCTGCCAAGCATGACTTAGCTCATCGTCCAGGTAACGCACTTCAAAGGCTCTGGGCGAGACCACAGAGCTGGGCCAGCCTCAGAACCAGAGGAGATTCCAAAAGGCCCCAGCCTGAACACCCTTTGTCAATTTTCTTGAATGTCTTCCCTTCCTAACACTTTGAATAACCCCTGGAAGTTAGAGCTGGAAAATCCAGTGTTTTACTGGGGCCGCAATGTGGCTCTGTGGGAGTTTGATTGTTGCAGAGTTGACCAGAGGCCCACGACGAGGAGGCCTAGGCACAGCTTCAATCACAGAGTTGTGTGCTGTTCCATGGAGCTGGCCATACTTCCCCAGGGCCATCACAAAGGTCAGGGGTCATGTAAGTGATCAAAACACACGACATTTCGTATCAAGAGTATATAGGAAAGGGATCTCCCTGGGTATGGGTCTTAACCAGATGCAATAGGCTGCCTTGCATTAAGCATATGTGTCCAGTCTCCTATAGAAACTGAGAAAGCTCTTTGTCGTCAGAAAACACTCCTGTGTGGATTCCTGCTAGCATGGCGGGTCTGATGCTTCTGTACTCTCAAGAATGGCTGGCTGGCCTGAGTTGAGTTGCCAGCGGTCTCCTCTGGCTTTTATGAAACACGACAGAACTTGAGAAGCCTAAAAACAAGATTCTTCTTCTAAGTCCTTTCTCTCTTGAGCGGTGCATGAGATTTGGCTCTGCTCCAGGGACCCGGTGTCTAAGAATCGTGTGTTGTGCCCATACAATCATGGATGTAGCCTCTTTCACAGTGTTGTCCAGTAGACACTGCTATACTTCGGGGAAAAGTCTGTCTTTAACTTGTTCAATAGGGGGGCCAATAGACACAGATTATCTAACGGACAATTGTAACAAAACCGGGATCCACCACTTAGACTGCTGTGGGGGTTACCTGAGAGTCCCTATGAAATGCTGAGCCCACCGCTTGGCACTGATTGCCTGTCAGTTCACTCCCTGCCAGCCAGTTGGCTCTAGTGCATAGCAACACAGCAGGACAGGGGAGAACTCCCCATGGGGTTCTGAGACTGTAACTCTTCACCAGAATAGAGGGCCTCGTTTTTTCTCTCAAGGCGCAGCTGGTGGTTTCAAACCACTGACTTTGCGATTAGCAATGAAACTGTAACCGCTGTACTACCAGGGCACCTTAAATGTCCATTTGTATCTTGTTTTCATTAACATTACTAATTTCCTCATAATTATCATCCTCTAGCTAAACTCAGAAAAGAGTTTAGAGACCCTCCAGTTCTGCGCTATTGTTTTGCAAGTGGGGAACTGGAGGCCAAAAAATGGAATTGCATTGTGGGAGGCAGAATTCTAATAGAAGCCCCCAGTAGTCCATAGTTTTGCCTAATCCCCTCTCCTTGTGTGAGAGTGGGGCTTCTAAATTGCTTCTAAGCAAAGAATGTATTACTCTAGATATGGCAGGGATGAAGGGCTTTTGCTGATGGAATGAAGGTCTCTAAGCTGTTGATTTTTGAGATAATCAAACGGGAAATGATCCTGGATGGGACTGACCTAATCAAGGGAGCGATTTTGAGAAAGGCCCTTGGTTCTTCGCTTTTTTCTTTTGAAGTCAGATACTCAAGAAGCAGAGGGTCTTCTCTCTCTGTTACTGGTTTTGAAGAAGCCAATGGCCCTGGATTTCACAAGGAAAGAACTTTGGCCAACCACCTGCAGCAGACCCTTCCCGTGTCAAGCCTCCAGTTGAGAACACAACTGGACTGACACTGTGGCTTCAGGCATGTGTGACACCAAGCAAAGAACCCAGGTGGACTGTACATGCCTCTAGACATGCAGAAACTAGAGAGTAGATAATGGTTGTTAAAACCCTGTACGGTTGTAGTAATTTATTCCACGGCATAGAGCACTAATTCAAAAATGTACTTTAAAATGGTCAAACTGCATTTTTTTAAAATGCAAGTTGTGTGTGTGTGTGTGTGTGTGTGTGTGTATTCCATTTCTACCTCAACCCTAACTCATTCTGGCTTTAGTCTGATCTTGGCCATGGGAGGCCCTGCGAGGGGATTGCAAAGAGTTAATATGCTTGACTGCTAGCCAAAAGGCTGGAGGTTCAAGTCCACCCAGAGGTTCCTTGTAAGAAAGACCTGGCTGTGTATAGACATTGTTAAGTGGGAATCTAATTTGTTGTTCACTAAAAACTCAGTAATTTTCTTTTAAGACAGAAGAAAAACATG
>NW_022103899.1:42843226-42857595 GCF_000313985.2 Echinops telfairi | reverse complement strand
AAAGGCCATGCCCACACAAAAGCCTCACTGGCTATTATCCAATTAACAGACTAGACTCCACCCCTTCACTCATAATCCTCTCAAATTGACAATGATATAACTACCACACTAATCTATAAAGACCTCTTCAGACTCACAAAACACATGCAACATCACCGAATGCAGGAAGATCACAGGCCAATGGGTTGGAAGTCTTGTGGATCAGTGGTGTTGTAAGCATCTCAGCGCTGGCAGGGGTTTTCACATGGTTCCTTCAGCTTCAAAACTTTGACTGCCTTAGGGTAGGTTCATGTGGCTTCTCCTCAGAAATGTCTCACAGAGAGTGAGCTGAGAGAGAGAGACTCCTGCCTCCAAGGGGAAAATGCAGGAGTTCCCAGAATCCTCAGGAGAAGCCCATGCCCACACAGAGGCCTTATTGGCTATGACCCGATTGACAGACTAGACTCCACCCCATCCCTCTTAATCCTCTCAAGTCCCAAATTGACACCAGGTTATGTAACTACCGCCGTCCCCATGCGTCAGAATTCAGCTGGACAACATTCTGCTGTGGTCCATAAAGTTTTCATTAGCTAATTTTCAGGTGTTGAGGGCCCGGCCTTACTTCCTAGTCTTGGTTGAAGCCCTATGGAAACCTGTCCCCCGTGACTAATCCTGCTGGTCTTTGAAATACTGCTGGTGTGGTTGTCAGCATCACAGTAACACATAAGCCACCCCTGTACAGCAAACGGACAGACCGGTAGTGAGCTTCATAATGAAATGGTCTTCTTTCATTAAATTAAGCAGCCAGTTAAATCTTTGTAAAGAAGATGAGGGGAGGGTGTGCCAAAGCTATCTCCATCATCCCCAGTGGTAGCTGTGGGACAAAGGGCTAATTTTGTCTAATTGTCTCTGCTTTATAAAAACAGCCAGGGCAAGCAGGTATACTTTGCATTTCTAAAACACTCAGGGCAAACTTAACCAAAGAGCAAATAAACTACGGCCTGCCGAGGCCCCACCCTGACAACATAAGGCAGGAAGGTGTGATGCGTGTTCCATGAGATTCCAAGACCAGGGTCCCTGGCCCCTGGAGCTCTTTCTTTGGGGGCCTCCGAGGTTGTGAGAAGAGCATCATGCTTGAGAGAGCGTGCAGTAGGTCCCCGGGGACCATGGAAGCCTTATGCTGGGGCCTCTCCCAGATCTCCCTAATGTATCTCCACGTTTGCATCCTCACTGCTTACTATAGAGGAGCAACTGCAGGTATGTGAGCCCCGGTGGCCTAACAATTCAGCGCTGGGCTGGTAAACCGAAGGCCGGTCATTCCAACCTACCATGCCGCTATTCAAAAAACAGGACCTGACCATCTGCTCCAGAAAAGACTGTGGTGGTGGTGGTGGTGGTGGTGGTCGTCCGTGATTTTCAGGTGCCATGGAATCAGTTCCCACCCAGAGCCACCCTATGTACAACAGAGCAAGACACGACTCGGTCCTGTGACATCCCCACCATTGCTGCTGCCTGAACTCTTTGTTGCAGCCGAGTGTCAGTCCATCACTTCGAGGTCCTGACTCTTTTACTTGCTCTTTCCGCTGTCGGGCAGAGCATCTGGCACCGGGGCAAGTCTGCAGTACAAGACCTCTTTACGGTGTTGAAGAGCAAGATGAGCCCTCTGAGGACTGAGGAAGCTCCATGGCACCGTCAACCACCTCATGTGCAGTTGGTACAAGACCAGTGAATGCAACTATGATTCCAATTCATGCACCACTAAAGACTGCCGCCCAGGAACCCCTATGGAGCAGTTCTCCTCAACGGTCTAGGTCACTGGAGTCGGAATCAGCTCAATGGGCATGGGTTTGGGTCCTCACTTGTGGAGCCCCAAGTCTGGGTGGCTGCTTTAAGAACACGGGCACATGATTTATCACATCTTAGCAATTATCCTATGTCAGCTAGGACAACAATAGATCATAGCTAAATTGAACTCCCCCCCTCCCCGCAACCATTGAACATGACATGTTTCTCCGCACGCCCCACTCAACCTGTGTCACTCCTGCTTCCTGCCAGGAAACAGTGTGTTTCTGACCTGGGTTCTACAGCTGTGAGAAACTAAATGGACAGCTAGGTTCCTGTCCCCACGGATGATGCTGGCCACGCTCCTCTCTGGGTGGTCAGACTACAGACCATCGCCTCCCTCCCTTTCAGATGCCGGCTCCTGCCAGAATCGGACTGTTGCTGCTCCCGTCTGATTCAGCTGGTAAGGTCTTTGGGACCTGCACTGTGGGACTATGAACCAAGGAGTCCTAGAATCAGATGACATCTCACCTTTCCAGGGACCAAATACAGGCTCGGGATCTGGCAGAACCCTGGCTCCTCATGGACATTTTCACTTTCAACATCAGAACCTGATTCCTTCGCAGTCTCTCCATTCAAGTGGTGTTCCAAAGCAAAGCCAACCCTCGGCCAACCCCAGACCTCCGCAACCCTGTAAGGCAGAGGAGAGTTGATCCAGAGAGTTTCCAAGAAGGTAAGTCTTTAGGAGAGAAGAGAACCTCATTTTCCTCCTGCAGAGTGATTGCTGTGTGGTTAGCAATCCGACACTTAACCCACTGTGTCTCTCCTGCAACCACCAGGGTGGCCTAGGTGTTAAAAACTCAAAACCCAAACCAATGTCACGAAGTCCATTCTAGCTGATAGCAACCCCGTAGGGCAGAGTAGCATGACCCCTGTGAGTTTCCAAGCCTGTACATCTATGGGAGTAGAAAACCTTGGCTTTCTTCCAAGTAGCAGCTGGTGGTTTGAAACTGCCAACCTTGCCATTAGTATCCCAATGCGTAACTCAGTATGCCACCAGGGCTCCTCTCAGTGGTGTTAGATCCCAATTTAATCTAAACTCTGGAGAGTGGCGAGTTTCAAGCCCTAGGAAATGCCCAGAGCATGCTACAGCTCCAACCACCTCCCACCCTCACCCCACAGTCCTTTCCCATCTGGTTGGGTTTCTAATTGGCTGCCGAGAGCAAGTGATTAGGAAGGATTTAATAATTATCAACAAAGGAAATTAAAACGTGTTTGGTTTCATTTCTTTTGCCTTTAATACTTCAACAATCTGTAGAAGGTAACCAAGGACAGAGGCTGGTCCTTGGGAGATTTTTTTTTAAGAAGGAAAGACGGGACTTCGTAACTTTATTCAGGATCGCTGCCAGGAGTTTACTGTGAGCCGATAGCTGTTCTGGGCAATCACACACTGGTGAGCACCACGGTCAAAGTGCCTGGCCTGACGGGACTTTTATTCTACACGTAAGCGAAGCCGGGACGGATGATCACAACACAGGCGAAGACCTAAGCATTTGGGGTGCAAAAGTAAAGGTGGTTGAAGCAGAACTCTCACTTGAAAGCTGACCGGGTCATAGGGACAATCCCTTGATGGGAATCCTATCCCGTGTGGTTGTGCGGTGGTGCTGGTGCTGGTGCTGGTGCTGATGTTACTGTTCACTGCTGTCAAGTCAGTACCCAGCTCATGTTGACTCCATATTTTGCAAAGTGAAACTGTTCTGGGGGGTTGCTTAGCTGTCATCTTTCCCAGGCACCATTTGTCAGGCTTGTCCTTCCAAGGAGTCACTGAATGGACTAGAAAAAGCCAATCTTTGGGATAACAAACTATAGGAGCCACTCAGGCTTACCAAAACAAAGAGTTCACTGCCATGGAGTCAATGCTGACTCATAGCGACCCCTTAGGCCCAGGTAGAACTGTCCCCAGAGAGCTACTGAGACTGTAACTCTTTATGGGAGTAGAAAGTTCCATCTTTCATCCAAGAAGGTTGGTGGTGGTTCCGAACTGCTGACCTTGCAATTAGCAGCCCAACATATTACCACTCCACCAACACAGGCTTACAGAAGAGTAGATGGAGCCAGGAGAAAGTTAACTTGCTTAACGTTGAGGTGCTTTGAAAATAAAGTAAAATAAAAACCGTAGTATTTGGAACTCACTGAAACACACCACCACACGCCAGCTGCTCTCACTGGGTGAATCCTGGATCTCTTTCCAATCAGTCTTTCAATCCTTGCTCCAAACAAGTGCTGTCTCTTCAGTTGGCTCATATTGAAGATGCTTCCTTACTCGGTGGCCAAAATTAGTGCATCCCCCTGTCTAATACAAGTGGATGAGCCTGATGCTGATTTCTCCATCTGCAGTATCTCAACTCCTGCCTCCTCATGTGCCAACAAACTGGGAGTCAAGTTCCCTGGCTTTCAGCCATTGCTGTGTGCAATCGCTAGCACTACCCCCTCCCCTTACCTACCTGTCAAAATTGTACAGACAGTTCAGGTCCATATGCTTTTGTCCAGGGCTCATACTCCAGTGTCCAGAATCCTTGTCTCAGCCTGTCTGTCAAGTGCATCTAATTTAGGATGAAGCACTCACACGACAGGTTCTCAGTCTGTTTAAAAGTCCCTACTTTTAATTAGTCTTCTTAAATTGAAGGCGCCTTGGCAGTGTAGTGGTTGCAAGTTCAGCTGCAATCCACAAGGTCAGGAGTTCGAAACCACCAGCCTCTCCTCTGGAGACAGATAGGGCTTTCTACTCCTGGAAATAGTTACAGCCTCAGAAACCCAGAGGGACGGTTCTACCCTGTCCTATAGGGTCGCGATGAGTTAGCATGGACTCCATGGAGGTGAGGAAGTAAGTGGCTTAAATGGAACGCATTCACAGTCCTGCAGCAGGACACGAGTTGGAACACAATCTCTGCAGCTACGTTTCCTAGAGTGCTAGTCCACTCAAGATAGGACTATAAAGCCCACTAGGCACTCGTGGTCAAGTATCAGTATTCCTCACACTGTTAAGGGGAGGATGTCTGCGACCCTGTTTCAGGGAAGCAATCATTGAATACTATTCGTGTTCTCCTCCAATATCAAACCATCTTGGACAAAGACAAAGAACAATGAAAGATGCGGTCAGTGTTTCTCAAACTGGAATGGTCTATATTCTCCGAGGCTGCCAGTATCATAGAAGAGAGAGAGAGAGAGAGTGTGTGTGTGTGTGTGTGTGTCCTTTTGCCGATAGTCTTCTAAATTAAATGTAGGGCACCTGGATGGCCACTTTACAATCCCATTCCATGGGCTGGTATCTGTTGTTCCAGGCATAGGAACCAAGAAACACCGCTTTCATTTTCATCAGCTAAGGGGCAGAAGAGCAAAATTGGGACTCAATTGTAAATCATGCGTGGGAGCAGATGAAGGCTGCGTGACATGATGCCACACGGTAAAAGTGAACGTTTTGCAATGTTGTTGTGTTTTGCAAGTGATTTAAGGGATTTTCATGAGTAATTTTGATTATACTCCATTTGGGGACTTCAAGCTGACTTTAAAACTAACCACTATGTAAGACATGACTCCAGTAGTGTTTTTCAAAAAAAAAAAAAAAGTGGTACAATTAAATTATCAAGTAGGATGCAGTAGTCAATATATTTTTTTAATTTTTTAATTGTTCCATAACAGTCAAACCATAATCACAAGATAAGTAGCAATTTATTTTCAATATCAACCAGCACGCTAAATTAATGCTGTCATTTTGTACTTGTTGTTTTTGTATATTTAATTGAGTTTCTTTACATATTGGTTGGATTTTTACAAGATGAAATTATATAGTCTATACTTTCTTGATATAAATTCCTTCCTTGAAATATGTTTTTCTTATATGTATATGAGTGTCACTACTTTTGTTTCTCTAGAAAACCCAGCCTAACAGAGGCAGCCAACGGCGAAGGAGTTCAAAACCAGTCTTAGCCCAAGTAACAGATCAAAGTATGTCACTGGACCTATACTTGCGATCCCTAGAACCAGTGGCCATTGAGCTGATGCCAGTTGGTGACAAGCCCACATGTGTTTGGATAAAAGTAGGTTCCATGGGGTTTTCAGTGGCTGAGTTGGGAGAAGTGAGTGGCCAGGTCATTCTTCCCAGGAGCCTCTGGGTGGACAGGGAAGGCCAATCTCCTGATGAGCATCTAGGTGCATTAATCATTTGCACCACCCAGGGACTTCGATCCTAGTAGAAGCAGCATAGCTTCTTGCTGACTTAGAAACCATCTCTTCCACCCAGGGCTACCCCTACAGGCAACGCAGGTTGCACAGTGCGCTGCAGAGCAGCCTGGATGTGGTAACTAGTCACACAGAGGACATGGTAACACGTACATTCATTAGGACAATTACTTGATAAGGGTACTTTCCAACAAATTTCTAATGAACGAAGTTTCTCAAAGAGGGTGCCTTTCCCTGATTCACCCAAATGTGCCTGATGGGCCAGCAGGAAGTAGTAAGGAAGCTCACACTCACAACTTCTCCCTCTAAAACTGTGACAACATCTAGCTTCCAACCAGGACTGTCACTTTCTTCGCATGGCCCAAAGGTATCGTGCTTTTCATAATCAGTTTTATTGAGACGTGATCCAAATATCACCCAATTCAACGGCTCTGTCATCTTAAGAAGTTCTGATCAATCATGACCACCACCCATTTGGGGACATTTTCATTTTTCTTGTACTCCTTGTTCTGGGTGCCCCCTTTCCCCCCAGCCTCCCCTGCCATCCCCCATCCCCCAGGGAACCATTGATCCAGTGACTATCTCTACAGATTCACACATCCGGGGTTTCAGACAGAAAAACATACAAAACAATGAGTCCAAAAAGCTAACAGCTATAACAATAAAATATAGAAAAACCCCAGTTGAGAAGAAAATATTAACAACTAGAACAACTTTAAAATGGGTCAAAAGGGAGCTCAAATGATAACGTGTTAGATTTTAACCCAGTTATAGCCACAAAGACATAATTTTAAGCCTGCTACAAGCAGCTAAACCTCTTTCTCTTTCCTCCTAGGCTCCTATCTTGTCCCCCTAGCCATGTCTCTCCCTTCCAGATCCTTCCAGCATCTCCCAGCACTGCCTTCTAGATCTGCACAGGGCAGTTCTCCTGGTCAATCTCCTTCGTCCAAAATTCAAAACTGCTTCAGGGCTGTTCGTTGTAGGCACATGCCAGATCTCATGATCTGGGAAGACAGGAGACTGCCAACCTTCGACTGACCTTAGAGATTCCTTATGATTCTTCCCTGTCTCGAGGACCTCCAGCAGCCTCCTAGATGTTGAAGATTAAAATCATTCAATTATATCCTGCTCACCAGAGCCCTGTTGGCACAGTGGTTCCACGTGGGTCGTCTAACTGCAAGGTCAGAAGTTCGAAATCACCAGCCACTCCATGGGAGAAATACAAGACTTTCAGCTCCCAGTAAAGAATTCCAGTCTCAGAAACCCACAGGGGCAGGTCTGCCCTGCCACAGAGGGTCGCCAGGAGTTAGAATTGCCTCGAGGGCAGAGAGTTTGGTTAGGACTTTATACTGCTCACACAGATACATAAATTACTGTCAGCTGCAGCTGGCTCTTGCTCCTTCAACATTCAGCCTCAGGGTCGATGTAGACTCTACTTAAGCTACCACAACAGGGAGTGCCTTTAACAAATTAGCTCCGAAGAGCCAGCAGTCTCATCCTCAAAATCATTCTACTCTCTTCTATGAAAAATGTTGTATAAGAGCTGCAAATCCCGGGCAGAAAGGACAGAGACCCCATTGCAGAAGAGAAACTACCTGGCGGAGGGAAGAGAGGAGCAGGTAGAGCCGCCACCTGTAACCTTTGATTTCTTCTCTTTTTAGAGAATTCTGAAACAGCGATGACAAAGCAGTACCATGTGTGGGATCCCTCTCGTGAGGACAGGGTATCTGCTACCTGATCTTCTTTCTGCTCTTCTTTGTGGGTTTAGAACATACCCTAATTCACATTTTTACATCATAACTTTCTATGCACTTCGCCTGAAAACCGCTTTGTAATTTCACCAGGAAGCTGACACACATTCTTTGATGGACCCAAAATCATCAAATTCTGGCCTGGTGCTTTCCTGTCTCCCAGGTAAAGTCACCAAGACCAAAGAGAGATCCTGGGGAAATGTTGGAGGGTTTGCCTGTAAGGCCGGATTGGTGCTGTTTGGGCAGAACTTGAAGTGCTGAGCTTGGAATGACATGACATATGGACCACAAGGTGTTCATCTCTGTCCCTCCACACAATCTTGTGCTCCCCGCCCGGCTGCATCTCCATTGTTAGGGGGTTCCTTCCCCGTCTGGTTCTTTCACCTTCCTGAAAGGAGGCCTGTTTTTAATGGTGTATCTATTCTGCCACCTAGCCTTCGGCAATGTCACTACAACAAAGCTTCCTTCAGCTGCTGAAGCACAGGCCTTACTCAGGCTTGCTGAAGTTCCCCTATCTGAGGAAGGGCCCAAGCAACTGTGGGCATCATTCCTTGAAGCTTGGCTACCTTGATTGGGGACCAGAAGGAGGCAGTAACTTTAGATGCTTCCTAAGTGCTGCCATCTAGGCAAGGATCTGATATCCATCTCATGAGATCTTTAAAACAGAATAAGTATGCCCTGTAGGCAAGATGTAGGCAGTATATGCAGGAGCCTGGTGGTGGAGTGCTTACGCATGTCTAACCTTGAGGTCAGCAGTTCAAAACCACCAGCCACTCCACAGAAGAAAGATGAGGCTTTCTACTGCCCTAAAGAGTTACAGTCTTGGAAACTGTTCTACTCAGTCCTATAGGGTCTCTGTAAATCAGCATAAACACAATGGCAATGAGTGCAGTTTGGCGTTCGGGGTAGACAGTGCACTGATGATGCTATGGGTTAGTGGTTGAGCAGCTAACCACCAAGTGAGCAGTTCAAACACACCACCCGCTTCCTCAGGAGAAGGACGAGGCTGTCAGCTCCCACAACCATGTACAGTTTGGGACACTCTTAAGTTCGGTGGTTCTCAATTGGAATGGACCCAATGGCCGTGGATTTGGCTGGCCAGGACGTGGTCCTTATCATTCCCTGTGAGGACAGAGAGCGGAGCATGAAGGTAAATGAACAAGGACAGAAAACAAGGGTGGCTTATTTCCTTTCCAAACAGAAGAACCCAGGATACTTTATCCCCTCCGAAAAGCCTAACTTTCCCAAACCATTCACCCTTCCCTTGGAACTTTCACAGAGAAGCCTGTGGGAAATGATCAGAAGCAAGGACTCCAAAGATTTATAAGACGGAAATGCGGTCCACCCTTGGCAAAGTGGTCCCAAGGAAAAACACAAACCTTTCACTTGGTTGCGTATCTTGGAGCTCGGTTTTGATACGCAGTTCACCCCTTGAAGGAATGGGGAGGGGTACTCTCTGGGGAAACATGACACAGCGGATGATTTTCAACTTCCTACTTCTCCAGGAAAGATGTGGGGAAGAGTTGGGAGGCTCATGACCGGGAGAGTAAGCCAGCAGTGAAGGAGACCTCTGGGAAGGGGACCTGGCTGCCGACGTTCGCATCTGGCCTCATGTAGAAGCCATGCACAGCTCACCTCATTGAAGCAAACTCGTTTCCCCCGTCCAGAAGCAATCTTCTAATGGTGACTGTGAAGGGATCGAGCCTGTCGCATGGGAGAGGAGGGAGAAATGGAATGAAGAAAGGCTCGCAGGCATCCCCCTAAATCCAACATCCTGTAACCAATACCTTCTCCCTCCGCTGCCATACATTAGGGAGCCTGAGTGAAGCAAGCCTTAGCCAACCACCGGTCTCCCTTTGGACAAATATCATTCTAAATGAACCCGGGTTGCCCAAAGGTCTTCTCTCTTGGTGCCATCGTAGGAAGCCAAGCCTGGATCCCTTGGGTCACAGCTCTGGACCTATGGGTCACTCCTAGAGCCCTCATCACCTAAGTCCATTTCTACGTGGAAATAAATATATTTCTACGGGGTTGCTTCCCATGCTCAGGCTTGCAGAATCTGCTTGGCCCCCTCTACAGCCCTAACCCATGGCTCAATTCCCACCACAGACTCCATCATTCCTTCTCTACTTTCTTAGCAAGCCCCAGAGAGAGGAGAGGCAATGAGAATCTCTCTCTCTCTCACATCTCACAGTTCATTCCTGCTCCCAGCCAGCACCTAAAGTCCCCTTGGCGAGACAAGCAAAAGCACAACCTTAAAGTTGAGCCTTGTTTTTAAGATGCCTTTGAGCAAATAGATAAGTTGGGAGTGGGGAGAAGAATCCTGGAGATGTTTAAAGCATAAATCAAGTTGTTCCTAAACCAAACCAGCAACAGAAATGTTTTCTTAAAAGCCGTCCTGCAGAAAGAATCTTATAGATAAGGGTGCAGTCTAGTGGCAAACTTCATGAAATGCAGCCCCTTCACTAAAGGGAAGTTAGAACATTTCTAATGAGAAGACAGGAGACTGCAAAGAGCGCAATAGCTCCCCTCAAAGGGCACCCCCCCAAAACGGTGTAGTCATCAATTGGCCTTTTTCTTGGACTGTGAAGTCCAGTGACTTGCCCATGTCAATTTCCAAACGAGTTAAAATTGGCACCTTCCTGCTTCTAAAGTGTTGGTTTCTATCCTTTGACTAGGGAAGGAAGGGAAGATTGGAGTGTCCGAGTAGACTGCCTGAGGCTTCCAGAGGGATGGTAATGTGCTGGGTCAGGATCTCTAGGGGAGCAAGTCCTGTGGCCTTCCCAGCTCAGATTTCTGGGATGGTGCTGCTTGCACCAAGTAACCTTACAACGAGGGCTGCCTCTGACCTGCCACCCATGCCCTCCAGGGATGTGGCTCTGCCCAGCAGAAATATCCCTGAAAACCAGGTGGAGGCAAAGTCTCACGGCCACCTGCCTTCTTTCCATAGATAAACCCTGGAGACTTCAGGTCACTGGATGTGGCTTTTCAGCCTTCAGAGTTTTCTGACAGGGTCCTGTCATTTCTGTAACTCTCTGCACCTAACACTCTTGAGGTGCGCTTGTGCACGCTAGTGCAAACACACACGTTCCAAGGCAAAGTGTCAGTCACTTTACCAATAACAGACAAAACCGGAAATTAAAGCACTTTACTCAGATTTTGGACAAGGGAAATCCTTTCTTTTTAATTCAATGCACCACGCATCACTGGCCAGCCTAATGCACAACCTCCCCTCACCACACACACTCACACACACACACACACACACACACACACACCTTGCATGGTAACTAGCTAATAGCCATTTAACAAAGCTTAGGAACAACTTCGGAGGCACTAGTTGGCTGATAGAAAATTCTCCCTCCAGCCTGTACTTTGGCTCCTGAAGAAACAGGAGGGAGGGAGAGACAAGTTTTCATTGTGCCCACCCTGCTCTTCCACTTGTCCACCCCCACCCCTCACCACTCCCCAGCCTCGGGGCCCAGTCCCTGCGCCCCTTTCCTACATTCCGGGGGGAGGGGAGCTGTTCGAGAGCGCCGAGGAGCCCCCGCGTGTCTAGAAGGCCTCTCCCCACCCCCACCCCATGTGAGTTTGTGCTGCAAAGCTCTTTGGCATCCTTGCCTGGGTTGGGTGTTGGGGAGCTCAAATTGCAGCTACAAACTGGCTGGCCGCCAGGGGCCGTCTATTTAAAAGCGCCGGCTCCACCGGAGCCCGTAGTCTCTTTGGAAACTTCTGCTGGGGGAAAGAGGTACCAAAGCGCTGCGAAGCAGTGTGGTTTTTCCTTTTTCTTTTCTTTTTTTTCCCCCTTTTTTCCCCCCTCTCCTTTCAATCACCCCCTCCCTCCGTTTGCACCCTTCTCCGGGTTTTTGACGTTGAATCTGCGAATTTCGAGGAGGTGGTGGTAGAGTGGGAGAAGTGTTAGGTTTTTTGGTCTTTTTTTTTGTTGTTTTTTCCTCCGTCTCCTTAGTTTCCACGTTTTTCCTCATCCTCTCTGCCGCGGCCGCCGCTTCTTTTACCTGTTCAGCGGCCGCCGCGGGTCCCTGGCCGCAGAAGGTTAGGAAGGAGCTGGGAGTATTTTAGATTTTCAACCAAAAAAAATTTATAGACAAATCCCTGCCGACCCCTCCCTTCTCTTCCACGGCCTCCGAGCTCATTATTCCGGTGGTGGCTCGGCTGGCAATTTCGAGACTTTTCCCCTACGGTGTGAGCAGGTCGCCTTGGGGGACTTCCTTGACCTTCGCGCCCTCGCGGTGCACCTGGCGCTGCTCTTTTTGCGCCCCCACCTGTTGCGAGGCTTCCCTCCTTGCAAGTGGGACCTGCTTGCAGGCACCGCAGTCCCTCAGTCTCTCCCTGCATTTTGCACGTGTCGGGAAGAAGGCACCTGCTCTCCCTGCGTGAAACTCACACCACCACCCCCCAAAAAAACAGTCCCCGACTTTCTCTTGGGCCCTATCTCCCTGCTCTCGCGCTCTCGACCCCGCCCCGAGGTAAAGGGAGAGACCCGAGAAGATGGTTCTCACCGCGGTCCTCCTGCTGCTGGCCGCCTGCGCCGGGCCCGCCCAAGGCCTGGGCTCCTTCGTGCACTGTGAGCCCTGCGACGAGAAAGCCCTGTCCATGTGCCCCCCCAGCCCGCTGGGCTGCGAGCTGGTCAAGGAGCCGGGCTGCGGCTGCTGCATGACGTGCGCCCTGGCCGAGGGGCAGTCGTGCGGCGTCTACACGGAGCGCTGCGCCCAGGGGCTGCGCTGCCTCCCCCGGCAGGACGAGGAGAAGCCGCTGCACGCCCTGCTGCACGGCCGCGGGGTTTGCCTCAACGAGAAGAGCTACCGCGAGCAAACCAAGATCGGTGAGCGCGCTCCTCCGGGGGCCTGGCAGCCGCTGGACGCGCGGGCGGGGAGCGCGGGGACGGCGGGACTGCGCGCTGTGCCCAGCCGGGTGTAGTCGGGAGTTGGGCGGGGAGGGTCCCTGGCACGGTTCTGTGACCCTAGGCTGCTGTCTAGTCGAGCGCCTCTCCCTCCCAGTTTTCGCTCCTTCTACTTCCCTTGGCGCCCACACCACCGCACCTACCCATTCTCCTAGTCTGAATACTGACTCGTGGTCCAGAGGCCCTGGTCCCCACCTCCAATCGCAGAGTGTATGTCCATTATCAACTCCCTCCACCCCCCTCCAGCCAGTATGGTTTTCCTGAACTTGGTTCCGGGGATGGGGGCTGGGGTGATCTTTTGTTAAAATATTGTTTTAACTAGGAGCTTAGAGCGCGAGCTGTACCGTAAGGTCTTCGTAACTAATTCCACTTTTGTCCCTTCTGTGCAAACCCCCGCCCCCCTCCTCCACCCCAACACGTACACACACTCTCTAGGTAATCAGCGCCTTTTTGGAGAAGGGCTTTGGTCGCCTTTTACCCGAGCGCTCGTTCGTTTTGATTCGATCTGATGGGGGGGCCGGCGGGGGGAGTATATCACAGTATAAAATGCCTTTTCCTGCTGGTAGGTAAGGAATACCTTAGACGTGCGCGGTGAGGGAGGGCTGCGGGAGGGACGGAGGGGGTCGGTGTTCTGGCCTGAGCTGTAGTCCCAGAACTAAACTCCTTTTTCTCCTCCCCAATTCAGATATTTCCTAAAGAGAAAGGTGGAGATGGGGATGGGAGATTCAGACAGACCTACTCCCCAGCCCCAACTTCCCAAACTCCAGCACAAGAGGGTGTGGTGTAAATGCGCTGTGGGGCACTGGAAACACTGCAAGCACAATCAAAGGGGCGGGGACAGGGGCGGGGACATGGAGGCCCCACCCCCATTCCACCACCTCCTGACTTCCAAATTGCCCCTCCCCCGTGTTGCTCCGCCCCTAGATTCCGGGAGCTTGGGCTCTACGCTTTAAATGATTGACAGCGCTATTTGCTCAATCAGAATTGTACTGCCCGTTGGCTACGGTTTCCTTTTGAAAAATTATCTGGTCTTAACTTTTTTTTTAAGTGTGAGGAGTTATACACAAAATCTGGGTTCTAGTTATGCTCTTCAAAAGGGCTTCCAACTTGGGTAAATCACATGTATTCAGAGCACCTTCTCCTCTCCGAGCCCCTTCCGTTACTCACGAGGTCCTATTTGGGGTGTCCGTGAGCACAAACGTCCGTCAAGATCACGCGCCAAGAGGAAGGAATCCGCGCTGCCCCACGAGCGGCTGAGCAGCTTTCTCAGCTTTGCCTCTCAGGCGACTGCCCCTCCCGACTCTGCACAGGGAGGTCGCTCTCCAAACAGTCGCCCGCAACAACAAACAAAAGAACAACAACAAAAAACAAGCGGGGCGAAGTGCAAGCCCTGACGGCCCCCAGAGGCGGGTTTACGGAGTGGTTTTTATTAAGAACCGTGTTTCAAAGGTGCGCCCGCCCGCCTTCATCTTGGGGGATGTGGATTTGGAAAAGCTTAGCGCGGGAAGGAAAGGTCTGGAATGATGCCTTGCCTTGGAAGGGAGCTCTGGAAACCATCCGGTCCCATCGCCAGCAGGCGAGGTATCCCTCAGCCGCATCCCGACCCGCTGTTCCCTGGCCCGCCCGGCGGTGGTTGTGATGTGGTTGGAGGAGGGTGTGCGCGAGGAGGGTGTGCGCGCTGAGTGCGCGCGCGCCGG
>NW_022103899.1:42838095-42842431 GCF_000313985.2 Echinops telfairi | reverse complement strand
GTGTGTGTGTGTGTGTGTGAATTTTTAACAGCAGAAAAAGTGCATTTCTAGAACCAGAAAGGGGGAGCGGAGGAGAGGAGATGGCAGGCAGCCAAAGCTGCTGGGACTGGGAAGAGAGGGCAGCACGCCTGGACTGGTGTTTTGCTAGGGGCGTTGCTTGGCAACTGGAGAGGGGGTAGACGGAGAACCTGGTGTTGGGAGCACGCCTGGCCAGCATTTTTTTTTTTTACAGCCAGTCCGGGGCCAGAGATCGATATAGAAACAGAGGGTGGTGTGTATGAAGCTGGAGGGAGGCAAGAGACAAGAGTGCTTTCTTGGGCCAAACTCAACAAATGTGCAAGCGCCTGTGTCCCAAGGCAGGCTGGGAGAGCAGGAGCTGAGGAAGGGGCCTTGTGACATTGTGGCCAGCCCCACACTTGCTAGGTTCTGGAAGGTATGCCCTGGGCTAATGAGACATCAAGCTTGGGATAAGAGAAGTGCCTTTGTGAGCTGAAAAGGGCACCAGGGCACCCTGGCATGCCTTGGTGACAGAGGAGAGTGGGGGTTGGGTTTAGGGGGGCAGTGGCCACCTGACCCTATAAACCCCAGCCTATGCCAAAAGAGACCCACAAAGAGTCATATAGGAAGAGACAATGGGCCAAAGGAAATCAGAAAAATAAGCCAAGGGGAAGTTGGGGAGCCCTGGCAGAGGTTCAGATGAGACTTATTTGGAAGTGGAGAGGGGGCGGGGAGCATGGACAACTCATTCTGGATTTCAGAATCCAGAATGAATGAGAAAAGGGCCAGGAAATGGGCTGGGAGGGAGGCACATTACCTTCACAAGAATGCATTCAATCTGCACCTTGAAGGGGTTTGGCCTCCCTCACACTGGCTCCCACTCCAAGCCTGGTCCAAATGCCACGTTGAAGGCCAGGACCAGAGGTTATAGGAGGAAGTGGTTAGTTTATTGGCCAAATTTATGTCTGGATTGAACAAGCTCATGGAAAACTCAAGGAGCCAGAATCCTTTCCCACCCGCCTTTGAAACAAGCCTTTGGAAGTCTGGCTGCGCCCCTTGCCAAGCAAAGCAGAGAGAGGAAGGCAAGTCACTGTGCTTTGACTTGACTCTTCTTGCCTTTGTCGTCCGTCCCTCCCCTCCCCCTTCCTTTCCCTTTTTCTGCTGTGTCAGCTCAACCTGGAAGCACAAGCACACTGGGCTCCAAGGAGAGCTCTTTTTCTTTCCATTTCTGTTCCCCCTGCTTTTATCCTCCTTCCTACTCTGTTTTTTTCCCCTTTCTCCACCCCCAGGCCAACTCGAAGGCATCCCCTCTGGCTTTGTGTTTCAAAAGACAGAGCAGCTGTTCTTTAGTGCTGGGGCTTAGGCTGGACTTGAGCAGGCAGGTGGGCCTGCAGCTGTGCAGAGGGAACAGGGCCCACCCCAGAAGCCAGAGGTCACTGTAAGGGTTAGAGCAAAGGGCACAAGCGCTGCCCTGATACCCTTCATGGGGGCTGGCAGAGCACAGGAAGTATGCAGTGGGGGTGCGGCCTTTGTCCTGAGTTTGTACTTTAGACCTAAGAAAGGACTATGCAACTTGGGGAGATCTTTCAGATGTGTAGAAAATACAAATTTGGGAAGGGACCATCCATCACACTTCAGACCCACTGCTTCCAGAAAGTACGGGGACGCTGCCCTTGGACCAGATACCACCAGTTAAGGGAACGGGAGCAGATATGGGGAGGGTGGGGCAGAGTCCCCATGAGAAACAAGTAGCCACATCCAGAGTGTGTGATGTTTGATTTCCTCTGTCAATACTGTGCGTCCAAAAGTCGAAATTCCCAGAGCCTGCTAACCACAAGATTGGCAGTTCAAAAGCACCAGCGGCTCCGAGGAAGAGAGACGAGGCTCTCTGTTGCTCTAAGGAGGCACAGTCCAGGTTGACTCAATGGCAGTAGGTTGGGTTTGGGTTTGCCCTCTAACTGTAGTCTGGCTATGTTTATCGAAGTTAGAGTGTTTATTCCTCTTTGCAAAACTGCATATTAAACCAGAAGGCCAATGTAGACATCTTTCTCCCTCCCGTCTGCCCCCATATCTAGAAAATCCCCCAACACCCACAAACACCTTCAGTTTCCAGTTTCCTTTCTTTGTATGATTTCTGCAGCCCTGTCAATTCTCTCTTTTCTTAAATGTCAGTCCCCAGGCAGGAGTGACTGGAAGACTCAGTGGAGAAGGGAAGTGGCCTTTCCTGCCTGACCACTCAGCTTAGCTCCGCCCTTTTTCTCTCCAGGAATTGCCTGGGGATTGGCCAAAGAATGTGAAAGCTAGAAAGAAAGAGCCTGCGGCCACCATTCTACAACATGTACAGAGGAGGACACTGAAGGCCCGGCAAAGGAAAAGATTGGTCCAAGATTAGGTGGCTGGGCTAGTGGTAGGGCCAGCCCTGGAACTCAGCAACTCCCCTTAGGGGAGGACCTGTTCCAACTCACCTGCCTTCCTTTGCCAGTTACTAGATAGAGAACTGGCCTGGGGCTCTCTAACTGGAACACCCACTGTCTGCTGCATGCATCTCTAGATGCTCTCATTCCCTGATGGGGCTGGTGGAGGTGAAATAAGAGCTCAGATTTGAGGCTGCTTTATCTTAGGGGTTTTAAGTAAGGGAAGCTGTATAATAGACCTCAAAGTAGAGACTACAACTCCCCCTACACTTTTCTCCTCTGTCACAGACTGGTCTGTCCCTTTTTTTCAATACAGTCATGCAATGCAGGCTGAGGTAGGCTACAGTTTGGTCACGGAAGGGGTACCCGGAGGGAGTGAAGGAGTGGCCTTTGGCCTACAAGTCAGACCTCATTTCCCGAGTGTTCTCCTGTGCAGCAGGCAGATAGGAAGCACAGCACCCAAGTGGCCTGACCTTCCTTCAGCAGAGGTACCAAGGAAAAGGGGGGCGGGGATGGCTGGGAGTGAGGTCTTGTGAGGTATGGTGGGCTGAGGGTGGGATGTGGGTGGGGACTAGGGCATTCCTGCATCACAAGGAAGGAAAACACAGAAACCAAATGCAACCTAAGCAGATGAGGACCAAGAGCTCCTTCCGCCCAGCATGGGTCCCTTGGGTGGCTCTGAAGGAATCACTGACAGTACCCACTAACACATCCTGAGGTGGTGGGATGACTTCTGGCTTGGGGATACCTAAGGAGGAGGTAAGGAACCCTGGTTGTTCAGTGGTTAAGCACTTTGCTGCTAACTGAAAGGTCAGTGGTTCGAGCCCTCCAGCTAGCTGCTCCAGGAGGGAAAGCCAGGGCAGGCAGTGTCCATAAAGACCATGTCTTGGAGTGGACATGCCCCAGCTCTCAGAAATGGCTGACGGCTTCCTCCTCCTCTTCAGTGCCAGCACCTCTCCCCCACCCCCCACCCCCGCCTCTAACCACCCTAGTACCTGTTCATTTGGGGGTGCCCAGGTAGCAAATGTGGACGTTCTTTCTCCTAAGCATGTTGATCCATCATCAACTCTTGGGTGTTGTGCGCAAGTGCCTACTTCCTGCTTGTCATTGTATCATGAACTCCCTCCCAGGGCCCAAGAAGAGTGTAATGCAGTCCTGGGCCCCGAATCTCTGGTTGGCCTAGGACACAGTGAGGGGTCATTTCTTTACTTCTGCTAGTGTGAGGGATGGGTAAGTGGGACACCCCCACCCCCAGTCTTTCACTCTGGGCTGGTGTCACAGCTTGACACCATGACGTCTACATTTTATGTCCCCCAATCTGGGGGAGGGGAATGGAGCAGGAAGGAATGGGCTGAGAGAGGGAGCTGGGTCCCAGAAAGACTTGCACACTGGCCTTTTTACCTCTCCACGCCTCCGCTGAGCCCTCTCCTGCCCAACTTCTATTGCAGAACCGCCTCCAGACCCACTTCTCTTGGTCTTGGGTCAATCTGTCCTGCTCCCCATTCAGAGACCATTTCCTGAACACCCTACACTGGAAACCAAAAAGAAAAACAGATAAGCCATGGCCATCAAGTGGGTGCCGACTCAGACAAAATGCAACCCTCTGCCTTTCAGAAGTTCACTGCTTCTATTCCACTGCGGGAAATAACTCAACTCCCCTTCATTTCTTAGCCATTCCCCGCCTCGTCTCTGGCTGAAAAAGAGAGAGACTTCACTGTCCCCTCCCAGGTGGCCTGGCAAAGCCCCACATTTTTTCCTAGGCTGGGAATTCTGGTGGATGACACCTTAGTCTCCCCAATTTCTGTAAATCAAATTGTAATATCTGCCCCCCTGCCCCCTGTCTTCTCTTAAGTCCAATGATGACGTCAAGGTAGAGTAGGAAGTACCCACCCGTCCAGGACCAGGTTGGTCATGGTGCCAAGGCA
>NW_022103899.1:42834840-42837331 GCF_000313985.2 Echinops telfairi | reverse complement strand
TGTTCTGTGACACACAGGGCTGGCACCAGTCAGAATGGACCCTATTGTCATGGATTTTTCTGGAACATCCAGGAGGGCAGAGCAAGGCGTTCCCCCCTCCTCTGTAGAAGCCTCTCAAAGTGGCATCAGGCAGTGGGAGTGGGTTCTTGGATAATGTGGCTCTTCCCTGAGGAAAGAAACATCAGGGAGTTGTGTTGTGTGCTGATAAACCCACCCCCTCCACCCACCCCAATCCTAGCTGACCCCTGCCTTCTCCACCCTCCCCTCCCCACCTGTTCAGTTCAATCATCACTTGTTCATCTTCCTGGGCTTTTACTGCAGGCTGGAAGCACACCTGGAAAGGATTCAAGGACTGTGTCGAATGAGGAGAGGGAGACACAAATTTCAGGGTTTAAAATTGGTTCGTCTCTAGAAATAAGGCTGGGGCTGGGCATCAGTCTCCTCTGCCACCTACTGGCCATAGAGGGGTACTGGCCTGTTGGTGAACCAGGTCCCAGAAACCCATGGTCGGTACCTGCGATTATTCCCTAACAGAGTGTCCTCCCTCGCATCCCACCTCAGTCCCTTCTGCAACTCGGGTCCATCTCTCGGGATAAAACAGCTCAGGTCTAGTCTGCCTTTGTGTGCCTGCCTCTTTGTGATGGAAAACGTCGACCCTTCCAAAATGGAAAACCAATTTATGACTGGGCCTTGGGGCAGCCAAGTGGAGCTAGTCGGCCCTGGCACTCACTCTCCAGCCCTTTAATCTTCGTGGCTCCGCCCTGGCTCCCGTCCAAGTTTCCACTGTCTCGCTGGAGCCTACAGGTGACCTCAAGACCCTGATTAGTATCTTTGATACTGGAGACTCTCCTGCTGCCTAAGTAATATGTCCCACGGGGTTAGGTGACCCAAAAAAAGGAAGAAAAGAAAGGAGGCCCATCAAAACATGAAGCCTGCCCTTCAGAGGCAACCAAGCTTCAAAACTTGGGTGCTGCTGGGGGGAGGTGTAGTATGCCCTCAGAAGCCCTGCCTGGGGGAGACTCCGGGAGAAAGAGAGGGTTTGCAACATTGTCTGGAGTTCTTCAAAGGACAGGACTCTACAGGTTAATTTCCACTTTCTGCATTGTTTGGCCCTGGGGCCACACTTGAGCACTTTCAAAGAAAAGACAGAGAGAGAGAAAGAAGTCAGCGTAAACCATTGTTTACCGCCTCAGTGTCCTGCAAGGGGGTGGGACTACAGGTTAGGGGTGGAACCCCCACCCCAACCCCGCTTGCCTTAGAAAAAACCTGAAAGCCCTAAGAAGGGCTGTTGGTCGCAGGGGTGCTGTGAGTCTCCACAGCCAGAGGCAAGGAGCAAGCCCAAGTGCTAGGTGGGGGATGGCCGGCCACTCTGACCAAACGGGCCCCAAAAACAAAGGCCAGAGGAGGGTGGGATGATACATCCATGCCGGAAGTCTTCAAGAACTAGGAAAAGTGCCGTTGGACTAGGTAGACACAACAGGGGCCCATGGAAAGTTCTGGGCTGCCAGCAGCATCAAGGCTGAGCGCCCGCCCCCCGCCCCCCACCACACCCCCTTGGAAGTATGGCTGAGTTCTGGTCTCTCTCTCCTGAGAAGGATAGGCCCTGGGTGTGTGGGGTGCAGGGCCACAAATGCTCCAGAGAGCAATTTTCTGGGCTCTGTGGGCCGTGGGGAGCTGCCCACGGAAGGCCAGGCTTGTCCTTTCCCAGTGGTCAACACCCACCCAGCCCACTTGTCCTCCGGCCCCTAAATGACCTCTGACCATCAGGATGGTGGAGAGAGAGGGAGGTGGGGGAGAACTCTGTGATGCCCAGGGAGGCTGAGTGAAGTGTGTGAAGATGGGCCAACAACCCCACTCTCCGTCCCGGTTAGCTCTTTCCTTCTGAAGCCCCTCTGCCCACTAGACTCCAGCCTCAGGTTTCGGAGCTATGTTCTAGATAACAAGAGTCCCCAGACTTTCCAACCATGCTCCCCCTGCACCCTGTCCCCCATTCTAACTCATCCCACAACCAAGAATAGTTGGCCTGCCCTTAGCCTCTTAATCTCTAGAAGGACCATCACACTGCTTACTCAGCACTGCAGTTTCCCAAAGTAGAATCAGGACTTGGGAGGTGGGGGATTGGGGGTGAGGGACACTGAGATATGACTAGGGGGTGGGGTGGACAGCATCTTGTTCACCAGGAACCTGTTCACACTTGGCTACTTGCTTTTTCCCTCCCCCCACCATCAGCATCCCCATCCCCACTGCCACCACCACCACCAGCATCAATACACCCTCCTCCCCCTCTGGGGACACACTTACTGGCGAGCTGCAAACCCTCGGGGGAACTCCCCTGCCAGGGCCTTAAAGACCGGATCCCTATTTAATTCATCTTGATAAATCCTGAGCCAAGAGAGAGGCAGGTGTTTGGGTGCTTCCTGACACCTGCCATCCTGACCAGGTGAGGCGGGGGCTCAGGATGCCTCAGCTGCCACACACCTGGCACTTCCCT
>NW_022103899.1:42824010-42833397 GCF_000313985.2 Echinops telfairi | reverse complement strand
AATCCCTGCGAAAGGGTCGTTCGACTCCCAAAGGGGTCGCGATCCACAGGTTGAGAACCGCTGCACTATAGGGATCCATAAGTGTCCTTGGCTCGCTGCGCTGACCTCCCTGCTCCATGTCCTCTCCCACGTCTGGGGTAGAGTCCTCATCAACTGAGCACCCCCGAGCCCAGCCCCTGAGGCTGACCTGACCTGACCTGCCTCCTGTCTTTTGCAGCCGAGAAAGACTCGCGCGAGCAGGAGGAGCCCACGACGTCCGAGGTGACCGAGGAGACCTACGCGCCCAAGATCTTCCGGCCCAAGCACAGCCGCATCTCAGAGCTGAAGGCCGAGGCGGTGAAGAAGGACCGCAGGAAGAAGCTGACTCAGTCCAAGTTCGTGGGCGGAGCGGAGAACACTGCCCACCCCCGCGTCGTCCCGGCCCCGGAGACCAGGCAGGAGTCAGAGCAGGTAAGCCACCATCGGCCCTGCCACGAGCGGAGTTGAGGTTAGACCTAGCAGGAAGACTGGCCACTGACCTCCTTCCGGATGCACAGCAACGGCCAACAAACCAATGGACAATAAAACCTTTGCCCAGGACTCGAGGGTAGCTAACAATAAATCGCAGCGACATTTATCAGACCAATGCTTGCCCAAGCGGAGGCTGGGCTAATTCAACGAGGGTGCCAGCTAGCCACTGTGCCCACACCCCACGTATGCAGGCCCGTAGCTGTGTGTCCAGTCCCAGGCACACGGTGAGCGTCCTTCCGGGGTGTCCAGAGAGGGCCACTTCTGAACTGAACGATTCAGCAAAATAGAAATGCTCACTCTGGGTGGGCAGCGGGGCACGTTCGCGTCTGCACCTGTACATGCAGGTGTTGAACTCTTCCCAGAGTAAGAGGGAGGCAAGATCCTTGATGGGTGGTGGCATCACCCAAGGTGGGGACTTGCCTGGGGGCCCCCACGTGGTGGATCCTTGGTCCCCTGAACCGGCTCATCCCTGCCCTTCCTCCCCCAGGGTCCCTGCCGCAGACACATGGAAGCGTCCCTGCAGGAGCTCAAAGCCAGCCCTCGCATGGTGCCCCGTGCCGTCTACCTGCCCAACTGCGACCGCAAAGGATTCTACAAGAGAAAGCAGGTGTGTCCCCGGGCCCTGGCCCGGGCCCCCAGCCCAGAGGGGTCCTCAAATGGCCCTTCCCTCTAGAGCAAGCATCTGAGCACTCTGCCAGGAAGGATGGGGTGTTTTCCAAACCCTCAGTGTCCATTCGCCTAGCCCAGTCAGGTGGTTTTGGTCTCTTCCCATTGACTACTTATCCTTAATCCATTCACTCTTCTCACAGGAATTCTTGTCTAGGGGAAGCTTTGTAACTTCATCCCAACCCACGCTGTGTATGCTATTCCAATTCTGCCTCTTAACTCAGGGGTTCTCAACTGTGGGTCGTGACCCCTTTGGGGGTCGAATGACCATTTCACAGGAGTCACCTGATTCATAACAGTAGCAAAATGACAGTAATGAAGTAGCGACGAAAGTAATTTTATGGTTGGGGGGTCACCACAACATGAGGAACTATATTAAAGGGTCGCAGCATTAGGAAAGTGGAGAACCGCTGTTTAACTATATACATGCATGTACTACCTGAAGTCATTTTCATGGACTCCATAACCAAGCCTCATTGGAGGCAACCCTGCTTCAAGCTTAGCCAGTCATGCTTAGCCCAGCAAGGGGCTATGGATCACCTTAAGACCTTGACCCTTCCATGTCTAGGGCATCAGAATCACCTGAAGGGTTTGTTATCCCCCCTCGGCCCCCCCCAAAAAAAAATCCTGCTTGCTTGGCCTGGGTTTCGAGCTGAGCGTTCTCTCTAACAAGTTCCCCGATGACTCTGATGCTTTGAGAACCCTTGCCTTCAGGACACACCTAGTCCAAGTCAGAGGCGAAGAGCCAGAGTCTCAGCTTTGCCACTTGCCCGCTGGGTTCCCTGAGCCCAGTGATTTTTATTTGGTCCGTGCTTCTGTGTCATACTGGGACCCACCCCACCCAGTGAGGAGGGATAACGGCTTCATGTTTATAAAACACCTACCACGCCATCATGAGCTCTCATTCACAGGCCCAGGGCAAAGCTGTACCATGAGGCCTATTCATAGTACTGTTATTGCTGTCTCCTATCACATAGGACTCCAAAGAATCTTTTGAGGATGCCAGGCTAGAGGATCCTAAAGAGAGATTGTGGAAGCTAGCCAAGGACAGATGGCCTAAATTCAGACTCTTTTCCTGGGCTCCGCCTGGCTCCAGGAATTAAATACAACCCCCCTCCCTCAACTCTCGGGAGTGAGGATTCTACTTGGGCAGGCAGGAGCAGAGCCTTGAGAGACAGTCCCTCTCACTTCCTGTCACTCTCTCCACTGCAGTGCAAGCCTTCCCGTGGCCGCAAACGTGGCATCTGCTGGTGCGTGGACAAGTATGGGATGAAGCTGCCCGGCATGGAGTATGTGGACGGGGACTTTCAGTGCCACGCGTTCGACAGCAGCAACACTGAGTGATGCTTTCCCTCCCTGGTCACCCCTCACCCCCTCCCACCCACCCCCAGCCCCTGACTCCAGCCAGCGCCTCCCTTCACCCTAGGGTGCCACTCATTTCATCTCATTTTAAGGGGGAAAGAAATAATCATATATGTACCTCTTTGAGGAAACTGGGGCCCTCGGAATCTCTAGCAAGGTCTCAACTTTGAAAGCGGCAACAACCGAGACACGAAAAGCTAAGGCTACGCCCTTCATAATGGTTTTCGTTTGGGTTTCGATACAAGTTGACTGAACAGGGAAAGGGAGCAGAGGAAGGCTCAGAGAGACAGGGGGAAGGAAGCAGAGGCGTAGGAAAGAGGCCGGAAAGGCCATTCGAGTTTGGGGAAGGAAAAAGAGGAGGGACGTGGGCAGGCAGGAAGGTGGCACTATGCCCACCTTTTGCATCCATGCCTGCCTGGGCTGGGGAGAGACTCAGGCATCCCAAGGTGTGACCCGAGCTGTGGCCTGAGTGACATGCGTGGAGTGTCCCCAGTGCAGAGCGGTTAGGAGGGAGGGAAAGAGACAAAGCACAGCAGTGCCTCTGCGACCCCTGTCCCTCCTCCAGCCCAAGATGGAGATGGCTCGACCCTGGACCTTCCTCTCCCCTTGCCCCTGAAGGGTGTTCTTCCCCCAAAAGAATTGACTCTTGAATAACCAGAAATGCATTCCGCCCCTTTGAAAGCACAGCAAATTGATAGGCATCCCTAAAGGGCTACCCTAAATATGACATACGGGGCGTGTCTTTCGCACCCTACTCAGACGCTGAGAAACCCGAACACAGCCCCCAATGCGGCAAAGACTCGTTCCTCCTTGCACATGCGATTCCGGGTCCTCATTCCATCCGCCCCACGTTAACGCAGCCTCTGGTGGGAGGGCTGGTGAAAGATGAAAGACCTCTGTGGGCCTCTGTCTACGGACCAGGCCCCACGTCGTCCTATATAGGCATATACCTATCTCTTCCTTTCTTTCTTCCTTTCAATGGTTTGCATTAACTTTTCAAAGTAGTTCCTACGGGGCATTGAGGAACATCCTCATTCTGGGGAAACGAAGAGACCCTGCTTCTTGTCAGACCATCCAACTTCTGCTGGAGCCCTCTGGGCCAGACTGTGGGAGTCTTTTGTAAGATTTCCTATGTACACATGTTCATACCCACGTGAGCTGTGCCATCAAGCTAGGGAGACACCGGGACTCCGTGGTGCACAGACGGTGTCCCCCATCCACTCCATGTGTGGACCCTCAGGAAGTGACTGCCTCTGAATATCACACCAGGGGAGCTTTGATCCTGCACCCCCATCCCGGCCCTCTTCAGTTCACCCGGGCGGAGCCTGCAGCACTGTGCAAGCCCCTCCCAGCCTTCATACCCGGCAGAGTGAGAAAAAGAGGAGGGAGAGTTGACTGCGACTGAGAGAGTCAAAGGATGGTCCAGGCCAGGGGCGATGGAGTGGAGGAAGGGAGGGCTGACTGCCCATTCTGCTGTGGGGACAACGCGGCAGAAAGAAGAAGCCAACAGAGCCTTCCCTGGCTTTCCCACGCTGGGCTTCAAGGGGAAGAAGAGATGAAAACGGGGGAGCAGACTGTCCATAGCAATGGACTCAATCCGGGCCGTCAAGCAAGAGGAGGTGGGAACCAGTACGTGGCTTCTGAACTTCATAAGCTGGAATGGAGCAAAGCTGAGTAGAGACTGGCGTGTTTTTGAAAGGACGAGACTGTGCTCAGATGCCCAGCTCTGGCCTGCAAGGAGGAGTGGAGATCAAAGCGGCTTTCAAGCTCTTCATCCGTTCTGGCCAGTCCCTGCTTCCGCCCCTGCGTGGAGGATGGAAGAAAGGGCCAGGACCACCAGAGAATGGAGGTTCCGTTGGTAGCCAGATTCGGAACAAAGAAAATCCCGCTCTCCCCTGACTTCTTCAACCGATGGGTGGCCTTGGGCCATCCTCAAAGGCTGGAGATAGCCTGGCTGGAAGGAGCAGTTGGACAGGCGAAGGCACAGCCTTCTCTCTCTCTCCTCTCTCCCTCTGTGGACACACTGTCTCCGCTTCCCTGATGGCATGACACAGTGGAAGCCAACACTGAACTTGGGGCCAAGAGCAAATAGTATTTCAACTGTTGGAAAACATCCCACGATTGAATGTGGATGATGTCCCCTGCTCCTTACCTGGACAGGACAGTGGACTTGGGTTGGGAGCGGTGGCCAATCTTTATATGACAAAGGGACAGATGGGGAAGGAAGCCAGGAGGACTTACTGACCTGCCATGTCAGTGTGCCCCATCTCTCTGCACAGTTGTCCCCAAACTGACATTTCTAGATGTCTTAGGCCAGTATCCTAAACCTTCTCCAGAATCCTGCTTCTCGGCCCATTCTTTCTTTGCATCTTGAGCAGTCCTCTGAGACCCGCCAAGTGGGTGTTAGGGTGTGATTCACCCTAAGAAAAGACTGAGCTGGGAAGTGCATGCCCCCTCCCAAGGCCGGCACCTGGTTTTTTTAAATGGAGGCTCCCTCGTTTCTCCCAACGTCGTCGGCTGGACTTTGAATGGCTCGGTTTTTGCTGCCAGCCATGAGGAGGGGGATGATGGCCACCTGGTTTTACTCAGCCAGACTCTTGAGAATTCCAAGTTCATGTCTACTGACCCAGACGTGCAAGTCTCCAACGCTTGCAGGAGGTGGTTCTGGGCTGATAACGCCTCCTACAGGAAGGAACCTCATGGACAGGTGGAACTAAGCCTCCCCGAGTAGGAGGTCTCCCCTGAGCCAGGGGCACAAGGCCAGGGCACGGGAGTCATGGAAGGAGGAGTGGAATCTCTTCCCTTGGCACACGTGGGATGAGGCTGTCGGTCCTGAGCAGGCATCTCTCTGACTACAGGAAAACTGTTGACTGACTCTCTGTTCACCTGGAGGCCTTAGACTCCGGGTGATTGGAATGATCAAAATAGCCTTCCATGGTCCTGCCAAGAAACCACAGAGGCCTCATCTCTTCCCTCTTCTGACCTCCTCACTCCAGTAGAGTGAAGAAGCCTGGGTCTTCCCCACGCCCAGGGCAAAGACCACCAAGGCAGCCCCTTCTTCCTCCAGCCTGCCCTGACCTACCCAGGCAAAGGCAGGCATCCCTGAAGGAAGTGACTGCGTAGTCTCACTGACAGCCAGGCCTATACAGACAGGCCTGGAGACACTGAACCCCAACAGGGGAGGACGACGGACCCAGAGAAGCCTGGTGGGGTTGCATTTCCTCACGCCTGGCTCCATTTCCCACCATCTCCCCTGTGGTCATGGCTGCCCTACAGGGTTAACATCCACTGAGGGAGGTACCCCTCAACCACTGTCTCCCACCCCCTAGTTTCTTAGCAGCCAACAGGGCTGCCAGCGTGCCCTGCCAAGCCCCACCACCACCCTTGCCCTGTGGGGCCGTCTGTTCCCAACCTCCATCCATTCAGAACCCGGAGGGCACAGTTCAGTCTGGGGATTTCATTGAGCCAAAGGCCAAGAAGAAGCAACCCTTTGGTCGCCAAGGAGAGCGGCTGGGTGTGCAAGAGAAAGGAGATCACGTGTGGATGAGGGCGTGGGGTTTTCCCACCAGCAACCGGGGCTTCCTACCATGTTCATTTTTTAAAACCACTAACATGCAAGACGTCTCTTGCACGGTTTCTCTGCGCTCTTCTTCTGGTGTTTTCTTTTTTGTAATGCTTCTTGGGTTTTCTTATGGAGTCGGAGCTTTAGGCGTTTCCACGGGCTCTGGCCTTCTCTAACCAGCCCTGGCTCGGGAAAGGGAAGAGGGCGGGTAAGTGAGGGAGGGGATCCCCAGCTGCCCTGCGCCCAGTCACCCTGCTTCTCCCGTCACTTAGCCTGAGCCCCACACCTGCCACCGCCACCGCCACCACCGTCACACAGTAGCTCACAGGGACAGCGCAGCACCGTTGTCAGACAAGATTCCTTCAGATTCCGAGTTGCCGACTGGTTTTGGGGGTTTTTTTTGTTTGTTTTGGTTTTTTGTTATTTCTTTGTTTTTAGACAGCAATACCCACAGCACATATGACTAGTTCTTTGTAGTTTGACATACACACCGACCATAGCTCTGTTCTCTCCTCCTGCTTGTTTTCAATGGTTGTTCCTTTTGTTGCTGTTGTTTTTTAAATAAATGCTCATAATCTGACTGGTGAAATGGAATAATAAACCAAGTAACCAAATCAGTTTGTTGGAGGAAGAAAAACAACAACCAAAAAAGGCGGGGAAAACTTGCCCGAATGTGGACGAGCTCGGCTCCTGTTTAGCATTTCATACTTAAGGAAATAAAGACAAACGGTAAACACCACACGGAGATCTCACCGGTCATTAAGCGGGATGGTGGCAGTATCCTGTTTATGCAACATATCGTTTATGCCACGCCGCCATCTGGGTCCCTTGTCACGACGAAGCATTTCTTTAATAAAGGTAGACATTCTGTTAGCGTGCCTCAGCTTCCTCCCGGGGACCAGGCAAATGCTGAGAGACAGACACCCCAGAATTCTCCTCAGGCCACAACCTCTGAGGGAAGGAGAAAGGATCCCAGTAAAGCCAGGGCCAAGGGTTCTTCTCCCCACAGACAGGGGACCTGGAGAGCAGACAGCTGATTCCTGCACACAAACCGCGGATCCAGAGCGCAGGCGCCCCTGGACCCCCCTGGAAACTGCTCTCTGAGCAAAAGCTCTGTGGCCTGGACAACGTCCTTAGCAGCTCTGTGCCCCTCTTTCCTGGTGGGCAGCACCCTTAGCAAGTCATAAGAATTAAATGAGTGACAGAACACAGTATCCTTAAACCACAATAAAACACAAACAAATCCAAGCTCACCACCCTCGAGTCCCATGCTGACTCAGTAACACCACAGGACAGGGTCAAACTGCCCTGTGCGCATCACAGATTGTAACATGTATGCAACAAGAAAGCCCCGTCTTTCTCCTGAGGAGTGACTAGTGGTTTCGAACTGCTGACCTTGTGATTCACAACCCAAAAAGTAACCACCAGCCATCGGGGCTCCTTTTAGGACACTGAGTGTTGTGCGCATGTCCAGCTGTTGAATGACTGTGATGAATCCGTAAATCCCCACCTTTGCCATGAAACAGAACGAAAAAACACCCTATAACACCAAACCCACTCCCATCGAGTCACTTCTGCCCCGTGGCAGCCCTTTGGGGCAGGGTAGAGATGCCCCTGTGGATTTCTGAGGCTGTGACTCTTTACAGGAACAGAGAGCCTCGCCTTGCTCCCAAGGGGTGACAGGTGGGTTGAAACTGCTGACCTGGAGGTGAGCAGTCCAATGATAACAGAACGCACTCCACCCCAGGGCTGACTGCTGTGAAACATGGTGGGTTTAAACCCATCCCTCCTCCCCCCAAAGATAGTGCACATTGATTCCACCCATGCATTTCATGGTAGGGCTGCACTCTCTAGGGTCTTTGTAGCGGTGACCTTTCAGAAGCAGGTCACCAGGACTTTCTTCCGAGGCACCTCTCGGTAGATCTGAACTGCTGATCTTGGGGCTAGTAGCCTGGCACACAGCCATTTGCACCAACCAAGGACTCCCGCCTTAAAGCACACATGCGCAAATGAGGAGTCTCTTCAAGAGGACTCTACTGGAGGCATTTCTAGAGTGTTCCATGGCTTTCTAGGCTCTTAGCTCCTGGGAACCTCTGGCCCAGGGAAATCCTACCTCCCACCCTCTCATGGCCCCGGCTGCTGTTTCTGGCTGGACAGAGGGAAGCTATGACAGAAGGACTCGGATTTCAGCCCTTCGACATCTTCAAGAGCTTCATCCCTACATACACCTCCCCTTCTGCCTTCTCCTGCCTCCTCAGGGTCTCCCACTAATTATCCACAACCCCTGTTCACTCCTGGATCCCAGAGCCACAAACTGCCCCTACTCATCCCCTCTCCGGCCCTGGCAAGGACCCTCCGAGCCCACGGGGACTGCAGGAGGGGCTGAGTTGGAGGCTTTGGGAACCCAGCATCCTGCTGGGTCTGGGTCTCCGCCTACCCACTAGGAAGGGTCAGCCCATTAGCAGGGTCACTTCTGAAGGGTCGCTGAAACATTGAGAAGGTCTCTGTGCCTCCTCCAGGAACAGCCTCCAAGCGCCCGACCTGGAGGTGGAGGTGGGGCATGGGAGCTGCAGAGAGGGAGCTGGGCCCTCCCCACTGCCTTTCTGGGGATGCAGAGGATTGGGGGGCAGTAAAGGGAGCGAGCAGGAAGCCAGGGATGGACTGGGTTGGCCCCTGGTTCCTCTGGCCTCCATCTTCCTCGAAGAGCTAGGCCAGGAGGGGCTGTGAACCAAGGGTCTTCCCCCATCGTCCTCTGGCTCATGGATGCCCCTTTGAGAGATCATCACCCCGCTGTCCCCCAGGCCACCTCCAACCCCCTCATTCTCCTCCCTTGAGAACCCACCTCCATTAGAGCCTGACCACTCGCTCCCCGCTCATGGCTCCCCGGCCGCTCCCTGGCCGTGCCCTGCCACTCACGACCCTGGGCAACGTAGTGTTCATGGGGACACACAACACCTGAGTGCTCACGTTCGGTACCTGGGCCCAGCCCCCCGGAGCCTGGGATTCAGTGGGACAGAGCAGTGCCTCGAGTGGCTGCCACCTTCAGGGGCCCACACAGGTGTCATGACTGCTCCCGGACCCACAGTTTAGACAACCTCACTCCATGCCCCTCCACCTCCACCACATGCTGAGCCTGGCTCCACCCTAAGACATCCCACACGAATCATAATCTGTTATCACAGCGGGAGAGATCGAGGCCGGGTGGGACAGCCAGCCCTTTGCAGCTCTGCTTCCTGTTGAAGCCCCTGGCTGCCCCGTTCGTGTCCCATGTGTGGGTCTCCTTGCCC
>NW_022103899.1:42803112-42822808 GCF_000313985.2 Echinops telfairi | reverse complement strand
CACACACACACACCGCGCACGCGCCCACCACCCCTTCCTCTAATTCCTAGGTCTTCCTTCAGACTCTACCTTCACTGGCATCTAATAGAGAGATTGTCCCTAATTGTTCCGAATTACCCCCACAGCCCCTGGGCACACGTCCATCCCACTGTCTCACTTGGTTAGCGACCCGGCAGGCAGGACTGCGATATTTTCCATCCTCCCAGCCTCACATCGGAACACCAACATAGGCAGCATGTACTGTAATACCGAACCGAGTTCATAGTTTTGAAATGATTTTTTTGAGATCAAAGTCATCACAATATTTACTGCCAACGTCATGTCGCTTCACCCGAGTTAGAAACGTGTCCAAAGACACACAATTCACAGGTCCCCAACCTGTGCTGTCCAGCCAGTCTGATGCCTGGGCACCAGAGCGGAACTGAGCTCTGCCAGGCGGTTTGTCACACCCACACTGCCAGCCCCCTCTTCCAAGGCTTCCGGGGTGAACTAAACCCTCTGCTCCTTTCGTCAGCAGCAGGACACATTACTCACTGGTGCCCCCCAAGGACTCTAGTTTACACAGAGCAGAGTCCACATTCCCTTCCACGGCTGCCTGTCGCCACCACACTCAACCCCACGCAGCTAATACTCAAGTCACATGCACCGGAAGCATCTCTGACACAGGACCCACTTGCTGGCTTTAATGCTCTGCGAGCCCCGTCTTGAAGTTCTTGGTTTTTGAACAAAGCCAAAACCAAACCCACTGCCCTCCAGTCGAATACCACTCAAGACCACCCAACAGGACAGAGGACAACCGCCCCTGGGGTTTCCAACACTAACTAAGTGGAAAGCCTGGCCTTTCTCCTGCATTTCTGAACCAGGGCCTCTTTATTTCCATGAGACCCCACAAGTCTGGTCAGCAGCCCTGTTTAAGAATGAGCGGGGAAGTATGCTACTTGAAGACCCCCACCTCCACCCCCGCTACGTCCTCGCGCTTCTAACTGAGGAGTTCTGGAATAGGTCTCTTTTGCGAACCTACAAGTTTAATACGTGCCTCCAGTGGACCCCTTCAAGGCTCCAAGGGTGGAACTGTGACTACGTATGGTGACCCCATGGACAAGGTCTTGGAGGCTCACGGTAATCTCACCTGCAATTTCCAAAACTGCCACGCGGTGGCGGTACATCACTGGAATTTATAAAGCTCCATTTTTAAGAGGCCGAGCCAGAAGATGAAGAAAGACAGCGGAAACACCTGTCCAGCCATCTTCCCACCGAGACACAATTAGGCCAAAGTTCTCCGGTTGTTCTACAGGCCGGTTGACTCGACCATGATTACCGGATGACGCAGGGCCGGCTAATGCTCTGTTGTGTTGTAAATAAGGTCACCTGAGTCAGTGTAGCCAAGGGCAAACATCAATCGCTGGTTAGCAGAGGAGGGCCACAAGGGAGAGGCTGCTCACAAAATGCATCTTCCCAAAGAGCAGATGAATAGAACACGGGCAGGGAGGTTACGGCTTCCCCCGCAGCCCTCAACAAACCGTTACAGAAAGGACTCAAACACACTGGCACTGAGGTGGGAGGTTGTGTGTGTGTGTGTGGGGGGGGGATAGGGGCTGGCTGAGGGCCAACCCCACCCAGGGCCTCAGGTGGGGGTTATGTAATCTTACGTCAACTTGAGGCTATTAAGAGTGAAGGGGTGGAATCTAGCCTGTCAATCAGACCACAGCCTGATGAAGACTCCTTGTGGGCGTGACCCTCTCATGAGGATTATCGGAACTTCTCTTTCTCCCTGGAAGCGGACCTAACACACCTCCTGAGAATTAGCCACAGGTCCAGTTCTCAAAGCCTGTCTCACATTGATACCCTCTTGTTGCTGGAGGCTGGAATTCTTCCACGTAGACTGGGGTGAGGGAGGTCCAGCACACAGGCCCGCGAAATCAGCAATACCAGCTCGGGTCACGTGGCTCCCCAAAGAGCAGTTCCAGCCATCACAGTCCAGAAATCTCCCTGCCATCGAGTCAATGCCCACTCAGGGACCCCGGAGGACAGGCTAGAGCTGCCCCGGCGGGTTTCTGAGACCGTGTAACTTTACGGAAGTAGAAAGCCCCCTCTGTCTCCTTCAGAACTGCTGGTGGGTTCGAACTGCGGACCTTTCAGTTAGCCATCACATTAGGGGTGAGTTAATGGCTAATTTGTATGGCCCACAAATGATGCTATAAATATCCAAATGGCCTTTGGTGGAATAAAGGGTTCCTCACCTCAAGGGCAGTTCTAGCCTGTCCTGTTGGGTCACTATGAGTCAGAATCAATTTGATAGTAGTAAGTTTTGGTTTGGGGACCTCAGCCTTAGGCAGATGAGGGAGTCTTAGGTTGAGAGAAGGTGAGTGTAATGGCAAGTGGTGGGACTGGATTCTCGCTCAGGAGGCCCGCCTTCCACCCCCTACCCTGACACCTCCAGCCTCATTTTGTCTCTTAGACTGGCCTCTACATTAGAATCGTCTGGGAAGCTTATAAATCAATCAGCCCTGCCGGGACTCTACCCGGTGCCCTGTGGGCAAACATTGGACTGCTATAAATCAATCAGCTTATAAATCAATCAGCCCTGCCTGGACTCTACCCGGTGCCCTGTGGGCAAGCATTGCCTTTTAAACCTCAGACCAGGATAAGGTTGAAGCTGCCTGCTCCCTCGCAACCTCCAAAACCCTGTATAGAGTCGCTGGGTGGGACTCAACTCGATGGCAGCGGGCTAGGGGTGCAACCTAAGATGTTCGGTGGTGCTGTGGGAAGGACGTGGGCCTGCTGACCATGTGCAGGCAGTCCAAGGGCTCCGCAGGAGAAAGATCAAACTTGGAAATGCTGTAGAAGGTTACTGTGAGCCGGGATAACTAGATGGCAGTGAGCTTCATGGGGGTGGGGGTGGGGAGGAGGGTGTTAGGCCCCTTAGGTAAATTGGGTCAGAATCTCTGAGAGGCGGGGATTGGCATCCCTATTTCTCTATGTGCCCCAAAGAGAAGCCCTGGTAATGCTTACAAGTTGGACCACTAACCGCAAGGTCAGTCATTCGAAACCACCAGCTGCTCGTGTGTGTGTGTGTGTGTGTGTGTGTGTGTGTGTGTGTGTTGATTTTTACTCCAGTAAAGAGTTACAGTCCCGTGCTGTTCGGGAAAGAGTGCTGGCGAGGCCCCACTCAGCACCCCGCAGCAGCCGGGGGCAGTGGGAGGGGAGGAAGTGGTGGCGGACACCTATTGTTGATCATCAGGAAATCAGACTCCACAGAGGGGTCGTTTGTCTCAGGTCCTGGAGCATTCCTGACTCCACCCAAGGGGACAGTATAGCTGGATCAGAGCTCCGGGGACTGGAGCCTGAGCGGAAGGACACATCCCGGGTGGTCATCCCAAGGGACCTCTTGGGCCCTCCCACCTGTAAAGCACGACTGCTAATAGTGCTTCCTTCCTAAAGCCTTGAAAACCAAACACCAACTCACTGCCATTGAGTTTCCGAGACTATAAGTGATCTTCAAGTTCAGCAGTTCGAAACCACCAGCCGCTCCGCAAGAGAAAGACAGGGCGTTCTACTCCGTAACCAGTTACTCAGAAACTCGCAGGGGCAGTTCTACCCCGTCCTATAGCCTGGCTGGGAGTAGAGCTCTTTACAGAGAGAAAACCCCATCTTTCCTCCACACAGCAGCAGCTATGGTTTTGAACTGCTGACCATGTGGTTAGCAGCCCAGCTCGTAACCACTATGCCACGTCTCCTTAAAGGCACAAGGGCGAACTCTATTAATGTAGACGTGCAATAGCCAATCTCCGTGTGGTGTTCGCTTGGAACGACCTAGATTCTAGGCTGTAGAACATACCCAACTGGGATTTGTGGATCCTTGGCTTTCATCCACCCACAGGGGGCAAAGTCTCACCTCCAACCCCCAGGGCTACCCTCTGCTGCGGATTTTCTAGTTGAGATGATAGATTGAAGTGCATGGATTGGGCGAGCCCTTTCTCTGTGGCCTAGGGACAGGCTCGAGGGACAGGAGGGGAGGGAAAGCTCAGCCCACACGGGAGGCTGGGAGGGAGGGGAGTCCGAGATAGGACAGACAGGGTGGATTACAGCGAACTCCTAGGCTTGCAGAGACAAGAACTCTATGCTTTACAATGGGAGCACTTCCCCCATGTGGAACCTAGATAGAAACTCCGCCTCCATCCCATCGCGTCCAGTCTGATCTTGAGCCAGCAGCGGGAAAGTCTGTGTGTTGGATGTAGGTTTGAAAGTGGATTATTACCACACCTGTAGCCAGCCCAGGGCAGAGCAGCCTTGCTGGGGGGTGGGAGGTGGACATGTCTGGGCACGCCCTTAATGGAAATTGGGGTCCCAGGGCTGCCGTGGTCTTGAATCATAACCTCATCAGCTTGACTCAGATCCTCTGACCAATCTGTAAACTTTTCTGAACAGCGGTAATGTACCTTTTCCCACTAACGTGTAGTCCCGCCTACCACAGGTAGGACTTGACCTGCACCAATCCCACCTTTGTGCCGATATTCCCATATTTTCCTTATATGAACTAGCAATGTGACACCTTTAGACACCCTAACAGCCTCATTCTGATAGTCTTCTTCATCCGATGCTGTCTGGTCTATGTCCTACTTAAAACCTCATTTTAAACACATCCATAGGCCACAAGTCCATTCTGACTCAGCGGCCTTGTGGGCTTCTGAGACTAACTCTAAATAGAGTGGAAAGTCTCAGCTTTCTCCCGCTGAGCGGCTGGTTTAGAACTGCTGACCTTGTGATTAGCGGCCCAGTGTGTAACCACTATGAACCAGGGCTCCTAGAACTTAATAACGGGTCCCTATTAAACTCACTTGAATCGGGGATCATTTTTCCCTTAGAACAATGGGTGCTGAGCAGGTCTTCACGCCCTCCCCATTGCAAAGTTGAAGGGCCAAGAGAGCCAAGTGGGGGGAACTAGGGGCCTCACTGCCAGGCTGAAAAGATCCACTAGTGGGACCGCTTTGATTTTTAAAAATGTTCACCAAGAAATCAAGTACTAATTTCAAAATTCCTGACCCAAAATCACCCTTGCCAGTGGCATTTTTCACCCACAATCGCTCATCTTTTCTTTCTTGTTCAAAGCCAGGCTTAAACTTAAAAAAAATAGGCTGGCTGCAGTTGGGTGGCAGGCCAGAGGCCACCTTGAGACCAGGTGTCATTTAATCTCAGTAAAAGGGGGGAGAGCAGGACCCAGGCAATCCTGTCAGGATGACTTCTGCACCAGCCTCTTCAGAAACTTTGTGAGCAGCCGGCTTGCGCCATTGACTTTGGGGCAGAATCAGAAGGTGCCCCTGTGCAGAGTAATGGCTCAAAGGACACCTCACACCAGCTAAGACCTGCCACTGAATTCTCCAACACCTCGGTGAACAGCCATGGCTCCAATGCCCTGTCCCTGGTTGTCAGTCAGCCCCGACCCGTCAGTGACCTTACAAGAAGAGACGGAAGCACCCCCACCCCATGTCTGCCTCACAGTTGTGGCCAGCACTGTTCATCCATCTTGTAGGAAGGCCCGTTTTTATTCGCTGCCCCTCCACTTCACCAAAGGCAATGGCTTTTCAGAAGCCCTGGCAACATAGTAGTTATGTCTTGGACTGTTCCATCGCAAGACCCACCGTTGGATACCACCAGCAGCTCCCTGGGAGAAGGGTGAGGCTTTCGATTCCTGGGAAGAGTTAGTTTTGGAAACTCACAGGGGCAGTTCTACCCTGTCCTTAGACATCGCTACGAGTCAGAACTGACTGGATGGATGGCAATGAGTTTGTTTGTTTGAATTGTTTTGCTCTCTCCTGATACCGCGTCCAGTCCGTGAGGTGAGTCTCAGCACCCTCAATCCCCAGGAGCACTCTGGCTGTCCTTCCAGACAGGTTTGTCTGTTCACACCGGGAAGAGAGTTCTTTATTTTCAGGGGGCAGAGGACTGTAGTTGCCATCTTTTCCCTTTCCCCTTCTCCCCTCGCTGTGGGCGAGAACAGTAATCATGTTATCTGTCCCTGGGTGCCTCCCATGGCCCATGCTGCTCTACCCACCCCCACCCCCACCCTTGCCCCTGCCCCCACCCTCTGAGGTCCAATCTCGATTCAGAACTTGCCTTCCTCCTGCACCAACCTTTGGTCTCTGGGTTCCCATATTACAAACTGGTACCCAAGAGCAGAGATGGCCGTGCGTGCGTGCCTTGTCGACTTCTCTAGGAGTCAGGGCAAAGTTATGTGATGGTGGCCAGAGGGTGGGCAGGGAGGCCTCAAAGACTCAGGCAACACACACACACATACACTTTATTTTTCCTTCCTTTAATCTTAAGCAAAAGAGAGGGGTTCAAAAATAAAAAAACGTCTTTATCCCCCCTCCCAAACCTTTACCCCAGCTCCCCCATAACCTTCCTCAAGTGGGGAGTGGAGAAGGAAGGGGGTGGGCATCTCCAGCTGGGGAGGTGGAGGCGGGTGTATGTCTAGCTCGGTGCTGGTCTCTTTCCAAATATAAATACATGTGTCAAAACTCCTGGAATCTCCTCCCCACCCACCAGCAGGCACTCTCCTTTCCCACTGGTGTTTGGAGGGTGGGGGGTGCCAGGCACCGGCTGGCTGGGGGGGTTACTGCATCTGCTGGGCATCGGCCTCTCGGGCCTCCTGCTGCTCATTGTAGAAGAGATGGCACTCGGGGTCCCCCCGGATGGTGGGGGCCCCTTGGATCAATTTCCCGGTGTTGGGGTTCACACACCAGCACTCTCCACGTTGCCCGTTCACAGACATCTTGCACTAAGAAGAGAAAAGAAGAGCAGCTGGCGGAAGTGGGCCCCCAGCTTCCCTCCCCTCGCCTGGAGGTAGGGTGGAGCTTCGGGCTCAAAAGCCTCAAGGTGCTGGGCATCCTTTTGGCTCAGGGCCCACAGCAGCAAGATGATTTGGGGATGCTAGGAGAGTAAAAGGGGGTCCCAAGCTAATGGGGCTTGGTACTCATCTTACCAGATTTCATCAGAATGGATGGTGGAAGTGCAGAAAATTCCGGGCAGTGCTGGCACGAGCCTTACGGCACGATTTGCCGGGCAGAGACGCACTGCTAGCGGCCCTGGTGACGTAGTGGTTGTGCGTCTGGCTGACCATAAAGTCAGCGGTCTGAAACCACCAGCCTCTCAGGGGGAGAAAGACGAGCTTTCTACTCCCGCAGTCAGTCTCGGAAACGCACAGGAACAGCCCGGCCTGTGCTATGGGTTGCTGGCATGGGGATCACTCAATGGCAGGGCGTGTGGTTTGAGTTTGGGGATGCGCTGCTGGTGTATCTTTCCACCTAATGTGCGCATGTGCGTAAAGCCTATGAAAGGCGGAAATGTCTAGAAAACCAGACCAGTCACTGCCATCAGGCAATGCTGACTCAGAGGCCCCTGTGGGTTTCCAACACCGTTGATGGGAGTAGAAAGCCCAGCCTTTCTCCCCAGTAGCTGCTGCTAGTTTCAAACTATGGACGACTATGCGGATCGCAGCCCAATGCGTAACCAGGGCGCCAGCGGGGCTCGCTGTTCATATAGAAGGAAGATGGTATTTCCCTCTGAGTGCACCACAAAAGTGATAACACGGCACCCTTTCAAGGACAGAAAACGTGTGACTCTCCCAACCCCACCCACTGGAAAATCAAAACAAAACAAGCCCTGCCCTCACTGGTGCCCCACACAGGTTTCACTGAAGGGCCAACTCATTCTCAAAAGACCCTGATAAACCGGACCAGTTGTCCCCACTTCATAGATAATGACACTGAAGCAGCGGGTGGTCACGCATGCCCAAGGCCAGACTGGAGGCAGAGGCAGGGCGCTGTCTGCCATCCTTGTGTCCAGGGCCAGCGTCCAGGTCCGGACAGATTCAGGCAACCACTCCGTTGTTTCCCGAGGTAGCTGGCCTGCATGTGGAGCTTCTGAAACTCTAGATCAATATCAGTTGTTGCTTCACATGCCGCTGGGATAATTTCAAATCACGGAGACCCCGTGTACCAGGAAGAACGCCCCTGTGGTGTGGTCACGATTGCAAGCTTCATGGGGGCTGATCACCAGGCTCTTTTCCCCTGAAGCTGCTCAGAGATCATTAAAATGTCTTTGGGGGAAGAGGGAGGCTCTTGGGTGGGTGACCTACACCATGTTAATTGTCCTTGAATGTGCTTATTATTCTAGTACCCATCTTTAGGGAGAAAGAGGAGACTTTCTGCTCCTGTAAACCGGTACAGTCTTGGCAACCCCCAGGGGCAGTTCTCAGTCCGTCCTCCAGGGCTGCTGGAAGTTGGATTCAACTCTGAGGCAGTGGGTTGTACTGAATTTTTTATGATCATCTCACAAAGATTCTACACGGTTCTTCTCTCCCCCTGACTCTCCATTCTCTAAGGTACTTGAAAACCAGAGCAGCGACTCGGTCAAGGGTTTCAATCGGCAATTCCGTGGACCGTGGTCCATGGGCCAGCGCCTTCAGGGTTCCGGGTGCTTGTTGGAAAGGGAAGTCCCTAAGAGTGAGACTCAGGAATGGCCTGCAGGTAACTAATGCTCCATCAATTTTGAGAAGCTCTGATTTAAACCCACTGCTCCCAGCAGCCTCCCTCCCCACCCCTGGCCCCCCAACACCCATGATGGCTAGGCTGGCTGGGAGCAGGTAAGTGGATCCAGCCTCTGATCTGCCCAGGTCAGGGCACAAGCCGCAGCCTCCCAGGCCTGGAAGCTGGCACCCGTGCAGCTACAGATGTCTGATCGGGCTGCTCAACTGTCAAACCTTGACAGGTAGTGGGTGAAGCAGGCACCCCCCACCACCCCCATCCCTAGTCCAGGCTGGCCCCCCACTTGCCTGTTTGAGGTTGTACAGGCCATGCTTGTTGCAGTTGGGGATGTGCAAGGAATAGAGGTGCTCCAGGGGCCCCCTCTCATCAGGAAGGCGCAGGGAGGAGATCCGCTCCAGGGCCTGGTCCAGCTGCTGCTGGCAGGGGGTCTGCAGGGAACACAAGGATGGCTGAAGTCAGGATGTGGGAGACGGAATGCCGGCAACAGAATGCCAGCACTGGGGACAACCTCAAGGGCATTCGCAAAATTGGGAAGGGACTGTCCCAGATCCCACATCTAGATGGGGACTCCTGCCACCCTGACCAGAGACGCACTATCAAAGCCCTATGCCCCCAAACATACACACACACAGACACACACACACACACACCCGGAAGTCAGAGGGCGTGGTGTGTTCTTACCCTCCTTGTTCTAGGACAAAGGCTTTGATGGATCAAAATGGGATTGACTTGTAAAACCTGAGTTGAAATGGTTCTTTCTCCAAGTCTCTAGAGCCCAGCCCTCCCTTCCCTTCCCATAAACCCAGCTAGAGCCAAGTCCCGAGACAGCAGAGAAGGGCTGGCAAAAGTAAAGGGAGGTTTGTTCCATCAGGAGAGAGAGAGCTTATCCATCTTCCTCTCTGGGATCCACTGTCTTTGTCTGTGGCCCAGAGCCAAACAGATACATCAAGGATTTTAGGAGGGCAAGTCATGCCTCCAAATGGCTAACCCATTTCATAGCCAGGAAAACGGAGGCCCCCAAAGCTAAGGGATTGACCCAAGGGCTATGGAACACACCTCAGTGGGGGCGCTGGACACCAAAGTGCTTAGACCACCCGTGACCCGGGACGCAGATCTGCCTGGAATGTTCTCTTCTGGCTGGGAACAGCCTTTCTACTCTCTCCCACCCCCTCCACGCCCGCCCTGCCCAACTGACCCTGGCAGGTGGTGGCCGAAGTTTCTTGGAGTCATCCAAGCCGAGGTGATGTTTGCCACCTTTGCCCATTTGCCGGTGCTGCTCGGTCACCTTCTCCCGGAGAACAGCCAGCTCCTTCATGCCGGACTTGAGGGGCTTCCGGGCGGCAGTGCCTCCACCAACCGGTGTGTTCGCGGTCCCGTCCACATGGTTCAGGGCCAGGCCTCGCTCTGGGTCATCGTCGCCGTTGTCTGTGGAGAGGGAGGGAGGAAGAGCTCCAGGGCCAGCCCCCCAAAGGAGTAGTCTGGACCCCGAACAAAGCCTGGGATGAGGATGGGGAATGCTAGTGAGCCGTGAGTTACTCTGCGCCGGCGCCTGATTTCCCAGTAACTCTCGGGTGGGTGCTACCAGTGCCCTCCGCCTCAATGTCTCCAAGAGGCCCTGGTGCTCGCATCAGTTACTTGACCAAGATCACAAATCTGCCAAGTGAGGAAGGGTCCAGGATTTGAACCCAGGCTGTGGACCCTCAACCAAGGGTTAGAATGCCTGCTCTCTCCTGCCCCACTGCAGACGGCCACGCTGAGCAGAGGTGCATGGAAGGATGGGGCCTCTGCTGGGTCCTTAAGCAGCACTGGGAGGGGAGCCAGCCCACTCATTCCTGGTGTCTCCTGTGCTTCTCTAGAAGAGCATCCGGTCTCCCATTACTATCCCCCGTTTATGTTCTTCATCATTTGATTTGTGGTCTGACAAGGTGCGGAGAAGACACATGCTTGGCAGGAAAGGGAGGGGGTGGGGATTGTGGAGTCACAGGACCACCCAGATCCACCAACTCCCAGCATGCCCTGCCCCATCACCCCTGAACACTCTTCATTTGTCAGCCCACTCGGCCTGGCAGTTCCCACAGTGCTTTGCTCTGCGAGCTGCCACAGCACATTTCCATTGGCTTCCACTTGTTTCCATGTCTCTTGACATGCCCCACCCATGACTCAGAGCAGAACAGGAACTGTGATTTGCTCGGCCTCCGAGTTTCAGAGACCCTCACAGGGCCAAGGACCAGCCTTTCAACCAGACCGTCAGACTGACCCGGACTTGTGGGTATCAGAGTTGAACTGGGCTTCGTGGGGTTTTTGTGGCTGGATTTTTCTAGCTCGCTCACCCATGCTTCCCCAGAGCAAATTGGGTGGACCTGAACTCCCACCCCTCGGATGAACAGCTGAGCATGCTCCCTTGTTGGTGCCACCCAGAGACTCCTAAGACACCCAAAGACATCTCTTCAGTCTTTGTTACACCACAATTCAGTGGAAACACAAGGAACACATCCCTATGATGTACACAGCCTGGGTGGAGACCCTGAAGCAGCCCCCACCCAGCTAAACCCAGCCTCCCTCAGGCTTAGACATGTCCAGCCAGGGGAAGGTGAGAGTACAGAATCATACAGAGAGGACAAGTCCCAGCGAGTCCTAGAAGGGCCGGGAACCACAGCCCAGAACCCCCACTCTGTAGGCAACGCAAAGCAAAGAGAGTTCCACACCACGGAGCCCAGAGCAGTTCCCGGCAGGTCCCAACAAGATCGGGGTGGCTGCACAGGGGCTGTTTTCAAGCAGATCTTAACACACGTCGCCTTTCCTTTTAAGTCACCTTCAAGAACTTGCAATCCCAATAACACAATGGAATGGCTCTTCAAATATTTCTACACAAGGGCTGGAAGGGGAGGGACCCTGGACTTGGCTGGCCCTCCATGTTTCAGAGGGGGCTCTGAGCAATGTTGTACAGATAGGCACGTCATGCTGGCCAGCTCCAAGTCGGTGTGAGCCGTCGTGTTGGCTCCCTCGCCACCAGAGGAACCTCGTCCATGCCAGGTGCAGAGAGCTGCCGTTCTTGGAGCACTTGGCTCAGAGTGCACAGGCCAGCAGACTGCAGGTGACACACCACTGCCTGATCCATAGCACATGGGTGTGCAAAAAAAGGTCTACTGCCACCCCCCACCCCTTCCTGCTGGCCTCTACTAACACCTGCTTGGTTCTCACGAGCTACAGCGTCATCCTTTAGACACGTCTCCAGGGTAGTAGCGCTGGCTAAGCGCATGTGCTGGTTCATTTCATGTGCCACCTCACCTAGGCTCTGGTTCCCAGCGGTTTGGCCAGGCACTTAGTCTAGTCTCATGACACAATGTAATCCCTTTGTGTAATGTAATCCAGTTGGAATCAGTCCATCAGTTGACGTTTCCCTAGGGTGTTTTCTGCCTCCGGACTATAAACAGATATTTGGGTAGGACTTTCCCTCTCCCTTCTGCATCTTAGGACACAAACCACAGGAGTTTGCAACCTGGCATCGGACTCCCAGATTTGGGACTTGCCATCCCCAACCATTGCATGGGCCACTTCCATGAAGCAAGTCTCTAGATAGATAGATGATAGATGATAGATAGATAGATAGATAGATAGATAGATGATAGATACATAGATAGACGGACAGACAGGCAAGCAGACAAAGATAGGTCATTCTCACTAGCTGTTTTGCTAGAGAGCCATAAGCAATGAGCATACTAAGGTAAAGCGCCAGTTCCTAGTACGGAGAACTACTGAGTGTTTATGAAGAAGTTCAAAAACATAATTCCATTTTTTTTTCATCAAGTTTGAAAAGTTCCCTCGTATAATAGTGAAGCAGTTAAGGTTGGACTTAGAACGCTGACACTCTACAGCCACACTGGCTATTGTTGATACTTTGAAGATGCTGACGAAGATGCTGACGATCTCTCTGATCCATTAGCCCTGCCATATGGAGCCAACCAGGAACGAGGAAGCGGGGGGGGGTTGGGGGGGTGGGTAAGCTTCCTCTGAGCATGCGCAGTGGCTCTCGGGAGGTCCACACAGGTTAAAGCTTGGGTGAAGAACACATGCCAGTTCCAACAGTGACAAGCCCAGTAGCCCCAGCCATCTGGTCTCCGAGCCCACCCACCATGGAAGGGAAAACGCAAAAGGTTAAAAGAAAAAGAACAAATGCATGTGGGCCCTGACGAGGAGGAAACGGGAGAGAAATGGAAAGCGCTTCGGGGGCTTGGAGCGAGCGTGTGACCAACCATCCCGCACACCGTCAGGGCTCGGAGGGCCGTGACGTTCCCCAGCCCGAGGCAGGGTTATGGTCCCAACGATTTGGAGACATCAAAAAGGGGGAAGGGTCAAATCTTGCCAGCACCCACCATTAGCAAGGGAAATCATCTACAGGGTCAAATCTTTAGACAAGACAACATTGAAATAGCTAAGGGAAGTAAGTCCTCAGAAACTGGAAGATTCTTCCTCTTTTCTCGAGAAAGGGAGGACGAGTCGGTCTGACCACACATAACCACCAAAGCCAGTCTGCTGCCCCAGGGGGCAGGCCATGAGCATGTCAGAGTTGAGCCAGGCTCCACAGGGGTCTCCAGGACTGGGATTCCAGGAGTCCACCTCTAGGCCTGCCTTTCCACATGCACAGGGTGGACTTGAACCCCCAGCCTTCCAGTCAGAGGCTGAGCGCATTAACTATATGCACCACTAAATGTAATCAAAACCAGAAACTCACTGCCACTGTGTCTGTCCTGATGCCCGGGGACCCCACATAGGGTTTCGAAGGCTGTAAATCTGTACAGGAGCAGAGAGCCTCATCTTTTTCCCTCAGAGCAACTGGTAGCTTCAAACAGCTGACCTTTCAGCTAGCAGCCCTACATGTCACCTGTGCACTACGCCACCAGAGTGATTCCTGTCCCCAGCACCCCCACCTTCACCTGGGAAAAAAGGCAGCTAGATTTGCCTCCAGGTGGCTGGTTCCTCTGGATCCAACAGACCCCTGTCCCTCTTCCCACCCCTCCCTTCCTGCTCCTGGAGGCAGAGAGTGACAGAAACCCAGGGGTCATGCCCACTGCTCCGAGGCCTGCCCAGTCCCCCTGAAATGTGAATGTGCGTCCCCTGCCCTGCTGCAGACACGTCTTTGCCCCACTGCTCGCCCTGTCTGTACGGAGGTGGGTGGGTGGGTGGGCTCTAGAACTGGGTCAGGCAGCTGGAGCCATCAGCAAAGGAGATCCCCCTTCAGCTAGGCATCAGAGGAGGGGGACAGAAGGGCTTGGGAATGCCTGAGATAACGCCAACACAAACAGGGGTCATCTGCTTCAGGTAACCTCCACCTCCTGACAACCAACGCCTTATGCAGGTGCTGGCCCTGCAGAGGGAGGGGGGCTCATCCCCCTACACAGCATCTCCACCTGCTCCTCCTGCTGTCCCCCACCCGACAGGCCTCTGTGCACCTAGACTGAGTTGGGGCCATTCCAGAGCCCCTCGGCTCGTCCCTGCAGAGAGTGGCCCAGGGAGCCCAGCACCACGAGGAGGCTGGTCGGGCTAGGAAAGCCCGTTGGTGTCCCTGCTGCATCAGGCCATAAAGAAATGCTCTTTGCCTCTTCCCCAGGATCAAACTGGGAACACCAAATGGGGACCCCTCCAGTAGCCTGGTCCTATGCATACTGACCCTTGGGCAGTAGAACCCCTAGTTCTCCACTCCCAGTATGCCCTGCTTCATGCCAAACAAAGCCGGAAGAATTCCTGGAGCCCCCAGGACCCATACTCCTACAGCGCTGGGACCCTGAGCTCCACTCCATGGTAGACAAGATCCAAGGCCCCAGGAGTCCGGGCCCTTCGCTTGGCAGGCAGGAAGTCTGTCAGCCTCCCAACTTCACGTGGATTCGCCCTTTGGAAAGGGTTGTCTGCCTGCCCTGAAGCTTGGGCTAAGTCAAGACTGCAGGCCTTCCGCCGGGTTTCCTATGGTAGTGACCATGTCGGCGTGAGCAGGGTGAGGCTTCCTCCCACATACTTCGGGCACAGTATCAGGAAGGGGCAGTCCTCGGAGAGGACACCAGGCTTGGTAAAGGAGAGGGTCAGCAAACAAGAGAAAGACCCTCCACCATGAGATGGTCCAACATCCTGGCTTTAGCATAGTCATGGGGAGCTGGATCGAGCCAGGCAAAGCTGCCTCCCACTGTACACAGGGCCTCTCTGTGAGTGACCACCGACCGCAGGGTGCCTGACAACACCACGTGGAAACATTCGTTTCGAGACCAATGCAATTGCAAAAGAAAATGTAAAAGACTTATTGGGGCGGGGGAGGGGGGGTGGAGGCCCATAGAAGTCAAAGTGCCTATTGCCCCTCAAAGCCCAAATTGCTATGGCTGGCTCCAGATCGCAGGACAGAGAGTCCACTGGGCAGAAGTGGTTCTGTTTCTGCCATGTGTCTTTCCCCCTGGGAGGACACAGTTGGTTCCTTATCCTGAGTTGCCCCCACCCTCTCTGAGGTGAAGGTCAGTTTGTCCACCCTCATGGCCACCACCTGGATCCCAGGGTATGTTTCAGTCCACTCCTGTATTGATCCAATGCCCCTGCCAATGAAGGAGCCAGCACGATGAGGCAATCCACTGGCCCGGTTTGCGGGAACACCCCCCTTTGAAAAGCAGGTAGAGCACCTGTTTGGGGTTTGCTTTTTGGGAGAAACAAGCTGCAGGAACCAAGTCCAAAGGCCAGCTCTGACCTCGACTTTTTGGAGTAAACGCCCAGGGAAAGAAAGATGGAGAAGAGACACAATCGCAGAGGCTCCGGAATTCAGTGGAGCCGGTGTACTGACCCAGGGCCTAATCGCCTACGTCTAAACCCCAGCTTTACCGTTTGCCTGCCCATCCCTAGGCCACTGACTTAGCCTCTCCCGTCACCTGTAGAACCAGGCCTAGTGAGGCTCACCTCCAGCGGGCTGCTGGGAAGATTCTGGGTTAGCACTTAGCTGCTCCCCTCAGAAGTACCGACGCCCCCCACCCCCACTGTCAAACAAGAGCATGATCAGCCGTTCTTCCCATATATTCTTTTTAAAAAGTATTATTAAATACTTTTATTGGGGGCTCTTACATCTCTTATCACAATCCATAGTCATCCAGTGTGTCAAGCACATTTGCATGTATGCTGCCATCATTTTCAAAGCATTTTCTTTCTACTTAAGCCCTTGATATCAGCTCATTTTCCCCCTCCCTCCCTCATGAACCCTAGATAAGTTATAGATTATTATTTTCATATCTTACATCATCCTCTGCCACCCTTACCCATGTTTCCGTTGTTTGTCCCCCTGGGAGGGGGTTATATGTTGATCCTTATGATCGATTCCCTCTTCCCATATATGCCCATATAGGCTACAAGCACAATCCGCAGGAACACTTTCCAGATGTAGAACTCAGCTAGAGATGGAATTTGCCCTCAGAACAAAAATACCACGGAGCTATGGGGGGTTTGGGGTTTTTTTTTCTGCCTAAGTCACTTACTCGGAATAATATTTACTAAACAACCACTTATGCGCAGCTCTGTCAGCTGCAGTCCAAAGGTGAGCCTAGGACGGGCTCTTACCTGGTCTGACTGCCGGGCACCCCCACTGCATGGCTGCAAGGGACAGCAGCCAGCGGAGATGACTGACAGGCACTCCCAAGGCCCCCGAAAAAAGACTTCCCTCCAGACTAGGAGGCAGGGGTGGGTCTCTCTTGCCCAGTGCTCCAGGGGCCTCCTTCTAAAGAGAATCCATTGCAAACCGAGTGGAGCACAGGTCTGCCCTGAGACCCAGGGGTCGTCATGAAGAGAACTTGATGGACAGCCACTGCTAACTGGTACACCTAATAGCCTGGGGGTGACCGAGGCAGGTGGGAGGAGAGCAAGGGGATGATGAGCTGTTCCACGTGTCCGATGGCAAAGTTGAGGTTCAGAGGACGCAAACACCACCTCTGCCACCATTAAAGGGCTTCACAATTGGCACAGGCTGCACGCACTCTCCCCTGACCCACGTTGACTGCTCCAGCCAAGGAGGAGGCAGCTGGGAGCTGAAGAATTTGCGGACTTCTCTGCTGTTTTCTACTTCTTTTAAAGCTTAGCTCCCTTCCCCAATACAATCTTGACTGTCGCGCCGATGGCCTTAGACAATGCATTAAAACCTTTGTGGTTTAAAAAAAGAGAGAGATGTAAGAGCCCCCCAATAAAAGTATTTTTTTAAAAAGACAAAAACCTTTATGGTGGGCTAGGTTCTCACTCATAAAAACTCAGTCTCCAAAAAAAAATTTTTTTAATGAAAAAAATAAAATAAACCTCACGTTCTCCTAGTGCAGGGGTCCTCAAACTTTTTAAACAGGCCAGTTCACTGTCCCTCAGACCCGTTGGAAGCCCGGACTATAGTTTAAAACCACCCAGCGGGCCTCGGTGGGACACATGTTCTCTCTTTTAAAAAGTCACTTCCCTCCCTCCCTTCTCCTCCCACCCGCATCTCTCCTTCTTGACTAGGGGCTATCGGCCAACTCGAGGTGTCTCTGGACGCCCACGGGCTGGGAAAAGGTTGAACAACAGTGACACAGCAGACGTGATCAGGGCCGCCTGCCACAGTCAACCTCTGATCGTGGGCACCATGCCAGGTCTCTGTGCCACCCAGAACTGGGTGATGAGTCACAGGGAAGTCCCAAAGATAAAGAGGGTCGCAGGACCAAGGAGTGGAAAGGAACCTAGATGGCTGACCCAGGGGTGGATGGCCCAGGGAGGAGCTGATAGAGACATAGTGCCAGACCGGGGGGGCGGTTGGGGGGTAGGTGGGAGGGTGGCAGGAGCAGGCTGGTGGAGGTGCCTAAGGATGAGAAAGGCCCAATGGAAGGGAGACAGCTGTTCCAGACCCAGGAGGAGAGAAAAGAGGTTTCAATCAGGTGAGACGCCACCCAGAGTTTCACGGGGAAGAAATAAATTGTGTAAAAAATTTTTTTAAATCTTCCTGCACAGGCCTTTTCTGGCACACTTCCTTTTGAGGAAGTAGGAAGATGGACGGATGAGATGGCTGCAAGGTGGCAGGGCTGCTTCCCTGAGCTACGGAGGGCATCACGAGGCAGTCTCTCACCCTCTGACTCCACTTTGTCCACAGCATTCTAACCGGAATCAGCTGGCAAAAGACAACTGTGGGTCCTAGGACGCCTTTCCTTCAGCTTTTGTGGGATGGAACTCAAACTCACTGCCATCAAGTCGATTTCAATCTCTCGGCGACCCTACAGGACAATGGAGAATTGCCTCAGTGGGCTTTCTGAAACTCTTTACAGGAGTAGAAAGCCTCATCTTTCCCCCTCGGAGTGGCAGGTGGGTTCGAACTGATGACCTGTGGTTAGCAGCATCTTAAACAGATGAACTTGGTCTTAGCTTCTTATGAATTATACTGTGCCCTCCCCACCACCACCAAAAACATTGTGTGGGGTAATCCCTAACCCATCTAGGCCATAATCTCATTTGGGAAAAGGGTTTTCTTTGTTAAGCTAATGAGGAGATGTTAGGGTAGGCAGTGGTTTATATCCATCTCTTTGATTTAAGATATAAAAGACCAGGATTAAGCAAAAGAGTGGGGAGAGCAGAAATGAGGAAAGACGGATGGCACACTACACGCCAGTGGCAAAGCACACACGATGAGAAGACGCCCCTCCAGAGACGACACGGGAGAAAGCCTTCTGCAGCAGCCAGCACCCTGCAGCCAGAGTTTAGCTTCCTGAACTTGAGAAAATCAATCTGTCTGTTCAGTCACCCACTTGCGGGATTTGCTGCTGGTCCCGTAGACAGCTCGCATGGAGCTTTAAAGAAAAATGACCAGGAGACATCCTGAATGTACTTTCTGGAAGAAGAAAGGGTGCTTCCTTCTTCTTGAGATGGACGGAGCACACTTGTCAAACTTGGTTCCGCCTCTCGGGCTCTTGGTCTTGAACATGGGATCTTCCCCAGAGCTCCTTCCAAAGGCTGACGGGGCGGGGCGCTCGCTGATGAGCACTGGATTGCGTGTCATCTCTACAATGTGGTTTTTCCTTAGAGAATACTCATTTTTTTCCAACGGGTGTTTCTTTCTTGTTCCCTTCCAGGACCAGAAAGCGTGTGTTAGGGACGATGCAGCAGGGCATTTCTGTACAGGCTGCTCCTCTATATAAACCTGCATCCAGGCTGCACTCGGTATTTAAGCATTAGACAAGCTGGCGACCCAAGGACCAGGCCCACCAGCCTAGCGTTTTCCCAACAACATCTTGCTGTACATTCTTTTTCTCCCCTTTCCAGTCTCTCCCCCCAACCACATAGCAGCAAGAGTGATTAGGGGGGTGTGGGGGGTGGGGTGGGGTGCCAGAGTTCCCATTAAAAACAAAAAGTTAAGACTCATGACAACCTCATGGGTCTCAGTAGAACTGTATGCTATTGGGATTCCTAGGGTCAGCTTTTCAAAAGGAGTTTGCCAGACTTTTCTTCTGGGGGGCCCTCTGGATGGACTCAAACCTCCCACCCTTTGGGTAGCAGCGAGCCACCTGGACCCCCCTCAGAGACTCCAACAGCAGTGGAAGATACTGGGAAAGTGGAAATAGGATTTAGGAAGGGAAAACCACTTCCCACTCCCAGGACCCCCATTCAGACAACTTTCACTGCACCCATCGCCAATGGACATCATCCCGGAGCCCAGTGCATGCTGCCATGCTGCTACTAGAGAACCCATGCACAGACCATGAGGCAGGTACCTGAATCAAATCCGGGGACAGTGAGTGTCTTAAAATCAGGAGATGTATGCATCTGAGCTACAGCCTCTCAACCTATTCAGCATCTGACTCACCTCTGCTGGCCATTCCTTGGTGTTCACAAAACCACTCCAGGAGACTCCAGGCCTGAGCAATGGAAGCCAGAGGATGAAAAAGAAATTGTAAACCTGCAAAGATGTCTAGGACTACCAGGCTGCCCTCTCGAACCAGCACGAAAATTGTCCTGAATATAAATAAGAGCCTTTAAGTGGGTCGCCATGATGTTCTCTTCGACGAAAAGGTCACCGTTGCGTCCTATACAGGCCAGCAACCCCTCGGGAGCCTTTCTCGGTGAAAGCCTCTGGGCTGGAAGGGCAGCAAAGCAACCCAGACCCAACCAGCTGAGTCTCTCAGAGATGACTG
>NW_022103899.1:42793617-42802937 GCF_000313985.2 Echinops telfairi | reverse complement strand
AGTGGAAACACCCCAACCACTGACTCCATCCGGGACTCAGCGAACCTTTACAGTGTAAGGGTCTGCTGTCCAAGTAAGCGACACCTGATGGGCTAGGCCAGCGAGCCACACCCCATTAAAAACCCACCCAAACTCACTGTTTCCGGAGCGATTTCAACTCAAAGTCACCCAAAGCTCATCCTAACCTTCCCTCTCTTCATGAATAAACTCAGGCAATCAGGCAAGCATTTGACTTGTTATTTTCCCCGGTTCTAGGGACTGGGACCAAAGGGAGAAGAAAAGCCCGGATCAGAATCTGCAGGGTGGGGTTTCCTGCGCCGAGAGCTTGCACAGAGGTTTACGCTTGCACTCAGTCACTTGGGTGCCTTACGATGTCACCTCGTCACCAAGCAACCCCACGCAGTAGATAACCTTTCTCCCCACTCACACCTGGACAGAAGCACCGTGTGTCTGGAACTCGGGTGCTCCCATCAGGCCACCTGCCCGACTGGTTTCGCTGCATAGTTCGGAATGGTTTTCTGATCATTTGGTCAGAATAGCTGATCTGAACTCCTAAGAAGAACTCCCCCAACCAAACGGATTTACCCCAACACCTTCCTGCTTTCTGCCCCCATCACCTTCTCCTAGCCCACCGTCTTTCCAGGGAGGGAGCCCTGGTCCCACCCAACCTCGTGAACTCGCTGCGCCCTGCACACGTCCGGCCCCTGTGGCTGTGGAGATTAGAAGGCATTCTCAGGCAGGGGGCAGAACACAGGGCAATTGTTGTTTCCACATTATCATGGTCTCGGGCACAGAAAGCCAGACGCACCCTCCACGACAGACCTGAAAAAAGAAACCTCGTAGGGTGTCACAGAAAGGGACATTTCTGAGAAGTTATACTTTCATTGCTACCTCCCACGGACAAGGAGCCTTCCCAGGGGGCAGTCCGTTCACTCACTGCTGTTTTGTAGGGATGCGTCTGGTGGCATAGAACACTGGAACGAGAATCCTGAGACCCTGCCTCCTTTCTGGTCTGTGCCTGCCTAGGAATTTGAACAGGAACACAGCCTTGATTCGCCTGCACAGAGTGTGGAAAATCCAGCTGCTAACCTGAGCTGGGGAACAAAGCGAAGGGCTTAGATGTCCTCTCGTAAAGACAGTAAAGAAAGCTCCTTTGGAATATACACACCATGGAATACTATGCATCACTGAAAAATGATGGTGCCGTGGGAAGGACCTCATGATACAGATGGACCTGGAGACCATTGTGCTGAGTGAAGTCAGTCGATCCCAAAAGAACAAATATTGTAGACAACTCCAAGGGTAAAAACCAAGAGAAAGACTTGCACGCCCAAGGAAACCGACTTTGGAGGTTGCCAAGGGTGGAGAGATGAAGCACCTGATGAGAATGCTGACAGGTACTGATTTGGGTGACAAGGAAGAAGGGAAATCGGGTGGTGGGGTAGAATAAGAGGCGGAGGTTGATGTGTGGTTTGAACTGCTAAATATAGAGTTGATGGTCTGAAACGTCAACCCCTAGCCTGATACCTGATAGAAAAATTCATTCACTGAAAGCAAGCAAGCTATGGGCTCTTCGGTGGGAATGGACAATGGCTGGAAGAGAGTAGTTCTCATGGTCATTCACGACCCTTTGTGGCTATGGCCCCCTTTATTCCTTTACCCAACACTCAGGAGGCACTCTATGCGCCCCCACCCCCAATCCGAGGTAGATCCCACCTGCTGGAAATCCCCTAACTCCAATTCTCAGGAGGAGAGCAAAGCTGAGCACCCCTCTCTCTTGCCCACCCCCTGAAGTTTGCCCAGGCTTTCTGGGGTCCTCATCCCCATCCTCCCTCCGGCTTCCCAGCCCCAGCGCTCCCAGTTCTTTGAGGGAACACCAGCTGACACACTTCCTCGGTCCACTAATTAGAAACTTCCCCAAGCTTCCAGAAGGACCACTGAGCCAGAGCCTGCAGGCCAATTCCCCAGCCCTGCCCACTCCACCCCCAGCCCAGCCCAACCCCCTCCCCAACTCCATTCCAGTCCTGCCTCCCAGCATCCAGGAAGGGATGTAGGGCTGGTGGCCAGAAGGGGCCCCAAGGGCTGCCAAATGTCCCCTCTCCCTCTCACTCCACAGGGAGGTCAGGGCGGGGGGAGGAAGGGAAGGAAAAAATTCCTGACTACAGTCAACTCTGTGTTGTGTTCTTTCTGGGGGAGCCGGATTTCTGCACAAGGTCTCCCTCTGGGCCTTGACTGACAGCTGGGAACAAGCCAGCCTAGATCTTCCTGGCATTGCTAAGGCACAGGAGAGGCCGGGGAGGAGTCAAGGAAGAGGGGGGGAAGCATAGGGTGGTGGGCCGCTCTCTAGTAAGGGGGAAAAAATCTCCTCAGTCCCATAGGTCCTCAGTGACCAGAAAAACCAACTGATCTCACTTTGAGCCTACTACCCCTCTGTAAAATGGCCTTGCCCTTTCCCCCAGACCTCTCTGAAGGTCCTCAAGGAGTCTAAGTGGGGGTGGGGAGGCTGTCCACCCACCCAGATCAGCCCAGTGGCACATACTGTGTTGTCGTCCCCCGGGACCCGTGTTTCTGAGGGAGAACTCTGACTTCCCATGGAGGTGACCAGGTTTCATTCCTGGGCAGTGTCCTTCCGACAGTGCCACCATTGCTGGTGCAGGCTTGCCTGTGGCCGTGATGCCAGCTTCCAGACATCCGAGGCTAAGGCAGATGAGGAAGAAAGGCCTGGCTACTGCTTCTGAACCTGAAAACCCAATGAGCACATGGGTCTCACGCCGCGCGTGCCTGGGGACGCCTACCCACGAAGACAAATGCTTTCTCGGCTTTTCTACTGCTGAACAACCAACGACAAAACATTAAAAACCTGGTTGCCATCGAGTTGACTCTGACTCCTGGTGACCCTCTCTATAGGATCAGGTGAAACAGCCCTGTGGGTATCTGAAGCTGTAGCCATTTACCCAAGTAGACAGTCTCGAGGGGCAGCTGGTGGTTTCGAACTGCTGACCTTGTGGATCACAGCCCAATGTGTAACCATTGCATTAGCAGGGCACCTTTTCTATCTCTAGCATCTCCAAATGGGCCTGCCCTGCCGTCCTACTAACCCGGACTGCACACCAAAGCTGCCCATCCTGAGAACAAGGGTGGGCATCACTACGCAAAGCCTCACTGGTGGCAGATGGAATCCAAAGGGCCCAGAATATGGTCCCTGCTCCGTGTTCCCTACAAGGGAAGAGGCACCCCCCAGTCAGGCCTGAGGTCAATCTGAGAGGGCATGGCAAGAAAACGTCACTTTCTGGATGGGACCTCCAATTGCCTTGCCAGGTTCACATCCAACGTTCTGGCAAGCTGGGCTCCGAGGACAGAGTTGAAAGCCCAATTTCTGGAACAGGAAGTGCATGCCATGGGGGCCCTGCTGGCTGTGACAACTGCACGCCCGCGTGCCTTCTGTGCTGAGCCCTTGGTGAATACTCGGCCCCAGCCCTTGTGAGCCTGGGTCCTAGTCAGTTCCTCTGCCCAGCCATCTCGAGAGGAAATGAGGCTCCCAAACCGGAGAATCGGTTGTAAGTATTCTCGAATCATCTCAACTGCAACTGGAGGCAAGGTCGTATGTCTGCTGGCCAGGTCAAGGCCAACTGGCACAAGAAGGTAGGTGTCCGTGCTCTGGGGTCCCCTTAGGTCCCCTCAGTTCTTCTAAACCAAGTCTGGTTCATCTCCAGCATGAGAAGTAGGATTCCCCCCGCCCCAGCACAGGCAACCACCAAGCCTACTGATTGCAAACCATTTCTCTCCTGTCAGCTGGGCTTACATGGCCTTAACTGTAGTTCCATCAACCTTTCTACAAACAATCAGTGAGGGACTAATTGTGTGCCACGCCACCACTACCAGATACAAACTGGAATCCGAACCCCCTCTCCCTGTGAAAGCAATCCTGTCTGAGAATAGGGTGCTCAGTGTTATGCTAATTAGGGCCAGGCCCACGTCCAAGTCATTTTTTTGACTCACACCCACCCCACATCAACTAGAACTCCCCAATAAGGTTTTCTGGGCTGGAATCTTTATTTCTAACTTTGTACTGGGAAGTGCGTGAACGTTCACGGAGCAGGTCATCAGTTTTACATTCAGCAAGTCATCCGTACCTCGTCTGATCACACTCGTAGAAGTCAGTCGTTGCAGTAAATCCGATCCCTTGAGCAGGTAGAGATGGAGGAAGACAGTGATCTTATGAGATCTACAAGCCAAGGAACTAGGGAATGTTCCAGACTACAACCCGGGGTGACTCTTATCTGGACTTTACCCTCCAGAACTGTGAGGAATTTTCTGTTCTTTAAAGGCACTGCCGAAGAGTATTTGTGCTACAGCAACACCATGACACTACTTTATTAGAGCCCTGGAAACAAGACTTTGGACTGATAGGATCCAAGAAGTATTTTTCCTGCCAACAAGCCTGACCCTTAGCTAGACACAGGGCCAAGAGGTACCGGAGGGAACCCTCTTACTTACCAGCTGAGCCGCCTCTTGATGAGCTCTAAGGTCCGCACCTGTGCGACGGAGGCGCTAAAAAGAGCACCCCTTGCAGGGATGTTGTAACAGAGGAGACAAAGCAGGCAAAGAAACTGGGTTGTAATAGAATGAGGGCAGATGGGGTGAGGACCAATCTCCTGGCGGCTACCCTGCCGTCTCAGCAAAATGCTGGCCAGAGATAGCAAGGAGCAACAGAGGGGCCCAGAATGTCGGCCAACAGGATCACCAGCTCCCCTGATGGAACTGAAGCACACACTCCCTCCCCAACGCCTTGGTTTCTGCAGAAACTGTGCTGGCATTGCTTCCCTTTGGCGGGAAGCATCATCTCTCCCACCCAGAAGCCCCTGCCCACAAAGTCAACCACCACCTCATTGAAAGATTAGATTTTTTTCCAACCCTTCCAATCCCCAATCACCTACAGGGTGATGCTTCTAAAGCGATTTCTGAAGAGGGTTGGGATCCAGTATGAAGCACGTCTCCCAGGTCTCTTTGTTGAGCCCTGGTGATGTAAGTAGGTTATGCATTAAGCTGCTAACCACAAGATCCGTAGTTCAAATCCACCAGCTGCTCCATGGGAGAAAGGTGAGGTTACCCCAGAAAGATGAGGCTTTCTGGTCCCTTAAAGACTAGCAGCTTCAGAAATCCAAAAGGGCAGTTCTACTCTGTCCTGCAGGGTCACTATGAGTCAGATTTGACTCGATGGCATCCGTTATTAATTTAATGGTTGTCAGTTCAAACCCACCCAGCAGTGCTGCAGAAGACTGGCTACCTGCTTCTCTAAAGACTAAAGCCAAGAAAACTCCATGGAGAAATTCTATTAACACGTGGCTATTCTGCTGTCTAACTAACACACAGAGTGGCCTTAAGTCAGAATCAAATCGACAGCAAAAGGTAGGACCAATAATAGTAGCCTCTAGTAGGAGAGACATGGAAGGAATATCACCTCGATGACAGTGAGTTTGGGACTTTTACTGATAGAAGCTTTGGTGGGCACACTGGGCAGTTAACCATAAAGTCAGCAGTTCAAACCCACCAACTGCTCCTTGGCAGAAAGGTGAGACTATGCCCCGGTAAAGATTCAGTCTAGGAAACCCCAGGAGCAATCCTACATTGTTGCTACACCTGACAGTGTTTGGTATGTGGGACCATCTAAGGGTCCTTCCTAGACCATTTTCTTCTCTCTCACACACCTTCCATCCACATGCCTCTCCTACTAGGGGCTACTGCTGGTATGACCTGTGGATGGTGCATTGATTCTGATGAATGGCCACTCCATGTGTTAGACGTCAGTAGAATTGCCAACGTGTCCATAGACTTGCTCCATAGGGTTTTCTTGACTTTGGTCTTCCTAGAAGCAGATAGCCAGGGCTCCTATAGCATCCTTTAAAAAATGTTTCTTAACTTTTGTTTTGTTTAGGTGGGGGTGTCGTTGTTGCTAGGTGCCATCGAGTCACCTCCGACCCATGGTGACCCCAGTCAACAACACAACACATCCTCACAATGGCTCCTATGTCTGAGGTGGAGGAGTACTGCTGTATCTACGGCATCCTGGCGGCAGAGTGGGTTACACACGGAGCTGCAATTTATGCTACAAGGTCTGGTGTTCAAACCCACTAGCTACTCCATGGGGAAAAGGTGAAGCTTTCTGCTCCCGTAGAGATTTACAGCCTCGGAGACCCAATAGGGAGGTTGTGTTCTGTTCTACAGCCATTACGAGTTAGAACGGATTCCACGCAGTGAGTTTGGTTTAAGGCAATACCTACAGAGAGCTCTCAAAAAACCCAGTGTCTCGAGGAACAGAATCCTAGCACTGAATGGCACATGTGAAAAATGGCTAACACGGCAAATGGCATGAAATATATACGGCAAATAATACAATGATTTTAAAAACACATACCTACACAGGAAGGTAGACACAAGCCCGTTTATTTTCTGCCTCTCCCTCATTCCGGTCAAACAGCCCTTGACCCGCCCCCCTCCTGGTACTGCTCTTTTGCTGTTCTTTTATTCCACAGAGCCAAGGATTCTCTGAACTCTAATCAATATTCACCAGCGGCATCTCCCATTTTCTAGTGTTGGGAACAGCTAACCTGAGAAGCAACTGGGCATTATTCTTGGTAACTGCACTAGAGACCATTGATGGTCTCAAAGGAAACAAATCCTCAAATTAACATGAGACAATCAGTGAATGAATGAGCTTCTGACCAGGTAACTTAAAGACCTTTGTGTACGCTTAAGGTCCACAGAAGGCGCCCTGGCCTCCCAATGGTTAAGCACAGGCTGGTTGTAGGCAACTCAAACCAACCAGTCACTCCAAGTGGCCTTCTGCTCTTGTAAAGATTACAATCTAGAAAACTCCATGGATAGCTCTACTCTGTCCCATAGGGTCCCAACAACAATGTCCATATCTCCCTTGACCCCAAGGTCACGAATTGCTCAGGTGAGCTAACAATGAAAGCCAGGAAACTCAGCAGTTCCCTCTGGCCAAGATCCACTGTGAAGTCCCTCATGACAAAATTGGATGGCTTCTTTCTCCCTATTAGAACTTTGGTTCAGAGATGCCTCAGTCTTATTTTGTTTTCTACATTTTATTTTGTTGTTGATGAAAATACATGCAGCAAAACATACACCAATTCAAGCTTCTACGTGCATAATTTAATGACGATTACATTTTAGTTGAGCAAGCATCCTCATTCTCCTTTTCTGAGTTGTTCTTCCCTCCCCTCGTTCACACAAATTCATCCTGCCCCCCTAATGTTGCTGTTATCAATTTGATCCCATACACATAGTTCTTAAGAAGAGCATAACCCTTAAGACGAATCTTTTTCACAAGGAAAGATAAACTACTGTTCAATTTTAAGAATTCAGGGAATATTTCTGGTTTAAGATGTAAAGTTTACTTTCAGTCAGTAAGTTTCAGGGGTTCATTTGCCTGCCATGACTCTAAAATGTCTAGTCTTTGAGGATTTGAAACTCTGTTCCACATGTTCCCCCTTTTGATCAGGATTTGTCTATGCGATCTTTGATCAACATGTTCAGTAATGGTAGCCATGTACCATCCAATTCTTCCAATCTCATGGCAGAGGAGGTAATTGTTCATGGAGGTGACTGGTCACACATTCCATGTCTTCCCTCCTCCTACTCCTGGACTTTTCTTCCTTTAGAGATTGATTGTTGTACCTTGGAAAGCCCCTTAGCCCTACTTTTAAGTTATTTTAGCATTTACTGTGTTGTAAACAGTCCTAGAGGAGTGGTGGACTAAGTTTGGGGCTGTTAACCTCAAGGTCAGTAGTTGAAACCGACTTTGCAGCTCCACAAGAGAGTTGAAGCTACCCACTCCCATAAAGATGTACAGTCTTAGAAACCCTATGGAGCAGCTTCACTCTGTCCTGTATAGAGAGTTGCCATGAGTCACTACGAACCCCAGGGCAGTGGGCTATGTTGCTGTTAGTTCTAACTCATGGAGACGATATATGAACTTCCCCACTGGGTTTGCAAAGCTGTGGCTTTTCAAAAGCAGATCACCAAGAACCTCTAGGTAGGTTAGTACTGCCAACCTTCTAGCTATTTGTGCCAAAACATAACTCCCCCCCACCTCCCCCCAGCAGGCTTCCTGAAATACTTCTTAAGGAATGGCTCGTTTGGGACACAGGTAGGCGAAAAGGCTCCTTCCTGATTCTATGACTTCTTCACATCCCAACCCACCGGGCACAGTGGCCTCCCACGATGGCCGATGGCCGATGAGAGCGCATCCTTCTGTGCCTCCCTGGCCAGGGACCCTCCTCAATCAGTCCTGCCTTCCAAGGCCCTGAGCTGGCCGAACCACACCCTTCTTGTTCTCCTGCTCAGCTTCTGAGATAGGACCAGGGATCAGCCACCTCTCTCCCCTTGCCTCCTTGCTGCCCACAATGGTGAGTCAGGCCCAGAAGCTTAGCAGAGCTATTTCTGGGCATTCTGTCCAGAAGGGGGGAAGGGGGCGGAAGGTAGTGGTGTTAGCAATCTGAGACAGTGGGTCCCACTCATTCCTCAAGTTTCTTTTACAACTTTGAACTCGGTATGCAAATTTATGCAAGACAAGATGCAAGCAGCCCTGGGAGCCAGCAGTCCCGTTGTGTTCCCTGCCCCCCCCTTTTTGGGGGGAGGGGGAGCTGCACAGAACCACTGTAAATCTGCCCCCCTTTCTTCTCCCCCAGCAACTGTAGATGCAAAGCTCGCTGACCCCCACACTCCCACCCCCGAAGGCCCGCCACTCTGGGACTTTGAATGACTGGACATTTCTATAGCACCTTTATATGTGCAGAGGGCTAGACAGCCGCTTGGGCGGCTCCGCCCCTCGGCATAATCCAGGGCATTGTGCTAGACCCAGGACGAGGCGGAGGAGATGAGGAGGGAAGCAGGCCAGCCTGGCCTGGGGCAAGCGAAATTCTGAAAGCCTGGCCCACTCTCCTCTCCTCCCAGGACATTTCTAGGCTCTTCTGCCCACGCCACCACAAAACACACCCACACACTTGAATGCAAGTCCAGTCCCTCCACTGACTTACGGCAGAGCTCATGGTCTGTTTCTCCCAGGGTCGCGTACCTGCCCCCACCCCTGTCCCCCAGACTTCTCAGTTTGAGCCAGCAAGTCCCAGCCCATCACCCACCCCATGGGATCCAGACTCTCCCCCCACCCCCTGATGTGTCCACCCCCACCGTGGCATCCCTGCCATCCCCAGGAAGCCAGCAACACAGCCCCTAGGGAGAGTCCTGGGAACAAAGACAAAAGATTTAGCGGTAGAGCCGGAACTGCTGGGGGGCGGGGG
>NW_022103899.1:42791083-42792059 GCF_000313985.2 Echinops telfairi | reverse complement strand
GCCAAGCCGAAGCTAAAGGGCCCGGCTGTCCCCGCCCTGGAATTCAGTTACTTTAACTCCACGGCTGGGATCTCCGCCGCGCCTCCCAATGCCCCCTTTAATTTTTCCATCCAGCGCTCTGGCCAGAGTCCCCCAGGTAACCTACTTAAAATAACTGCAGTCCTATACATTTTCCCCCGAAGAAGCCCACCCTAAGAATCAGCAAACCCTTTCTGCTCACCTCACAGTCCCAATAGAAGGATGCCCTCCCCCAAGCGGAGTCCTCCCAGCACACCCGAGCTCCCTGCTGGGACCCGCACCGGGCAGCTTCCGCCCACCCCCCACCCCGGCAACATCCTATGCTCAAAACCTTAGGTCTGCGATCGCGGGCTCCAGCTGTACCCCAAAATCAGTCTCATGATTCATAGGCTCGCAGATCTGATCGACACTTTCCTTCCTGCTAAAACCCCCCCACCAAAATAGAAGCCAGGGTATTTTCCACCCCGGGAAGACTAGGGTACCAAGAGGACCTATTCTCTCTCCAGGTATTCCCCCAGCAAATTAGACGCCTGGGGCGGCTCTTCCCGCACCCTCGACCTCCAGGTCCCCTGGCCAGGCCTAACTTTTGAGGATCCCCTTCCTACGATCCCCCAAAGCCGGTCGAGGACTCCTCTCTTCCTCCCCTGAAGCAGTGCCCGCGACCACCACCCCTTCCCGACTTAACGGTCGCCGGCCAGGGTCCCCCGCTGCCCTCCTAGTTTCTCGGAACTCGTTGTCCCAGCTCGAGTTACCTGCAACCTGCTCGGGGCTGGCGCTGACCTCAGTGTCCACAACCTTTTGGCAAAGGCCCTCGCCCTGGACCAGCGACTGCAGGGGCAGCTCGGAGCCCGGGTTGGGGTAGCAGCGCAGCCCCAGGGCGCAGCGCGGGGTGTACACGCCGCACGCCTCGCCCTCCAGCCGAGCGCACACGGAGCAGCAGCCGCAGCCGGGCTCGCGG
>NW_022103899.1:42784558-42790382 GCF_000313985.2 Echinops telfairi | reverse complement strand
GGTGCTGGGCTGCGGGAATGGGATGGGGGTGGAGTATAGGCAGGCTCCCAAGCAAATAAAACCTTCAGGTAGATTTCAGTCCCCGCACAACGTCTGAGAGATAACCAGCTCCTCAAATCTGGCCGTTCTTGTCCCCCATTTCCGACTTCCATCCTCACTCTCTCCCAAGAATCTCCTAGGGATCTGGGGCCCCAGCTTCCAATCTAGAAACATGTGTCGCTAGAGAGTCGCTGGAAGGAGTCAGCAGTCCTGGCGTGCCAATCCCGGGTACGTTCATTTACTGCTCTCTTCCTTGCTACAGATGAACAAAACCCCGTCTTTGTTCTTCCTGAGATGGAGTGGTGGAGCTTTACCACTTTCGGTCCTCCGCCCTTATGCCAGGCAGCTGTTCGGTGCCATCGAGTTGGTTCGGACCCATGGCGCCCCTATGCCCACAGAGCTGACCGCAACGCTGCCTGGTCTTGAGCCATCTAACAATGGTCGCTATGCTTGAGCCCATCTTTGCAGCCAAGGTGTCAGTCCACTGGGTCCAGGGCCTACCTCTTTTTGGCTGGCCCTCTACTTTACCAAGCATGACGTCCTTCTCCAGGGACTAGTGTCTCCTGTAGCATGTCCAAAGTGCTTAAGATGAAGTCTCTCCAGCCTTGCCTCTAAGGAGCGCTCTGGCCATACTTCTGAGACAGATCTTTGTCCTTTTGGCTGCCCAGGATGCTTTGAACCGTTTTCTCCAGCCCCACAATTCAAAGGCATTGATTCCTCGTTTAAAGTTCAACTTTCACGTGCATAGAAGGCAATTGAAAGGGGAAAAAAAGAAGAAGGCAATTGAAAATACCACAACGTGGGTCAGAAACACCTTAGTCCTCAAAGTAACATTCTTGCTTTTCAATGCTCTTAAGAGACTTCCTGCAGCAGAGTCACCCAATGCAATGTGTCTTTTGACCTCTTGACTGCTGCTTCCATGAGCATGGATTGTGGATCCAGGTAAGACAAAGTCTTTGACAACTTCAACCTTTTCTCCATTGATCATGATGTTACCTACTGGTCCTAGTGGTGAGGATTTGGGTCTTCCTTACATTGCGTTGTCATCCATACTGAAGGCTGCAACCCTGGCTCTTCATCAGCAAGGGCTTCAAGCCTTCATCACTTTTAGCAAAGAAGCTTGTGTCATCTACATGACCACCCATCACCCATCTCCCTGGGTCCTAACACCAGCAGATCCACACCACGAGAGATGGACCATGAAGCAGTCCCCCACGCAGCGGAAGATGAGGTGCTCAGTTCTTCAGGGGAAGCTAAAGCTGAGTTGGGGTGGGGGTGGGGGTGGGGCCCTCCCTTCATCTAAGGACTAGCACTGTGCAGGAAGCCACCAGCCCAGCACGCTCCAACTGTGGCCACCGACTGAAGTCACGTGCTTCTACGGGGAACTTGATCCTGCACTACTATAAAGTGACCATTTCACGAGACAAGGTCAGCACCCTCATGAAGGCAGACACACTGAATGTTGAACTCTTCTGGCCTGCCTTCTTCATGAAAGCCCTGGCCAATGTCAACATCAGGACCCTCATCTGCAATGGAGGTGGGGGGCCTGCCCTCTCCTCCACTGCCCCAGCTGAGGAGAAGAAAGTGGAAGCAAAGAAAGAAGAGTTGGAAACATGCAATGAATGGGCTTTGGTCTTTTTTTTTTTTTTTTACAAATGTCTGTGTGTACCATGGTCAAGAAGGAGGCTGAACTTTTGTTCAAAATGAAGAGAAAATAGAGGACTGGTGGTGGCCCTAGGAGGGGAGCTCCCCAGGAATCAGACTTGAAGTTGGAGGTTGGAAGTTTACAAAGTTGAAGGGATAGCAAGGGCACCCCATTCAAAGGAACCAGCCAAAAACAAGGGCACAGAAGTGGGAACCTGAGGTTGGAGACTAGAATGTAAGTCCACTGTCGCCAGAGGGCAGAGTGTTTGGGGGGACTGTGGGAGACTGGCAAGAAAGGCCAGTTGGCTTGTGGGGAAGTCAGGCTCCTTGTGGCAGACAGCGGGCGCACACCATGGGTGTTTGGGCAGAAGGGCGAAGCAGGCAGGACTTGGCCCCTGGGCATCTCTCAGAGCTCTGTGTAGAGCAGACCTGCAGGAAGTCAGAAGAGCCATCAGTGAGCTAGGCTCCAGTCCCTTCACCTCCACACACCCTGGTGTCTCGCCCTGTCATGTGTCCAATGATCACAGATTGAAGCATGATATTAAGTATGAAGGAGGAGGAACCGTCCTAGCTCCGTGCTGTCCGACAGAAATCTAACGCAAACCAAAAATGCAAGCCACATGTGTAATCTGCAATTTTCTGTTAAAAAAAAAGGATAGGACAAAATTCTTTTTAATACTACACTTTAACTCAGTAGATTCAAATGCTATCATTTTTATGTGTAATCCCCAAAGTACCGTTTTTTTCTTTTTTGTTGTTGTTTTGTTTTTTTATTAATCATTTTATTGGGGGCTCGTACAACTCTTATCACTATCCATACATCCATCCATTGTGTCAAGCACTTTTGTACATTTGTTGCCATCATCATTCTCAAAACAGTTTCTTTCTACTTGAGCCCTGGTATCAGCTCCTCAATTTTTCCCTCCCTCCCCGCTCCCCACTTCCCTCATGAACCCTTGATAATTTATAAATTATTATTATTTTGTCATATCTTACACTGTCCGACATCTTCCTTCACCCACTTTTCTGTCATGACAACAGAAAAGTATCATTTTAAGGTGCAATAAATATTTTAAAACATTCATGAGTGATTTAGCATCTCTTTTCTCATACTAAGGCGTCCTGCTGGCTTACTGGGTTAGCACTGCTGCTAACCCCAAGGTCAAGGGTTTGAACCCTCCAGTCACTCCATGGAGATGATGAAGTTGTCTGCTCCCATAAAGATTGAGTCTCGGAAACTCAAAGGGGCTGTTCAACTCTGTCCCACAGGGTGACTAGGAGGCAGGGTTGACTTGATCGCAGTGAGTTGGGTGTTTGGGTTTCTCGTACAAGTCCTTAAATTCTGCAGTGTGCTTTCTCTTTACAGCACATCTCAATTTGAACTAGCCAACATGCAAAGATAGCCACATAGGGCTACTAACTATGACATTAGACCACACATAGATCAAATCTACAGTGTTGATTGCGTGAGTATATATATCTCTAAAAATAATCCTCCCCTGACTCCTCATTCACCTCCATCTCTCTCAGACGTTTAGCTGCTAAGGATGGAACCCAATGATGCTCTATTAAGAAATCGGGAGCAACATCCAGCCTTTCATTCAGTCACTTCCCCCCAAACTCACTGCCATCAGAGCAACGCTATAGGACAAAGTAGAACTGCTCTGCGGGTTTCTGAGCCTTGAGAGAAGCAGACAGACAGCCTCATCTCTGTCACAGATTACTTGGCTACCTTTGCCATTCATTCTCCTGCCCCCTCCTTTTGTATGCCCTGGCTTAGCCCCACGCCCGCGGAAAAAGCAGACTAATGTAAAGGGCTCTGTGAGAGTGCCCTTTTTAATGACTGGCACACACCAGTCCTTTCCTTCCAGTGCCCTAGTTGATAACCAATGTCCGTCCCCAATCCCTTCCCTCTACCCCATCTTTTACATCCTTTCCTGAGCACCGGAACCCCCAAAGTGCCATTCCAGAAAGACCAGCTGCTGGGGAGGCTTGAATCATAGAATATCCTCCATCAATTGACAGATTTTAAAGTGGAGAAATTTAGCCAAGACTTTAAAGTCTGGTCACCAACTGCCCTGGGATGACCATTTTGCACACTGGTATAGGCTCAGAGCCTAGAACGGGGCCTGGCGCACATAAACACAATGTCGACCATAAAGTAAATGCAAGCCTTCTGTTTCTAATCAGCTTTGCTCCTTATTCTCGGGAGCACTCCTTACCCTAAATGTCTCATAGTTCTTTCCAAAGAATATTTGGAGCAAGCACTGTTTGGGAGATTGGGACAGGCCAGGGCTGGTTCTCTCGCCTCCCTATAATCCCTACCTTTTCCCATTTGAGCAGTTTTTCACAGACTCCACCCTCACGTACTTTGCCATAACTAAATACCACCTGTAACATTGGTTACGTTTTTGTTTTGTTTTTTCATGAAAGTTGACTCATTATTACTATTATTTTGCTTAAACATATTTTTTAAAAGAAACATTATGTCATTGTATATCAATGCAGCACCAGCTTAATGGCCCTCTGTGAATGGCAACCATCAAAATAAACACAATGAAAACAAATCCATGTAATTGGATGTAAACTAGATTATTGTGGCTTGCTAAAGCCTTCGAGCCTGTCCCATTAGAGCAGTGGTTCTCAACCTTCCTAATGTCGCGACCCTTTAAGACAGCTCCTCATGTTGTGGTGAACCCCCCAACCATAAAAGTATTTTCGTTGCTACTTCATAACTGTAATTGTGCTACTGTTATGAATCGGGCGACCTCTGTGAAAGGGTCGTTCGACCCCCGAAGGGGTCTCAACCCACAGACTGAGAAGTGCTACACTAGAGGAAAGAAAGAAAGAGAGGGAGAATGGAAGGAAGATGACTAAGTTTAAGAGAAAGGTCGAAGGCAAGCTAGACCCAAGCTGAAATGTTCTCTATGAAGTAATTAGAAGGATGCGGTGCTTTTTAACATTTTGTCTTAGTGTAATATACATGCAAGGAAGTGTACAATATAAATGATAAGTTCTCACCAGTAACGGTGCCCTTTAATCAGCATGCAGATCAAGAAAGAAAGCATTAATAGTGCAGGAAGCCCCCTACACACATCTTTCCAGCTACCACACCCCCTCGGGTGTCACTAGATTGTCCAGATGTCTGCTAGTACCGTTGTGTTTGGGGCATGCTTTTGTATTTCATAGGAATGAGAGTGTGCAGTGTGCACTCTTTGGGGCCTGCTTTCATTGGTTCAACTATGCTTGTGTGCTTCCTCCATGTTCCTGGGCATGTTCTCCATCGCGTCCTCGCATTGTTGGACCGTGTTCCTTTGTACATTGTCGGCAGGCACCCGCAAGTGCCTTTGGAATCCTAATGCTCCTCTGTGACAGAAAAGAGCAGCCCATCACCATGTGTTCTTAGCTGGGCTCGTGGCCAGGTCCTTCTCCTAGAGAGCTGCTAGGTGGGTGTGAACTCTCAACTTTTCAATTAGCGCCCAAAGCACTGGACCGCTTGACCCACCCGGGGGCCTTCCTTCCTGTGACTACACTGCAGTTTGCTTCTCCATTCTACTGTTGATATGCACTTGGGTAGGTTCCACCCCTTGACTTTTATGAATAGAGTTGCTATGACCTTTCCAGGACATTTTGTTTGTCAAGCATATGCACACATTTCTGTTGGGGTTACGCCTGCAATTGGAATGACGAGGTCATAGGGTATGCTTGTATTCAGTATCAGTAGAGTCAATAAGTTTTGCCAAGTAAATGCATGAATTTATACTGTCACCAACAGTGGGCAAAGGCTCTTCATTCTCGTTAAAATAGAAGACGACAAAAGATGAGCTAAAGGGACTTGTGCAAGTAGGGTGGAACTCTTTAGACAGTTACTGAGAATCAGACGAAGAACATGAGCGTGGGTGGGGTTGAGGCAAAGGTTTTAATGCAGCATTATGGAAGCTAGGTGGACGGATGCTGCTGTTTTCTCCCCAACATAACAGGGGACTAATCAAGTCAGCTCAAAAGTCAACCCCTGACTGTGCCTTGACTGTGTCCTGATGAGAAGGTTAAGGTTTATTGTGCCAACCTGGCCAATAAACACATGTGGGATCAATTGAAGGGCAGAGATAAATGGCTCGGTGAGCCTCATCTTTCTTGTTCT
>NW_022103899.1:42781313-42783531 GCF_000313985.2 Echinops telfairi | reverse complement strand
TGTACAGTAATCTATTAAATTGCTGGGTAAGGTATTTCCAGTGAATAAGTCATTGGTCTTGCAGAACTTTATCATATAATCCCTTACTTTGTTTCTATCACCAAGACCATATTTTTCAACTACACCTCCTCCTCGCTTGTCAACAATCTTGTTTTCTGTTTTGTATTTACCACAAAAGTAAAACAATCTACTACCCATTTTGCATAGCAACAATGTATGTCTGGAAGTAATGACTACTGAGGCAAGAGTAACATTGGCTGTGATGGTTAAGCCTAACGTCAATTTGGCTGGGCTATGATTCTCAGTAGATTGGCAATTATAAAATGATAAATTTGGGCAATTTTGCAATCATGCAATTTTGTATTACACGATGATGCAGGCACCTTCCATTGTGTCATCTGATGTGTTCCTTGGTTTTTGCACAATACTGATTTTCATATAATGTCTTGGTCATTGAGAAATCCTACTGGCACAGAAGTTAAGTGCTTGGCTGCTAACTAAAAGGTGACAGAACCCACCAACTGCTCCCCAGGAGAAAGATGAGGCTGTCTGTTTCCACTAATATTTAAAGCCATAGAAACACAATGAGGCAGTTCTACCCTGTCCTGTAGGTCACTGTGAGTCTTTAGTGGGACTGGTCTTTGAAAAGGAGCCATGGTGGTGCAGTGGTTAGGCATTCAGCTGCTAACCACAAGGTTAATAGTTCTAAACTTCCAACTTTTCTCTGGAAGAAAAAGGAGGCTTACTACTCCCATAAAGAGCTACCAGCTCAGAAACCCCACAGAAGCAGTTCTAACTCATAGAACATCGCTATGAGTCACAATAGACTCAATGGTGGTGACTTTGACTTTGGTTTGTGCAACCTACCCTTGGCAATCATCGGGGATTAGGTGTACTGTTCCTGGTTTGTATTCATTTTTCATATCTAATCGCCAATAATTATCACTACAACTTGATTGCACATTCAAGCAATTCAAAATTCAATTAAAATAGCACAGATTGATTGCACATTCCATCGATTTCAGGCAGCAGCTGTTTGTAAAAATATTAAGTTTCATCACGATTGGTACTTCAATCTGAAAAATAGTCATATCAGCTCCTCTTCCTTGTAGACATAATGATATGGAACCATCTCAAAACAATCTACTTGACAATGAATACAATGCCATTACCCTTCAATTTGTTGCTCTCAGCAGAGTAGACCATTTTTTGATTCAAAATGGCCAACAGAAGTTTGTTTAAACCAGCAGTTCTCAACCTTCCTAATGCTGCAACCCTTTAATACAGTTTCTCATGTTGTGGTGACCCCCAACCATAAAATTATTTTTATTGCTACTTCATAACTGTAATTTTGCTACTATTATGAATCATCATGTAAATATATGATATGCAGGATGTATTTTCATTGTTACAAATTGAACATAATTAATGCACATTGATTAATCACAAAAACAATATATAATTATATATTGTGAAATATTTATTTCTAATGACAAATAAATGAAATTTGGTCTTGAAGCATAGTGTAGCATAGGGAACAGTCTTCATGCCGGATACTCGTATGTGGGTATATCTGCTTGTGGGTGGACCCGCCTGGAGACTGATAGAGGAGTGGTGTCTGGGTTGCTGAACCATCGGAAATGTGTATTTTCCAATGGTCTTAGGCGACCCCTGTGAAAGAGTCATTCAACCCACAAGTTCAGAACTGCTCGTTTAAACAAACTAAGACCTAAGTTATTGATGCTCCATTGTTCCATTTCATTTTTGACCACTTCCAGTTGTCCTTGAGCCATACTTTGTATATTCCACATTCCACATTCCAATTCCCAGGGTGCATTTGCTGCTTTCTCTTCTCCCTTTGCCTGTTGCCAGAGCAGCAAATCAAGATCCCGGAGGCTTTTCCCCCTCCGTGTCATGAAGGGTGACTCTTTTGAGAAGACAGTTCTTCTCTGGTCATATTTTCAGTGTGTTCCAACCGATGGGCTCACCTCAGGACGACAGTAGGTTTCAGTGCAGAAGGGTAGCCAAAGGATGCATGGTCATGTGACTGATGATAAACCCTAGCCGGGGGACATGGGAACTGTCACAAGATCCTGATCGGTGGCTGGGGAACTCATCACCATTTCAGGCAGGCCTACGGAATTGGTCAAAGAACCATAACTGGGCTCCCAGTGGCTTAGGTGCAACTCAGCGCAATCCAAGTGCCACTTGAACAAAA
>NW_022103899.1:42771077-42780572 GCF_000313985.2 Echinops telfairi | reverse complement strand
CCCCCCAGCCCTCCCCAAACCCAGGGCTTCAGAATGTAAGCTCCAGGGCAGATTCAAATAGGTTCACAGGCCTGGGTCCTAGGAGTTAGGACAGCAACCTCTCTTTGGGGGAACACAAGTCAGTCTGTGCCATCTTCCCTCTGTGTTCCCGCTCTCCCAGTCCCGTTTCCTCCCAGAATCCCACAGTGGGCTGTTCCCAGTTCCCTGCCTCGCCAGATGGCAGCTGGCCTGGCATGCCAGACCCTCTCTGTTCCTCGGGGACAGGGCCGGAAAAGGTGCCCCCAGAGGCCTCTCGGAGAAGAAAGGAGTGCAGGCAGCAGAGGGAGGCAGGGCAGATGCCAGGGGTCAGAGCCGGCTTCCCAGGAAGGGTTTCAAGCAGGGTGCAGCTTCTGTGACAAATGTGAGTGGAGCTGCCGCCTGTGCTCCATGGGCCTCCCCTCCTCCTCACTGCAAGCTTTTCTCTCGAGGAACAAGACTACATCTGTTTGGCGATACTCTATCTGGAATCCTTAAATAAACCTTTCAGGCCCTGGCGAACAACAGCCCATCTTACTCCAATGAAGGAGCCCCTGAACCACAGCCGACTTCTTAATCCTAAACCTGTCTACAGGCGTGTCCCCTCTCCTCCTCCCCCTACTTCCCAGCAAGTTCCTGCTCCCCCACCCCGGCTCTCAACTCCCAGAAAGACTGCACACACTCATGCAGGCCTTTGGAAGGTGGGCCACTTTTGGCCCCTCTCGACTCTGACCTATTTTTGAGTTTGAATCGTTGAGTTTACTTTTAGGATTGCTTGTATTCATTCTCTCTCCCCCCTGCCCTCTCTTCCCAGGAGTTCTCTCTCTGGACTCTTGCTTGCTTGCTCAATGGCTCTCAGCCACACAATACTGTCTGAGCAAACCCGTTCAGGCCCCTCCATTATCTCATCTCACCATGACCCTTCCCCCGCCTCCAGAGAAGGGAGGAGGCCAAACAAAGCAAGGGAAGCGCCCCAGCCAGCTTTTCCAGGGTCCTAGCAATGTGCAATCACAAAGTCATTTGCTCAGCTGCCCTCCTCTCAACCCTCCACAGGCACCCACCCACCTCCCTTTTGTGGACAACCCGCACACACACTCCCACCCCGCCCCAGAGAACGCAACAACTGCAGCAGCAACAAAAGCAGCTGAAGCCCAAGTGTTCAGCAAAGGGGGTTGCCATGCAGACTGGAGAATCTAGGTGTCCAGCTGAGTACACAGCCCTCTCCCCACTTGTCCCGCTCCCTCCCTCCCATTCCCACCCCAGCTCCGCTTCCCTTTCCAAGAAATCTGTTGCCTCAGCAGGGAATCGTGTAAAGCAAGCCGTGGTAGCGTGCGCTCATTTGGTCTCTTACAAAAATTGCTGTTTGGTCGTGGTGTACTGTGAGTTTGAACTACACCCCTCCGTGTCCCACCTGGGGGAAGCCTGTGTGGCTGACACACTGCAATTTTCCAGGCCAGCCTTGCTCTCTGTGGCTCTGTAATTACCTGGCAGCCTCTCCTCTGGGAGAGGGGTGTTGGTTGCCACAACTGCTGAGCAGAGACTGGGTTGGGGGGGGGCGGGGTGTGACTGTAAGGGAATGATGAGAGAATCCAGCTCAGGAAGGGGGCCCTTGGGGGACTGTGGCTGTCAGGGAACATTGCCCAGGGGAAAGGCAGGACCCTCTATTTAGTTGGTCTTTAAACACGACAAAAACAACTGTGTATTGTGTATGGGATGAATGATTGCACACCAGACCAGTTTTCCACTCAACTACTCAGACACATTTTGTTTCATGTCGTTAATTGTCATTTCCATACTCTTTAGAAGCTAGTTTGAGGATCTGGGCAGCTCTCTCAAACCCTCCTCACTGCCACTGAGTGGATGCCAACTCATAGGCACCCTACAGGACAGGGTAGAACTGCCCCGCTGGGTTTCTGAGACTGTAACTCTTTGCAGGAGTAGAAAACCTCATCTTCCTCCCAGGGAGCAGCTGTTGGTTTTGAACTGCTGACTATGCAGTTAGCAAGCAACCCAATGCATAGCCACAGCACCGCCTGGGCTCCTCGGGTAGCTCTTTAAGGGAGGTCAATCCTCCTCATTATTATTATTGATATTATTGCAGTATTTTGATCCTGGCAAGGATCCTGCCTTCTGGAAGTCCTTCCAGGCAAACCCAGCCTGGCCTGTTCCTTATTCCTAATGCCTGCACTCAAGGGTAGAGCTACGTCCAGATTGTTCTAAGGTGCAAGTTCTCGTTGCTTGGCCTCCTTTGTGTGCTCGGCCTCCACCTCTTCCATCTGCTCTGTGACACAGAAAGCTCTGTGGGGGCAGGAATTGGTCTTCTTTGACTCCTGCCAGCCACCACCCCTTCCTCCAGACTTCCTTTGGCAAGTGGTGCCCACAGTGGACAGAGATCACTCCTTTCTCCTAACATACCTACATGTCAGCAACGTGGTGATTTCCCCTTTAAGTAAGTAGCAGAACTGTCACCTGAAGCAAGGAAGCTGCTCCAGGTCATTGGATGACAATCGTCTCGTCTCACTCCCCAATCTCTACTCACTCCACTCGGCATGCCTGCCTCTTCATGCTGGCTGTAGTCCGGCAATGAGACGCCGTTGGTGAATGCGTTGCGTACAGAGCCATTCAAGGACTTCCTCCTAATTTCTGCCATATCTTTCAACCTCCTCAATGACTAGTTCCTGGATATTTTCCTTGTAAATCAACTCGCTGATTTCATTTCAGTAAGTTTAGCCTTGACGAAAGCATTAATATCCACAAAAGTATACATTGAACAAACTGTTTTTCTTCCTACACCTGAGACCAAAATGTTTAACTTTTCAAATAGAAAGTGCCCCTTGGAATGAATACCAGTGTCAATCGGGTTGTATACCATAGGGTGCCATGATATATAAAGGATATTTCCTTCTTTTAATAAATCACGTTATGGGGCTCTTACAGCTCTTATAACAATCCATACATCAATTATAGCAAGCACATTTGTACATATATGTTGCCACCCTCATTTTCAAAACATTTTCTTTCTACTTGAGCCCTATGGTATCAGTTCCTCTTTTTTCCCCTCCCACCCTTGTGACCCCTTGATAAATTATTATTATTTTTATATCTTACACCAGGGGTGCTCACACTTTTTCAGCATGCGAGCTACTTATAAAATAATCAAGTCAAAATGATCTGCTAACTACAAAAATGCAAAACATAGATTTATATTTATTTATTACATTTATTCATAAATGCATTGATAATTCTTTATATGTACAATGTATGTTTATGTATCTTGCATAACTGCATGAGTCCATATTGCACAACACAACACAATTAACTGTGTACATTTTTTGTCATTGCCTGAGTTTACTCTGATGACTTGCACTGAATGGAATGAGCCAGGACTGCATAGTCCGGACAGGAGCTGCTGACAGCCAGCCTTAAGCACACTTCCACATGATCATCGGTCCTGGTGGAACGGTGCTTGGACTTAATGATCTTTATGTGGGAAAAGGCCGACTCACATAAATAAGTAGAGCCAAATACTGCAGTCAAGGAGGTAGCACATTTTCTCATGTTTGGGTGCTTTCCCTCTGTGAGTAAGTTCCAGAACTGGTCATGGCTCTGGACTTGAGCTGAATGTCGGCTTGTAGTGTCAAAATTTCCCATTCCGTATGAATGTGATACGTTTTTGTCTTCTTACTTGGTCCAGCTCCCCCACTCATTTTAATACCCTTTCTTACATGTAAGAGGGAAAAAAAAACAAGGCCTAAAACTTGGCGATAATTGAGCTTGTCAGTTTTGCTGCACTTAGCGCAGTTGTTAGCGCATGCATTTGACACCTAAGATTGCGTCTGATTGGCTGCGCTGTATATCAATTAAGTGACAGGATTGCTGATAGGCTTATGTCTATTTTTTATTGCCATGTGATCTACCCACACTACATTTGCGATTGACTAGTGGATCATGATGGACGTATTGAGCACCCCTGTCTTAAACCGTCCACTCTCTCCTTCACCACATTTCTGTTGTTCATCCCCCTGTGGGGGGATGACTACATCTATCATTGTGATCGGTTCCCCCTTTCTTTTCCTTCTTACCTCAGCTTAGCCCTAGCCTCCTGGTATCACTACTCACATAACTGTGCCTGAGGGGTTTATCTGTTCTGGATTCCATGTGTCGAGAGCTCTTATCTGTACTAGTGGACATGCTCTGGTCCAGCACCCTGGCTAACTTACCCCTTCCTTGTGACCCTTTTGTGAAGGGTTGTCCAATTGTCCACAGATGGGCTTTGGGTCTCCACTTCGAACCCCCTTCATTCGCATCAATATGATTACTTGTTTTGGGTCTTCTGATACCTAAGCCCGTCGACACCTTGTGATCACACAGGCTGGTGTGCTTCTTCCATATGGGCTTTGTTTGCTAGGTGGCCGATTGGTTAACTTATAAAGAATAGTTCAATCTTTTGGCTGGGTTAAAAATAAAAACAGCAGCAACGATGGTCGGCTGGTCCCCATCTGTATAATGGGAACAGTAGTGGCTGCTCCCCCTTCCCAAGGTAACAAACACTCCCTGAAGAGCAAGGAGCAGTAGAAAGAGCTGCCAAGGAGAAAGGAACGTTGTAAGAGAAGGCGTGGCTAGGAGAAAGTCATAAACTTTAATAAGCTTGGGATTGTTCTAACGCATACATTGCTAAAGGAGGGAAGGGTTGTGTGTGCTCAACAGAACAGGAGTCCTGCACCAGAAACCACGAGGGAGCTGCAGCCGAAATCGTAGAGAAACGTTCAGGCTAATAGAAGAAACAATACAAACCCGCAAGAGAAAGCACAAATGAAAGAGCTTAAAGAGCCCTGGTGGTGTAGTGGTTACACATTGGGCTGCTAACTGCAATGTCAGCAGTTCGAAACCGCCAGCTGCTCTTCCAGAGAAAAATGAGGCTTTCTAATCTGGTAACGAGTTACAGCGTTGGAAACTCACAGGTGCAGTTCTACTCTGCCCTACAGGGCCGCTGTGAATCGGCTTCCGCTCAGTGGCTGTGAGGATGGAGAGCAGTGATCCTGATGATAACTCTACAGAGCCATGAATCCAAGGGAGTCTTCGGGTGATGCAAACAGTTAAAGTACTGGACTATGAACCCAAAAGGTGGGTATTCGAGTCTACCTGCAAGTGCCTCAGAAGAAAGGCCTGGCAAGCTACTTCCAAAAAGCCAGCCGCTAAAAACCCTCTGGAGTGTCCCTGGGCCAGAATCAACGTGAATGGCAATTGACTGGCTGGTACCAAATGCAAAGGACAGGATGAGCCCCTGGAGAGATATTGGGGGGCTCAGCAGCCTACATCGTGCACGCTGGGAAGGCTTCCTGGAGGTGGTGTGAGCGCCCCAATTCTGGTTGCTTGATTGTGAGGATGTCTAGAGTTCTTGTCTTCCACCTCCACCTGACCTCCTCCTCCCACACTGAGTTGCAGTTGTAGAGAGCTGGTGCCTGTTGGAAACCTCTGGAAGCTGCCAGCCATTGACAGGACATCTAGGCCATCGCCAGTGAAACCTCCTCTCTTGCTCACTTCTGGGAATCATTTCTCTCTCCTCTCTGCTCTGGGTCACGGTGCAATCATGTCTGTCTCTTCTTTGATTGTTGCATTCTGCCACCCTCCAGCTGATCCTAGTGTTGGCCTCTTTCTCTCTCTGCTGTTTTCCTCCCTCATTGGTTGGTATCTTTATTGAGGATATATTTGTCATTCCCCCTGGCACTGCGGGCTGGAAGCCTCCTTCTGTGACCCAGCTCCTGTAGAGAAAAGCCTCTAGTGACTCTGTGGGCAAGGGGCTTGCAGGTGTCATCTCCTGGGGGGTGGGTTGTCACAATGACCAGGCATCTACCCACTACACACCACACACACGCACGCACACACACACACTGTCCGGAGCTAAGGTGCAGCATCGGGCATCTTTCCAATACTTTCCAAATTGTACCTCCTGCCCAAGAGCCAGAACGTGGAATCAATAATTATTTCCATCCACATCTTTACAACATCGTAAACAACCCGAGGCCCAGCCACGTCAGTGACCTCTGTTTCTGCTCTTTGTCCAAATGCCTGCTCTCTGAACTTCCTGTGTGTCATGGGGCACTGGATTTAAAACTGGGGTTGCACTCAGAGTTTGAAAGACGCAGAAAGAGCACAACATACACTTTAAAGGGAGTCATGCGGGAGTTCCAATTCCAGATCTCTGGAAAACCCACAGCAAGAGTCACTATGCTGCTTAGAGCTTCCCTGTCCTCATCAACAAAAAGGGTGAGGCGTGAGTGGACCCAGTCCATCCAGACCCCTGGGGGGAGCCTGCCTCTACACGGGGTCAGCTACATATTAATCAAACCTGCTGCTGGGTCTATTTTGGATGGCACTTTGCCTCTTGAAGCCATCCTGAAAACTCAGATTCAGACTACAGGGTACACGCTAATATGGGATACCCAGCATTTTTCAGGAGTCCCTGGGGAGTGCAACTGGTTAACATGCTTAGTTGATAACGGAAAGGTTGGAAGATCTAGTCCACCCCGAGGCACCATTGAAAACCCTGTGGTCACAATGGATGGATATATGGATTGTGATAAGAATTGCACGAGCCAAAAAAAAATTATTTTTTTTAAAACCCAATTTATAATATAAAAAAAAAGAAAAAGAAAACCCTGTGGAGCTCAGCTGACTTGGCCACTCCATGAGTCAGCGTCAAGTCAATGGACACTCATAGTGAGTCGTATTCTCGGGGCCACCTAACTACCCCACACTCCACTTTTCCCCTGCCCATAACAACCTCAGGCCATCCCCAAGCCGGCGCAGCACCTCTGCCCAGAAATGTTTACCCTGTAGCCGTGCCTCCTCTGCCCACCCACTTACCCTTCTTGGTCATGGCTGCCCAGGAGAGGACCTTCCCTCTGGGTGGAAATATTCGTGTTTTCTACCCCAGTGTTTGACCCTGCAGAGTCAATATTTGCCAGGGTCAGAACAGGGTCATGTCGCCAGTGGAGTTGTTTATCACTCTGTGCCCGTGCCACTGGGTCCCAGACACTCTGGCCACAGTGCGATGGGAGTGGGTGGATTTCAACAGCCCATCAGTCCCAATACTCACCCAAGGCATTGGTGAGGATGCAGGAGAGGTTTGGGGAGCCCGCGAGCAACTTTCTCCTCAGTACTTCGCAGTTGCTCCCAAGGCTAGACAGGAATAAACTGTGACCTTTCCCCAGAACTGCTGGCCAGACACCTGCCCCACGCCCCCCTCCGCCCCCTGTGGGTCTTGGCCATAGCACATACATTCCAGGGCTAATCGGATTCTTCTCCACTAGACGGTGGAGCCCTGGAAGGGGTGTTTCTATAAAAGTAACATTTCGGTTGCCATCTCACTTTAAAATGACTGGAGAGATTTCCCCCTAATTTAGAGGGCTTGTTTCAAATGATTTAACTTAACATACTGGCCGTTGGGGGGGCAGGGGAGACAGGGAGTGGTATGTAAAATTTCCTTTGCAGTGGCCTGGCAGGGGGCACCCCCAAGAACTGAGTGGGTAAGCAGTTCATAAAAGGCATCAAGAAAGGCCAGATAGACATCTGATTAGGAGAGACACTGTCCCTAGCGAATCAAGGAGCCTAGAAGATAAGCCTCTCTGCCCCCCTCCTCTGAACATGACCCCCAAATGAAAAGTCACCAGAACCTTCACTCCAAAAGTTAGAATGGGGTCACTTCTATAGCAGCGGGGATTTCTTGATAGAATCTTGGTTAATGGCTTTTTAAGGAGTCTCGGTGACCATGGTTAAGCTCTTGGCTGCCAAACAAAGGGTTGGCGGTTCAAACCCCCCAGCTGCTCAGCAGGAGAAAGATGAGCCTTGAGAACCTGAGAGGAGTTCCTCTCTGTCCTACGTGGCCACCATGGGTCAGAATCCACACATCCCTGGCAGTGGGTGATTGGGTTTTCTGGGGAAACCTCAAGGAGTCTGGCTACCTCCCAGCAGTCATCACGAGGAAAGGAGGGGAGCAGAACTAAGGAGAAGGAGGAAGAGAAGAGCAGGGAGCCCCCTTTGCAGAATTTATAAAAACCGTCCCATTTAATTCTCACAAAGAGTCTACAGAGCAAGTTCTGACCATTCCGGCTTTCCGGAGGAGAAAGGAAGGTTTTGAAGAGTCAAGGTGAGCGGCTCCCGTCAGGATAGCTTGCAGAAAGCCTGGATCATGTGAGCTGTCCTTGAGCCAACCGAGGCACTTCCTACAGATGGGCACTGATCAACTCATCCTTCTTATTATCCTGCCTTTGTCGCTTCCTTGATTACGTATCTTTCTTCCCTTTGAAACAACGACATCTGCTGTAGCCTCCCTCGGAGCAGATGCCAGTCCCTTGCCAACTGATGCCAATCCGTTGCTTGACTGAAATAAGATGACAGGCGGCTTACTTAATTCATAAAGGTTCTGAAAATGACAAAAACCTGTCCAAAGCCTTTGAGAACTGTCGAGGCTTTTGAGTGCCGTGATTTCGGACATGTTTGGACATTTTGATCTCAGCCTGGGTCTGCTTTATCTCCGACTCATACGGTTTCAGGGGTTTGACGATCTTGGCCTCCAGCCTCTTGACCTCAGTCCGCCCCGTAGTCTTGCCCTTGGGCCGGGTCCTTGGTGAATTTCCTGAGGGTGGACGCAGGCCAGGGTTCTTGGTGATGGCAAAGTCAATGAACTGTTCGACCTGTTGTTTGGCCTTGTCCCGAAGGCAGGCCATCCTGCAGGTGTGGGAGGATAACATTGAGCAGAAATAGCCAAAGTCCTTCTTGGACTCCATCGCCCCCACCTGGCCGTCCCTGCAGAGGCAGAGGCCTTAGTGGGCCCCTGTGAGGGGACCCCAGCAGTCCAGGAACAGCTGACTCTCCCAAGGCCACTGAAAACTGAATTCCCCAAATCAGACACCCTGTGCCAGGCACCTGCCCAGCCACCGCCAGCCCCCTTAAGTTGGCATCATTGACCAATTAAGGCCAGTCCTCAAGGAAGATGCCACCCTACTTCTAAGAAGCATATTCTGGTTGTACTTTTTCCAAGACAGATGTGTTTGCTCTTTTAGCATCCACAGTACTTTCAATAGTCTTCTCTAGCACCATAATTGAAATGCACCAATTCTTCTTCAGACTTCTGCATACAATGTTCACTTTTCACATGCATATGAGGCCCCTGAAAATACCATGGCTTGGGCATCTCAGTCCTCAAAGCAACATTCTTACATTTCAACATTTAAAGAGGTCTTGTGCAGCAAATTTACCCAATGCAGTGCATCCTACGATCTCTTGGTTGCTGCTTCCACGAGGGGCATTGATTGTGGATCTAGGCAAAATGAAATCCTTGACAACTTCAATCTGTTCTCCATTGATCGTGCTATTATCTATCGGTGCCGTTATATGGATTTTGGTGTTCTCAAGACTGAATTGTAATCCACACTGAAGGCTGCAACCTTTCATCTTCATCAGCACATGCTTCCAGTC
>NW_022103899.1:42767868-42770210 GCF_000313985.2 Echinops telfairi | reverse complement strand
CCCAGAGAATCTTTCAGTATTGCAACTTGAGGCTTGGCTTTGTTCTTCCGTTCGTTCAGTTTAAGATTAGCCAGACATGTTTTCCCTTGTTTGGGGTTTCTAACTCCAGGTCTCCGCATAGTTCATTCTCATGCCTTCTCCTCTGCAGCTGCCCTGTGCATCGTTTCCTCCGATTGTCTTCGCTACTTCATGATAATGAACTTTCAGCGTCTCTTCTGATCTTCAACTGGAACTCACTAAACAAGCAAACAAACAAACTCACTGCTATGATGCCAACTCATAGCAACTCCGTCCTCAAGAGAGGACGGACAGGATCGAACTGTCCCTGTCCCTGTGAGTGCCCAGTCTTTCTCCCAGGGAGCAGGCTGGTGGTTTCAAACTGCTGACTTTGCAGACTGCAACCCAACTCATAACCACTACGCCACCAGGGCTCCTTAACTTGTACCAGAAGTAGCCCATTAACCATGGTTAGCCTGCCCTGCACATATAGGTAAACACAACATTGTTCTTCCTACATTTAGTATTAGATGACATGGTATATAAACATCTGATCCTCACTATTGTGCACACACCTCACCCAGGTGACTCTCAGCACTGAACACATGCTGTTCCTGTCACACCTTCATCCTCATTTCCGACCTTTTGGCTCTCAACTCCCTTGGATTTGATAATTCATGAGAATAACTGACAAAACGCATGGAAAGTGCTACAGTTCTCAAAAGCTCTCAGCCATAGAGATTCTGATTTACAGCCACCCTGTGGGACAGAGTAGTGCTCCCCCGTGGGTTTCTGAGACTGTAACTCTTTATGGGAGTAGAAAGCCCAGTCTTTCTCCCGGTGCTACAATTATAGTTATAATAGAAAGAAAAAAGAGGGCACAAAGAGATGCATAGCCTGAGACCCTGGAGGCTTCCTGTTCGTGATCGTTGATGCCTTTTATCAGCGAAAACGCCCCTGGAACTTCCATGTGCAGAGCCTTTACTGGGGTGTCATTGCTTAGGCGTGATTGATTGAATCATGCCACTCCCCTTAGGTCAGCTAGTAGCATCAGCTAAGTCTTTCGGACCTCGCCAACCCTCCTCACTCGAGGGGCCTTAATAACAATCTGTTAGGCTCACTCACTCACTGCCAGTGAGTGGACGCCAACTCATAGTGACCCTTTAGGACAGCGCGAAAATGGCTCTGTGGGTTTCCGAGACTGTACATCTTGATGGGAATATCAAACACCCCCCTCTTTCTGATGCCCCCCCCCCCCAATCTCTGGAGGAGCCGATGGTTGCTTGGAACTGCTGACCTTGTGGATCACAGCCTAAGGGGAGACTCAGGGCCACAGGTGAGGTTTAAATATTTTAGAAATGCTCTACAAACTCGAATGCCAAATGAGCAAAGATTGGGGAAACATAGACATGGAAAAGACCGTGTCCCAACAGTTAAGGAAAGAATGGTATTGGACACTTTGTGAAAGTCCAAAGTTTAGGCCAGAGTCTGTAAACCCCTGCGTTCTGGAGGTAACAAAAATAAGCAGCGGATCCCTCACCCCGGGAACCTATGAGCCCGCACACTCAGAGAAGCCCTGCAAGAAGCCACCTCCCTGTACCTGGCTCAGGCTTTGAGGATAAAGTCCCGAGCTGGGTCCTGCCTGAAAAGAATCACGTGTGTGCATTCCAAGGGCACGAGTGGAGTGGGTGACCTCTCTGGCTCATCCTTGCATAAAAGCCTCCTGAGCGCCTCCCTAGTGTTTCCGGGTTGGGAGAATAGGGAGACGTCTCCCCACCTAGTGCAGGAGTGAGATTAGTGTCGCTCCTACAGTCAAAGTGCTACAATCCCGCCTCCTTTTGCAACGCCCAGCTCAGCAGGACCGGGCAGCGCCGGCTGTTTGCCTTCACGCGTTCGTTCATGGAAGTGGCCGTGCAACCAGAGCCGCCCTCTCCTTCCTTTGTCCTGTCCCAAGGGGGGCAGGGCGGGGGCCGGCGCGCCGGCCGACGCCGGAGACGTGCCAGACGTGCGGCAGGAAAGGCTTCCAGAGACAGGGAGCTGTGAGCGGGAGGCGGCAGGTGGGCGGACGGCTGAGCAGGGGGAGCGAGGGGGGAGGCTGTTTGACAAAGGCAGACAGGCGCATGGAAGCAATTACACGAAAGGAGGGGGGAGGTGCACCTGAGAATTTCTAGGACACCTGGTGTGGGGTGGGGAACGGGGGATTAAGGGGAGGTGGTGCTAGGGACCAGGGGCTGATAGAGTAGGGGCTGGGGGAGACGGAAGCACTGGGAGACTTTTGCAGCCAATTCAGAGACCCCATTCTGATCTCGGAGCCCTGGGGGCTAGGGGACAGGAAGTTTCTCCTG
>NW_022103899.1:42730955-42767667 GCF_000313985.2 Echinops telfairi | reverse complement strand
GTCCTCAAACAAGGGTTTTCCAGCTTGGATGCCAGATCAACTAGAGGACGCTGGCGAAAGCTGCATTTGAGAGACATTGCAAACAATTCTTAGTAGAAGGTATTTATTCACTATTCCGGAAAATCAAATTAAAATTAGTGCCTGCTAACTGAAAAATGGGAAGTTTGAGTCCACTTGAGGAAGGAGAGACCTGGTTATCCATTTCCAAGAGCTCCAGCCCTGAAACCCCTGCATAAGGGGCACAGTTCTCCCGACACTCAGGGGGTCGCTTTCAGGCATGAAGAAGAGCCCAGAACGCTTAGGTTTCTCGGGGTGGGGGGTGGGGGTGGGGGGTTGATCAGAGCGCCTGCTTCTCAACGCCCCAAGAATTGACGCGGCAGAAGCACGTTTGCAAGTACGCGTACAAGCTATGTCTGGAAAGCTTGCAAGGCCGCCTGGCGGGGTGGGGGTCATGGGAAAGTTCGCAACAGAAAATGGCCGTTTTAGGGGAGCACGGTAAACCACGTAGAAAAGGGTCAGAAAGTAGAGAGTCCCCAGAACCAAAACTGGAAACAGTTCAGGACAGAGAGGTGCAGCCCTGAGAGGGCTCAGGGGCACTTGTGTGCCCCCTCCACCTCCAACCTACAAGAGAGCACCCAGACAGGAGGGAGTGGCTAGCCCTCCATCTGGTATTCATCCCTTCCTATCCCCAAGGGCTGGGGTGGAGAGGTTGAGGGCATCCATTGACCAATCTTATTGGCTGCGTTTAAGGGCAAGTGTGTGGTTTAGCTTTACCTGTGCCTAAGTGGCCTGTTCTAGATTTTCCTATAGGTGTCTAGTAAATGTGCCTGATTTCTTCCCAACCCCTTTCTTGTGGCAGTGCCAGCTGATGTCCGTTTAAGGTAGGCATTTGGTGCAGAGAACCCCCCTTTATCCCTAATCTAGCTACCTTTCAGAACTGTGCCGACCAGCCGCCATGGCCTATGAATCGTCCTTTGTAGATTTAGAAAATAGCCATCAATTCCCTCTTCCTGCATGTGTTTTTAATCTGGGGAATCTGAACAACTGGTGGGATGTGAAGAGTCCACGAATAGGTTCACACAAACATAGAAAGGAAAAAGGAAGAGGACTGTGGAAACACTAGTGCGTCAGACATAGTAATAGCAAGCTTCCTGGGAAGCTTGAGTTTTAAGTATGTGCGTGTAGTGTACTACTGTGTCATGATATAAAACGTATTGTTTCCATGGGTCATGGTCAAAGAACTGAAAACTGCTGCTCACGTTAAATCACCTACACGTTAAATCACCTACATTTCCCATAATTCTACCCTTTGCACGTTTCAGTACCCTTGCTGCTGCTTCTGACCCTGTATGAAACACACACACACACACACACACACACACACTGACAGGTCACCTTTTCTTCAAAGTCGGAGAGATTTGACTCCTCTGCCTCCACTTGCCTCCAGCTCTAAACAACCCTGTTTCTCCTTCCCCAGAAAGGTGCCCTTGGGACAGGGGACAGGGCCTCTGTCTGCTAGCACAGGGCTGGGAGAGGAGGAGGGAACCAGAAGTTGAAAGGATCAGAGTTGTGGAGTACTGTATTTACGTGAAGGGGGGAAATAAAGTGTGGAGTCTGTGTCCTGGGGTCAGCTCTGAGGAATGGGATTAAGCTGAAGGAAGGAAGAAAAGTGTACCTGGAAGGGGCGTCCTGGAGACAGGAGCTAAAGAGGGGCTCTTCAAGGGCAAATTTGAGAAGAGAAGGGACTGAGAGGCAGAGGTTCAAAGTGGCATCTCCAGAGCCTCTTCCCTGGAGGCTGGGAAGCCACGTTTGGCCTTGCAGGGCCCTCCTCCTGCTTCTCTTGGCAGTGGCTGCTCCCTCTCCGTGAAGTGAATAAGTGGGTTTCTCAGGACTTAGAGGCTGCCGGCCTCAGAGGCTTTGTTCTTTGAAGCTTTTGCCCCCACTGGCGTCTGATGGGTGCCCAGTTTGCATGATGAAGTCTGGTGTCTGATCAGGGCCCCTCTTTAGCAACTGTCCCTCCTGCCATCTCTCTGTCCGATTTAGCACCCTGAAGTCACCTTCTCTTCAAGCCCCTCTCCTCTCCCTCAGCCCCAGCCTCCCTGGCAAAAGGGAACGAATGGGCTGGGTCTTCCAGATCCTCATCTTCAGAGCATCCCAATGACTTCATCTTTGATATCACGGGCTCTGCAAGGCTCCAGCCCATCAGAGACCCCTCTACCCTGGCTGCTTCCAAAGGCAGGCCTGGGGTACCATCCTTTCTGTGCAGACACACAGACCACTTCCCCTCTGTGGATCTCTAGCCTCATCTATATATACTGAGGTGAGGGCCCCGTTGGATGTCCTTTAATGCCCCTTATAAATAAACTGGTCTATATAAGAGATGCTGCAAGGGCCAGACAGGTAAAGAGAGAATGAGCTCTACGTGCCAGGTGTCACACAACAGGAAGTGGAGGGGCTGGGCCTTGCCCAGGTGCCACACAACAGGAAGTGGAGGGGCTGGGCCTTGCGTTGTTAAGTGTCAGGTCTTAGAAGACTGCAAGAGGGAAATTCATTTTTATACCCTCAGATCTCAACCCACAGTGGGGACTTCATTCGTGTCTGTGAAATGAATGACTGAGTGAAGAACTCTCCAGAGGGCTGTTTATCTAAGATACTGCAGGTACGTCATTTACATTGGACGGCCGTGGAGGGAGGGTGCCAAGGAGTTTTCTAGCAGCCGTCAGAGTTTCCATTGCCCAGGTGTGAGAGATCATTTTCAACAACCTACCCCGAATCACCACGGGCACTATTTCCATGTTTACACTGCCGGGACGCTCATGTCTCAAATTCGAAAGCTGTTTGGACTGGCCATTTTGAACTGGACCATCTTACGTCTGTGCACCCGAAATGTCAGATTGAAGAGGAATGGCACCTCACTCATCATCCAAAAAGAGCATTTCAATATCTATCCTGATGGTACAATGCTGTGAGGGATAGGATACTATGCATACACTCTCCCGGAAGAGCGATGGCTACTACTATAATTCTAACTTACGTATCAGTCACTGGTGCCAAAGAAATAAAAAAAATTGTTTTACTAACGTCTGCATTCTGAAATTGACCAAACATGTTATCAAGATATATTGAAAAGTAGTGGTAAAACCCCAAACCAGACTCACTGCCATCCAGAGCAACCCAACAGCCAGGGCAAAACGACCTCTGTGAGTTTCCAAGACTGTAATTCTTTACAGGAGTAGCCAGTCCCATCTTTCTTCCTTGGAGTGGCTGGTGGTTTCTAACAGCAGACCTAGTGGTTAGCAGGGCTCCTAAGTAGTGGTAATTGCGATGCAAAAGTTGGAAACAAAGAATTGGAAGTTGGACAATGTGGCTGCAGTGATAGGGACCACGCTGCAGATCGCATGAGAGTATCGTATAGATCAACATCTTACTCACTGAAATGCCTTTTTCCAACAATATCAGTGATGACTGCATATCTGCATATGGACCTCATCAGATGGAATGTACAGGAATCAAATCAACTACATTTTTGAAAAGGGACAATACAGAAACCTAATAACATCAGTGAGATCAAAGCCTGGGGCTGACTGATACAGCCTGTCAATTGGTTGTATGCAAGTATAAGCTGAAGCTGAAGAAAACTAAAACAAGCTTACAAGAGCCAAAGGATGACCTGGAGTTCATTCCACCTGAATGTACAGATCATCTCAAAAATACATTTAATACATTAAACACCAAAGCCCCCCAAATAGAGGAGTTGTGGCATATGAAGAAAGCCACAGGTTATTAAGAAGCTAAGAAAGACAGAGAAGAGCAAAATGGTGTCAAGAGGGACTTCTTGAATGCAGAGGATCTATGTTAGAAGAAATAGTGAAGTAAAAGAGGTGAAAGACAGCTTGTGAAGATGAAGTATTAAATTGGAATGTGCAAAGAACTTGAGTTTAAAACCAGAAGGGAAGACCACACTTTGTTATTTCCAAGCAGAAAGAGCTGCAGAAAAATTCAAGCCTCGAGTTGTAATATTGAAGGATTCTATAGGATATTGAATAACTCAAGGACCATCAAGGGAAGATGGAAAGAATCAGAGTCACTGCACCCAAATCACCCAAATGTGCAACCATGTCAGGTGGTAGCATATGATTAAGAATCAATGGTATTGAAAGAAGAAGTCCAAGTTGCACTGAAACTCTTATCAAGAAATAAGATTTCAGGAATTGAGGAGCTCTAACTAAGATATTTCAACATATGGCTGAAAAGCTGAAAGCCTCTTACTCATCTTTGCCATGACATTTGGAAGATATAGAACTATGTACTCATATCTATATGTTAAGAATTAAGGTTGCAGATGGACATTGGGCCTCAACTCAAGTACTCCCTTAACACAAGAACACTTTGTTCTAACAATCTGGTATTCTGTGATGCACACCTTCCTGACAAGATCATCGAAGACAAATGTGTGCATAAGCAAATATGGTGAAGAAAGCTGATGGTGCCTGGCTATCAAAAGATAGAGCATCTGGGGTCTTGAAGGCTTGAAGATAAACAAGCAGCCATCTAGCTCAGAAGCAACAAAGCCCACATGGAAGAAGCACACCAGCCTGTGATCAATCATGAGGTGTCGATGGGATCAGGTGTCAGGCATCTAAGACCCAGAATAAAGCCACACCCAAGGTGAATGGGGAGGCGAGGGACATGGAGGGGAGACCCAATACCCATCTGTAGACAATTGGACATCCCCTCACAAAGGGGTCACAGGCAAGAGATGAGTCAGTCAGGGTGCAGTATAGCACTGATAAAACACACAACTTTCCTCGAGCTCTTTGGTGCTTCCTTCCCCCCACTATCATGACCTCAATTCTACCTTACAATTTGGATTAGGCCAGAGCATGCACACTGCTAGAGCCCACAACACAGGGAATCCAGGATAGATGAACCCTTCAGGGCCAACAATGAAAGTAGAGATACCAGGAGGATTAGGGGAGGGTGGGGGGAGAAAAGGGGAATCGATCACAAAGATCCATCTAGAACCCCCTCCCAGGGGGACAAATAATGGAAAAGTGGGTGAGGGGCGACGGAGGATGATGTAAGATATGGGAAAAATAATTTATAACTTATCAGGGGTTTGTGAGGAAGGGTAAGTGAGGGAGTGAGGGGGAAGAAATGGGGAGTTGATATCAGGGGCTCAAGTGGGAAGAGAATGCTTTGAAAATGATGATGGCGGCATATGTGCAAATGTGCTCGACACATTGGAGGAATGTATGGATTGTGATAAGAGATGTAAGAGCCCCCAATAAAAGTGTTGTTGTTTTTAAGAAATTTGGAAAACAACTATCTGGCCAACTGAATGGAAGAGTTCTATATTGATACCCATTCAATTTGATCCAACAGAATGAGAAATTTATTTAGTAATATCATTAATTTTACCCTCAAGTAAAATTGTGCTGAAGCTAATTTTTTTAAATGGTTGCAATAGTATATTATCAACAGGGAACTGCCAGAAAATCAAGTCAGATTCAGAACAGGAAGTGGAGTGAGGGATAGCATTGCTGATCTCAAATGGACTTTGCTGGAATGCAGAGAATGCCAGAGAGATGTTTACTTGTGTTTAGTTGACTCTGCAGTTTGTCTATGTGGATCCTAAGGAATTATGGATAGAATTTCAAATAATATGAATCCCAGAACATTTCACTGTGCTTTTGTGGAATCGGTACATAGACCCAAGAGGCAGTTATTCAAACCGAACATGGGGATGTTGAATGATTTAAAGTCAAGAAAGGTGTGTGTCCGTGTTGTATTTTTCATCATACTTATTCACTCTGTATGCAGAGAACATCGTCTGAGAAGCTGGACTTGATGACGAACAGTGTGACATCGTGGTTGGAGAACGATTCACCAGATGACACAACTTTGCTCACTGGAATGAAAGAAACCCGAAGGAGGTACTGATGAAGATCAAACATTACAGCCTTCAGTGGGGAATGCAGGTCAACATGAAGAAGACAGAAAGCCTGACAACTAGTCCAACAGACAAGATCAGAATAAACAGGAATAAAGGATGAAGTTGGCGAGGATTTCATTTCCCTTGGGTCTGTGATCAAGAACCGTGGTACAACAGTGCGGGAGGCAAACCATGTCTTGCGTTAGGGAAATCGCTGCACAGGAACTCTTTAAAGCGGTACAAAGCAGAGATGTCACTTGGAGCACTAAGGAGCCCTTGACTCGTCACCTCACATGCATGTGAGTTGGGTGGAAAATAAGGAAGACAGAAAAATAGGTATAGTTGAATTATGCCGTCGGCAAAGAACATTCAATGTACCACAGAATGCCAGAAGATGAGCAAACCTATCTTGGAAGACATTTAATCAGGATGCTCCTTAGAAGAAAGGATGAGGAGACCTCATCTCCCTTTCCCTAGAAGGGACCAGACCCTGAAAAAGGACCTCCTACTTGGTAAAGTGGAGGGGCAGTGAGAACGAGGACGACTCAACAAGATGGACTGACGCAGTGATTGCCACAAGGGACAGAGATGTGGCAGTGACTGAGGATAGCACACGATCGGATGAGCAGTGTTTTCCTCCATAGACATACTGTTATTAGGCATGGAGCTGACTGAGCAGCATCTAAACCAACAACCACATGGAAGGTATGCTTTCTAATTTAAAAAAGAAAAAAAAAGAAGTTGTAAAACCGTATGGGGTGTTGTCATTAGGTGTCGCCAAGTTGGTTGTGACGCATAGCAACCCACTGTACAACAGAACAAAACACTGCCTGGTCCTGAGCCAGCCTGACAGTTATGCTTATGTTTGAGCCCATCGTTGCAGCCACTGTGTCAGTCCTTGTCGAAGGCCACTCTCTTTTTAGTTGGTCCTCTACATTAGCAAGCACGATGCCTCTCTTGAGCTGGGCTCTCCTGACAACGTGTCCACAGCACAGGAGACAAAGACTTGCCATCCTTGCCTCTAAGGAATATTCTGGCTGTACTTCTTCCAAGACAGATTTGTTTGTTCTTTGGTAGTTCAGGGTATTTTAATATCTTCTCCAGCACCTTAATTCAAATGCATCCGATTGGTCTTTGGTCTTTATTCAATGTCCAGGTTTCACATGCCTCTGAGGTGGTTAAACATGCCATGGCTTGGATCAGGCACACTTTAGTTCTCAAAGGAACATCCTGGGCTTTCAACACTCTAAACAGTTCTAATGCAGCAAGACCTGTGTATACAGAGAATGTCAATTATGTCATATACGTGAGAGTGCAAGAACATGTGTGTGGGGTCAAGGGTGGGGGGCACCAGGACAGATACCTATATTGTTAGAGTAAACCAGCCTCTAACAACCACAGGGTCCGTAGATGCAATTGTATAGTTACAATATATAAAGATTAGTAAAGTCATGGAAGATGGGAGAGTAAAATAAGGAGTCAGACACATTTTTTGGTAGCATGCTCACCTCAGCCCCTCTTGGTGGTCCATGTGGAAGTGGGAGAAGAGAGGAGGAGAGAGAGAATAGGCTTATATATACTTAGTGCAAGCCCCCCCTGATTACAGGAAACCACATACATATAGGAAGGAGTTGTAACATAGGCGATACAAGCAATGGGAGGGGGACGATCTAGGGGTGTACAAAGGAAGGGGAAGGATTAGGGGTTTACATGTGACAAGATGGGCGGATCCTAGATTCAAGATGCCAGTCTAACCTTGATGCTCCTTGAGCTGGCTCGACTTTGTCTCTGGCTCTCCTTCAGGGAAACAATCCCTATTCTTATCAGTAGGGCATGAGCCCCACCTATGGTAAGCCAGCAATAGTGTCTGATTGCTCTAGATGGCTGATGCCCTCAGGGAGAAAACTTCAAAGCAGCTCACCACCCACCAAGAGCTAGCAAGCAGCCAACAAACAGCATGGGGGGGGGGGGGGTGTCCTTTGCATCCTATGAACTCCGGGTACCAAGATGAAGTTTGCTTCCTATTTTGTTGTTCCCGGTTTTGTTTTGTTTTTTCATTTTAGTTTCCATGTTTGACAAATGGAGCAAAGATTCCCCTGCCAACAGCATGGGTGGAGGTGGTTAGTTGGTTGTCTTTGAGCCAGTTTCGACTCCTGATGACCCAACAGACCCAACAATCCTAGGCCAGTGGCATCTTCGGACACAGGAATAAATGTACATAAAATACATGTAAGTAAAGCCATGACCAGAGTATAGGTCAGGGGCGCTCAATACGTCGATCGAGATCTACTAGTCTAACGCAAATGTAGTGTGGGTAGATCGCATGGCATTAAAAAATCATCAATCCCATCACTTAATTGATACACAGCGCAGCCAATCAGATGCAATCTTAGGTGTCAAACGCATGCTCAAACAACTGCTCTAAGTGCAGCAAAACTGACAAGCTAAGTTATTGCCAAGTTTTAGACCCTGGTTTTTTTCCCCTCTTAAACGTAAGAAAGGGTATTAAAATGAGTGGGGGAGCCGGACCAAGTAAGAAGACAAAAACGCATCACTTTCATATGGAATGGGAGATTTTGACACTACAAGCTGACATTCAGCTCAAGTCCTGAGCACATGACCAGTTCTGGAACTTACTCGCAGAGGGAAAGTACCCAAACATGAGAAAATGTGCTACCTCCTTCACTGCAGTATTCGGCTCTACTTATTTATGTGAGTCGGCCTTTTCCCACACAAAGATCATTAAGTCCAAGTACCGTTCCACCAGGACCGATGATCATGTGGAAGTGTGCTTGAGGCTGGCTGTCAGCAACTACTGTCTGGACTATGCATCCCTGGTTCATTCCATTCAGTGCAAGTCATGAGAGTCAACTCAGGCAATGACAAAAATGGGCATACTTAATGGTGTTGTATTGTGCAATATGGACTCATGCGGTTATGCAAGATACATAAACATACATTGTACATATAAAGAATCCTCAATGTATTTATGAATAAATGTAATAAATAAAAATAAATCTATGTTTTGCATTTTTGTAGTTGGCAGATCATTTTGACTAGATCATTTATAAATAGCTCGCATGCTGAAAAAGCATGAGCACCCCTGGCACAGGTAACAGTCACTTGCCATTGTCATGCGAAATGTCTGTATGTTCAGATCAGAATTGGGTAGAAGAAAAACAAAAGAAGAAAGTATGGAAAATAAGCTGAAATATTAACAATGGGATCATGGGTGGTTCCAAATTTTTTCCCCCCTGCTTCTCTATATTTACTAAATGGAAGGTCAGTGTTTGAACCCACCAGCTGGTCTGTTGGTCACAAAGCTGTGGCAGTCTGCTTCCATAACGATTGTGATTGTCAACAGCCTTGCAAACACCGCGGGGCCATTTCTACTCCTTCCTCCCGGTTACAGGAGGAGGTGGAGTCCACACATGGAAGTTGCTTTGTTTCAGGGACCCTGGTGGTGCAGTGGTTGAGGGCTTGGCAGCTAACCTAAAGGCCAGCAGTTAGAGCCCACCCTCAGGAAGAGGACATAGCAGTTCTCTTCTGCAAATGTTCGGAAACCAGGTAGGGCAGTGGGCGTCTGTTCTGTATGGAAATCAATTCAAAAGCAATGGAATTTTGGCTTTAGGTATCTGTGTTTTCTCACTTCTCTACCTGCATTTTACAAGCTTAATGGGCCCTCCTCTGCTTTTATGAAAGACCTGCATAAATACCTGTTTTCAAAAGTCTAAAGAGGCTTTTTACTTCAAAAAAAGCGAGAAAAGTGCAACTAGCACTCAGTCTTTGTTTTGCAAGGAGAGGTAGCTCTCACCAGGGAGCGGCGGGGCAACTACACTCCACTCCTCAGCAAGGAGACGCCAAAGCTTTGATGTTTCTGTGACTTCTGTGTGGTAGTGCTACTTTAGGTTTTAGGGGTTACTTGGTATGACATGCAGGGGTGAAAAGAAGCTGTCTGTTCTCTTAAGATTTACAGTCTCTGAAACCTCAAAGAAGAGTTCCGTCCCACAGTCACTGTAAGTTGGAATAGACTGGATGACAGAGCAGAGGCAGGATAGTAGGCCATTTGGGGGGCTGGGAATGTGGGAGGGAAATGTCCCGTATAAATTATTGGAAATTTCTTCTTCGCTTTACACCGTTTCGGCTTGTGATAGGTTTCACGGGAACACTCTACTCTCGGAAAGTTGTGGTTGCCTGATGAAATGGTGTTTTCATTTAAAAAGGAAGCATAAAATCTTATAAATCATTGGCACAATGATGTTACAGATTACTTTTTGCTTTTTCATTCTGGTTTTTCCACTGTGAAGATTTCATTTAGGGTGAACATCCACAAGCATTTGTGGAATGTGTATTACATACCAAACACTGTCCTAGGCACAAGGGGAGTCGATTTTGCTTTCAGGTACCCTTTCATCTTATAAAGCAAGTACCAATATTTTCCTCCTTTTGCACATAGAAAAAGCAAGGCCTTTCACAGGGGTCAAATAATCCCCTCTACTTGATACACTAAGAAACATGGGAAATGGAAGGACCCATGAGCCTCTCGCAGGTCTTATTCCTCAGGTAAGACTTTCTGTCCATTCAAGGAGATAGATGCTGGCATGAAGGATTGTGCCACCCAAGAGGTATGGGTCATAGGTGGAGAAATGAAGTAGAAAGAGAAAGAGGAGTCCAGTCAATTAGTCATATAAGTGCTTGTGAAGGAAACCCTACTATTTTGCTAGCCCTTCTGACAAGCACAATCCCTCTTGTTTGCCAATCTCAGATGACCTGAGGCATGTGAATTGGGCCTGTTTGACTATCTTATCTGGTCGTTATGAGTTGTAATTGACTAGATAGCAGTGGCTCAAAGAGCCAATTGATGATAATGACCCAGGGAACCCTTTTGGTCCCCTGCCACATGCTGATGGGCTGTTTTAACGTGATGCTGAGGAAACAAAGAGGACTAGACAGGTCCCCACTCTGGAGATGCTCACCGGATAATGTAGGAGAGGAACTCAAAAAAATAGCCTAACAAGACCAGTAATTAGTCACAGTGGTTGTATAAAATGTTCTAGAGTCCCAGAAAACATTTCTAATAGTAAAAATGTGGTTCCTATTATCGTGTTTACGGCATTTGGTTGGGAAGGAAAGAAGGAAATGAATGTTCCCTGGAAGACTGGTGCGTGCCAGACATGGGGTGGGGGGGACTGTCTATAGCAGCAGAAGGCTTGCCATGCCCCAGGACCATGCTAAGCACCAAACACACATGATCTCCTTTCAACTTATAAGGTGAGTACCATGATTTTCCTCATTTTGCACATAGAACAAGCGAGGCCCTTTGTTCAGAAGTCAAATAATCCTAGCTACGTGATACACGAAGAAACTGTGGAAGCAGTACTTTGGACATTATTTCCTTCTAAAATCCTTAATCCTTATGTCATCTAATTTAATTCTGCATGGCTTCTTGAGGTTGGATACTATGATGCCTACTTTTAGGAAGTAACTAACATTTTAAACATTAAATAGTTTACCAAGGTGGCAGACTTCGTAGACGCAGTCTCCTCCTGTGTAAAGGTACATTTTCACTCAGACTACAAATCAGAAAGGAAGGAGTCAGTAGAAGAGAAGAAGAACGATAAAGAAGGGAGGCAGCGGTGCAGAATGACCCTACAAGGACATCCATCATGATGACACACTAAGCAGACAAGCTATGCTAACTCTCTACAACAAAGGTAAGAGTCCTAATGAAACAGGTACAGATGATACAGTCCTAATGAAACAGGTACCTTCAGAGAACAGGATAGAGAAGTGGATTGAATAGTCTCTAGGAGAAGCTGAACCAAAGTGGCCAGAGAGGAAATAAATGGATGAATTGTCAGCTGGTCTGATTTAGCACAGTATCTTGAATATATATATATATATAGTATTCCACCGAGACAGTGGCCTAACAACACAAGAGCACACAGATGAATAGTGATGAGAAAGGTGGCATCCACCCCATATTCTCTGGGCCAACCCCATCTTCACCCACCCAGCAGCCAGTTATACCACTGCCCTCACATCAGCTCCTGTTCTGTCCAAGATCAGGCTGCACCACAATGGACTAGGCTGTTGGTGCACCACCTAACATCTAGAAGCTCATGAGCCCTGCTTCAGCAGACCCTCAGAAAATGCACTGCTAAATACTCAGCTAAGTAAAAACCCTTTCCATAACTATCCACTCTAGCCCCTTGGCCCTGAAAGAGTTCCTTCCAGGAACAAGCACCTGAACTCAGCCGCCCTTTGAGCTTGCATGCACTACTTCCAGATCAGGACCAGGACCCTGACCCCAGACCTAGGCCAGCAAGAACTCCTTCCAGGACCAGGCTTCCCACTGCTTCTATTCTCCATACCCTCTGAGCCACCCCCACCCCCACCCAACTCACTCCCTGAACTATTTGGATGGCAGAGGGTATAGAGCCGTACTGGGTAACCTAGAGAGTTGATATAACCTTGAGGGAGAACAGTGTAAATGTATTGTTGCCCTTGTCAGCTGAAAGCAGACCGCTTATGGTGATGCTTCAAAACTGAAATTGAGAGGGGAGGGGAAAAAAGCCATTGGCCAGATCAATAGCTGCGTGAGAAGTACTAGGAGAAGCATTAATTTGCACAAGCATCTCGTTCTTTCTTTTGCTCTTACAAATTCTTCAATTATTTAATCACAATTAAGCCGCCAAACAATATCTACTTCCATACATAATAAATATAATGAATTGAGTTTTTCTTGTATCATTGTTGTGTGCAGAGGGCTTTTGAAACTCTTTAGGGCTGAGTCTGAGTGCTCTGTTGTGCAGTTGGGGATAATGAAAGTTGGGAACGTGCATAACGCAATATCAATATTGATTTTGTTTTTCAAATCTGATAGTCCAGAGAATGAGTACGTACACAAGGCAGTCCATTCATTTGTTTCATAATACGTGTCAGTGGGTCCTTTGCAGATCTTCATGAGGGTTTTTCAGTGTGAGTTCATACGTGAAAATTTGCACGCTCACGTCCATCCTTTGCTGCTGTGCCTTCACAGTTCGTTGGACTACTGCTGATACCTGTTGAGGCAAAAGCCATCTCAAGATCATGACTGCCAATAAAGGGGATGCCCCATCTGAAGATGCGACTGGGCTCATTTTGGACACACACCATCTGACACATGATTATAGTGGAATTTGTTCATTCTTATGTGGCTGATGCAAACAAAACTGAATGTGAGATTAGTCAGGATCGGTCCAAATTGGAAAGGAAAATATCGTTTATCATATAACACAAAGTTAGTGAAATGGTATTAATTTCATGTCTTGCAAGTTCCTTTGCAGTGTAGCATGCACTTTTCCTTGAATCCTGTCTGATTGGCATCTAGGGACTTTTGCTTTGGACACATTGGTAGCCCCGTTTTTTGATGCCCCAGGTAAATGCTTACCCTTTACAGCCTTGAGTCCACAAAGACTGTCCATATGTCTCTGGGGTGTCTGTGATGCTCTGGACGTTTATGCAAAATGATGTGAGTCTGGGCCTTTTTCTTGGAAGAGGGCCGGCTATGAAGCCAGTTGCTGTTGTGTCTGGTTAATAAAAGCCCCCGATAAACTGTGCAGAAGAACTGTGCTCCAGGGGGGTTGGGAAGCGATTCTCCAGGGCTTTCTTTTGAGGAGTCTCTCAGTGGATTAGAACCTCCAACATTTTGGCTAGCAGCTGTGCGTGTGAACCATTAGCACCACCCAGGGACTCTGAAGGGTCCATAGATTCCCATTATAGCTTCAGAGACCAGTCATGGGTCAGGACCATTCCTGAGATCCAGGCCCCTGGTTTTATAGATCGCAAACACAGAGACCCACATGGCTCGCATTTGTTAGTGAGCTCCAACTTACAAGGATCCTATCTAGAACCGAAGGAATGCTGCCCAGTCCCTGCATCGTCTTCACGATCATCGGTCTTCTGATACATTGCCAAGCATGGTTTCCTGAGGTAAACTCCACCAAACAAGAGACCCTGCTTGTCTCAATGAGTCCCTGGAGCCAAGAGGAGGACTCAGGTTAAGGGCTGCTCATTGGTAACTCTCCATAGCTATGTGGATTCTCTTGCCCCTTGAGACTTCCTTAAAGACCTTTCCTTTCTCTTGGATTTTTATCTTTGTATGCTTGCTTTCTTCGTGGGCACATACAGCATATACACGCACAACTGGTCCTCATTTCTTACGTTCACGCAGCACTCACATGATGTGTGGGATGCAGAGCAAAACGAACATGCGAGGTCCCAGTAGGCGATGGAGAAATCAACCTCCCCTTTCCGCAGGCTGCTGCTCCAACCCACAGCAGGCAGGTGGCCTCTAAGAGATGGGTGTCTCTGTATTGAGACTCCTCTGATACCGAATGGAAGATAGGTGAGAGGCCTAGGTCTTGGCCCTGCAAGCCTGAGAAGGGTGCATAGCCAGCCTCAACCTTCCCTGTGCCTGCACCCAGACCAGAGATAGATAAACAGCAGGGTATAGGTGGACATGACCCGGCTGCTGTTCTGGGCAGAGAGCAGCAGTGATTGTTGGTCCAGGTATCAGGGTTCTGACATGAACAGCAACTCCAAGCCTTCAGTGTGTGTGCGCCATTGTCCCATCAGACTTCACTCACAAACACACACTCAAAGGTAAAAATATTAACAATCAGAAGAACGCAACAGCAGAGCACTAAACCCCAAGATGGGCCCTTCTCAGCTGCCCTGACACCACTCTCATGTTTGCGAGCATATTCCTGTCTTTGGCTTTGTTCTGAGTGCTCCTCAGCCCTTGGAGTTAGTTAGATCAGCTGTTCTTTAAGCCCCACTCTACAGAGGAGACAAGACTTCAAGGCATTATGCATTGCATGGGTACTGGAGCCAGGGAGTCCAAATATGGACTCAGCCACTTGTTTCCCCATTCTGGGGCTCAGTAACTCGTTTGCCAATTAGACCTTCTTTAGGATCATTATGGGATTACATATCAGGGTAAGTAAAATAAGTATTGCTACCAGTTCATACATGCATGTGTTTATTTCAAACAAAACATATTGGAACATGTCTCTGAGCTCAATGGGTGGCTGCAGACAAGTTATATGCTTGCCTTAGTCTCATTCACCTCAAAACCAACTCACTGGCGTCGAGTCGACGCCGACTCCTAACGACCCTACAGGACAGAGTCTAATTTGACCCATGAGTTTCCAGGAGTGGAAACCTCTACAAGAGTAAAAGCCCCCACCTTTCTCCAGCTGAGCAGGTGGTGGTTTCAAACTGCTGACCTTTTGGCTCATAGCCTCACGAGACACTACTACCTTAGTCTGACTAGGGGACCAAGTGAAGCAGTGACTTGCAAATTGATCTGCTGCATCAGTTAAACTCCAGGCAAAGAAGTCAGATCCGAAAGTTGTGGCAAGTGTTCTCTGGGATTCCAAAGTGGTATTCTCAATAGAATTTCTCCAAAGGCATGGGACAATCACGGAAGCACATTAAGAAGATGGTTTAATAAAACTGGAAACTGCGTTGTCGAGAGAAAGGCCAGGGAAGTTGTGCCAAGGAATTTTTCCCCCATCCCAACTATGTATCTGTTGGTGCTGCCAGGACAGCAAGGGTTGTTCTCGAGAATCTCATTGGGAACCCTCCCTCCATCCACCTTCCAGTCCTGGTCCTGCCTGCAGATGTTTCCCCCATCCCCTCAAACTCAAAGAACACTTGCATTGAAGATAATTGTAAAAATAAATACATGCGAAATGCCAATGCTATAAAAATCTAGCCAGGTGCCTTTACTTGCTGAAAACGTCAAGACTGTACTTTCTCTGTTAAGGGGGAAAGCAAATATGAAAGACCTAGCCCCATTCAGAGACTTCCAATTTCATCTCTGGGGAATAACTTTATTGTTACTCTTTTCGATGTTGAGTTAGTTAGTTTATTGTGCCAACCTGGCCAATAAACATATGTGGGATTAATGGAAGGGTGGAGAGATAAATGGCTCGGTGAGCCTCAATTTTTGAGTTCTCGGGTGTCCCTTGATTTCGGATGGTTGCACCAAGGTGCAGCTGCCTTAGCCAGTTCCTACTTCAGCTTGCAAGGCTCACTTCCTGCAAGACAGCCCTGAGGAGAAGCCACATGGACCTACCCCGATGCAGCCCTGGGTGCTGGAGCAGCCATGTGGAGACCCCTGCCAGCACTGTGATGCTGATACATTCACTGATTCGGCTTTCCTCCTGCAGTCGGCATCATTGTGTGTGTTTTGTGAGATGGAGGAGGACTTTGTGGATTGGTGTTGGATATATGGGTTAATGTTGGACTTGTGGGCTTGGGCAGCACTGGGTTGGGATGTTTTCTTGATGTGCACTTACCCTTTATATAAAACTCTCATACATGAGTTTATGTGGATTTGTTTCTCTAAAGTACCCAGACTACTACAGACGTTATTAATGGCTTACTAATCCATGTATAAGATGCCCTGGTGGGGTAGTGATTACCATCAGGCTGCTAACCTCAAGGTCAGCATTTCAAAACCACCCAATGCTCCATGGAAGAAAGGCAGGATTTTCTACTCCCGTAAAGAGTTACAGACTGGGAACTCCACAAAGACAGTTCTTCCCTGCCCTGCAGAGTCCCTGTGAGTCATCATCGACTTGACGTCAGAGAGTGAGTCCACGTATGGCACCCCTGGTGGCATAGCGGGTTACTCATTGGGCTGTTGACTGCAAGGTCAGGAATTCAAAACCACCAGCCACTCGTAGGAGAAAGATGAGGCTTTCTGTTTCCATGAAGAGTTACAGTCCCAGAAACCCACAGGGGCAGTTCTGCTGTTCCCTATAAAGCCCCTGTGAGTGGGAATCGACTTAAAGGCAGTGAGTTTGGGCAGCTGGCGTATCTGTTACCAACATCCTGTCCTGTGGGTTGCCTGCTGGACTTTGGGAAACACAGGAGGTTAGGAAGTGTTCGAGCCAAGGTTCACAAATACTTGTAGCATGATTGTAAAAAATTCAAAACCTGCAGAAAACTGTACCAAATGTTATTCCTGGACACAGGGAGCTACCAAGCCCTGTCAGTTCTTTGACGGCGATTGCCTCTGCAGAGGAAAGGAAAGCGGTGGAGGGAGAAGATCAAAGGAGCTGTAACCACATTCATCCCGGCTTCGTTATTGTATCAAGTGTGCCTGAAATGGACTGGACAGCATGTCCCCCTGTCGTTAACCGCCTGAGGAGAACACGAGTACCGAACAGTCTTCACTTTTCATCTACTTTTTAATTTTTTTCTAAACTAAAAAGAATTTGATCAGGCAAAATGGTCTCAGATGGGTTGCTGGAAAGGCGTCACGTGGGTTGGTAAATAAGGAACCATCAGGGACGGTGCCCACTGACCTGCTCGCCAACCCAGTCTCCTGTCCCCTTTCCGTATGTCTCTGCTGCTCTCCCTCCCCTTTTCAATGTCTCCGACTTCCAGTCTGGGAGTTCTAACTGTTCACTTGCTGTCTCCCCGACTCCCCCTTTTTAAAGTCTTGCTTGGCATCAACTCCTGCTTCCTCAAGCCAGCCATGGGAATACGGCCTCGTCTCCTTATCCCAGCTCAGCCCTTCAGCTCCCTAAGACCAGTCCCAGCTCTGGATGCATCGTTACTCGGGAGTCCATTAACCCAGTCTCCAAAGCCAAACCAAACTCACTGCCGACGTTGATTGTGACTCACAGTAGCCCTGCAGGACAGAGCAGAGCTGCCCTTCTGGGTTTTCAAAACGGTAAACTCTTCATGGAAGGAGAAAGCCGCATCTTTCTTCTATAGAGCAGTTGGCTGTTTTGAACTACTGACCTTGGGGTTAGCCCCCCAACACATAACCACCAGACCACTAGGGTCCCTGGAGCCTGATCTCCACCCAGATTTAACTTCTCCGGCCTCACCCTGTTCAAATCACCAACACAGGCCAGACGCCTGTCTCCCATTTCAGATCTGGGCACTATATGCCCCTGCTCTGCGCTGTCTTGTCTCCATTCTCGAGATGTGTCTGAAAAAGCTGTGCTCATCGCATTCCTTTGCCCATTTTCTCTGTATAGTTGTTATCCTGTTCAACTAGGTGACCCCAGCAGTCAGCATTCAATCTGGGAAACAGAAAGTTCTCTGGACAGAGAGGATTTAACATGGTGAAGTGTTTACTTAGGAAGAACTGTATATTAGTCTAGATACTTTAGAGAAACAAATCCACAGCAACTCATGTGTAAGAGAGTTTTATATAAAGAAAATGTGCATCATGAAAACATCCCCACCCAATGCTGCCCAAGCCCACAAGTCCAACATTAACCCATTAACCCAACACCAGTCCACAAAGTCCTCCACCTCACAAAACAGAGGCAATGATGCCGACTGCAGGAGGAAAGCTGAGTCAGTGAACGAATAAGCATCTCAGCACTAGCAGGGGTCTCCACACGGCTGCTCCAGCACTCAGGGCTGCATCCGGATAGGTCCATGTAGCTTCTCCTTGGGGATGTCTTGTAGGAAGTCAATCTTGCAAGCTGAAGCAGGGAGCTGCTAAGGCAGCTGCACCCTGGTGCGACCATCACAAAGCAAGAGACCTGAGAACTAGAAAGGCGAGGCTCACCACCCATTTATCCCTCCGCCTTTCAATTAGCCCCACATGTGATTATCGGCCAGGTTGGCACAATTAACTAACTCAACTGAGAAGCCAGATGATGAAGAACATAAGCACTATAGACCATGTAATTAAAGGTGTCAGCACAGCGCTAGTAGAATAACCACATTGAAGGAGCTGTGTCCCCTGGTCCTTAGAGGCACCAAAATAGTTCTCATGATGCTGTTGTTGTTGTTGTTGTTGTTACGTGCTGTCAGTACCTCACAGTCATAGATACAACAGAACAAAACCCTACCTGCTCTTGTGCCATCCCGACAGTCCTTCTAATGTTGGACTCTATAGGTGCAACCACTGTATCACTCCATCTCACTGGGGCTGCAGTGAGTGACTTCCTGTGACCCTTCGAGCTCTTGTGCTTGTGACTCCCACCAAATGACTGGGTAGAACTCTGCAAACACGAGGTGCTTGGGACCCACCGTGAGGATGAGCTAGCTTGCTAATAATGTAACTAAGGTGCATGGTATCTCGTGGAGGTTGGGCCATGCAAATAAAGTATATGGAATCCTAATTTGGGGATTGGCTGGTTTTGCCATCCTACTAGGCTTAAAATCCAAAGGAAGAAAGTACAATCTCACTACCATCAAGAAAGAAGAGCCAGGAGCAAAGCATGTCCTTTGGACCCACGATTCCTGTGCTGAGCCTCCTCAACACAGAGACAGTAAGCGAGGTATAAGACTTTGCTGAGATGACAATAAGCGATGGCAGAGAAACAAAGCCAGCAGAACCAGGAGACTGGCCAGAGGTGGTACATTGGGCTTCTGGACCCAGGGGGCAAGGAATCTGGGTGCTGCTGGCAATGTGGAGCGCCTCTGAGCACATATCAGCAGAGCCAAAGAGCTTTGTAACACTTGCCCGAGCAGGGCAGAGGGCATGAGTCAAAGAGGTCAAGGGTCAGCATGTGCCTGTAGGTGCTGAGAAGAATCTATCCAGATGGAAGCACTGTGGCCTGAGTTATTTCTGAGCCTGAATTGTAACCTGCTACTTCCCTAGTAACACCCCCTCCCACCAAATCGTGAGTGTTCATGAGTGCTATGTGGCCTTAGCAATGGCTTGCTGAAAAAAAGGAGAGAATTCTTGCATGGAGAGGGGCATTTAGTGTTAGAATTGGTCAAAAGTATTGAATGGCGCAGGCCTGTCTGACCTCTGCCTCCTCGGATCAGCCTTGGACTACTGTCCTTGATTCTTGTTCTCCCTGCTGACTTTAGAGGAGGTCAGATGCTGCCCCTAGGCCATTTTTACAAGGGGCTTCCTCTGTTTGGCTAACCCTCTACAAAGCACGATGCTTCCCCGCACCCCACCCCCAACTGAGCCCGCATGAAAACATGCTCAAAGTACGTGAGACAGAGTCTCACCATCTTTGACTCTGAGGAACATTCTGGCTGTCCTTCCAAGACAGATCTGTGCCCACGGCACCCTCCATGGTCTTCATCACCCCCTAAGTCAAATGCAGCGGTCCCTCGTCAGTCTCCCTTAATCCTTATCCAGCTTTTTCATGCCTACGACGTGATAGGAAATACTGCAGCTTAGGTCAGGGGCACGTTCATCCTCAAGTAACCTCTTGGCTTTTCCACACTTTAAAGAGGTCTTGCGAGGCAGCTTTGCCCCGTGCGGGACGTTGTCTGATTTCTCGGCCGCTCCTTCCATAGCTGTTTGTGGCTGTTCCACAAGAGTGAGCTTCCTAACCACTGCGGTGCGTTCTACCTCGGGCATGATGCTGCTCATTGGTTCCAGTTGGGGAGATGATTTTTTAATGTTGGCTTATAATTCATCCTGAAGGTGATAGTCCTTGCATTTTTACTGTCTGAGTCACTTAAGTCCAGACTCTTAAATGGAAGTGAAAAGCATTCCATTCGGTTGCAGGCACTATTACCCGGAGTCTCTACAAAAGCAGCTGAGCCAGTACGCAACAAATGCAACTCTTTTACTATTTCCTGGTTTGGGGTCGTGTGCAGAGAGGGACACATCCCTGAAAAGACAGCGTGTCTTGCTATCTGAAAGCAATTCTCCAGCATTCATTGCACTCAAAGGAGACTGGAGCATGGGTGAACAGCTGTGGTCGGCAGCTGTCCTGGTTTGTCTAGGAATCAAGTGTTTCCCGGGGTGTGGAAATCACAGTGCTAACATGGGGGGAATTTCAGGAAAATCGAGGTGCGTTGGTTACCCTACTTATTCCTTGTATTTTGGCAAACATGTACTTACTTAGCCAACCAGAAGGACCCACTTATCAGGGTCCCAATTCCATCTCCCCCTCCTTTTCCGAGGTCCAAACGGGTCTCCGCCCTCAATGTGCCTGGGAGCCTCTGAGTGTCTCTGAACAAGACACAGACGGCCCTTCCGTGGCCGATGCTTCATTCCTGAAGAGAACAAACACCGTTTTCCGGGCTTGGCTCGCCCTACGGAACCACCAGAGTGCTTCCAGAAGCCCTGGCTCTTTTGATTGAATTTTCCAAAATAAATTCCATTTCTCTGTGGATCCGAGGCTCATGTCACATTCCTCGCTCCTAGCAATCTGTTTGACCATAAGGATGAGTCTGTGGTTTCACTCCAAGTAAACAGCTGGCGGACTTCTTTCACCATATCGTCCAGGGCTGTGTCACCGGGCCCTTCGCCCCAGTGAGGGTGACCTCTGCACCCAGGTCCTTCTATCATGCAGCTTCTCTTCCGGGGCAAAGCCTGATGGAGTGGAAGGACCTCTGAAGGGAGTTAAGACGCTCTGTCTCTAATCCTGCCTCTGCCGCTGCTTTCTCTGTGGCCCACGGCAGGTTGCCTCACAGGGACGAGACAGGCTAGACGTTACGAGGGAAAAGGGTCTTTGTAGATATGAGGAAATGAATGCGTTTCAGATGAAGCAATGGTCCTGGATTTGAGGTGGGTCCTACATGCCATCACAAGTGTCCTTATGTGGGACAGGCAGAGGACGATAACCCCCACAGAGGACCAAGAGGCAGTGCGACCACGGAGCTAGGCTAGGGTAACACAACCACAAGCCAGTCATTGCCAGAAGGCTCTAAAATGATTGGAGAATAATTCTCTGTCATTCTAAGCTACCAAGTTTGTCGTATGTGCTTCAGCCCCAGCAAGCAAATACAAGTGGTACAGCCACCTGCTTGCTTCCCCCGCTCACAGACTCGCTATAAGGATCAAAGGAGATGGTGAGGGAGGATCTGCTCACCTTTGGGCAAGTACTCTCTACCTTCTAGGGGTATCTGAGCTCTCCTTTAATGAAAAATGTCCTCATGTCCATTCTTCTCTCCAAGTAGGGGGAGGCGGGAGGGACGCCTATCATTATGATTTTATTTACTGGTCATCCCCATCGGCCTTTCTCTTCTGTGCCTTCCTGCTCTGCTTCCTTCAGTGGCTCCCACCGATCCGTTATTAGTGCCTGTGCTCACCTGTCTCACCACTTCACTGCAGTAACATCGCAAACATTGATGAACACTTGCTCTGTGCCGAGCTTTGTGCTAGGTGCGTTCCTAGATCATAAGATCCAATGCCCTGCGTATCCCTTTCACATGGGTTTTCTAAGTATGACGACTACTTTACAGACAAGAACACCGAGGTACAGAGACGTTAGTGGGTTTCCTCAAGAAAGTGGCAGACCTGGGAGCCATCGATGCCCAAGCCCTGTTCCACATACACCCTATCTTAGTCAACACGAGCTCCCTAGCATGCTCTTGGCATAGCGTTGGCATGTGATGGATGCTTGATCAGTGGGTGAGTGAATGGATGTGTGCAAGCATGGAGAAATGCCACACTCCATCCACAAAAGACATCAGGAAGATGCTCTCCAGGAGCCCGGTCTGTCCAATCTCTTCCCAGCACAACTGCTGCTATTGTTGCTACAGCGGTCTTAGCCTATCCACCAGGCTCGGCATGACCCTTGGCCACAGCACACTCTTTATTATTGGCCTCTGGGATTCTGCAGCAGGAGAGAACCTGAATCGAACCAGCAGCTCCCATTGCCCTCACGGCACCAGTTCTTCGGCAGTGCTCTCGCTACCTTCCAGCACCCACAGCCTACTCTTGTCGGTGAAACAGACAACAATCCCCAGGATCTGCAGAAATTTCAGAAATTTTGAGGGGCTGTAGAAACACCAGCCATTCTTGTGATCTCACTGTACAGACGAGAGAGCTGGGGTTTATAAATATTCCAGTATTTGCCCAAAGGCACAGGAACACTATTTCTGACTCCCAATCAAGTGCTCTTTCTGACACACAAAGCAATAAGAAAGTGATCCAATCAATAAGAGAGCGATCCAATCTGCAAGAAAAAAGACAGGAATCACATCCTGATTTCACTTTGTACCAGTTGTGTGTTGTTAGGCAAATGGTGTCAACTTCCTAAGCTTGAGTTTCTGGGTCATTCGATGGAGATCAAACTGTCTGCCCTCCTCACTACAGGGAGTGCTAGATACGAGCTCTTCTGGACTTGGTGGCTGTGAGAATCCTGGGAGAGAAGATCTGATTCCAGAGCTCAGGAATTGACAAGACCCCGCCTTGACCTGCCTCCCTGCCCCTGTGGATCCAGACCCGTGCTCAGAAGAGGTGTATGGTGACTCTGTATGTTCAGAGAAAAAGTGCCCTCCATAAGGTTTCCCATGGCTGTTTTTCTCTGTAGGAGATTGCCAGACCTTTCTTCCAAAGGCCTCTGGGTAGTCCTTAACCACTAGCTTTGCCGTGAACAGCCAAGCGAGTTAACTGTGCCATCCAGGGACTCCTTCTGAACAGAACCAGCCAAATGAAGAGAACAGAGGTGCTATCGTGCAGCTATCATGACCTCCCTGGTGGCTGAGGAAACCCCCAGAGCATATCTTCTGTAGACTTCCATGGTAATTAAATTCTAACTTATTCAGTTGCCTCCTCCTTTAGGATGAATGCCTAATCCCTGTGCAAGACATTGCTTTTCTGAACTACGTATTTAATAACGGCTTCTACCAGAAATGTGCTCCTATTTCCTTGTTCACCTGACTCTTTTTCAGAAGATGTGAAACAGAGGAAACCATGCTTTAGATAGAGATTGGAATAATGTCATTGAACAGAAAGTCGGTCAGCTCTGATTCATGACTGGAAGCACCAGCCCGGTGGGCCTCCTGGACTAGATCGTGCTTTGTTTGGGGGTCCTTCTCATGCTTTGCAGGGCATTTACTAGTCCCCTGGCTTTGACCCATTAGGAGAATAACCCAATCGAAATAAAAACTGTCTACAGACATTGTTAAATGACTCCTCCGGGACAAGAATCACTCTCAGTGAAAGACCATTGTGCTAGAAGAAAGGACTAGGCATAGGGGATCCCCTTTGTCCTGCCTTATCTGAAGTTAAATCCTTTTTAGAATGAAACACATTGCGGTAAGAATAGCTATAATAAAACATTGTGCAATTTCGACTTTTTTTTGTGTGCATGTGCAATCAGTGGCATTAACTTAGTCACCATGCGGTCCCACTGTCACCATTGCCTGCTTCCAAAATTCCCCATCACCTTTAATGGAGGATCAGCACCTGGGCCATCACTGTCTGTAGTGTGTCATACCGTGGTGCCTCGCATGTTGCTGGCAGGTGGGTACCAGTATTTCAAACACCAACAGGGTCACCCAAGGTGAACAGGCTTCAGTAGAGCTTCCAGTCTAAGAGAGAATACAATGGAGAACTAGGATGTCCAGTTCTGAGGAATTCGCTACTGAAAGCCCCATCAAGAGCAGCAGAGCACTGTCAGATGTAGAACCAGAAATACGCCCCTGAGGGTGAAGTCACTCAAAATGTGAGCACCTTAGGGCTGCCCTCTCAAAGCTGAGTCAGCCATGATGGCGTGGATGGAGAAAAGCTTTATGGAACTTCATTTGATGACGGGGCATGGTGTAAAATAAGAAACAGCTTCAAACATCTATAAATAATTGCAACTTGGAATATGCCAAGTATGAATCTAAGAAAAATGAAAGTCGTCAAACATAAAAAGAATGCATAAAAGTTGAAATCCTATGCATTAGTGAGCTGAAATGGACAAGTGTGGACCATTTTGAATCAGAATGTCATAGGCATTATTATGTTGGGAATGACAAATTCAGGAGGAATGGCATTCCATTCATTCATCAAAAAGAACATTTCAAGAGCTATCCTGAAGTATGTGGTAGGCGAATAGCTATCTACATACAAGGAAACCCAATTAATCCAACTATTAGTCAAACTATTATATGTACCAATCACTAAAGCTAGTGAGAAAGAAACTGAAAAATGATGCCAACTTCTTCAGTCTGAAATTGATCAAACATTGCTGAAGATCTACAGTATTGTCGTTGATCAACTCAACAACACTGCCACAGTACATCAACAGAGAGTTGCCTGAAATTTAGTATTCAGAAGAGGACATGGAACAAAGGCTTTCATTGCTGATGTTAGATGGATCTTGGATCAAAGCAGAGAATGCCAGAAAGATGTTTGCTTGTGTTTTGTTGGCTATGCAAAGGCATTAGACTGTGTGGGTCAAAACACCTGTGGGTGGCATTGGGAAGAAAGGGAATCCCAAAACATGTCGTTGTGTTCAGGTGGAGCCTGTTCATAAATCCAGAGGCAGTTGTTTGTAAAGAACCAGGGAAGATAGCGGCATGGTTTAAAATCAAGACCGGTGTGCATCAGGGTTGTGTCCTCTCACCACACTTATTCCATCTGTATGCTGAGCAAATGATCAGAGCAGCTGAACTATTAGAGAAGAACATTCTGAACAACCTGCTATGTGTAAACAACACAACCTTGCTTGCTGAATGCAAAGAGGACTCAGAAAACTTGCTGATGAAGATCAAGGATTGCAGCCTTCAGTATGGATTACAATGCAATGTAAAGAAAACCCGAATCCTCACATATAGCTAACATCATGATAAACATGGAAGAGATTGATATTGCCAGGGATTTTGTCTTGCTTGGAAACACACTCAATGCTCATGGAAGCAGCAGCCAAGGCATCAAAGGATGCATCGCATTGGGTAGGTAGGCAGCATAAGATTTCTTTAGTGCTGAACAACAAGGAGACTACTTTGAAGACTAAGGTGTTCTTGACCCAAGCCAGGGTGTTTTCAATTGCCTCTTATGCTATGTGAAAGTTGGACATTGAATAAGGAAGATGGAAGAAAAATCGATGCATCTGAATTATGGTGCTAGCAAAAAATATTGCCAGTATCATGGACTGTCAAAAAACCACAACAACCAACAAATCTGCCTTGGATTATGTGAGGCCAGCGTGATCCTTAGAAGCCAGGATAGCGAGATTTCATCTCACGTACTTCGACACGTTGTCAGGAGTGACCAGTCCCTGGGGAAGGACAGCATACTTGGTAAAGTTAAGGGACAGTGAAGCACCAAGGCCCTCAAGGAGATGGACTGACAGAGTGGCTACAACAATGGGCTCAAACATAAGAACACGAGTCAGGATGGCCCAGGACTGGACAGTGCTTCATTCTCTTGGACGAGGTGCTGCTAGGGCTCGGGTCCCACAACAAGAATGCAGATGGAAGGTGGACATGGACTGAGGGAGACCACAGAGGAGTGGCTGCGCGTGAAGAATATTGAAAGAGCCATGGGCTGCCAAAAGGACACACAAACCCGTCTTGGAAGAAGTACAGCCGGAATGCTCCTCAGAAGCAAGGATAGCAAGACTTGGTCTTGCACGTTGGACATGGGATCAGGAGAGACCAGTCCCTGGAGAAGGACATCTGTTTCTCAGAGTAGAAGAAGAATGAAGGCGAGGAAGCCCTGCAGGGAGATGGCTCGACCCAGTGGCTGCAACAATGGGTTCAAACATAACCATGGTGAGGATGGCGCAGGACCGGGTACATGTGTACATAGGACCGCCGTGAGTCACAGCCAATTTGTCAGCATCTAACAGCACCGTAAAGATGTTTCTCTTTTCCTCTTTCAAGTCCCTGCATGAGGTCAACAGTTGTTCACACCCATCAGTGGTGCCGCCGCAGAATGGCGCGGCAATCTGGTCCCCTGAGAAGTACAGCCAAGAACCGACCCCCCCCCCCCCCCCAGGGATCATTGTACTCTGGAGGGCATGGTGTCACCGTGACTGACAGTTTTGCTTCAGGGTTTCCCACAAAACCAATGTTGGTCTCACTACATAGAAATGGTCCCTGTACACAGACATGCTGAAGAATTGAACATCAGGATGTGGACAGGGGATGCAGGGGGAAAATAGGGCTTATACATCCCGTTACTCATAATATACACATGCTTACAACATGCTGACAAAATTGGCTTTTTGAACATGGCACACAGCATTTTTTGTTCTGGGATTCCAATATTCCTTTCGGCACAGCGACATTGGAAAGTGCATCCACTGTGACCGTTGGGTGACTTGTGTACTGCTCTTCAAATATGGCTGCTCTCCCAGACACACCCCCCCACCGCCACCCCCACCCCCTGAGAAGGGGTTTGCTGTTACTTGGTTTTTCAACAGGAAAAATAAAAGTTTCCACTGTGAAAATTCCTCTCCAGCTTGTTAAAATTTTATGGAGAATATTTTCCGGGTAGCACCTAACAATAACAACAATGGCATGCATATAAAAATGGTTTGTGGCACTTGAGGGAGGGCAGAAAGAGGACCAGCTCACTCAGGGCAGAGGCAGACTAGGTCAGTGCCGGAGGTCACTGCCCACCTCATGAGAAGCTTGGATCTTTCCGTGATTTTTTTGAAAGAAACAACAAGCTCATGTTCAATCACTTGGATTTGCTGTTGCGGTAGAAAGAGACTTGGACTAGAAGTGAAAAAATCCTAAGTTTCAGTCGCGGACCCTTCTGGCTCTAATGCCATAGGATCCAACCACAGCCTGATGGGATCAATCCTTCGATATTGGCTCCCGATGACATACTTCACCAGTGTCTACGCACCTTTGCTGTATCCGTTTTTCTAGTTCCTTTCATCAAAAGGTGGAGTCTTGAACCGGGGCTGGTCTCATGACTTGTTTGCCCAATTGGATGCTGCCAAAGTGACGTATGACTTTCCGGGCCAGACCTTGGGAGACCACGAGGGTTTTGCTTTCCATCTCTTGGGATACGGCCATTGCCGTGTGGGAAAGCCTGTCCTCATCCCCGGAGGATAAGAGATTAGATTGATGAAGCCAAAAGCCTCATTGTCATCATCATTGCCTTGAGCCTAGGGCTTGGCTGGCCTCTCCACGCAGTGAGGATGCCTGGGACAGCCAGGCAAGGTCAGTGGAAACCCACAGCCAACGCCAGCAAACCCACAGGACAGCAAGCGCGAGTGAGTGGTGGGGCTTGGGGACCTGTCGACTGTGGGCCGACCAGCTACGTAACAATAGGTATCTGAGCACCTTAATAAAATAATGTTTTTGAGAAACAATCTTCCACGTGTACCTGATATCCCAACAAGGACCCCTTTCCTCCCTCCCCACGGTGAATCCCTTTTCTCTCAACCAGAAACCGACTTGCCTCCTTTTTCTTCTGTTTAAGGGGCACTATCTTCACGTGGCTATGCATTCGCGGCCTTCTCTCATCGGGAGGCCCTGTGAGAAGACACTGAAGAAATTAAACCAAGTCACCATTAGCCTCTAGTCTGGCAGGTCTCATGGAAAATGCAGACCTTTCACCTCGGGACACATGTAAGCTAGTTTAGCTTGCTAGGCGAGATGCCGCAGGAAGGAAGGTGCTCTCTCTAACAGCATCAGCACCAACAGGCCCCAGCCGGCAGAGGCAGAAAAGCTACTCCTGTGATCAGCCTGCTGCTGAGGAATTGATTCTACGCTCTCTTCTTCCCTTTTCCTGTCTCTGTTTTCTAACTTCTATTCTGTGATTTTGGCTATCATGGTTCAGACACTCTATTTCCTAAGGTCGAATAAGGGAAAACCCAACAAAAGCCGAACAGAGGAAGACTTTCTGAGACACACACCCACCAGCCACCTGTCCTCCGTCTGCTAGATGGAACGTTAGAGAGTCAATAGGGCTGACTTTGGTTTGGTTCCGGATTGGGCTACTCTTTCTTCCGCTTTGAATGTATAAAAAACCGAGCAGCTAAACCGTCAGAGCAGGAGAAGGCATGATCTCACGAGAAGCATGCTCTCCAGTTTTAAAGGTACCTGGCGCTGCGAAAGACACTTGAAAGACTGTGTACGGTGGGCTCTCCTGCTGGGTCTGCATCTGAAAACTTGGGTGTACCTATTGAGGACACTGCGTGTGCCCTTGCCTGTCAAGGAGAATGGGAGACTTGAGCAAAGGACTGCTATGACCTGACATGTGCTTTAATAGAATAACTGGCTACTGGGTCAGGCATAGACTGCAGGGACACAGCCTGGTTTTGAGGATAATCCAATAATCAGTAAGGATCATGATGGTGGCTTAGATCATGGTGCCAGCGATGCAGATGGTCAGAAGTGGTTAGATGCTGGAACATTTTCAAAGTCAGTTTGATCCTCGCCCAATCGTTTGGTTTTCTGGTAAGAAAGTAAATGCCCTTTGCAGGATCAGCAGCCGAATTGTGGGCCCGAGTGTTTATGGAAGGAGTCCTGGTCGTGGACGCCTGGCTTTGGAGATTTTGCTTTGGATTAAATGGACAACCTTGCTTTGGAGATTTTCGGATGGATTCCATGCAGGCATGAAATAAAGGAGGGTCAAGAATGTCGACCTCAGAACCGTGGACTGATTTGGGGGAAATTGTGATGGGGCAGGTTTGGGAGCGGAAACCAGCAAGTTCAATGTGAACACAGTGAGCTGTCTCTTATTTACCTAGATGAAGGTGTTGAATCAGAAGTAGGATTTGCAAGTCAACAGTCCTGGCAAGAGAACTGAGCTAGAGGTAAAAAGTGGGGGACAAGTCATTAGCATGTTGAGGGCCTACTAAGTGCCCTGTGTAAAAACCATGGCATGGTAAAGTAGAAGATTCAACATTCTGGACCTGGTCTGCCACCACGTTACTCAGTGACCATCAACAAGTCTCTTTCCCCGTCTGAGCCTTCTACATCTCCCCACTTGTAGAATAAGGAGCCTGAGATGAGATGGTTTCTGTGGATCCTATGCGATAAACCATGATTTTAGGATTCCATTTGCCAAAGTATTACCAATGCCTACAGAACTAGCTCCACTGCTGAGAAGAGTCCATTGACAACTAGTCAGTCAAGAGCCTCAAGGACAATAGACTGTGAGCCTGCTGCCCCACCATTATTAGCACAGCAGTGGTTCCAGCCACATCTCCGTGCTGGAGTAGTCAGGAGGCTCCAGACTGAAAGTACTGGGGGACGGAGCAAAGTTGGGGAGGATGGAAGCAAAGTATAGGAAACTTTGGATTAGAAGAGAAATGGGTTGAAGTTAAATTAATAATTTGATGACTTTCCTTTCCATTGCTCTATAGCTTCCATCAAATGATTGGAGTGGGGATGGGGGCCTTACAAATAAGATGTGGAGGGCTCTCACTCTGGAATCGGTCCATTTTCCAAACCCCTGTACTTAGGAGAGGCATCTCAAAAGCAGGGAGAGAGAAGCTCAAGACCATCAACACAGGACAGCTACCAGCTGTCTGAAGTTCATAGAGGTGGGTCCACATACCGACTGTGGCTCGACTTGGCCCTTTAGGTAAGGTGTGATTTCAGATTGTGAGCTCGGCGGCAGCAGCAGGTCCTTATTTGGAGACATTGGTGTAAATAATGCATTTGCTTCTCATAGATGAGACCATATTTAATTTTATTTCTTCATATAGGAAAGTCTTGGCTTGTACAGGAAGTGGCCGAGGCTGCAAAAGCTAAGGCACCGAGACCATGAGACAGAGCAAATGGGCCTCAACTAACAAAGCAGAGCAGCTGCACCTCGGAGACCCGGGGGTGGTGAGGCCAAGCTAAACGCTGGCTTCCTGCCCTAAGAGACAGAGGCCATGGGACTGCATGCCCAAGACTGAGAACTAGAAAGAGACTTGGCTGCTGGCTGAGAAGAGGCATTGCTGAGAACTAAAGACTGTATCCTTAATATTTTCTGGCTCTGGCATGTGGTAACCTATTACTTTCCCTAATAAAACCCCATTTTGATCATTATCTGTGCGTTTTTGTGTGGCCATTAGAATGTACTATCAAAAAAAAGTAAGTGGCGTGGGTGGAATCGTTGGGGTCAGAATAGGATAAAAGAAGGATAGCAGGTGGAAGCGTATCTGACCTCTGCCTTGTGTTGATAGGTCTTGGCCTGGTGTGGCATTGGATCCTCCCTCTCCCTTGGGTGGCCAGAGGAGGTCAGGATGAGACTGATGTCGAGTATCACCTTTAATCAGGATGAGACTGATGTAGAGTTTGGGAAATGATTAAAGGAAGACAGAGAGGAGGAGGCATTCAAAAGAAGAGAATTGAATAACTGAAGAGAATTGAATGAGAGACGACATCCAACTTGAGGAGACACAGACCTTGAAACACATTTATAATGATCACAGTAAAAGACATCGTCCATTGAATTATTGCAATATACCAGATACTAAGCATTCAAGAAGAACTTTCATGAAATTGTCATGTCCTGCCAAAGAAGGTGTGGTTATTTCCAGGAAACAGATGGGATATTGAGGTCTCACGGAACTTAAGTAACTTGCCACAAGTTCCTTCAGCTTACAAGCAGCAGATCCGGGATTTAAAGTCTTGTCTGTCAGACAGAGTGAGATCCATGAATCTGCTCACTCCCTCAGAGTCCCTACTGGCCTCTGAAGAAAGATTTCGTTCAGCAGGTCTGAGTCAGATGGGTCACGTATTAGGATCACCATGTTACTGATCCAAGGCCCTTCTGGATATAGACCCTCTGTGTTCACTACCCCGTGTATGTCTCCGCCTAAAGGTCTCTGGACCATGACGATAAGTCTGCTTTGCAAATTTACCAGCTACACATCCTCTAGCTGTTTCCCTTGAATCCTCTCTAGCAAATTCTTTCAGAGACTGCAGGAGAGGGCGATAGAATAGTGGGCTGAAGCAGAAATACCAGGGTGAGAGCGAATTAAATTTATGATACTCGAGCTTGGTATGTTACCCATAATATTTTTTAAGTTGCTGGCTTTTCTGAATCAGCAATCCCATGCATGTCAGAACTGTGCTCTACAGGGTTTCCAGTAGGTAGACCAGCAGACCTTTCTTTTAAGATGTCTCAGGTTGAACTTGACCCCCCCCTCCCAACTTTTGGTTAGCAACTACATACCTGAGCCATTTCATCTAAACCAAATTCTGTCGCCCTTGGTCATCCCCATGCACTTTGGCTTTGGAGTCAGCTAGACCTGGGTCTAATCAGGGTTGCTAGCTGTAGCCAAGTTGTCTCTCCTTTCTGAGCGACAGCTACTTCCTTTAGATCTACCCATGGAGGTTGTTTTTAGCACGACCTGTGATAATGCATCTATGAAGGTCATCATAAAACACCCCACACAATGAATACCCCAAATTGATAGCGGCTATTTGTGTCATGGTGGTGGTTGTGATTAGGTACACTGTGTCCATTCTGACTCATGGAGACCCGTGTACGACAGAAAGAAACACTGCCCGGTCCTGAGCCATCCTCACCCCTGTTAGGTTTGAGCCCATTGTTGCAACCAGTATGTCAATCCATCTCATGAAGGTCTTCCTCTTTTCCATTGACCCCCTGCTTTACTAACCTTGATATCCTTTTCCAGGGACTTCTCTCCCATGGGAACATGTCACAGGTATGTGAGATGAAGTCTTTCCATCCTCGATTGTAAGGCGCATTCTGGCCAAATTGCTTCTGAGACAGATTCATTCATGCTTCTAATAGCTTATGACACATTCAATATTCTTCACCAACACCCTCATTCTTTGCTTTTTAAACCATTTTATTGACATATAACTTATATATCATACAAGTCCATGGCTAATATATATCAAATAGAGTGTGTCATTTTCACCACAATCAATCTGGGACCATTTTCTTCATTCTTGCATCAATTGTTATTAGCACCTTCTGTCCCCCAAGTTCCCATCGTAACCACAAGAAACTATGGTTACTATCTTTATAAGTTTATCTAGCCTGGATTTCATATAAAGAAAAACCAGGCCCCAGCAACAACAAAATAAAACACAGCAAAACCTCAGTGCAAAAGAAAGCAGGAAAGAATAAAAACAAGAACAAGGTAAAAAAATGTGTCAAAAGAGAAAACAAGGAGGAGTGTGGAGTGGAGACCCAAAGCCCATGAGTAGGCCACTGGAGATCCCCTTGCAGAGGGGTCTCGGGGAGGAGAAGAGCCAGTCAGGGTGCGATGTAACAATGATGAGAAATACAACTTTCCTCTAGTTCCTAAATGTTTCCGCCCCGCTCCCACTACCATGACTCGAATTCTATCTTGCAAGTCTGGCTAGACCAGAGGAGGTACACTGGTACAGATAGGAACTGAAAATACAGGGAATCCAGGGTGGATGATCCCTACAGGACCAGTGGTGTGAGTGGTGAAACAGGGAGGGTAAAGGGAGAGTGGGTAGGAAAGAGGGAACCGATTACATGGAACTGTGTGTGACCTCCTCCCTGGAGGACAGATAACCGAAAAGTGGGTGAAGGGAGATGTCGGACAGGGCAAGATATGTGACAAAATACCAATTTATAAACTATCAAGGGCTCATGAGGGAGGGGGGAGTGGGGAGGGAGGGGGAAAATGAGGACCTAATGCAGGGGGCTTAAGTGGAGAGAAAATGTTTTGAGAATGATGTACAAATGCGCTTTACACAATTGATGTGTGTATGGATTGCGATAAGTTGTATGAGCCCCTAATAAAATGTTTAAAAAAAAAAGGGGGAAACAAATGTTAAGATGCTATCGTTAACCCTAACTTGGCAACTTCAGTCTCTTCTCCGTTGATCATGACGGTGTCAATGGGTCCAGTTATGAAGACGTTGGTTTTCTTGACACTGAATTATAATTCATGCTGAGTGGCAGTCTTTGATCTCCATCAGCAAGTGTCTCAAGTCCTCCTCACCTTCGGCCAACAAGGTTGTGTCATCTGCGTCTTGCAGATCGTGAATAAACTTCCTCCAAGCCTGATGTCATGTTCTTCTCCATATTGTCCAGGTCCTCAGATGACTTGCTTAGCTGACAGACTGACGAGGTATGGCGAACCCTGACACACACCTCTCCTGATTTTAAACTGTGCAGCATTCCCTGGTTCTCTTTGCAGGACCATCTGTGGTCTATGCTCCATGAGCACAATGAAGTGTTCTGGAATGCCCATTTTTCTCAGTGTTCTCCATAATTCATTATGATCCACACAGTTGAATGCCTTTGCATAGGTGTGGCGATTTGTGGTACGCTCCCATTGGCTGCCTTGAAACCAGCCTAGCTCCTTCTCGCTCTGCAATGTTGCATGAAGTGGTGGCATGCCCTTTCAGGTAGGTTCAAAAGCTTGCCTGTCCCAGAAGTCTCTTCCAAGGATGCTTCTCTCCCCATTACAGAAACAGAGATACTGCCATGATTGTCCTTTAGTCATCCACTGTACACAGCACACCCGACGGAGTGCTGGAGCACAGAGTTCTCCAAAACAAAAGTCAAAATCCACCTGTTCGTGGCAGTGGGTAGAGCATCTAGTTGGAGAGAAAAGACTAAGCCAGGGAGCCTCAAACTACAGCCCGCGGGCCACATGCAGCCCACCAAGGACATTTATCTGGCCCACCAGGTGTTTTTGCTCCGTTTTGGTTTTTTATTTCAAAATAAGATATGTGCAGTGTGCATAGGAATTTGTTCATAGTTTTTTTTCTAAAACTATAGTCCAGCCCTCCAATGGGTCTGAGGGACAGTGAACTGGCCCCCTGTTTTAAAAGTTTGAGGACCCCTGGTAAGCGATAAGAATTCAAGGGAGCACAGTCCCTCTTTGGGATTTCCACTGGTATCTAGGATCTGCTGACAACCATGTTTATACAACAGCTTTCTTTGACTGTTATCAGCTTTGCCTTTCTGTACCCTGTGTCAGGCAAACGCTGCTAAGCAGGATCGACAGAGGTCACACGTGGCCAGCCCAGACTGCTCCCTGTGGAATAAGACACGGAAGCACGGAAAGCAGGAAAATGCGTGAAGACATGTGGCTGGGCCAAGGCAGAGAAAGGACTGCAGTCCTACAGCCAGGTTCTCCTCACCAGTCCACGGCCACAATCTCCCCGGGTCAACCAACCCACCCATGCCCTCGTCACCAGCTACAGAGTTGTTGGGCTCGGAGTGAGAAGCAAATGCAGGGCTTCTTCGTCACAGAGCAGAAAGACCAAGGGTCGTTACAGGTTTTAAAGTATAAAGCTTTTTGTCCCTTTTCGCTATGATTTCTTTCTCGATTTGTCTAGTGTCTTTCTTTGCTATTTGATGTTCTAATTCAAGAAAAAGGTTTCATTTTCATTTATTGGCATGAATTTCACTGTTCTTTTATAAATTGTGCAGGTCATAGGCCTGTCTGGACTCTCTGCTTGCACCTATTCTTCTTAGGTTTCCAGGTCATCAAAGCAGAGGATTCCTCCTATCACCCATCTGATGCTCAAATTGGGACCCTGAACCTTGGCCAGAGGCGTCTCTCTCCCTCGGAGTCCACACGCAACCACACGCTTTCTCAGCTCTCCCTGCAAAGCATCTCTTAGATCCTCCCAGTTCTCCTCTCTGTTCTTAACACTTGGTTTTGTCTGCAGCAACTAGCTTCCTGATGCATTACCCTGCCTCTTGTTTCTCTACTCGAATTGAACCTCCAACAGTAGCCTGATTGAATTGTCTTTTAAAAAAAACACACAAAAAAACCCCTGATCGGGCTATTTTCCTGCTAAAACCTTTCAGTAGCCTCCCAGAGTTCTCAGTACCAAGGCAGCTGCTGACCATGGTTTACGAAGCCCTTCCTAGTCTGGGCCCTGCCTTCCTCTCCACCAGTCACCCCTCAGTTCCCCTCTCATTATGTGGCTCCAGAGAAATTGAGTGATACACACCTCTTCCAGACAGCTTGCCTGTCCTTTCTTCAGCTACGATTATTTATTCATTTCAAGCCTCAATTATTAGGTCTTCCCACTTCCACGAGTAAATAGTGTTCTTTGTCAACATCTTTATTTAATATGCTTATAGCTCTATCCAAATTTCTCATTTAACTGTCTGCATCGTCACTAGATGCTAAGCCCCAAGAGGAGTGGATTTTGTTTAAATCTCACAGGGCCTGTCATACAGGCATCAGCCAATAAAACACTTGCTTTGAAAAAATAAGTTCTCCCCATCTGTGCCCGGGCTGGAGGAGTCTGCAGTGCTCCAGGCCAGATTAAAGCTCCTTAGTAGTGATGGGAGTGAGTGAAATGGTACCCAGCCCTCTTCATCCTTTTACTGAAGGAACTTCACCGACATCCCTTTGCTAATTCACTTACATTTCTTGATACAAGATTCCTCATGGGAGTTTCCTGGGCAAATCACTCCTTGGGTAAACATTTTTTATTTGTCCAAGAAAAAAAGTCTAAGACTCTAACTAAGGCCACTGAGAATGACCAACCCGCGTGAAATCAGGGCTCTTGGAGACTCCCATCCTCATCCCCATCCCAGAGCATCCCTAGTTCGGTCTGCTCTGGAGGTTTTCCATTCCGGCTCCACCTAGACTGACCAAGCAATAGAGGAGGAAAAGGAAGTAGGAGAGTTGATTCCAGCTCCATCCAACAATGTCAAGCCTGAAGGAAAAATTGTTAATCTGCAGTGGAACTGCAAGCATTTGCTCAAAACTAACACTTTTCTCAAAGCACCTCAGAATGTTGCAAACACTCTCTGTGCTATTAAAAACAAAGCCAAGCTAACACCAGCAGTTTGAAATTGAGAACAAAGAGTCCCAGAATAGGTTTATTTCCACACCACACTCACTGCAGCATAACCCTTTAGAGAAGGTTTTTTTTTAGTTAACAAATCTATTTATCTGCAAGAGTTGCATGCAGCCTTCTGCAATAAGTTCAAATTCCCTGTCTGCTTTTGAATGTATCCTTCTTCTCAGCTCTGCTACCATCTGTCTCAGGCTTTATTCGTGCCCATCACGTAAGCTCCATCCCGGGGACGCAGGCTCTCAGAACACTTACTCTCCAGTGGTCTGCATGGCTTTTCCCAGGACTTTCTCAGACTTCTCTCTCTGGTTTCTTTTTTTATTTTTATTTTTTAATCATTTTATTAGGGGCTCATACAACTCTTATCACAATCCA
>NW_022103899.1:42728134-42729209 GCF_000313985.2 Echinops telfairi | reverse complement strand
TGTGTGTGTGTGTGTGTGTGTGTGTGTGTGTGTGTAGCCCTGGTAGCATAGCGGTTACACATTGGGCCGCAATCTACAAGGTCAGCAGTTCAAAACCACCAGCCGCTCTGCAGGAGACAGACAGGGCTTTCCACTCCCGTAAAGAGCAGTGGCAGTTCTACTCCATCCTCTGGGGTTGCTATGAGTTGGCATCAACTCAATGGCAGTGAGTTTATATACATATATAATGTTTTAGGAGGTTGTCCTTCGAGGGCCCTGGTTGATGTGGGAGTCTCAGTGACAACATTCTACATCCCAGAGACTCAAGATCTTGTGTCCTGTTCCAACACCACGTGAAAATCCAAGCTCCTGGGCCAAGAAGACCAGCTCCAGCCCAACACAACTCCCACAGCCCAAGGTAGCTGCAAGGGACAGCTCACCTACTGACTTCTCTAGCTTAGCTTCCTCTCGGTTTGAGTTCCTCGGAAATGTTTTTGCTTTGACTTCCCTAAAAGCTGGTAGCACGTCATGATTACTTGTAAGTGCCAGGCACTATACTAGGTGCTTTAGACATGTTCACTCATTGAGTGAGCTCCTGTGGTGACCCTTGACTCCTCCCTAGGTCATTTTTATACAAGAACAGGCCCAGGGAGATAGGTTTGAAATTCAGAGAACCAACTCCAGAGATTGTGTCCTTAATACTGTGCATGGGTTTTTTATTGTTGTTGTTGTTTTACATTTCAAATGTTTAGATTTTTTTTAATGGGAAAGCTTTGAATTTTTTAGGCCATATTACAATTCCACACTGTTTCTTCTCCAACAACTGAATCGAGAGTACCTGCCAGTCTCTGACTCCCTGGCGCTATGGACAAAAAGTCTGGCAAGAAGCCAGCTAGAAAGCCAGAAGCCAGGCTCCATCGTGGGCAGTTAGCCTGTGAGTGCGACACATTGAGTTAGTTTGAGCATCTTATAAATTGAATTGTGGTACCCCAAAAGAGATGTGAAAATCCCAACCCCTCTTGAAGTGCCACTGCTTTAGGAGACTCTTTTGGTTAATGACACGGTGCCAGAGCATGGTGGGCCCTAAACCTAATCC
>NW_022103899.1:42704836-42727590 GCF_000313985.2 Echinops telfairi | reverse complement strand
ATGATAATCCATAAAAATAGAGGTATTGGCCTACGTACATACATTTACAGGGCGAAACACTGAGGTAGTGGACAGACTATGGGTCTCTGCCCATACCCTGCCTCAATACAAGAGCATATTTTTCTAGCATATTGGCCATCTGAGATACTCACCCTCCAAACACAATCGCTGAAGACAAAATGAGTGCATAAGCAAATGTGGTGAAGAAGGCAGATGGTGCCTGGCTATTAAAAGATATAGCATCTAAGGTCTTAAAGGCTTGAAGCAAAACAAGCAGCCATCTAGCAGAGAAGCAACAAGCCCACAAGGAAGAAGCACGCCAGCCATGCAATCATGAGGTAATCATCAGGATCAGGTAACAAGCATCAGAAGACCCTTAACAATCAAACAAAACCATATGGTTGAGAACAAGAGGGGTCAGAGCAAAGACCCAGAGTCCATCTATAGACAATGGAACATCCCCCACAGAGAGCCACAGGGAAGGGATGAGTCAGCCAGGGTACAGTAAAGCACTGGTTAAACGCGCAATATTCCTCTGGTTCGTGGAGGCTTTCTCACCCCCCAACACCATGACCCCAGTGATGCCTGCTCAGTGGCTAAGGACTTGTGCTTTGGAGCCTGGCCTGGGTCCAAGTTCTTCCTCAAGGTGATCATGAACAAGCCCATCAGTTTCCTTACTTCCCTTTTATCATCTGATGCCATGGGCTCAATGCATTGATGAGGAAGCAAGTCCACAGAGGATGGCTTTCCTTTGGGTTCCACTTAACACCCGATCGTAGAATCACTGTACTTTCCCTCAAACAACAGGCCTCCTGTGTTCATCTGCCAACTGCTTCCTCCTCGTGGAAACAGTATTCTTATAAGCACTGCCATGTAAAAAAACTTTCCTACATGATACTATTTTAAAAAGAGAGAGAACTCAGCATAGCACATTTACAAAAATACCCCCTGGTGGGGAGGAAGGGGGGTGGCAAATAAACATCAAAGACATGTGTTATTTGTGTTGAATATTGTCGGTGTCTGGGGTACTTGTCTGTAACTCCATGTCAGCAGTGATCTCCTTGAAGATAGAAAATATCCTTCATTCAGATCTGTCTCCCCCGTGGACGTCACAAAGCCAGTCACCTACCATCACCGTGTGCTGCCTCCATGGATCCATTCATCTGGATTTCCCAAGAGCCCTCTACTGATCAACCATGTCATGAACAGTCAACTTTTAAGCTGTCCACCTCTGCTGTTCCAGCAGGAATTTTTCTCCCATTTGAGGGGAGGAAGGGGTGTGAAGATGAGATGCACTATTAGCCAAAAGGTGGTACCTCATTTCCTTCTCACCCCACCTAACTTGAATTTCTCCCCAGTTCCCAAAGGCAAGGAGAGGGAGGCCAAAATGGGGCAGATGGTTTAGAAGTTGTCTTGTGGGCTCATTGGGAAGTCTGGGGTGGACAGTGTTTGAGAGGGTCCAGCAGCTTCAACACAAACAGTGGGTCATTGCTGGTCTGTGCCGCAGGGTCTGCAAAGCTGGGCGGAGGTGCCAGTAAGTTCCTCTCCATGCTGCTCTTCCCAAAACTGCCTCCTTAGCTTGCAGGTTCGCCTCCTTGTCCCTGCAGTTCCTGAAGCTCGGCAGGAAGGTCATGTGTCCCAGGAACCCTGATTCCCTGGCAACAGCCCCAGACAATGGAACACCTAGCAGGCCAACATCGCTTCTAGGAAGCTTAGGCCTATCCTCTGCTTCCCACCAGGATTTGTCCTGACTCTTCAGCTCCAAAGTTAGCCCCCTCATGGAGGGTTGTTCTTTTGTGAAGAGGAAAGACCGCCCACAGAAGTCTTCCAGTTTGCTTCTGTGACAAACATGCTTCTTCCAGATTTTCCATGTGCCAGGCCCTCTCTGGTTTCCTCTGAGGGGCTCTTGAACCACACCTCGAATGTTCAGAAAGGAAGACAGAAAGACAGAACTAGCACCCCTCCCTCAGAGAATAGCTTTATGCTTGCCAGGCAGTGGTGGCATTCAAATCATTTAACAACCGGTTCACTGCCCTGATGACTATTGTAAGTCTAAAGAAATGATTTACTGAAAGGTAGTACACTGTTTCATGCAATTTATGCTTAAATAAAAACAATCAAGAGATATACAAAATTAGATTGTGATAAGACTTTTAAACTATTAATGAAAAAAATTAAATAATACCTGACAAAAAAACTCAATAAAATTAAGAGATTTCCATATCGCTTCTTGCTTGGCATCCTCACTTGCAATATTCTTCACTTTCATCCAAGCACCATTGGCTGCGTGATTTATCTTTAACCATCTTTTCCCTGAAGGCAGAGGAGCCCATTCTTTTAGAACAGCAGTTCTCAACCCGTGGGTCTCGACCCCTTTGGGGTCAAACAACCCTTTCACAGGGGTCTCCTGATTCATAACAGTAACAAAATCACAGTGATGAAGTAGCAATGAAAATAACTGTGGGTGGAGGGTTACCACATGAGGAACTGTATTAAAGGGTCACGGTATTAGGAAGGTTGAGAACCATTGCTTTAAAGGGAGGCCAATTAGACAATAGTCATTGTATTTGATATGTTAGAAACACTTAGGGGACTTCTCTGAATATACGTGTTAGGTAGGATTCTCTAGAGAAACAAAACCAGGCACTTATGATTAGATAGATAGAAAGATAGATAGATAGATAGATAGAGCAAAAAGGAATATAACAACTAATTAGTCCACACAGCAGTACAAAGAGCTTAGTTCAGCTCATTTCTGTGGAACAGCTAACATACTGGAAGTCCTTCAACTCAAGAGGGCTGCCGGGTCCAAGGTCAAGGAAGCAGACAGCTGAGTCTTCCCAGGCAATGCAGGCAAGAGTCCAGCCACAGACAGTAATCAACAGGGCAGGTCACCAACAATCAGCAGCTCAGGAGCTTAATGAAGCAGACCCAGATGGGATGTCAAACTCAAGCAATGCAAGAGGACAGGATCCGCCAGTCTCAAGCTCAAGCGGTGTACACATCGCTTGAAGTAGGTCTCAAAGGAAACTCAAGCTCTAACAACACGATCCATGGGTTGGCTGTCCCACAGGTAGTGTAGCTCACAAGTTGAGGCAGAGAACTAGCTAAAGCATCTGCACACTGGTCCCATCACCAGAGAGCAAGGGAACAGGGCTTGCCAAGCCATTTATCTCTTTGCTCTCCAATCAAACCGCAACCTGATTAATCACACATGTTCCTATTGTCCAGGTTGGCACAATAAACCTACCTATGACAACTTATTATGTTCGTCTTTGGAAAACCCCTTTCTGCTACTGCTGAAGTTACAGCAAATATTCTGAAAATATTTTTTGCTCTTTGAACTCTTTCAGGAATAGCATAATGCACTCATACTATCTTGTGGGAATTTGGGGCGTTAACACAAAGCTGAAACAAATGACAGCATGTCTCACACAAACACACATCAGTTGTTTGGCATTTTTTCTCTTGATGCTATGTGTGTGTTTACTGAAGCAACAAACGCAAGGAAATAAAAATGTAGCAGCTGATAAAAAATATAACGATTTTTATGAAATAAATAAATATGACAAGCATAGTTCTATTTTTTATATCTGTGCACAGAATGAACATTACTACTGGCACTTAGAATATCTTGTTTGTTGATGAATGTTCAAAAAGAGTATGGAATGTAAATTTGTGATTGCCACATTGGGTGGCTGCCCATCCCAGAGACTCCTGATTACAAGTGCCATGTTAGTGTCCGGTTCGATGAGCTCAACAAAACATGAGGTATTGGTTCTGTCAAGCTGGCTGAATCCCACCATGTGCCAAGGCCTCACTTTCCCCAACCTCAGACTGTGATGCTGCTGTGCAGGCATGGCCACATCTGGACTCGATGCTTTCAGTGCTACCAGAGGGTAAGTGACACGAGGCACCAAAGATCAGGTGCTGAGATGGCTGCACACTTCAGTGGCTTAGAATCCCAAGCCTCCTGACAAATCTTTCCCAGAATGTAGAAAAGACATCAGTGGTCCAAGTTCCCTCACAGGGGGTCTCCCTACTGCTCTGTCTATCCCATCTCTCTCCTTTATTTTTTCACCTCTTATGGTAGTTACATAATCTGTTGTCAATTTGAGACTTAAGATTGAATGGGGTGGAGTTTAGCCTGTCAATCAAGTTGCAGCTTGATGACCTCTTTTGGAGGTGCTAAGGAGATAAATAGCTCACTAGAGGTGGGAGGCAGACATGCTCCCTGTGAGACATTCCTGAGGACAAGACACATGGAGCTATACTAGAGCCCTGGAGCTGGAGGAGCCAGATGGAGACCCCTACCAGAGCTGAGATGCTTCCACTGCTATTGGATCCACAAGACTTCCCACCCACTGGCCTCTGATCTTCCTGAATTCTGCATCATTCCTTTTGTTTTATGAGTCTGAAGAGGACTTTGTAGATTGGTATTGGACATATGGGCTAATATCAGACTTATAGACTTGATCTGGACTGGGCTGAGGTGTTTTTTCAATTTTCAATTGCTCTTGTATATAAAGCTCTTTCTTATACACATATGAGTGTCTATGAATTTGTTTCTCTAGTCTCCCCAGACTCACATACCTCTGATTCACTGAAGTGTTATGTCTCGTTTTCTCCTATCTGGAAGCCTCTATCGAGGAAGTTCCAGGGCATAACAAACAAACCAACAAACAACTTCATTACCACAGAGTTGATGCTGACTCATAGCAACCCTACAGCACAGGGCTGAACTGCCTTTGTGGGTTTCCAAGATTGTAACTCCTTGTGGGAGTAGAAAGCCCCATCTTTCTCCTGAGGAGCGGCTGGTGGTTGCTGACCTTGCAGCCCAGCGAGGAGCCACTATACCACCCAGGGCAGTGACAGGTAACAACCGTGGCCCTGCCCTTCACCTCTTGGTTACGCCACAGGGCCTCCCAGGGGAGAAACCATTCTGGTGAGTATCAAGACACCAAACCTCAAGGAGGTTTGCTTGGCGGTTTCCTCCTCTCTGGCCAGCTTGTGTTTGTTTGTTTACAATGTATTTCAAACAAAGGGCCATGTGCTAGCTCCCATAGAAGCTGAAAGCTTCCGGTGTAGAGTCAAGACACATTCCGGGCATTCATTGTTTCACCCATCTGGTTTCTCTCTCCTTAACTCTCAGCTCTGCTTATGCTGCTTGGCTTCTTCTCAGACAAAAATTCCCCTTCAGGTGTCAAGACAGATCTTCCCCTTCAAGCAGTCTGGGTGCCCAGCAGCCCCCTCCTGTTCCAATCTCAATGGAAGGGCTAGAATTGACTGTCATTGGCTCTGATTGCTCTGGAGTGGGTCATATGACCACCTCTGAACCTGAATCAATTGCCAGGATGACAGGCTCACCCACTGGCTTAGGCCTCAGTTCCCTACTACTCCCTCTTGGGGATATTGTCTGCGCCACTAGAGCCAGATGGTCTCAAAGGAAAACCAAGGCCAGACAAGAAAGGGTATGGATGTGGGTGACCCAAAACAGCAACCACCCATAGCAACACATCTCCTCTATGCCCTCCAGTCGGTTCCTTTTGGAGACAATGAACCAGATAGATACAATGGCCTCAACAAGAGGCTCACACATACCAAAGGTCATAGGGATGGCTCATGACGAGGCCACACTTTGCTCTGCTCAACCTAAGATTGCCATGAGTTGGAACTGTTAGTTGATGGCAACCAACAATCACAACAAGAGCAGAGTTGGGTGGGGATCAGGTGATGGAAGCTCATCTCTATTCTAAGAAGGGAAAACTTGAGCTGGATGTAGAAAGATGGGACATCAGGGTAAGACGGGATCTACCTGCTGGACTCATTTGACTTTTAACTTGATCCTCATTTGCCCTCCAGTTTGGCAGAAGGATGTTGAGAAATGCCTTTTGTCTTCATCCAAATATTCCCCAGATGGCTTCAGGAGTCCCAGACGATAAACGTTTGGGCATAAGTCTACATGCGCGATCTCAAGAGGTCATTTCCAAGCAAATTCAATAAAACAAGATGACCAAGTCTGTGGCATTAGCTGGAACTGTTTGCTAGCCCAGTGTTGAGACGTGATGCATGTTCCAAAGTGGGAACCTACGTTGACCCCTAGTAAAATGTGTTGGATACATGAAAACAGAGGACTGAAGGTGTAGGAAGATTTCACAAGGAGTTTAAGACACTCTTTTGAATTTAAGAAAATCAACCAAGTGTGGGGTGAGAAGAGGAAAGGCCAGGGGGACAGAGAGATGGTGAGAAAGAAGAGAGGGAGGGGATAGGAGAAAGTTGCTCTTGATTAGAGAGAAGTAGATGAACTTAGTGGAGAGAGAGAGAGAGAGTTGGAAACGTTTGAAAACCTGCAGATAATTAAGATACCTTCTCTCAAGGCTGGGAGGAGGGCAAGCTAACTCCCACTGAACCTCCTTCTTGGAAAATCAGGGTCTTCGTGGGGAAGAACCACCGGAGAAGCTGCCTCAGGAGAGGCTATGGACACAGGCCTGGGGGGAGAACCGTGGAAGAGGCATTTTGGTGACGGTTCACCCTGGAATGTGTAAAATGTTTCCTGCTTCCATAGTTGGCAATATGGTCGAGCCAAAATGGAATCTATTAACCGAAAAGATTTGTGAAGGACTGTTTTCTTCTCCTCTCCCTCCGTTCTTTTCCTCTTTTTTCAAAATCTTCATTTTGGGTGAAGGACTTCCACAAGGTTGTTCCATCTTCATTTGTGGCTTGAAGACTCCCGCCTGGCTTATTTAGAAAGGAGAGAAGCAGTCGTTTGGGGCCGGACTCGGCAGGGGTGGTGGGGAGAGGAAAGACTCCTTCCTCCCCACAAGACTGCCAGCCTTCTTCTCTCTGTGCAGGTGTTCGCGCTCTGCCGCAAGAAGAGCCTGGATGAACCTGCAATCAGCTTTCTTTTGCCCACCCTCACCTGGGCTTTGGAGAACCACAGATCTGGCTTTGAATTCATAATCTTCTTCCCAAGGTTGTGGCTTTGACCTTGTTGGGCCTCCCTTTCCTGAGGAGGCACATAGTCATCTCTTGCCATTGTCGTGAGGATTAAATTAAATTGTTTATGTTGAGGCCCCGATGCAGGACCTGGTCCAGGGTAAACCTTCCATTGACGTCAGTTCTGTTCCTTCTGGTAGCCAACCAAAAACCCAACTCACTGCCATCGAGTCAACGCTGACTCAAGGCCACCCCCTGCGGATTTCCGAGACTGTAACTGTTCACGAGAGTAGGATGCCCACTCTTTCTCCCAAGGAGCTGCTGGTGGTTTCGAACTGTGGACCATGTGGATCATAGCCCAATGTGTAACCACTACACCACCAGGGCTCCCTCTCCTTCTGACACAGGATAGTCTAGTGCTCAGCTGTTTACAGGGTTATTGAGCTACAGGTCAGAAGAGGGGGTGCATCACTTTGGGTCTCATTTGATAAATAATGGAGACAGCAAAAACACGTCACATGGATGGAGAGTTTACTGAAGACCAAGTCTAAACACTTTACGGCTATTAACTTTTTCAGTTATACAACAATCTAACTGTTATCCTCAGAGAGAAGAAGTTCAATAGCAAGCCCAAGGCTAGAGAGTGATGGAACCAGCATGTGAACTCAGACCATCTGGCTCTCCAGCCAACGTCTTACGAAGACTACATTCCCATCGCAGTGAGAGGGGTTTAAAACTGCTGAAAAATTCAAAGGGCTTGAGAGATCCGTTTTCCAAAGGAGGAAAATAAAGCTCAGAGAGAGGACGTGCTCGCCCACGGCCCCAGAGCTGGTTCCAGTGGAAACCAGCCCCAGATGCCAGGCCTCCGGAATCTCTGATCCGTGTCCTGCCCCCAGAAAAGAAAGGTCAAATCTGTTGCAGAGAGATATTATACTAGTTGGCTGCCCTGCCCTGAACTGAAGGTCTTAACTTAAACTTCCACTTTCAACCAATCATGGATTCCAACCATCTTTGCCCAGGTGTCTGCCCTGAGGAAGGCATCAGGGAATCCTGGTGCTATAGGAAACGGAAGATGGAGGAGCCTTTGATCTGAGAGCAGGCTGTGGATCACATCAGGTTATCTTTGACCAGTTGGATCACAGAAGCTGCTGGAACATGACTCCAGAATCCAAAGTTGGGCTCTCAAGTCTTTGTTGTCCAGACTTTCCTATACCTGTACTCGTGGATACAGTCGTGAATACAGTGGTGAATACAATCACAAATACAGTCATGAATACAGTCACGAATACAGTCGTGCCAGAAGGTTTTTAAGTGATTCCCTCTGCCGCGTCCCCTGGCACCTCCACACCTGTCCCCAGTCCAACAACTAAAGCGTTAACACCTGGTCCAGCCAGGGCCTCGGGAAGCCTGGAGAACTGACCTCCAAAAAGTATTCAGAGCTAGGCCCAGTCTTATCATTCTTAACTAGTTTCAATGTCACCTCCGGATGAGCCATCCAGAGGGAGTGAGGCATCTAGACAGAGCAACCCGGGCTCCATCTAGGGCAGCTTCAGGAGGGGAACCCTCACAAAGGAAACCTAAGTGGGTAGGAAAAGCACCTTAGAGGAGAAGAGAGGGAAGTTTGGACCAAAACTCTGATTAAGGAGCAATCCTTCTACAGCATGCTGGGTTTTAAACACAGGGTCCAAGGCACCTTGCACGTGCTCCCCCCATCCCATCCCCACCCCCATCCTTCCCTCACCTGCCCTCTGTTTCCTCCCCAGGGACAAGGCTAGCAGCCAGAGGCCCCATTATGAACACTCCTTGACCTCCCTGACTTCCCATGGCTCTCCTGTCAGTGGGCCCACTTCTCTCATTGCACACACTCGGGGCTTACGCTCCTAGACACACATGTTGAAGAATGCAGCTCAGAGCAACCAGACAGGACAGACAGCTCAATCACCCCAGGGACGCTTCAGCCTTCAAGAGCAGCAGGACTCAGCTCGGTGGGGTCAGGGTTGCAGGAGGCTCTCGCACCTGGATTGAGATGATATTTTTTTTGCAGAGAAAAAGGTGCAATAACTTTGTCTTGTACCCGTTGGGGAAGGGTTCTTAACGCCTTCAACTCAGTTGCTCCGATTCAAACTGTGAAAGAGTCATCATATCAGAAGTGTTTCAGCAAACTGCAAACGTGGTGCGAGGAGCATGGGAGAGTAAGGGAGGCACAAAGCCCATTCGCCTTCCCTTAGATTACTACAGGCGGAGTCTCGGGGTGGTACCAGCAGTTAATGGGCTCAGCTGCTAACTAAAAGGTTGGCGGTGTGAGTTCATTCAGAAGCACCTTGAAAGAAAGGCCTGGCCATTGCTGTTGAAAATCAGCCCCTGAAACCCCGTGGAACACAATGCTCTGACACCCACGCGCTCACTGGGAGTAAGGGTCTACTCCACAGCACCCGGTGATATCGCTATGGAAATGGTGGGGCCACAAGGATAGCTCGGTTGACATTAGTGCTAGGGCTCAATAGTCCCAGCTCTCCCCCTTACCAGCCCTCTGACCCCAGACAGGTTATCTAACCGCTTGGAGCTCCGTTTCCTCATCTGTAAAACAAGGCTGTTTATACAGCAGCATGTTGTGGTGGGTTTTTCATGAAATCCTGTGTGGAAACCATCTACCCACGGGACTGTTGCTAATTCCTTCTGTTCCCTCGTCTTATCAAGGGGAGCAAAACAAAAAAGCAAGTAAGAAGGTACTTTTCCAAGCCACTCAAATATTGATAAAGTAAGCCTAAGTGTCTGACCTGCCATCCGCAGACTTTGTTCGGTATTTTCCTTTTCCTCCCTGAAGTCCCCCTTCCTCCCGTGCGTCTTTTCCTGGGAGTAGAGAGTGGGAGACGCCTAGGAGGAGACAGCTCCTGAAACCATACAGCGGTATTCTGCGGCGATGGTTTCTGCCCAGGAGGAAGAGCTCGCTGGCGATCTGAAAGTGCCTGGAATCCTGTGGTTTCACTTGCATCTACATCTTTGAAGACCACGATCAAAGGCAGTATTTCACAAGATAGCACTGACCTACCATGACCCCTTTCTCATCAAACCTAACGGTCGCCATCACACACTAAGTTGGTGGGCTCTGCAGACCAGTTTTAAGTGGCTGATAGGGACACTCATTTGTGACCTTTGTTCTAAAAAGCCAGCCTGCTCCTCAGAGATGGATTGCCCAGGTATCCACATCTGCAGGATCTGACCAAGGCAGATCAAAAATGATCCGGTAGGAAGAGTTTGGATTCAATGGTTTGAATTTGATCCAGTGTTTTGAGATCAGGAGATAAGGCACCATGAATAAACAAGATCTGCTTATTGCTTAAAGCTGCTCCTTGGGAACTTTATGCCCACAGCTTTGCGCCAGGATGGCTAGGCATTAGTATTTCCATATTTAGTTTGGCCCTTGTGTTAGGCAGGGTTCACTAGAGAAACAAAACTAGGACACTTATGATTTTATATATACAAGGATAGGTTAATACAGCGAGAAGGAATATAATAGCTTATTAGTCCACACAGCAGTACAGAGGGTTCAGTTCAACACACTTTCGTGGAACAGTTAATATACTGAAAGTCCTTCGATTCATGTGAACTACTGGTCCAAAGTCTAGACAGAGGTCCTCAAACTATGGCCCGTGGGCCACATGCGGCCAGCCCAGGACATTTATCTGGCCTGCGAGTGTTTTTGCCGCCCCCCCCCCCACTTTTTTAACTTTAAAATAAGATATGTGCAGTGAGCATAGGAATTCGTTCATAGTTTTTTTTTTTTTTTAAACTGTAGTCTGGCCCTCCAACAGGTCTGAGGGACAGTGAACTGGCCCCCTGTTTAAAAAGTTTGAGGACCCCTGGTCTAGGATATGACAGTGGAGTCTTCCCTCAGGCAAGATGGCTATAGTCCGCCTGCAGGTAGCAGCCAACAGGGTGGGTCAGCAACAGTCAATAGCTCGGGAGATTAGCAAAGCAGGCCCATAGGATCTCCAACTCAAGCGATGCATGGAGACAGGATCCACCAGCCTCCAGCTCAAGCGCTGTGAGAGCCATCAGCTGGTGAAGCAGGTCTTGAAGGAGCCTGATGCTCTAGCAGCACGATCCACGGGTTGGCTTGGCCACAGGTGGTGCAACACATGGTTGAGGCAAAGAACCAGCTCAATCAACAGGGAGGAAGAGAGAAGGGGGCCGGTCTTGGAAAGCCATTTATCTCATTGCCCTCCAATCAAGCAGTGACCTGATTAAACTCCACCCACATGTTCCTATTGGCCTAGTTGGCACAATAAACCTAACCATCACAGCACTCATCATGAAACCCATACTCTGGTGCTATCTGTCTATTCCCCTGTCCTCAGGAGAGTGTAATGCAATGGGGCCATTTAGCCTTTCAAGCAGGAAGGTCAGTGAAGGTCTCCGAATATTAGTAAGGGTCTCTGTCCTCCACATCACCCCTAGATGTGTAGTGTGTGTCAGGAGCCTGCCTTCCAACTCGGCGCAGTTCACAAAAGCCATCCATTGTCTGTGGATGCTCCACCACTGGGACTGGGGCTGACACAGGGTAACCGGCTGGCTTCTCCCAGATAAGGTCGCAAACAGAGTCACAGAGCTGCTGGGAGCTGTCCTCCTTGTGTCCTTCAGTCACACTCTCTCCATCGACTTGCCCAGGTCTCGGGGCAGCCTTGGAGCAATGACCAGTCAGCACAGTGGCTCCCAAGATGACAGTGGAGGGTGGGGAAGGTTACGAAGGCCTGAATAAATGTCAGCTGCTCCCAATCTCACATTCTCACCTCGGGTGCAGTTGAAAGGCAGCGTGTCCCTTGCTATCAGCAAGAGCACAGTAGGACCCCAGGACTCGACTGCAGCAGTACTCGGCGTAATCGGATTTCAACGCAAAATGTCGAGAATATTTTGTATCAGAGCTCCAACAAAACATGAGAATCCGACCTGACGCACGTGATGTTTGTAAACAAAAGCAGTTTGAGGCAGCAGCTCTTGTTTGGGGCCCTCTGCGTTAATTGGCATTGTCAGTACGCATTGTGTAAACCCTTTGTGGCTGTGTCCCAATCGTTTTGCTATAATTTTCTTAGTTTTTGTGGCTTTTCGTGCTGTTTTTAGATAAAAAACATGGGTCCTAAGAAAGAGTTTTCTGAAAAGAATCATCATGGTAAGGAACTGGTTAACTGTGTTATCGATACTGTTGGTGATCATTTAGTAAACCCTTTCAGAAAACAGTTAAGGAAACGCGAACAGCAGACCACATTAGACAGATTTTCTTTTTAAGAGAAAGCCAGCCAGGTCCTAGTGGAAGAAGGCACAGAAGGGACGAGCATGCTCAATGCAGAGACTGTTGGAGCTGTTAAGGGTTTACTCTAGCCGTGGTTCACCATCAATGCTCAGAAAAAGAGCAGGCAAGAGACCAAATGGCACATTATATTGGGTCAGTCTGCTGCACAAGACCTCTTGAAAGTGTTGGAAAACAAGGAGGTTACTGTGCGGACAATGCCCCTGCTCTGCTACTGACCTAAGCCACATTATTTTCAATCCCCTTGAGTTAGTTAATTGTGCCAACCTGGCCGATAATCACATGTGGGGCTAATTGAAAGGCGGAGGGATCCATGGGTGGTGAGCCTCGCCTTTCTAGTTCTCAGGTCTCTTGTTTTGTGATGGTTGCAGCGGGTGCAGCTGCCTTAGCAGTTCCCTGCTTCAGCTTGCAAGATTGACTTCCTACAAGACATCCCCAAGGAGAAGCCACATGGACCTATCCCGATGCAGCCCTGCGTGCTGGAGCAGCCGTGTGGAGACCCCTGCTAGTGCTGAGATGCTTATTCGTTCACTGACTCGGCTTTCCTCCTGTAGTCGGCATCATTGCCTCTGTTTTGTGAGGTGGAGGACTTTGCGGACTGGTGTTGGGTTAATGGGTTAATGTTCAACTTGTGGGCTTGGGCAGCATTGGGTTGGGATGTTTTCGTGATGCACATTTTCTTTACATAAAACTCTCTCTTATCCATGAGTTGCTGTGGATTTGTTTCTCCAAAGTACCCAGACTAATACACCCCTTATATGCAAGTGGAAGTTGGACATTGAGTGGGGGAGACTGAAGAATCTTTGCGTTTGAATTACGGTGCTGATGAAGACTACTGAAAGTATCATGGAGTACCACAGAGGGACAGCAAAAACGAGGGAGACCCTCAGCGAGATGGATTGACCCAGTGGCTGCAACAGGGTGGGACCGGACTGCGCGGCGCTTTGCTCTGTTCTCCACAGAGTTGCTGCGAGCCAGAACGGACTTCTTGGCACCCAACCACAACGCTTCCGTGACCATTGATTATGAAACAATAAAATGAAATCCTTGGCAACGTCAATGTGGTTTGTCCATTTATCCTGACGTCGTACATTGGTCCAGTTGTGAGGATTTGTCCCCTTACATTGAGTTGTCATCCAGACTGAGGACTGCTCTTTTATTTTCATCAGGTGCTTCAAGCCCTCTTCGCTTCCAGCAAGCAGGTGTGCCACCTGCGTATCACAGGGTGGTGATGAGCCTTCCTCCAATCCTGGCGTTGCTTTCTTCTTGGTATACTGCAGCTCCTTGGATTTTTTGCTTAGTGTACGGACTGAGTAAGTATGGTAAAGGACTCAACCCTAACACACACCTTCCCTGACTTTAAACCATTCAGTACCACCTTGTTGTGTTCAAACGACTGCCGCTTGGTGTGTGTGCAGCGTTTATGCATAAGCACAAGGAAGTGTTCTGGAATTCTCATTCTTCTCAAAGCAGTTCTGGTTCACACAGTTGAATGCCTTGGCATGATCAACAATGCACAAGCATACATCTTTCCTGCTTTTAGCCCAAATTCATCGGATGTCAGCAATGATCGTCCCTGTTTCACATTCTCCTCTGAATCTGATTTGAATTTCTAGTGGCTCCCGGTCGATGTGCTGCTGAAACGGATTTTTTTACTTTTCTTTAGCAAAAGTCTTACTTGCACATCGTATTAATTGTTCGATCATTCCCATGTCCCGCTGGGCTGTCCTCCTTTGGAATGTTCATAAGTATGGACGGAGCTCTTCCTTTCGGATTCCTGGGCATAAACGAGTGTGCACGTCGAGCACTGCGTCTGGGGTGCTGGACTGTTTCGATTGGCGTCCTTCCCCTCCCCGGAGCACTGGCTCCAAGGTGGTGAGTTCGGTTTTTAATGCCTTCAGTGCAAGTGTGGCCACCGGTTCCCCATCATGTGCTACCTCTTGAAATGCTTGGAGAGTAACAGTTCTTTTGCATACAGGATCTATGTCTTCCTTCCATCTCTGTCTCCTGTGTCACTCTATTTTTCAACCATCAAATCCATCGCCATGGCCACTGGAGGCTTGGATTTCTTTCTTCAGCTCTTTCAGCGGGAGATATGCGGAACATGTACTTGCCTTTTGGTTTCCTAACTCCAGGTCTTTGAGCATTTCCTTATAATATTGTACTGTCTTCTTGAGCAACCCTTTGACATTTCCTGTTCAGTTATTTTACTTCAACATTTCTGCAAATTGCCTTTGCTCATCTCTTCAATTTGCCATTTAGCCCAGAGAGTGTGCGCAACATCAATGCAACTCAAATAGGTGTCAAAGGGGTCCCTGAGACAATCAGCTTTAACCCACCCCCCAAATGTGCAGAGACTCCCCCACATCTTTGTAAAAAAAAAAATGAGCGCCTGGAGCTGTTCTTCACGGGCTCAGCACTAGCCTTTCATTTTGTTTATGGTTGGAGGTCCTTTAAGGTCATTTTGTTTGATGACCAGTCGGAGGTCCCTTGGATAGGTCCTCTTGCCCATGGGTTCTGCCTCCAGCTAACTTGACCTTTACCTGCTGCTTCAGTTGAGCATGACTTTGGTTGGCAAATCTGGGTGGGTTTCTGGGTGCCAGAATTGCAAGCTGTCACTGCAGGCACCAGCATCAGGGATGGAGGCAGGGATTCCAGATGGAAGCAGAAGAATGTGAAGATGCTTGAAGGTGGGCCAGCTGTGGGGTGAGGTGAGGTGAGAGGGAGGGAGGTGGGTGGGGGCTTGGAATGTCCTAAAAGGTTCCAGCCCAGTGGAGAAGCTGCTAGAAAAGGCTGTGAGAATCTGCTTGTAGACCCAAAGAACGTCTGGTATTCAACCCCTATGTTAATAGGATGGGAGACTTACAGATGCTTCAGGATCAAAACTTCCTTCACCCCAAAATCATGCCCACCCTCCAGTCTCCTCGCACGGTTTTCAGACTAGTGTCTTTGAATCAGTGGTGGACCACTGTTACTACTCTTTTTTTTCTTAAAGTTTTTTTTAATTAAAGGGTAGTAGATCCGCTTCATCTTCAGCAGAATAATGGTATAATTCATTAAAATGTTTTAAAAGATACTGAATTTGGTTTGTGTGTATGTTACGACTCTTACAGAGTCTTCAGTCAAAATCCCCATAGTAACTCGCCATTCCATGCAACACCGAGAAGGTGAAGAAGCCCAACTTAAGATTTTTCTGGACAATGTGGGGGAAACAGACAAGTAGAGAAAACGGTTTCATTGAGAAGCGGATCAAAGTTAGAACAGAAATAGCTTCTTCTCCAGAGCTTGAGAGGGTGAGAGACAGCCCCCCACAATCTTAGTGTTCTTTTGTGGAAGAGACAACCATGTGCCTCCGTTTCCTCATCTGTAAAAGGGTGAGACCACATGGATGAGTCCATTTGAGATGCCCAAGACCTCGATATATTGGAAGAACTGTCTACAGGGATTTGTACACGGTAAGTTTCTCCCACAAGGAGCTGGGCAAATGGGTCTTCTTCACCTTCAGCGAGGCAGATGAGTGCAGCCAGAGCCATTGCCACGTGCTGGTGGCTTCCTGGATTGCTTGGGCTGCTTACTACAAGGTCAGTGGTTGGAAGTCCCCAATTGCTTCATGGGAGAAAGATGAGGCTGCCTGCTGCCATAAAACGGTATAGCTTCAGAAACTCGTAGCAAGCTTCCCTACTTTGTATGATAGGGTCACTGTGAGTCAGAAGCAACTCCCGGGCAGTGTGCTGGACTTTTTTTTTTTTTAAGTGAAGACTGCTTATTCTGTTGCCTCCTAACATGCCTCCTGCTCTCTCGCAAGTTTCTTTTCATGGAAGAAACTATGAGTTGAAATTTCCCGGGGCTTGGTGATTCTGACCATTCCCAAATCCCGCTCAAACCAGTCCTCATTGGAATTCCCAAATCTTGTGTGCAGATAACTCCTGGAGTCGCATGTTTAAAGAGAGATAACGAGAAGTAAACAAGCAATTGACTTAGAGCCAGAGCCCTAAAGCAGTATCTCAGCCTGTGTTTCAAGGAGGGCCCTGTGAGCCCAAGAGGCCTCTGAGCCTGCACGGAGGCCTGAGGCTCAGGGCAGGAGCAGCTCTGATGTCATTGGTCTTCTATCTGCTCTTGTTAGCAAAAGCAGCTGTGACTGTAGAAGTATTTATAAAATACCCATCTACATGAATGCATTTTATCAACAACGAAACCAAATCTTAGATAGAAAACTGAATTATCCTCAAGACTTCTTTAGAATCAGATATCAAACCCCATAAGATTCTCCTGAAGAAAGTGCTCGATTTTTTTAACTGCAAACTAATGTAAGCAAACAAACTCACTGCCATTGAGTTGATTTCAACTCAGAGTGACCCTAAAGGACAAACTACTGCCCCTGTGGGTTTCCAAATCTTTATAGGCGTAAACCCCTTCATCTTTCTCCAGCAGAGTGGTGGGTGGTTTCGAACTACTGATGTTGTGTGTAGCAGCAGCCTGTAGTCGTTAGAGATTATGTCACTAGACACTCCTGGCTAGGGTGGAGTTCCACCTGTCAATCAAGTGATAACTTGATGACACCTCATTGGGGGTGTGGCGTTTTGTATAAGAACAAGATCAAACAGAGATGGTTCTTCTCTGCCACTTCTTCCTCCTCGCCCTGACTTCACCGAGACTCTGTGTTTGCTGCCAAGGGGCAGCCCCGTGTGGGCACCCGACCCTGAGAGCCATTGGTGGCCTGCCATGCTTCCGCCAGCCTTGGACCCTGCACTCACGGACCCTGCCTGTGATCTCCCTGCTTCACCACTCAGCTTCTGCAGCTAGGTGAGTCTGAAGAGGCCCCAGCTGGCACTGGACCCGAGGATTTGAGTTGGACCGGCCTGGGACGCCGTCTTGATGTAAAGTTCCTTCGTGTACATTGAGGAGTGTCACTGGTTTGTTCCTCTGGCAACCCAGGCGAACACACATCCACTACATCACCGGGCTCCCACGGCTCATGTAGCATGCACGTGAATCCCATCTTCTTCATAGTCTTTCCCTTTCCGCCTTCAACTTCCCACATTCCCTCAATTCCTAAATACCTCTAGGGCAGGCAGAGACACTGCCATTGAAGGACATGTTCTCTATGTTCTTGTGTCTCCCTCGAGGACACCCCCCTCCCCCAGACTCTGCTTTTTGCCATCTCCCTCTGTAACACTTGGAGTTGTTGGAAGAGCTACACTAGGAGCACCTTGAGGGTAGGGACCCGCTCTACACCCACAGATCTGTGTGGCCTCCATATTAAGCATGGTCCCAGGTGCTCAGTTGATGATTATGTGAATGAAATCACTTCTCCTACATATAATCCCCTGGTTTCTTGTCCCTAAGTTAGCCAACCTTCTCTACAACGTTCTTTTTCTCTTTGGGGTCACAGAATGCTCTACATTCGCTCTAAGGGGAAATCTGGGCAGATGTTTTTGGAAACATTTAAAACTAGCTTGGAACAGAAAGAAAACAGCTAATATATTTAGCCACCCAGGGCATGCCAAGGCCTTACCAGGACAGAAATAGGCACTGTAGGAGGAATCTCAATTAAATAGTTGTCTAAGCATTCGGTCTGGGCTTTGCCTGAATGTGGAGATGGAGGTGGGGTGACACATGGGACAGGAAATCAGGGGGTTCTGAATGGGGCTACTGCATTGTCTTGGGACTCGGCTGCTTGGCTGTCAAGCTAATGACTTCAAATGGGGCTTGCCTACTCCCAGGGACCAGGGAGGAAGACATCTTTCTTTCTGGCACTTTCCAGAATTCCCATACTTCCTACCAGTTCCACCCACGCATTCCATCAGTCAACATGACCAAAGGACCCTGCCTCATCTAGACCAAGATCTTGTAATGACCTACAGGGAAAGAGTAATACTTTGGGCATCAAACTCCCTCAGGCACCCTGCTTATCCCTGTGGCAGTTAACATAATCTCCTGTCAATTTGGGCAAAGGGGTGGAGCCTAGCCTGTCAATCAGGTCGCAGCTTGATGACCTCATTTTGGAGGTGTGGCAGAGAAAAACAGCTTCCAGGAGACTGGACCCACTCTCTCTGCCTTCCCTTTCCTGCTGTTGAGACACTCAGAGAGCTGGAGGTGACACGGGGAGACCAGCACCAGGGTTGAGATGCTTCCACCACCACTGGATCCACGTGGGTACCCAGCGGCCTGTGATCTCCTTGCATTTGACAGCGTTGCATGTGCTGTGTGAGTCTGAAGAGGAATTTATGGACTTATATCAGACATATGGGCTAATATCAAACTTATGGACTTGATCTGCACTGGGCTGGGATGTTTTCTCAATATACAATTGCTCTTTTATATAACACTCTCTCTTATACACATATGCGTATCTAAGAATTTGTTTCTCTAGTCAACCCGGACTAACACATCCCTCTATGTTAAAATGCTCAGGACTGCAATCCACCTAACCCCATGGTACTCCATCTATGTCTATGACTATCGAGTGGGATGTGAAGGTGGGATCACATGCTAGCAGGGTGGGGAGGAAAGGGGTACCGGTAGTGATATAGACAAGCCCCATACAGAAGCCAGGTCTCACTGCCAATAGAGGCACGTGTGAATAATAACAAAGAGCTCTCTTTTTTTCATAACTGGGACCATACTGTTTGAGCAACAGCTTTTCTCACTTAAAAATATATCATCAACATTTCCCATGTCACTAACTATCACATGACAGTATGATCTTTTAACATCTATCCATAGAGTATGCCTTCCTGAAGTCCTGCTTTATTTAGCTGGTCGAGATGTTAAACATTTAAGGTTGCTTCCTGTTATTATAATGCTAAAAAATGAGCCTCCTCAGGTGCGCAATGCGTGTTCATTTCTACTCATGTCAAGAGGCAGGTGGTGTGGTGGTGAAGAATGAGGAGTTTGGGGCTGATCTCTCCGAAGCACAATCTCCATGCCACAAACTTCCTCAAATGATGTAACCTCCCTCGGCCTATTTTTCTTTATTTGAAAAAAAAAAATTAACCCTATTTGTGAAAATCTTAATAGTGTTTACCTTATAAGATTGCCCTAAGGGTTACGTAAGTTGAGAAAGCAAAGTTCTTAAAACAATGCCATTTTAGCTTTGGGCTGTTGGTTGAGAAAGTACTCAACAGAGTGTAATTATTAGACCCTTGGGACTTGGGTCCTTGAAATAGCATTTCAGGATCAGCAATGTCCCACATTTTTCAGGTTTTGAAACATAGCATCTGAAAGATTATATCAACTTACAGCTTTACAAACAGCTCACAAAGACAGAATTTGCAGTCTTCTTTGAACAGGCTAGCCTCTGAAAATGCCGAGGTCCCTTACTGTCCCCCCTGGATCACTCTGCAGCAGCAGAATGGGACACTGACCCCCCTTCTACTAGGGACCCCAACCCTGGGTCAGGCCTTCCTGTCTTCGGAGTTCCTCTCAGGGAGCTTGGATCTTTTCTCTCTTGTTTGTTACTGCCCCTTTCCTGGGCCCGTGTAATTCTCAATAGCCGCAGGATCTGAAGCTCAGCCTCCCTGTGCTTTTCACCACACCCTCCTTCTCCGAATTCGTATCCTCTACAACCACCTCCTGGGTGCAAACGACTTCCAACTTGACCTCTCCAGTTTACTCATCACCACATCTCCAGGTACACCTTAATTTCATTTGAGCATCTCATTCTCTCAAATCTCCAAGCTTAACACCAAATCTACCCTCCCTCCTCCTTTTCCTCTACCTCCCCCACCCCCAGAGAAGTTCCTAATTCCCATCTTCCTGCCACCAAGGCTTAAAACTTTGAAGGTCTCTTGAATTCCACTTTTGTCAGACATCTCCAAGCAGTCATCAGATGTAAAGCAGTGCGTTTCCTCCATAGCCCTCACAGTGCCTCTTCCTTTGCATGTCTAACACCATCGCCCATGTATTCATTTCCTAGGGCTGCCGTGACAATTCATCACAAGCTTCGCAGCTAAAAACAACAGAACTGTATGGTGTCACAGTAGTGGCGGCCCAAAGTCCAGAGCAAGGCATCAGCAGGACCATGCTCCCTCTCAAGGGACTTCCTAGATTCTGGCTATCTCTGTCAATCCTCGGCGTTTCTGGGCTGGTAGATGCACTTCAGCTTCGGCCTTCATGTTTACATGAGCGCCTTCATGTGTGTCTGTGCCTCTTCTTTTATTTTTTTATTTTGTATATGTTTTTAATCATTTTACTGGAGGCTTGTAAACTCTTATCACAATCCATACATCCACCAATTGTGTCAAGCACATTTGTACATCTGTTGCCATCATCCTTCTCAAAACATTTTTTATATACTTGAGCCCTTCGTATCAGCTTCTCATTTATTCCCCTCCTTCCTCCACCCTCCCTCTCTCATGAACCCTTGATAATTTATAAAAAATTTTTTGTAAGGACAATTGTTTTTATGTTGTTGGTGTTGTTTTAAGGACAGCTGTTGTACTGAATTGCCACTCCCGTGACTTTTATTAACTAAACATATCTCCCAAGACATATTTAGCCCACAGGGTCACATTCACTGATCCTGGGGATTAGGACGGTAACAAATCTTCTGAGGAGCAATGCGACTCCTGCCAACACAACACAGGTCCTCCTGCCTCCCATGCCTCCCTCCACCACATTCCTTCCTTTGATTAGCTGTGAGATAAATTTAACTCTCTAAACACCCAAACCACCCCTTACTCTAGGATCATCTACAGACTACATTGCCTGAATAAAGCCCATACGCCTGCATTTGGCATTTGAGAACTTCAAAGACCTGACCCTGTTCTTAATCTCCAGCCTCTTCTTATGATTATTCTTGTGGTCTGGAATGCCCATTTGTTCTATGGGAATCAAAGCATTCCTCCTCCCTGAAGGTTTTTCTGAACGGTCAGCCCATGATGATCATCTATTTTAGTTAGAATCCTTGAGCTACAAGTAACAGTTTGAGAAACCCTCACATTGGCCTAAGCCATAAGGATGTCTGTTATTTCACAGCACAGGAAATCTACACGCAGGTAGAGGGGTGGACTGTAGCGAACACTGTCCATCTCTTCTTTCTCAGCAGAACCTCAATTTTGATCAAGTATCCTCGCACAGCTATGCGCTTCAAGCCTCTCTCTAGCGAGTGCAAAGGCAGCGTTGTTTAGTAGCTTAGAGCGCAGGTGCTGGATCTTGAGTTCAAATCTTAGTTCTGCCCAGTGCTAGCTGTGCGACCTCCCGGCAGATGATGTAAAGTCCGTGCTTCCGTTTCTTTGTGTCTAACATGGTCCTCCTCATAGTGCTTCTTGCGCGGTGGCTGTGAGGGGCCGTTCAGTGGGTTGTGACGCCCAGCAATCATGAGCAACGAACAGAACACGGCTCAGCCCCGCCCCTTCCTGGTAACCCCGCGGTCGGCGGTCGGTCGTGGAGCCCAGTGCTCAGTCCATCGCACTGAAGGCCCTTTTCACTTTGCCAAGCATGGAAATGTCCGAAGTGCACACGGTGTTCCGCTATTTTAATTGTGTATTATTGCTAGCTCTCTTGTTTCTGTGGATTTTGCTTTGGTATGTTTTTCAGTATTTTAAATCTGGATGGGTGAATTTTTAGCGACAGTAACTATCTCTATAGATAGATTCTTGGGGGATGGGGTAGCGGGGAAGGTTGGGGGAAGGGAGGAGCTAATAGCAAGGAGTACACGAAAGTAGAAAATGTTCTAAAATGATTGTGATCATCGTGATACAACTCTTCTTGGTATGATTGAACTGTTGAATAGTAGGATGTGTGGATTATGTCCCAATAAAACAGTTTTTTTAAAAAAAATGTCAAACTCCCTCCCAAAAAAATGTCCAAAGTACCTGAGAGGAAGTCTCAACAACTTACCGCCTACAAGGAAGTCGGGCTATACTTCTTCCAGTGCTGATGGATTGTGTCCTCTTGTAGTCCGTGACCTATCCAAGACTCTTCCCCAACACCGTAATCCAAATGCATCCGTTCTTCAGAGTTCCTTACTTACTGTCCAGTTTGTTTGCCTGCATCTGAGGTGAGTGAATTCATCACGCTTGGACCAGCTTTACTTTAGTCCTTAAACGGATACTTTTGCTCTTCAGCACTTAAAAGGGATTCTTTTTTTCAGCAGCAGCAGCAGCTTTGCCCCCTGCAATCGTTATTTGATTTCTTGATTGCTGCTTCCATGGGCCTTGATTGTGCCTCCAAAAACATGTGAACCCTTGGCTACTTCAGCGTTTGCTCCAGTTCTCGAGATGTAGCTTATTAGCTCAATGGTGAGGGTTTTGTTTGCTTTGCGTGAGCATCCCTACTGAAAGGTGTAGTGTGATCACCATCAGGAAGTCCTCCCAGTCCTCCTCACTTCCAGAAAGCAAGTCCGTGTCAACTGCACATCATAGTGAGTGAGTTTGCATGCTAACCAACACGCTGAGACTCTGAGGATACGTTCTTCCTCATGCAGTCCAGAGTTTCAGCGTGTTGGTTAGCATACGGATATGCAGCTCTTCAAGTCAGTTGACCAGGGGGCTGTCTTCCAAATGTCTTG
>NW_022103899.1:42703219-42704736 GCF_000313985.2 Echinops telfairi | reverse complement strand
AGGCTAACCAATTCTTTTTTCTTTTCATGTTTTTGTTTTTAACGGTTCACTTAGTGGGTTTGCCAACTCAGATCCTTCTGATGCGGCCTATGTGGTATGCTGTGCACCTGAAGAAGACGGACTGTAAAGTGCAGATAGCCTAGAGTATAGGGCCAGAGTCACGAAGAAAGAAACTCAACTAAAATTGCATTATTAACCATATAGTACAGGGCAGATTCCCCCTTTTAGGGTCTCATAAAAGCAATGTCAAGGGTTTCTCCCAAGGACAAGCCACCTCTCCACACCTCTACCCACCGACAGAAGTGAGATCCTCTTCTTAGACACATCCCCACCTCCTCCTGGCCCTGAATCTCAACTGGAGGGTGCTGAATACCAATGTAGGACTGTTCGCCCAGTAAGAGTGACTGCAGGGCATTGCCACATGGCATGGGAAATTCAGGGCTCTCCCACTCCACACCTAAGGAGAAACTGCCCCAGTGGAGACGAGACCTCCCCTGGAGAAGTGGTCATGATGATATGCAAATCAGGGAGTGATATGGGTTACAAGTGTTAGACAGCGATACCACCCCACTGCGTGGGAGGCCATATGGAATGCCTGCTTGACCTGCAAGCCGCTACCTGTCTTTGTCCTGGTGTTTGTCTTCACAGCAGTGGCCTCCGGCTGTATTTGTCTTTTTGTGACTGACTTCACTCAGCATAATGTTCTCCAGCTCCAACCGTGTCATGACGTCATTGTGTTTTCAGTGGTACATAGTCTTCCATTGTGTGTGCCTACCAACGTTTCTTTATCCAGTCATCCACTGATGGACTTTGGGGCTATTTCCAACTTACTGCTATTGTAAACTATGCTCCAATGAACATGAGAACACAGGTGTCTGTTCGTGTGATGTCTCTTACTTTTTATGGTCTATAGCCAATAGAGGTATTGCTGGATCATAGGGCATTTCCATTCCCAGCTGTTTTAAGTAATGCCATGCCTTTTCCCACAAAACCCATAATAACCAGATCCTTCTTCCCCATCTGTCTTAGACAAAAGGCTCTACTGAAACCTGTTTACCATAGGCAACCCTGGTCGTATTGGAAATGCCAGTGGCACAACTTCCAGCATCACAGCAACACACAAGCCACCATCGTATGACAAACTGAAACGATAAGTGAATGCTCTCTTCTAGAAAGTTATTAATAGGTTTCAATGAGATAATACATGTGGCTGGCTTAGCACAGCTCCGGGCACATGATAAAAGTCATATTTCTGGCATACTCCCTGCATTTACTTGTATTAGCATAAGACTCTCGGGCATTCCCATCCCATGTTCCATTGGGGTGGCCATAGGATACAGAGTGGGCAAAACGTACCATAGGAGCCGGCTAAGTCTGTTAGGGACATCGCCTTCAAGATAACAAGATCATCGAACTCTTCTGTTTTTCAGATGGTGTTGTTTCCAAAGACTGATGGTGAAGCCTGATGGGGCATAGATTGCGGGAGGTGGGCCTTGGGATAGATTCAATGATGTTCT
>NW_022103899.1:42686762-42703119 GCF_000313985.2 Echinops telfairi | reverse complement strand
GTTTCCAAAGACTGATGGTGAAGCCTGATGGGGCATAGATTGCGGGAGGTGGGCCTTGGGATAGATTCAATGATGTTCTCACAGACCAGAATTCGCACTTCTTTGTCCCACCCTCCCCCATGGGCTGGTTACTTCCACATAGCAGGTTGGCTGTAACAATTCCAGTCCTCATTTCCCAGGTACAACCATCATCAGAGGAACAGAGACTCTCGCTGCCTGTGGCTTTGTTGAGGAGTGTCTGGCACGCTCTATGCCACTATCTCTGTTGCCACACTGCCACCACCCTCCTGGGCGAGGATGTCAGACTCACTGCCCTCGTGGCTCTGCCTTGTGGATGATCGTGAGATCCTTCATTCCTGCTTCTGAGGTGGCTCACTTTATACCCAGTGGAAGGGCAAAACTGACCAATCCCCATGTCAGAGTCCTCTACACCTTCTTTGCATACTCCCATCCGTTTATGTCGTAGCAGTTACAAAGGACTCTGAATGGAAGAGCCACACCAAGGAATTTCCACTGCAGCCCAGATCCCGGTGTCCACCAGCCTGGAGACTCACTGTAGGGAGAGGTGGGGCGTGACTTGTTCGCTTTGAACTTCTAGGTCTTCTTCCTCTTCACTTGCCCCCCTGAGATCTGTCTAGGGCAGACAGGTTTCAGAAAGTCTTTGTTAGAAGCAGGAGCTATAGAATCCATTTCTAGGGTAGAAGCTGGGCCTCATTTCAGTGGCTAGTCGGTAAAGCAAATCACTTCATCACTGATGCTCAGTTGACTCATATTTCAAATGGGGATAAGAAGATCTGTCTCATAGAATTGCTCTGAGATGAGGCCTTTAAACCACCTACCTCTGTGTCTGACATGTAGCAAGAATTTTACACACACACATACACACACACACACACACACACACAGAGCTTTTGATATCACTTATAACCATTGCCATGAGAAACTTGAACCTACTTCTAGCCCCGCTCCAACCCTTGTAGAAGTGGAGGCATTCGAAAGAATGAGGAGACCTGAGTTCAAGTCAGTGAACTGTGTGCTTTGGACAGCCCCTCTGGGCTTCCGTGTCCAACTCTAAAAGTGAGGGCAGGGGCGTGTTGTGTGACCTCTGAGGCTCCCCCTCGCTTGGAATGCTCCCAGACTTACTTTAGTGGCTTCCTAGTTAAGACTTCCATGCTAAGACTCTGAGATTCTCCTTCTGTCTCGTTTTCAGAACTGGCCTAGGTCTGTCCTTACTCCATATGGAAGCACTTATTCCAGAGGGATCCTTACCATTTTGTGTCATGGACCCTCCACTTCTGGGATCGGGATCACTTCCCCCTGGCTTTCAGGCTTCTAAGAGCACACCCCTCTTCTGCCCCCACTCCCTCCCGTTTCCCCAGGCCTTTGTGTGTTCACACTCTATTGTCTCCTGCCAACATTCCTGCCTCCCTAAGCCAGGTAGGAAAGCAATTTAGTTGAACCCAAGCTGGCACATTTTCAGAACCTCCCTGGCCTCTGGCACATTCCCTGTGTCTGGGCAGGACCCAGAAAGCTAGAGCATTCCTTGCCCTCCTTAGTGTGGGTCCCCATGTTGGCATGCCAACAGCCCCAAATATTTAAAGCAATCATGAAAGTGAGCTCTGAGCCCCAGCCAGAGCCTTGAAAGGAATTAGGCTAAAATCAGGGCAAAGGAAGAGGTGAGGCCAAATAAAAAATGCCAGGAAAGGCGCTGCCCAGCATGGTCAGAGCCCACAGCTGCCTCACCAGCCTCATTCATGTGCAGCCAGGCACTGTGGCTGCAAAGCTCAATGGACTGCCATCCTGCCCTCCAGGGGCTCCCTGTTCCTCTTGGAAGTTCCACAAATAAGCAGTGACAGGACAGTAGTTGAAGTCCAGGGCTTTCTACTCCAGTAAAGAGTTAGTCTTTGTGGTAGTTACATAATCTGGTGCCAATTTGAGACTATAGGGAGTGAAGGGGTGGAGTTTAGCCTGCCAGTCAGGCCGCAGTTTGAAGACCTCTTTGGAGGAGCTTCGGAGATAAATAGCCCACTGGAGGCTGGACACACACACTCTCTGCTTGGTGTTCCTGATGACAAGGCACATGGATCTATGCTAGAGCCCTGGAGCTGGAGGACCCACGTAGAGACCCACGCCAGTGCTGAGATGCTTACACCACCACTGGATCCACAAGACTTTCTACCCACTGGCCTGTGAACTTCCTGCATTTGGTGTCATTGCACGTGTTGCTGAGTCTGAAGAGGAATTTATAGATTGGTATCAGACATATGGGTTAATATCAGACGTATGGACTCGATCTGGACTAGGCTGAGATGTTTCCGCAATATCCAATTGCTCTTATATCTAAGGCTCTTTCTTATACATATATGAATGTCTGGATTTTGTTCCTCTAGTCGATCCAGACTGACACAGTCTCAGAAACTCACAGGGGCAGCCCGACTCTGTCCCATAGGGTCGCCAGGAGGCTTCAGAGACTCCGTGGCAGTGAGTTCGGTCCAGAAGAGTTGCGACCAAAGATATGGTGGGGCTTCAGGAGGGTAGGCATCTCCCCTCCAGGGGGCGCTCACTGAGGCATCTGCCAGAGCTGTGGCCAAGGGAAAGGTAGTCACCAGGCACAGAAGACAGGTGATGTGCCTGCCAGGCTGAGGCAAAAGCACAGAAACATGCATCGGGTGTGCCGAGGAACACAGTGCTCAGACACGACTGCTTTGTAAAATACCCAAACCCAGGTCATCAGGCTTATGCACGTGCAGACCAAACATTGGTAGGTCAACCCTTCTGGAAGGCTCTAGGGGAGGAAGCCAGGGGCATCTGCATCGGTCAAATTGACAATCTAGGACACCCCATGGGGTCAGCAACACATCAACAATTGACCTGATGGCCCTAAACATTAACCCCAATGCACAGGTCACAGAGTGCCACCTGTGTCCCAGTGCTGTGATTGAAGATGTAGAAAGAAAGAGCTAGACACTTTAGATGATATGAAGGCAGGCGCCTCTAGAAGCTTCTTTGACTGCCAGCCATGCTTCGGGGTATATAAGGGAGGGTGATGGAAGGTGCCTGCCCAAACAACAGCACCTTCACAATGATCAACTCAAAGAGATGGAAGACAGTCCGTTTTGGCAGGCTTGGAGAGTTGGCGGTACCCCAGGCACGTGACACAGAGGAAGGTGCCAGCATGAGAAGCAGATGCCTACATGAATTATGATCAAAGGTTCTCGGGACTTCCAGGTGACCAGGGGGAGGTGGGAGAGATGGGTAGGCTCTTGCTGCATCATGCAGGAGGGCTTTGAAGACTTCACAGCACGGGGCGGAGATGAATGTGGACCTTAACCAGTGAAGCTGAGGAAGGCACAGGAGGACACATCTGACCTCCTCCAGCTTCCCTGTTGCCAGGAGGCATCCTTTTTGATGCAGACACCAACAGCTCCTCCCACAGCTCGCTACTTCTATGCTGGGTTCGATCACTCATTGCAATGGCCAACAGCACTCACAGCCAACACTCATAATTAAGGGGGTTTGCTAAGGACGTTAACAGGTTACCACAAGTTGGGATCAGTAAACAGTAAGGATACAGTCTTTGGTCCACAGCAGCACCTCTCCTCATTCAGCCACCAAGTCTTTCTCCAGTGCTCAGCCTCTCTTTCAGCCACGTGGTCCCTTGGTCTCTGCCTCCATCACCAGGAAGCCCTCCTGTAGCTCTGCCTCACTGCCCCACAGGCTCTGCTCTGTTCTTGGCCTGGCACTTTTGCCCTGTCTCTGAGTCCTGCTGCCATGGTCTCCACCATTCAGCCAGAGATCTTGGCCGTCTCTTCTTCTGAAGGTCCTGAGATTTCTCCCAGATGGCTCCTATACACAGAGGAATTTTGATAGATGTGTGGGTTTTGTCTTTCAGCAGACTTTTCCTCCAAGGAAACAAAAGAGTGACTAGGCTCACACCCTCTACTACAATCAAGACTGAATCCTGTTCGTCAGCATGAACTCCTTCCAAAGTGGGATTACAGCCAGAGCCATAAAAAACAAAAGCCAAGTCAATGCCAATGACTCACAGCGACCCTTTGGGACAGGGTAACACTGCCCCTGTGAGCTTCCAAGACTGTTACTGTTAAGGGGACTGGAAAGCCTCATCTTAGTCCCGAAGAGAAGCTTGTGGTTTTGAACTGCTGACTTTATGGAACTCAGCAGTAACTTGTAACTTGTAACTAACTTGTAACTACTACGCCACCAGGGCTCCTAGATCCAGAATGATCATCATCACATAAGGAATTATGGCTCGGAAGGCCATATTAATTTACTAATTAATTTATAAAATTTAATATAAATGACAGTCTACAAAGCATTGTTCAGCAATTTATTCTTTTTTAGACATACTTATAGTTATAACAAAAACTTTTTTGTAATCCCAGTTTATATATATCCATATACATATAAAACTAGGACTCTATATTAATTTATTTCTTGACCTTCTAAAGTGTCTGAGTGAGAGCTATCATTATTACCAACTGTAATGATGCCTTAAGTCACAGTCTGCAGGCATTACAAGCACACACTATAGTTTTCATTACTTCTGCTCTTTTCATAGTCACTGATTTTGTCAAAGTTTCTGGTGTTTATCTACAATATTGTGGTAATGTGTATTTGGGAACCTATATTATCAACTTTTTGGAGAAAGTTTTAGCAGGACCAAGACAAAGACAATTCATACAGACGAAGGAGACCATCAGCATGAAGCCTCTATGGGGTCCTAGGGTTTACAGAAAACCAGCGACTTAAATAGAACATGGGAGCGCAAGGGAAATGGTCATGAAACTATGACTGGTGGCAATCTATACGTCACAGTTCCAGGCGGAACTACAAGAGCAAGAATGGGACCATGATGGGGACACACACGTTACACTAGACAGAAGAGCTGACAAGATTAGTTCAGGGCAGTGAGGGTATGACTCATGACTGGGCAACCCTAGTCCTCCAATTTCCATCAAGGACACACCTAGGCTGGCGAGGGGAGTGGTGGTAATCCACTTTAAAACGCACTCTGCCTGAGGATAAAGGTTTTCCCATTGTTCTCAATGATCAGAAAGAATTCAGTGCAGGCGTCCTCCACCTGCAGACTCAGAAATGGACTTAGGACTTTCACTGGGATCCATGGCCTTCCACAAATTTAAATGCTAGTACAATAGCAAACATTACAAAGAATTCTGTATGGCATGGTACAGGAGGAGGCCTGTGCGTGACGGGGAATGAGATCTTGGGCTATCACACTGGGTCACACCAACTCCAGTGACACCACTGGGTAGAGATTATTTTTCACTTGAACCTTGGGGTTCTTGGTTGTCACAGGGAAGCCTCTTTGGGGCAAAAATAGCAAAATGAGAGTGGCATGGACAAATTATAACCAGGTGCTAATATATATATTTCCTAGCTGTGTTACATCAGGTTGACTAGAGAACCAAATCCAGAGACACTCATAAATGTATAAGAAAGAGTATCAAGGAATAAATGTATATCCAGGAAACATCCCAGCCAGTTCAAATCAAGTCCATAAGTCCAATAATAGCCCGTAAGTGCGATACTAGTCCTTAAGTCCCTGTTCAGACTCACGCAACACATGCAATGATACAAAATGCAGGAAGATCACAGGCCAGTGGGTGCAAAGTCTTGTAGGTCCAGTGGCAGTGGAAGCATCTACAGGGCTCTCGCAGGTCTCAGAGTGGCTCCTTATGGCTTGTCAATAGGAAGGTGAAGCAGAGAGAGAGTGTGTGGTCCGCCTCCAGGTAGAAAGAGGAAGTGACCCGCCTAGAAGAGTTGGGACCTGATAGACAGGCTAACTCTGCCCATATGTTCCTAAGGGAGCCAGGTTGGCACAAGAAACCTAATTATCACTCTAGCGAAGGCATCTGCTAATAATTGTGGCATGCAAAACCACTGTATTTCTTTATTTTAACAGTTCAAACACTTCCTAAGGGAGCATTGGTGATCTAGTGGTAGAATTCTTGCCTTCCATGCCAGAGATCTGGATTGGGTTCCCAGCCTTTTTTGTGTGGCACCTCAGGTGTAGCCTCCATTCATCTGTCAGTGGTGTTTTGTTATGTTACTAAGCAAGTTTCAGCAGAACTTCCAGAAGATAGACTAGGAAGGCAGGCCTGGGACTCTGCTTCTGAGAACCAGTCATAGAAAAGTCCTATGGATCACCATGGTCCAACCCACAACAGATTAGAGTGTCGGGCCAGGCAGGGTTTTCATTTGGGGTGTGTGTGTGTGTGTGTGTGTGTGTTGGGGTGTGGGGGTGTGGATATTGAACACATGGGAGTCCATGACCTAGGAGAGCCTTAGAGACACAAAAAAGAATCAAGTCTGCAGGGAGCATCAGTATCTAAGTAAAGCTAATTCGTGGCTGGCCCTTCCTTGGCTAGAAGAAGCCTGAGGACCCCCTAGCCCTAAGAGTGATCTCCCCAGATGGTTTGGAACTAGATAGCAACAGTGCAACGGATGGGCTCCTTTCTTGCCACAATGGTGGCTTGGAGGTGCTGTGGCGAGTTATGCACAGAGCTGCTGGCTGGAAGGTCAGCCATTTAAACCCTCCAGTTGCTCCACAGGAGAAAGATGAGGCTTTCTGCTTCTGTAAAGATTTACAGTCTCAAAACGCCCAAGGGCTAGTTCCACTTTGTCCTACAGGGAAACCAGGAGTCAGACTGGACTTGACGGTCATGGTTGTTTTTGTTGTGGTGGTAGTGGTAGTTTTGTTTTGTTTTTAGAGAGATTAGAACACAAAACTTAAAACAAAGAAAAGCCATCATCAGCTTTCTGCTCTATGACTCTCTTATGCACTAAACCCTTTGCAGAGGCCAGATCGGGAGAGCAGACTTGTGAAACAAAACTGACCCTCAACGGAACTCAATTCTCTCATGAAACGGGGCTGACTCATGAAGATGGGTTAGTTACTAGGTTAGCAGTTACTTGTTTCCCGGCGCTTGAATTCCTTAATCATTAAGGGCAAGAGTCAAAAATAGAGACTTAGGGTTTGGTTAAACTAAAATTGGCCTAGAAGAGGGGAGGGGGGAGAAGAGAAGGGAGTTTCAAGAGTTGCCATCCATCGACCCCTGATGCAGGTACTGGGAAGACCCAAGTCCGCCTGGAATCCACCATCAGCATGCAAATCACTGAAAATATTGAAGGAATCAGGTTCCAGGTTGCAGTATGGTGGGTGTGGATATGGTCAAAAGGCCTCTTGAAACTTGCAGTTCTGTGGAGAGCAGACTTGGAAGCCGGTACAAGCTACAAGGACAAACAGAAAGCTGGCCCAAGGTGGAGCTATTATCCGCTGCTGCCTCCCAGTTGGCCTCTGATTGGTGGCGCTCCCATACACAATCGAACACAGTGCTACCTGGTCCTGCACTGATGGTTCCAAGAACGGTCTGGAATAGACCAAGTGGACCCTTGTCATCCACTGAGTTTTGTCTGCCCAATCAGGTCTGCTGAAGCCCGCTGAGCAACTTAGCAAGATGCCAGCCTCCACTTGGAGAGGTGTTCAGGCTGCGCATGAGATGCACTGGCTGCGAGTCAAAGCTGCCTCCGTCCAACGTGGAGGGCAGGAATTCTGTCAGGAGACCACCACCACCCTAAAAGAAGGAGGGCTTTCTGAAGGCGAGGAGCTCTGGCAGTGCAGCGGCTTGAACTGCGACAGTGGAGGCACGGAGCTGTTCATCCACAAGGTCAGCGGTTTGAACCCACCATTCTCTTCCAGAGAGAACGACGAGGCTGTCGCTCCCGTAAAGACTGGAAGTCTCGGGAACCAGCCAGGGTAATTCTACTCAGTCACTAGGGTCACTCGGAGCCGGAAGGGACTGAAGGTCAGTGCGGCTGGTTTGGTTTGGGCTCTGAAGGAGCCTTTCTGGGAGTTGAGCGCAGAAAGAGGACCGAGTACTCCAAGGACAGCGGAAAGCCCCTTTGTCCCAGGGAATGTGTGAGCCAGAAACTCAAGAAGTTTCCAGATGGTAGGCAGGAAGTCTGCAATAAAGAAGGGGGGCTGTTGGCAGCACCTGACCAGGTGTGTGTGTGTGTGTGTGTGTGTGTGTGTGTCCTGGGATTTTCCTGGTGAGAATGACTTGTTCAGACATCTGGTGAGGAGCAGTCAGGTTAGCAGGGCCGAGTTCACAGGAAGGGGGGTGGGAACACGCCGGAGGAGCTGGGCCGGCACCTTCCACCCAGACACGGGGAGCTGCACAAAGAGGCCTGCCGGATTTGCTGTCAGACCCATGGTGTCACGTTTCAATCCAGCATTACCCACACATCTCATATTTCTATTTTATCCTGTCCACACTTCCTTCCAGCGAGCGAGGCTCACCATCTGCACTCTGTCAGGCCAGAAAAAGAAAAGCCGAGAAGAAATTGTACCATAGTGCCTTGAAATGGGTCCAATATGCCTGGGACATGATTGGAGACATGTGTGTCCTTAGTCATAGGATGGGATCTCAAAAAGTTCATGGAAAAACGGAATGAGGAGAGCATGGGGTTTTCCCGTGAACTTTTTAAAGCCCTTTCGGATGTATACGTATGAACAGTCTGTTTGTTTCCAAGCAGGAAGTTTCACGTTTGGCTGAGAGGCAGATACAGGAAGGAGCCATGTAGGGGCCCTTCTCCCGGCTCTTTGAGCTGCGCTGCGCTATCCTGCTCTTAAATCACTTCACTCTCAGGTTGCTGCAAACAATTCTGGTGTGCTGGCAGGTTACACAGCTCAGCCCGACCCCCCCAAGCACCCAGGTCTGAGGAAGAACTGAATCAGACCCCAAGGAGGCAACTTAAGTGACAGGGCAGGAGGTGATGGCCCACCCTGCCCACTTTCTCTCACCTTGGCCCCTGCCTATGTGTCCCCCAGACCCCTCAAGAGTAGGGGCGCATCTTGAGTAAGTAACATAAACCTTTCAAACCTCACTTCTTTCATATGGAAACCTGATGCTGCAGGTGAACATTGGACTGCTTCCCCTTTCCTGGTTTAAGAGCATCCCTAAACCATTAGCAAGTTCAAGAGGATTGCTTTACTACAGGGGAAGCACTGTTGCAAACTAAATCTCAACAAACTAGGTTACATTTCCAATATTCAATGAACAACAGGCTAATTCTTCCACCAACTTCTACCAATACCATGAAAGCTTACCAGGAGCCGGGAGAGAAGTTAAGACGAAGTGAATGCGCTAGGTGGAAAATTGTTTTAAAATGGGAAGGACTTCCTTGGGAGCCAGGGAGTGTGTGTGGTGATATTATGAGACCTTGCCTTTCCTCCACCCCTGCTCAAAGGCACAAGAAACTCCTTGAAAGGGAGAGGACACTTGTGCAGGAAGCACCCTATGCGGGCCTAACAGGGCTGAGTGCTCTTTCCCTGAGGAAGCACCCTATGCGGGCCTAACAGGGCTGAGTGCTCTTTCCCTGAGGAAGCACCCTATGCAGGCCTAACAGGGCTGAGTGCTCTTTCCCCAAGGAAGCACCCTATGCGGGCCTGACAGGGCTGAGTGCTCTTTCCCTGAGGAAGCACCCTATGCGGGCCTGACAGGGCTGAGTGCTCTTTCCCTGAGGAAGCACCCTATGCGGGTCTAACAGGGCTGAGTGCTTTTTCCCTGAGGAAGCACCCTATGCGGGTCTAACAGGGCTGTGTGCTCTTTCCCCGAGGAAGCACCCTATGCCGGGCTAACAGGGCTGAGTGCTCTTTCCCGACCCTGCCTAGACCATTCCACATTCCACCAAGACACATCTGCGCATGCTTTCTCAGTGCCTGAACCCTCCTACCCCAACCCCACACCTCATTAGCACCTGGGGAACACCTGCTCAAGCTTCAAGAGTTACTCAAAACCCGCTTCCTCTGGAAAGATCCTCAATCACTATGTTGTGTTATCGGGTCAACTTTAACTCTTAGTAACAATGTGGGAGAGTAGAGCTGTTCCCTGGGCACCACTTTTGTTCTCCCATGGAGCCTCTTATGGATTCGAACAGCTGACCTTAGGGTAGCAGATGAGTGCTTAGCCTCTTCACCACCACGCCTCCTTCCAATCACGGCCTCAAAAAGAGAATCTCATTGCCACAGAGTCTGTGCCCACTCACAGCAAGCAGGGTAGAACTGCCCCTGTGAGTTTCCAAGACCGCACCTCTTTCTGGGAGTAGAAAGCCCTGTCTTTCTTCCAAGAAGCAGCTGATGGTTTCAAACCCTCTTTCGCCAGAATGAATCCCTGAGCTCTCAGGGGCACTTTCCAACACCAGAGGGGTGAAGTTCGGGCTCTGCATCGAGCCAGGCTTGGGTGTGAATCTCTACTCTCTGCTTACCAGAGGACAGTACTGGGCAAGTACTTTAACTTCTCCCTGTCTCCGTGCCCCACACTCACCAAGTGGGGGTGACAGTAACCCCCGCCTCTCGGAGTCCTATCAGTTTAAACAGTACTAACATGTCAAGGACAGATTGAGGACAGGACCTGCTGGCATTTCATAAGCAGGGAGATGCTATTGCCTCTCGAAGGGCCCTATTCCTGGTGATTGCTATGATTTATGGTTGTTGAGGTTTGAACCTTATTTCTCTCCTGGGGAGACTCTGCTCTCATTGGCAAGAACTGTGTCAAATTCAACTTTACTCTCCCAGTACACCCAGACCGAGCTGTGAGTGTGAGTTAAAGTGAACTGGATGGAAAAATCACATGAGCCGATTCTAGCCAAGAGCAAAAGGCTGTAGCTGTTTTTAAATAACTTATGGTGATTGAAATAGCCCTGGTGACACAGTGGGTTAAGCATTGAGCTTCTAACTGCAAGGCTGGCTCTTCAAATCTACTGGATACTGAAGGAGAAAGATGAAGCTGTCTGCTGTCGTAAAGATTCACAGTTTCTTGTGGAAATGGAGGTTGTTGGCCCTCGGCTGGGACCCCTGACTTAGTGGGTGCCCAATGAAAGGAGACCTAGAGCCACCATGCATTTATTACCTCAATGCTCCTCTTGAATTAACGTGACAGGTTTTCATCTGAGAGTCCAGGCTCTGCCCTTATATGTAATGATACAGGAAAATTTCCCCTGGCACCAACCCCCATGCTCAATGTAAACAGAGCTCAATCAATTAAGAAATCAATCTGTACAAAGCAACACCTCATTAAACAATCAATGAATGCAGGAGCGGGGAGGGAACTGACTGTGATGATGTATATGAAACTCTTTTTAAAAGTGATTTAACTATGGAAGTATATGATATGTGAATATTATATCAAGAAAACTATTTTTAAAAAAGAGCTACAGTCTCAGAAACCCTAGGGAGCAGTTCTATTCTCTCCCGTCGTGTCATCATGAGGCGGAATTGGTGTGGCTTTTGTTAGTTTCATTTGTTTGTTGGTTATTAGCTGCTGTTGAGTTGACCCTGCCTCACGCACAACCGACCCTATTGCTGCCCCGTCCTCCAGCATCCCCACAACCAGCTGTTGTGAGCCATAGGAGTATCATTAATGAAAACGTGCACAATTGTAGGCAATTGGTTACCTTCACCGAGTTGGACAGACATCCTCACTCACTCACCTTCTCCCAGTTATTCCACCAGCACTAACTTAAGCTCATTGCCCCCTAGGTTACTCATCCAGCCTTTCGAGATGCTGTTGACAGTGATCCATAGCTTTTCACTGGCTGATTTTTGGAAGTAAATTGCCAGGTCTTCCTGGACATCTCTGCTGAAACCTGCTCAGTATGATGGCACCACATGAGCCTCTGCTGACAGAGGGGTGGTGGTGATGCAGGTGGTGCATTGACTGGGAACAGAATCTCGGTCTCCTGCATAGCAGGGGAGAACTTTACCACTGAACCATATGGCCCCTCAGTATCATTACTGGTGTTTGTATAAATGGTAAAAGCAATAATATCATCCTCTATGGAAGACTTCACACAGTCCATGTGATGTTCATTCAGTGCTTATAAAGATCCTGTGCTGTAGGCATTATTATCCCTTTTTGTGGATCAAAACACCAAGGGACAGAGAAGTTAAAGGCGCCACCAAAAGTCATATGCCAAGTGTATGTAGCTGAGCTGGAATTTGGCCCCAAGCCTATTTGACTCTTACGCTCACACCCTATGACAGGAGTGTAGCAGCTATATCTCCTTTGGTGTGAAACACCCATTTTGTATGACTGGCCTCAAGCGGGGCGGGCAAGTGGAGCCGAGGAATGAGCAGGGCTCACACCCCACCATGCGATAGGCAGCCTCCACCCTGGCCACCGGGCAGAGGTCAGCTCAGCAAGTTCTTTCTGGGGGACCTCAGGCAATTTCCTCTCCCCCTCAAGACATCAGTCCCCTCATTAAGTTCAATTCAGAGATGACTCGGCTGTCAGAGCCCCAGTCTGCCTCAAACAGAATCAAATCCAGGCCTTTTGTGCTGAGCTGGCTCTCACGAATGCCAACCCCAGGGGGTGCAGAGAACCGCTTTGCACATGGGGTGCTGGGCCCGGCTCTCTCAGAGGCAGAGGGCCCAGCCTGTCCTTCTGAGATGCTCTGGGTGGGTTTGAGCAAGCAGCCTTTTAGTTCCTAACTATTTGCACCACCGGGGCTGCTTCCATCTGCCCCCATGTAGCTGGAAAAAAGACCTTCTCTGTCAGAAGCCTTAATAACACCTTTGCCTCTCCGTGGTCCCCTCCCATCTCCCCCCACCACCCCGGGATGACGGGGAAAGGACCGGTTTCCCTTTCTTTTCTTTTTTTTAAATCATTTTACTGGGGGCTCGTACAACTCTTATCACAATCCATACATACATCCATTGTGTCAAGCACATTTGTATATTTGTTGCCCTCATCATTCTCAAAACATTTGCTTTCAACTTGAGCCCCTGGTATCAGCTCCTCATTTTTCCCCTCCCCGCTGATAATTTATAAATAATTATTTTTCCATGTCTTACACTCACCGATGTCTCCCCTCACCCATTTTTCTGTTGACCATTCCCCTGGGAGTGGGTTATAGGTAGATCCTTGTAATCGGTTGCCCCTTTCTACCCCACCTTCCCTCCACCCTCCCAGTATCGCCACTCTCACCACTGGCCCTGAAAGAATGATCCGTCCTGGATTCCCCATGTTTCCAGTTCTTCCCTGTACCAGAGTACATCCTCCAGTCTAGCTGGATTTGTAAGTTAGAATTGGGATCATGATATCATGATAGGGGGGCAGGGAGGAAGCATTTAAGAACTAGAGGAAAGTTGTATGTTTCATTGTTGCTACACTGCACCCTGACTGGCTCGTCCCCACTCCATGATGCTTCTGTAAGGGGATGTCCAGTTGCCTACAGATGGGCTTTGGGTCTCTACTCCACACGCCCTCTCATTCATAATGATATGATTTTTTTGTTCTTTGATGCCTGATACCTGATCCCACTGACACCTCATGATCACACAGGCTGGTGTGCTTCTTCCATGTGGTCTTTGTTGGTTCTGAGCTGGATGGCCGCTTATTTACCTTCAAGTTTTTAAGACCCCAGCTATATCTTTTGATAGCTGGACACCATCAGCTTTCTTCACCACATTTGCTTATGCACCCATTGGTCTTCAGCGATCCTGTTGGGAAGGTGAACATCATGGAATGCCAGTTTAATAGAACAAAATATTCTTGCATTGAGGGCGTACTTAAGTGATGGTCCAATGCCCATCTGCTACCTTAACACTAGACCTATAAATATAGGCACATAGATTTATTTCCCCATCATCATATATAAATATATCTACATATGTACATGCCTGTATTTAGACCTCTATAACTACCCTTTGCCTCCTAGTTCTTCCTTTATTTCCTTTTCTGGTTTCCCTTTCTGTGGCATTCCTTGACCTTCCTTATTCAAAGCCCTACTTTCATATGAAAATGAAGTGGGCCAGGCACACCTTAATCCTCAATCCCCATGGCCATGTTTTCACCTGTGCTGCTAAACACACCTGTGGGCCAGGTGTCACATATAGGTTTTACAGATAAGGACATTCGGGCTCTGAGGGTTTTCTTGCAATCAAAGGGCCTGGTCATGGGTAGGACTAGGCCTTGAAAGCTGGTCTTGCTCATTCTACATCCTATTTTGCTGTTGTTAAATGCTGTCAAGTGAGTTCCAGCTTGTAGGGACCCGATGTACAGCAGAGCAAAACAGTACCTGTCCTCTGTCACCTTCCCCATTGTTTTTGTGTTTGAGCCCATTGTTGCAGAGCCATCTCTGCCAAGGTCTCTTTCTCTTTTTCACTTCTCTTCCCTTTTACCAAGCATAATGACCTTTTCCGGGAATGCTGGTGACATAGTGGTTACACATTGGGCTGTGATCCACATGGTTAGCAGTTCAAAACCACCAGCACCTCCTGGGGAGAAAGACTGGGCTTTGTGCTCCCATAAACAGTCACCATCTTGGAAACCCACAGGGAGTCGCTATGAGTCATGAGTTAGTTAAAAGTTTATTGTGTCAATCTGGCCGATAAACACATGTGGGGTTAATTGAAGGGCGGAGAGATAAATGGCTCAGTGAGCCTCACCTTTCTAGTTCTCGGGTCTCTTGCTTTCTGATGGTCCGACCAGGGTGCAGCTGCCTGCTTTAGCTGGCAAGGCTCACTTCCTGCAAGACATCACTGAAGAGAAGCCTCATGGGCCTACCCCAATGCAGCCCTAGGTGCTGGAGCACCTGTGTGGAGACCGCTGCCAGTGCTGCGATGTTTACACATTCACTGATTAGGCTTTCCCCCTTCAGTTGGCGTCATTGTGTATGTTCTGTGAGATGGAGGAGGACTTTGTAGATTGGCGTCAGACATATGGGTTAATGTTGGACTTGTGGGTTTGGGCAGCACTGAGTTGGGATGTTTTATTGATGTGCACTTACCCTTTATATAAAACTCTCTCTTTTACATGAGATTCTGTGGATTTGTTTCTCTAGAGTACTCAGACTAACAAAAGTCACCATTGACTCAATGGCAGTAACTGAGAGCAGACTGGTCTCTTCTGATAGTAAGTCCAAAGTACATCCACAAAGTCTTGCCATTCTCACTTCCAAGGAGCATTCTAGTAGTACCACCTCCAAGATAGATCTGTTCCACACTGCGATTCAAATGCATCGATTCTTCTTTGATCTTCCTTATCCAATGCCCTACTTTCATATGCTATGAAGTGGGCCAGGCACACTTCAAACCTCACAGTAAGTAGTCCTCAACCTTGCTCTTCCATGCTTTAGAGTTCACCAGTGCAGCAGATTTACCCAATGCGATACGTTGTTTGATTTCTTGGCTGCTGCTTTGATTGTGGATCCAGGCAAGATGCAATTCTTGACCACGTCAAACTTTTCTCCGTTTATCATGATGCTATTCCCTATTGGCCCAGTTGTGAGGATTTTGGTTTTCTTTACATTGAGTTATGTAATCCCTACTGAAGACAGCAATCCTAGATTTAAATTTTCAAATCCTATAACCTTGAAAAATAGATCTGTCCCTCCACCACGGAAGAGTAGGAAACCTGTGTGGGTGCAGAGTGAACCCAACTCATTGCCATTGAATCAATTCTAACTCATGGTGACCCCAGCGGGCAGGGCAGAACACCCCTGTGGGTTCTCTTTACGGGAGTAGGAAACCTCATCTCTCTCCCACAGAGTGATCGGTGGTTTCATACTGCTGACCTTGCAGTTAGAGCCCAACTTGTAACCACTTACTACCAGAGCTCCTTGGGCCCCCACTTAACAGGAGAAAGAGCACTCCATCAGCATTCGGCAAATTTTCTGGACCCTGTTCTGCCTTCAGTGAGCCACAGCATCCTGGGTAAAGCCTCTTTCTCTCTGGGTCTGTTTCCCCCACTACGAAGTTGTGGTGGAGAGACTGGGCAAAGTGGTTTCAAAGGACCACCCATCTTCAGTGCTTTGCTGGGAGCTTGCTTCACAGATGCTGTGCTGCCCTGAGTTGTAAAACCCAGTCCTGGTACTTAAGTGGGAACCTTCAAAAGAGTCGCCTACAAGAAGAGTCTGTGGAAAGGAAAGCCTGGTGCGGGAGGGGGGAGGTTTAGCAGACCAGCTTCTTTCTCCGTGTGTCCCTCTGTGAAAGACTAGAGTGCAACCGAGCCAGGGAGGAAAGGGTGTTCTTGCACTTGGGGACTACTGGATGTGTACCTCAATAGAAAAGGATGCTTCGGGGTCTTTTGATGTTCATATAGAAAGAAGACTTCATTAGGTTTTGACTTCATGACTTTCTAGGAATGCCCCTCAAAAACTGGGGGTAGGAAATTTCTAGCTAGCTTCTTGCTTTCAATATAAAGAATTATTATTGCAGGGAACCCAAGAGGAAAGCGAATTTTGGGAATAATGAGGGCAACAAATGTATAGATGTGCTTTACACAATTGATCTATGTATTGTGATGAATTGTAT
>NW_022103899.1:42680885-42686662 GCF_000313985.2 Echinops telfairi | reverse complement strand
ATGAGGGCAACAAATGTATAGATGTGCTTTACACAATTGATCTATGTATTGTGATGAATTGTATGAGCCCCAATAAATTGATTAAAAAAAATAAAGAATTATTATTGCATTATTTTTTAACCCCTTCTTGAAGGGAGATGAATCTACTTAGTGAGATGTATTGGGAGTTAAACTCTTTGAAAAAGAACTGAAATAAAAAAATAAACAAATAAAATTTTAAAGAAATTTTTGAAAAGAACTGAAATACTTAGTTGTATACAGTCTGCTACACCTTTCTCAGAAAGAAAGAAAAAAATAATAAGTTTTTAAAGGAATCCAAATGCATTTGACTCTTCAGGATTAAGCCTAAACACTTTTACTTGGAATTTTGTGATAGGGCTATGAATTCTATTTCCTCTTAGCCAAGAAAATAAATAAAGAAAAACAATATCAAACTAAGAGATTAAATCTGACAACTTCTTTTGGGTCCAACCTACAAATCTTCCTTGGGGCGTCCACATTAGGTAGAGCTCCTCGTGTCTTCCCTCTTGGTTCCTATAACGTTTTGTGAAGCATGGCCAATGGGAGTTAGCCCTTTGGTTTTATGAAACTTTAGTTTTCATTCCTCCAAGATGAACAAATTGTTTTAGAAATAAATAGTCGTTTTATTACAATTTGTTTTAAGCAGCCTTAATAAAACTCAGAGTATCACGCTGTGGACTCAAACCACACATCTACATATATTTATTTCTTAAATGAACTAGAGGTTTTGTTTGATTTTTAAATGGAAACTAAGAAAAACAAAAAAACAAACTCACTGCCAGTGAGTTCATTCCTACTCACAGTGACCCTATAAGGCAGAGGAAAGCTGCCCCTGGGGGTCTCAGAGACTGCAGATCTTCACAGAAAGAGAACACGTCTCGTTTTCTCCTGCAGAGCAGGAAGTTTCTTCTTTCTACTGCAGCAGCCAGACCTTGTGGCCAGCAGTGTCACTCATAGCTCACTATGCCAAGAGCGTTTCTTTAACTAGAGATGTTATAAGGAGTCCTGGTGAGCAATGGGTTAGGTTTGGGGGCTGCTGGCTGAAACGTTGGCGGTTCAAACCTACCAGTAGTTTTCCTAAAGATGAGGCTGTCTGCTCCAGTTAAGATTTAATGGCCTGTCTTAAAAGAAGCGGCCATCTAAGTGATTGATCAACTAAGTCCACATGGAAGAAGCACACTAGCCTTCGTGATCCAAGGACTGTGAATAATCAAATCCAGATCTGAAGGAGAAAATGGTATCAGACCTTAAATTGCGATCACCTGGTTTGCAGAAGCCTAAGGTGGACAGTGGAAGCCCAAAGTCCATTTGCAGGGTCTACACGTGGATTAAGCCTCCAGTGAATCCCCTCTGAACAGAGTCCAGGAATATGAATAGCCTTCTATCAGACAGAGAGCATTATTAATTCAACTGTGGCAGATGTAGTTAGGCCACTTGATCTCTCTTTCGGCTCGTTTTAACGTTGTTTCAGTTTTTACTATTATCCGCTCTCTTTTCAGTTGAGGTTTTGCTGTGTTTTGTCTAGTCATTGTTGTTGGGGTTTTTTGTTTACTTGCTTGCTTCTTGTTTGTGTTTTGTGTGGTTTTCCTGTAAAAGAAATCCAAGACAGACAAATCTCTAGGACCAGTAATTGGATTGATAATTTCCTGAAGTCCTGGCAGGGGGATGGGCGGAAATGGGGAACTAGCAACACAAGGGGTATGAGAAGAAAAGGTTCAGAAATTGACTGTAGTGAGAATTGCACAACTCTTCTTAACATGATTGCGCTATTAAATTGCGTGACTTGTGAATTGCATATCAATAATATCATTCAAACAACAAAACAACAAAGAAAGCCCTCTCTAGGGGACTCTGCGTTGAAATCCATTTGCTGGCAGTGGTGGGTTTCGAGATGTTACCTGTTGTTGTCAGCGTTAGGTGCCATCCAATCAGTTCCCACTCCTACCGACCCCACATCAGACAGAGCGAACATGCCCGTCCTGCGCGTCCTCACCCTTGCTCTTGGGCTGGAGCCCTTGCTGCAGCCACTCTGGTGTACACACATACTGTCTTCCCTTCCTGCTTCCCTCCTGCTGTGGAATTCTGCTGGAGCTTTGATTGCTCTTGAACTTTTGGAGTCTGCCATGAAAACAGGACACATGACAATGCCTGAAAACGATAAGGGGGGTGGGGACCGGGGAGCCGAAGGAGAGCAGAGACCCCAAGGACTGAAAGCATGTGGGCAAAATATGGGACAAGACCAAAAAAGGTGAGAAAGAAAGATCTTTCTTCAAGGTCTTTGAAGGAGTGAGGTTACCTGGTAGACTGGCATGCAAGTTGTCAAGGAGCTAAAAACTTTAAAAGAAGATGCTGGAAATATGCAACCCTGAGAGCTCTCAGTGACTTAACCCCTCCACCCCACCCCGAAGGGGACGAATGACAGAGATGCGGGTGAAGGAGACAATGGACAGCATAAGATATGAAATAATAACAATATATCATTGATTAAGGATTCACGAGGGTGGAGGAGGGAAGGGGAAACAAGAGGAGCTTAGACCAAGGGCTCAAGTAGAAAACGTTTTGGAAATGATGATGGCAGCATATGTATGACTATGCTTGATACAATTGTTGTATGGAATGTTTTAAGAGCCGTAAGAGCCCCAGTAAATTGATTTTTTCCTTTATAAATGGTGTGTCTCGACACCACAGTAACCCAGGACTTCAGGGCTTGGTCCCTAATCCACGTCCAGGAAGAGCAGTCCGAGCTCCTTAGGGAAGTGGTGGCTTTGAGGGCTGGAAGAGAAATCTGTGAGATGAATCTGGAGCATCTTGTAGTACCAGAAAGTGAGGAAGTGATCAAATTCCACCTTTCTTGCAAAGAAAAGAACGCTTACATGGATATGCCAAAGAAGCAGAAAAGCCAATTAAAAGAACCCCTAATGGCCAAAGTTGGGACAATTTTAGCAACAAAACAGATTAAGTAGTATTTGGATTTGGGCTCAGAATCTCCAAGTATAAAATAAATATGCACAAGTCTATACTGCTATAAATAAACGACTGAATAAACCATTAAAGAAATAAATAACTATGGGGAAAGAGATGACTCTTCACGTAGATGACTAACAGGTTTGTGTAGTTCAGGGGTTCTTAACCTCCGTAATGCCATGACCCTTGAATACAGTGCCTCATGTGGTCGTGACCCCCCCAACCATACAATTATTTTCGTTGCTACTTCATCACTGTAATTTGGCTACTGCTATGAATCGGGCGACCCTAAGCGACCCTGTGAAGGAGTCGTTGGACCCCCAAAGGGGTCACGATCCCCAGGTTGAGAACCGCTGGTGTAGTTGCTCTGCCCTGAAAGAGCGGAGGGTAGGGGGACAAAACTAGCCACACCTTAGCTATGGGCCTTGGTCCTTAGTGACTCTCTCCCAGTAGTACAGTGTGGGAAGGGGCAAGAAGAGAAACCTGAAGGACACGCCCCCAGCCAGGTGGGCAAGGCCAAGATGAGCACCGATTCCATTGACCAATAGCACGCACCCTGAATGTGATGTGATGAAATGGAACTAACTGTTGTTAGGATGGAGAAGGGACTGGAAGAGCTTCCGTGGGCACCTTTACCCAACAAGAGAAATGGCCAGGCAAAGAAAAGGATGAGTCCAAGCTTGTTGACAGGACACATTAGGAAATCCCTAAGCTCTGGACACTTGTTCTTTGGGGGACAGCACGCCAGAGCAAACAGGTCCATACGCATGCATATTAAATATGTGTTGGCCAGACAATCTCTAGAGCGTACGTCTTAGGTTGCTTCTAAAACGGATGGTCCATGAATAACGGATTAAACTTACAGCGGCCTCTGATTCTTATTGTGTGTCTATTGCAACTCCTGCAAAGGAGAAAAACCTCAGACTGAAATTGGCCCTCGTGTGAAATTTTCAAATGTTACGTTTAATAATCAATGAAGGTGACATACGGCATTTTCATTCAACATATATGGCTTTTGACCTTGTGGTTCTCTTTCGGGATCTTCTTTTCCCCGGAACGCCAGGATTTTCTGAAATTCTGAACCTCTCCTCGGTCTGGACGCTGTCGGAAAAGGACAGCGGAGGTCGGAATTCACTTCCTCCTCCTGCCAAATCCAGCTTCATCTGCAGCCCCCAGGCGTCCCGGAGAACACAGGTGAGCGCCCACCATATGGCACTGCCTCTCCCGCCCAGACAGAGGCAGACAGTGCATGGAGGTGCTAGGAGATGAGGGGTCTACCGGACGGACGCCCACCCTCATCCTGAACTAATGTGCAGTCAAAGGGGCTGCCTGTCCCCTCCCAACCCCTGTATCAGCCCCCCTCTAAAAAAGCTCACTGCCATCCAGTTGTTGCCTACTCATCAACCCCTGCCAAGGCTTCCAGAGGTCATCTCCGGGAAGCAGAGCCCATCTTGGTGGGGAGAGGTGGGGGTGGGGGTGGGGGACCTAGAAGGCAGAGGGCAGGGAGGGAGCTTCTGACTCATGGAATGAGCTCCTGCTCTTGGCCGTGCTGTTTGCGGGAGCAGATCCCAGGTCTTTCCCGGGTGGGGTTGCTGGGTGGGTTTGAGCTGCTAAGCTCCCAGTTAGCAGCCAGGCCCTTGACCGTGGGCACCACCAGGGCTCCTTGCTCAGAGGCCAGGCCGGCAAAAGCAGGAGGAGCCTGAGTGGGCAGGCCAGGCCTCTGTCTCCACTACAGGGCGGCCGCTTCATTTGTGACTGCGGGGAGTCGGGCCGTGCACTGGAGTGCTGGTTAAGTGGTGGGAATGTATGGCCAGGGAGGCCCTGCATCCAGGCTGGCAGCCAGATGGTCAGCGAGCAAAGCTTCCTAGTCACAGAGTCACACCCTCTCTGTCCCTCCGGAGACCCAAGGGAGGGCTGAAAGGCAAGACAGAGGGTCGCCTTCTGGCTGTTTCACACGATGTGGCTGAACACGGTTCACTGGCAATGGCCCCTGGCACTACACCTCAGAGAGCAGAGGAGCCGGGGCCACACAGTCAGCCTGCGATCTCCGGGCCTGGTGTGTGCAAGTGTCCGTGCATCCGCATCGATTGCCCCCGCTTCCCCACTTAAGGAATTGCTGGACCTGCTCAGTGTTCAGCCTGTGCCCTTCAGCCCAGGCCCTGTGAGCTCCGCAAAGCACTGCCTTTAGCTTCATCCCAGTGGCGTAGTAGTCTCGTTGGGCAGCTAACTGCAAGGTCCACAGTTGGAAACCAACAGCCACTCTGTGGGGGACAGACAAGGCTTTCTACTCCCCTAAAGAGGTTCAGTCTCAGAAACCACGTTCAGTCTCAGAAACCCACGGGGGCTGTGCTCTAGAGGGTCGCTTGAGTCAGGATCCACTGGATGAGTGTGTTGAGTGAGTTTCATCCATAGTCAATGCGAGTGTAACCAACTGTCCTCAAGGGGTCTCCAGGTCCTGGCGACCCCGTGGGTGCCAGAGCAGAACTGTGCTCTGTAGTTTCCAATGACTTGGTGTCCAGGCCTTTCTTTGGAGGAGCTCTGGGTGGACTGGAACCTTCAACCTTTCAGTTTACCAAGCATATCAACCATTTGTCCATTTAGGGATGCTTGCCTCGTGGTTTTGCCACAATTGTCATTGTCCTGGCATGCTGCAGACACACCGGTTTTATAGTTGTTGTTAGGTGCCATTGAGCCGGCTCCAACCCATAGCAACCCTATGCCCAACACAACGAGGCACTGGCTGGTCCTGGGCCGTCCTCACAATGGTTCCCATGCCTGAGCCCATGGTTGCA
>NW_022103899.1:42671001-42676596 GCF_000313985.2 Echinops telfairi | reverse complement strand
ACTCTCTCTTCCTCCCCCTTCATTTGCTCCCGTGGAGCACTTACTTCTTAAAGGACATACATTTTGGTCACTCCACAACCCAGGCCAGTTGTATAATTCCCACCCTGCCTGCTTAGGAATGAAGTTCCAGCAATGTCAGCTTCCCCTCAGTCACCTCTACCCTAGATTCCGTGAGCCTCTTGTGTGGATCCACAGTTCCCAGACCACACCAGCCTGCCCGTAGGCAGTTGAGCTTACTGCTTAGTCTCTCTGCTGGAGGACAGAGGCTTGTCTCTCTCCTCTGTTTGGACCACCCAGATCAGTGGTTATCACTAACATAGCAGCGGTCAATGGAATGAACCACAAAGGATATGGGATGATGATGAGGGATGGGGGTCTGATGAATAGAATAAACTGTGTCCCTCAAGAAAATATAGTAAAGTCCTACCCCCTATACCTGTGAATGTGACCTTATTTGAACATAGGGTATTGGAAGACGCTATTGGTTGAGTGAACGTGAGGTCGTTCTGGAGTGGGGAGGGTCCGTTCTTTAGGAGCAATGTCCTAATGTTCCTGAAGTGCAGGCGTTTTACTCTGGTGCATGCATCCCAGCCAACTGACTCATTCCAAGTCAGAAGATAGAGACCTATTTGTTTAGAAAGTGTACGCCAGCGAGGAGCCCACGGCTGTGCAAGATAAACTGTCTGCGGCATCCCCATTGAAATCAGAATACATGGCGAACACGTACATACCGTTGGCTTTGGAATGTGTACTTTGGGGAGTCACATCGAGATGTTTTACATTAACTTGGGTGTCAGGGTAAGCACGGGAAACAAACAGAACTATACGGTCTGTTAAGTCTCAGGATGTCTGCTGACTAACTAGCTGCTCTTCCCCAGCAGGCAGGTAAAGAAGAGAAGCCTTGCCAGGCTCGGGCCCCTTTTAGGTGAATCGCAGCCAACCGGAGTGCTTGTGAGTCTGAGCCGTGTCGAGGGTTACAAAAATGCCGTAGAGACTACTGCACCCAGGAAAGTACCTTAGCTGACGGCATGTTATCAGGAGGGTTTTTTGGACCACACTAAGGAAGATAGCTTGGGCTACACTTATAAAAGAGGAGAGCCGGAAGGAAAGACAGGCAGACAAAGGGCAGTCCCAGGAAGGTGTATCACCAAGCTGAGAACCCTGAGGGAGGGACTCCCAGAAGTTGAGCGAGACAAGAACTTTCCCCTGGAAACTCCGGAGGGAGCGAGCATGGTCTGGCCCCACAGGGATCGGCCTGCCGGCCTGCAGAACCAGCCATGAGGGAGTGTTCCTGTTCGCAGTGGACAGCCGCCCGTCAGCTTTGTGTCTTTGGGGAAGGGATCCCTAGGACACACAGAGGGGGTTGGAAGCGAGGACCAGCCCCCTCTGATATTCTTCCCTGGAGACCTTCTCATCCAATGAGGGGCCAGAGGGACAAATGCATGGTTGCTTTCCAAAGAATGGCAGTTTGGATCATGTCCATAATCCTGGAGATTTCAGAAGTTATTTGAGGGAGTGGAAGCCAGTTGATGCTGTGGGAGGACCGTATGGTTTTGGGTACCAGTTTTGACGTCGTGGGGCAGGTGTCAGGGAGTAGTTGGCAGGAAGGACATCTTTGTTGGACAGCATATTGTCCTAGACGGCATGACATCGCCAGGATCTGCTGACCTCCTGGTAAGAAGATAGTGCTGGCCCACGCTGTTGGTCTCCAGGGCGGCTACCCGGCTGGTTTTGGCCAGGAAATGTGTGCAGGTGTGACCTGGGGCCCTTCCAGGCCAGTGGTGTAGAAGCCAACGTGTGTTCTGTCTGTGTAGGTCCTGGAATGGGGACAGTGGTGACAAGAGCTGACCCGCAGGGAATGTGGAATGTGAGCAAGGAATTACCATTTTCTGCTTCAAGCACTGACCTTTCAGAGTCGTGACGCTCACCAAAGCCGGCCTCCCTGGCTCATGTCCAGATGCTGTGTGCCCGCCCCCTTTAGGCAGTCAGGGGAAATGTTCACACACACAACGAGGCTGGTTGTGTGACCCTCTTAACGTGGGTTGCTCTGTCAGCCTCCATTTCCATGTCGGAAGTAAGGCCCAGAGCAGACACGCACATCAACTGTGCCTCTGATCAAGCACCTGCTGAAGATGAGCTCATTTTATCCTCACCACAACCCCGGAGGAGGACAGTACTGTGATGCTAGTATGACACTAAAGAAACAGAGGCCTGCAGAGGCTGGGAAAATGGCCCAAGAAAAGAAAGATACCAAGAAAAATCCATCCCGGGATGTAAACAGTCTGAGGCCGGAGCTCAGCCTCTGACCCCTGTGGTGCCCTGGGCCCTGTCCAGGTTCTCCTCCATCCGGCTGGGACATGCTCAGACTCTGGAAGAGACCTGCCGGTGCGAACTGTCCTCCGTCTTCCATTTTGAAACCTGGACCTGTTGGGCCGCAGTCCTACTGCTGCGGGATTAAGGAAACCCCCTGGAGGAAGAAGTCGAGAAGGGGAGTGCGTGCAGAGAGCCAGGGGGCAGGAGGGCTGCTTTGTCCTCCAGAATCACCAGCTCACTGTGTTGTAAGCGACTTCCATCCTCAGGACGATTTCCTGCTCTGGAGGGAGGTTTTTCTCTGAGGATGGAAGTCGCTTACAACAGAAGGGGTGGCCCGGGGAGGCCTCTCCAGGGGAAGCCTGCACGGGATGATCTGGCCTCTGGTTACTGGAGGCAGCTCATTTGACCCTTCTAACCCTTACAAGGCCCCTCAGCCCCCTAAGAAGAAGCAAGGGCAAGTGTGGTCCCACGATGGGAAGCCCAGCGCCTTCTGTGGAATGGCGTTGGAAGGGCCCAGGCCGACTTCCCAGACAGACCCTCCTGTGAGCTTCCATAGCATCTCCCTTCTTCCCTGACGGAGAAACCCGAGCTCTTTTTGAGGGCACGTTGTCACCCTCCATGGCCCTCTCCCTTGAGGACCTAGTGCTCAGAAACGAAGAAGGCTGAAGAGTCCAGCGGTCAAGATCTGAAAGGAGGTGCTTCCCTTTAGAGGAAAAGAAGGTCAAACTAAGAGCGTCACTCAGACCCTGACCAGCTATTTATGAATGGCCGTGTCCAAAGCAACCCTGAATTCCTCCCAGGGCTTGTGCCGAAGCTGGCCGTGCTGAGCTCACGCCGTGGAGAGGCTCCTGTCACAGCTAGGCTTTCAGGGCTTTCACCGTCTGTGATGTGACCTTGGATACGTCCCTGGCCTGCTCTGGGTCTCCATCTCCTTCTCCTGACAGTGACGAGGTAGCATGAGATGCCCCCAAGGTTGTCCCATCCCCAAGACACTGTCCTAGGTTGGTTGCTCTGGGGACACTACTGGTTAAGCACCCTCCATCACTGTGAGCAGGAAGTAGCAGCACGGGTTTACCTCTTCCCACTCCCGCCTCCTCCCTAAGCTTCATGGACGGTTGGTTTCTCTGAACTTCTATCCCCCCTATAACTTCTGCCAAACTCTCCCACTGCCCTCACTACCAGCATGTAGAACCTGCAGGGACAGCCCCTTTGTTTTGTCTTGTAGCTCTGGCAAAGGTACTCGGCTGGTGGGGAGGTTCTGAGAGTCTGCCCTCTCATCTTCCATCAGCACAGTTCACGGACCTCTGACTCTATTTTGCCATCTCTAAAAGGGCAGAGTGGAAGCGGCAAAGAGATAAGGCAGAGATCATCATGGTTTTGAATCAGTTGCCTGTCAATTCCTGCTCATGGCAACCCTTCCAAATGGTCCGAGCCTTGAAAACTCTATGGAGTGCAGTTGGACCCCACATAGATGGGACTTGAGCAGTAAGCTCTGAGCAACCCCTGATGTCTCACGGACAGCCAATGGACACAACATCTGCAGGTCCCTTCCTCAGTGGATCAGCTTGGCCATGACCACAGCCTCCAGTCCCCTCCCATTGAGGCTCCTGGCCCTGGCTTCATTTGGATTCTAGATTCTACTCCCTCCTCCAGCTTCCTGCCCATCCACCCTCCACCCCCACCTCCAGCTGATCTTGGCCCTGGCTCCTTGCTGCTGACGCAACACAGAAAAGCAGACCTCTCGGGCAGCTGAGCCTGCAGGAGTAGGAGAGAGGGTGGGGTGGCCATCAACCAGCCTGTCACCAAGTCTTTGCTGAGCCCCTGAGGACTTGGTCCCACGCTGAGCTGCATTGCGGGGGTCACAGTGGAAGAGGGAGGAAAGACTGAATTCTGTGGAACTGGCACACCTCCATTCTGGGGGTCCCCTAGCATAGCATGGCCCATTCTACCCTCCCCCACAGAAAAAAGGTCAGGGCCCTGCCAGTAGATGCCAGTCTCAGTGGGGAGCAGGAAGGCCAGGAGAGACAGCACGCAAGGGTTTTGACCATATCTTTGCAAAGTGGTTGACATACATTAAGAAACCATTGCATGTTCACAAAGATGAGAGAAGAGGGTGGAACTTATGGGGGCTTTAAAGATCCCTCAAGCTCAGACCCCTGGTCCTGCCCTCAGCCCCCACATTTAGCCCCCCCAGAACTACTGACTGCTGGGTACTTCCTCCTGAAGCATTTATTTTCTGAAGTGTCCCAGTTGAAAATGAAACTACTGTCCTACTCTGAGAGTCTCAGTAAACTCTAGGTACCCAAGACTGCATCCTGGCGGGGAGGGCCATGAAGATGCAGCGAGGGGTGTCCCACTTGATGATGACAATACCTAACACCATGCAACTGTCCCTGTCCAATGACCGCCTTGGTCAGCGGAGCCCAGTTGAGGATGGTGTCTTTACCGCTTAACTAAACGATCTACAGGGACAAGAAGCCTGAGGAGCCTGAACATGCTGTCAGAGCCTTGCACACCCTTGTCCCAGAGCATTGACTCACCGCTATCGCATTCAATGCACATTCCTTGCAATGGTACGTGGTCCTGGGAAAGAGTTTTGCCTTGACCACTAACGCGTAAAGATGATCATCCACTTATTTAACAAACAGCAACACAAACATTGCGTTTTATCTTCAAAGGCGCAACTCCTTGAGCAGATATCCAACTTTCTCTTAGTGCTTTTGCCAGAAGACCAACAATGATGAACTTCTTTCATGCTTGCCCTCACTCCCCACTCCCTCCGTCACTTCAGTCAGCTTGGTCACACCATGGAAATTTAAAAGTAACGTAGCACTTACTGAACTGCACCTTTACACAAGCTCTTGGCCATTTTTATGTGCGCCCTCACCATGAGTCTTCCTTCTCCTTAGGTTCTACCGCCCCCTCGTGTTTAATAGGATGTTTGCAGCAAATTCATGCTAGAAATTCCTCTGCTTTGTTAATTGAAAGGATAATATCTGTCCATAAATAACTGGTAGTTACATGACCTGGAATCAATTTGAGGATTCATAGTGAAGGGGTGGGGTCTAGCCATCAATCAGGTCATAACCAATGAGGCCTCTGTGTGGGTGTGGCCTTCTCCTTAGGTTTCTGGGAACTCCTGTAGTCCTCCTTGGAGGCGGGAGACACACACACTCTTTTTCTCTCTCTGCTCACTCCCTGGAAGACATAGCAGCTGACAAGACACATGGATGTTAACTAGTGCCCTGAGCAAGAGAAGCCACGTGGAGACCCCTGCCAGTG
>NW_022103899.1:42664913-42670527 GCF_000313985.2 Echinops telfairi | reverse complement strand
CACTTGCCACCCCCACCCCATCACACAATTGTTACGTTTGAGCCGATGGTAGCAGCTATTGTGTCAATCCATCCCACTGAAGAGCTTCCTCTTTTTCACCAACCCTCCACCTTACCAAAAATGACATCCTGATAACTTGTCTGAAATATACGAGACAAAGGTTGTAATTCTTTCTAAACAGATGTGCTGCTTCCTTTTTTAAAATTTGTTTCTTCTTATGGTGGTCTATGCCTCTTTCAATATTCATCACCAGCACATTAATTCGAAGGCATCAATTCTTCAGTCGGCCTTATTCATTGTCCAGCTTCCGCATGCGATTAAGCTAGTGTCAGGCGCACCTTAGTCCCCAGCATTCTCGCTCGTCAACACTTCAAAGAGGTCTTGTCCAGATGTTCCCAGCGCAATGTGTCATTTGATTTCTTGACAGCTGTTTCGTAAGTGCGGATTGTGGACTCCCATAAAATGAAATCCTTTCACAACTTCAATCTCTCCTCCATTTATCCTGATGTTCTCTATTGGTCTAGATGTGAGAATTTGCGAGTGCTTTTTACACAGAGTTTCAATGCATGCTGAAGACTGCAGTCTTAGATTTGCATCAGCAAGTGCTTCCAATTCTCCTTGCTTTCAGCAAGCGAGGGTGTTCCATTTGCATTTCACAGGTGGTTAATAGCTTTCCTCGGTCCTGAGACCACATTCTTCTTCTCAGATATTTTGCTCAGCACACAGACTGAATAAGCATGGCAAAAGGACACAACCCTGGCCCATACCTTTCCTGATCGTAAACCATACAGTATTTCCTAGTTCTGTTCAAACCACTCTCTTGGTCCATCTACAGGGTCTCTATGAATACTAGCAGGGGCTGCAGTCCTAGGGGCATAGTGGCTACAGGTTGGGCTGCTAACCTCTAGATCAGCAGTTTGAAGCCACCAGCTGCTCTGAGGAGACGGATGAGGCTTTCTACTCCAGTAAAGAGTTAAAGTGTCAGAAAATCACAGATAGAAGTCAGAAATGACTCGGTGGGAGGGATGAGCACCGTTACATGTTCTGGAGTTCCCATTCTTCTCAATGTTATCCATGCTTTGTTATAAGCCACACAGTCTAATGTGTTTGCATAATCAATGAAACACAAGTAGATATCTTTCTGGTATCCTCTTCTTTCAGTCCAGATACATCTGATGTCAGCAATGATATCCTTTATGCTACGTCCTCTTCTGAATCCAATCTGAATTTCTGGCAGCTCCCTGTCAGTGTAATGTTGCAGCTGCTTTGGAATGATTCTCAACAAAATGTTTCTTGCAGGTGATACAAATATTTAGTTTAAAAAAAAGGAAAATTTTTTTCAAAGGTATATATTTTTAAAATTTTTTAACAAAATAACCATATCAACTTCAAAATATTCTCCATTACACTTAACACATTTGTCAAATCTGCGATTCCATTCTTGGAAACATTTTTCAAACTCATCTGTTTGGATGGCTGACAGCAAGCACCTCCCTCATTTTTTTCTTCACTTCTTCTCTGCCATCAAATTGCTGTCCTTTCATGTCCCTTTTCATTCGTAGAAACAAAAAGAAGTTGCACAGAGCAAGGTCAGGCGAGTCAGGTGAATGGGGCAAGAGAGGCATGCTGTTTTTTGCCCAAAACCGGTCGCACTGAGATGGCTGCACGAGCAAGTGCATTGTCCTGGTAGCAAAACCAGTCCCTCATCTGCAACAAATCAGGCTTTTTTTGTCCCACACTTTTATGCAATATTTTCAGAACCTCTACATAGAAAGCTTGATTAACAGTCTGACCTGGTGGAACGAACTCCAAATGCACTATGCCCCTCACATCAAAAAAACAAATGAGCATAGTTTCTTGAGGTTCCCCTTCATACGTATACTTGTTTCTCTAGTGCCATCCAGTAGATTTTAACCCAGGGCGACCCTGTGTGTCAGAGTAGAACGGTGCCCACAGGGCTGTCAATGGCTGACTTTGAGAAGTAGCTCACCAGGCCTTTCTTCAGAGGTCACCCCTTAGGGATGCCGAGGGGTGCACCTTGGGGAGGAGGGAGTGCTGGAATAATCCAGGGAGCTGCAAAAGCAGATACCTACACTTTATCCTGGATTTGGGGTTTTAGTACAAATGTTTTAATTGGGAGGGGCACCAATTTTTTTTCTTCCCTGAAAAGGGGGCAGTAGGCCAAATAAGTTTGGCAACTTATGCATCTAGGTGAATTCAGATCTGTAACTATTTGGTCAGCAGCCAAGTATGTTACCTGTTAGCACCCTCATTCAAATTACCTGGAGGAGCTAGTGGACATACCGTCGTGATACCTTATGAATGTTATTTCCAAGGTCAGTGCAAACCAAATAGTGACATTCACACAGTGATTCATCTGTGTGTCCCTGCTGACGTGATCGGGGATCATCAAGGTTCAATGTTAATCTGGGCAACAAAATGGTAGCAGAGATAAGTCATACATAAACGTGATGTTTTTTGTTTTGTTTTGTTTGTTAACATAGAAATACTATCATCTGCTTCTGTTCTTTGTGAATGGAAACTTTTAAAAATATTCTTTGGTTCATCGAGGTGTTGATGATTTAGAAGTAATTTACATGGTCTACAGAGATTCAAATTTGAGTCTTCTTGTTCATTGACATTGACTATGTATTTTACCACTTCTTGATTAGACCTAGTAGTGTTTCTGCAAGCTCTTTAATGGGTCCGCTTGGTCCATGCTCAGGGTCCCCACGAGTACAATGATATGTTCTGCATTCCCAGTCTCCTCAGTGGTCTCCGTCATGTTTGATGACTCACACAACCGAGTGCCTTAACAGGGTCAATAAAGCCCACTGCATTTGTTCCCCCAGGAAGAGCCCTCAGCACCACTTGCCTAGTGTTTCACCTCCGTCAATGCCAGACAGGCTGAAAACATGCATCTGATGAACATATGAATGCCCCCTGTCCTTGTCAGATGTTAAAAGAAATTTCATTTGATTTCATGAACCAATGCTTGTATATCCTTTAATTTTCCACCTTTCTGTATTCTTATGGTCTTTGTGTCTGCAATCTTATACTTTATTTATTTATAGCCATTAAAAATATACATTGTGCTGTTGAATCCTACTCATAGCAACCCTAGAAGATGAAGCAGAACTGCCTCATCATGTTTCCAAGGTTATAAATCTCTATGCAAACAGAGTGGAGTGGGTGGTGGGTTTGAACGGCTAACCTTACTGAGCACTTGGCAATTTGATCACCAGGGCTCTATTTACATCCATACCTTTATTCTTCAGGCCTGCCTTTCTAAAATTTCTTAATCAGGGCATGTAATTTAATTTGGCAGTCCTTAAATTCTTTCTTAGGTAGATGGAACCGATCACAATGATCGACCTATAACCCCCTTCCAGGGGGACAGACAACAGAAAAGTAGGTGAAGGGGGACAGCGGTCAGTGTGCGACATGAAAAAAAAATTATCAAAGGTTCATGAGGGAGTTAGGGTGTGTGTGTGGGGGAAATGAGCTGATACCAAGGGCTCAAATAGACAGAAAATGCTTTGAAAATGATGTCAACATATGTACAAATGTGTTTGACACAATGGATGGATGGATGGATTCTGATAAGAAATAAAATGATTGGGGGGAAAAAATCTCTCTTAGGGCAATCAACTGTTTTCTAGAGTAGTTTTAGGTTTACAGAAAATGGTCAAATAATAGTGCCCATATACCTGCTCTCCCCTGTCCGCCCCCCTTACACAGCTTCCCCGTTAGGTAACATCTAGCATTACTGAAGTACATCTGTTATAGTTAATGAACCAATATTGACATGTTATTATTGGCTAAAGTCCATAGTTGGGATCATGGTTCACTCTAATAGGTTTGACCAACGCAGAGTCTCCCCTTTACAGTAAGAATAGCTTTACTGCTAAAAAGGTTCTGTGCTCCACCGTCCTTCTCCCCTTCCTCCAGATCTTTCTACCACAGCTAGTTTTTTCTTTCCCAGAATGTTGTATCTTTGGACTCACACAGTAGGTGTGAGCCTTTGCATACAGACACTTTTCACCAAACAGTTTGCATTGAAGGCTCCTCTGTGACTTCATGGTTTGGCTGCTCATTCCTTTTGGCTGTTAAATAAGTCTATTGTATGGGCACACCTTCCTTTTTGTTTCCAACTTTTGCATTCCAATCACTAATAACTATCAATGCATCTTAATCACATTTGATTAATTTCCAGCTGAAGTCATTGATAGAATGCTTCAATGAAGACATGACTAGCTTTTGTGGTTGGTGCATACATTTGAACAACAGTTGTATTGATTGGATTTCCGTGAAGGTGGCTAGATATAAACATAGTACAGACAACATTGAACTTCATGATTGATTTTGCATTGTCCCTTCTGGATCTTATTTTAAAGACTACAGTGCGCCTGGCCCAAGCCATGGTATCTTACTTTGCATGCTATGCATGTGAAAGTTGGACATTGAACAAGGTAGAAGAAGAATCGATGTGCTTGAACTGTGGTGCTGGAGAATATTCAAAGTACCACGGATTGCTAAAAGGACAAACCAGTTTGTCTTGGAAGTATGGCCAGAGTGCTCCTTAGAGGCGAGGATGGCAAGACTGTGTCTTACATACTTTGGACACATTGTCTGGAGAATCCAGTCCCTGGAAAAGGACACCATGCTTTGTAAAGTGGAGGGGAAATGAAACAGGAAAGGCCTTGATGAGAGGGATTGATACCGTAGCTGCCAGGGCTTCAGGCACAGGTACAATGGTAAGGAGGGAGGAGTGGAGCTTGCAGTGCTCCGTTCTGGTGTGCATAGGGCCACGAAGGCTCAGAGTTGACTCAATGGCACCTAACAACAATACTGGCATTACCACACTTTCTTAATCTATGCACCTTTTCATGGGCATCTTGGTTGCTTCCAGCTCTTTTTAAATTATGAATAAAACTGCTGTAATGGTTGCGTGGACACAGTTTTCAACTAATTTGGGTCCATACCTAGGAATGCCATGCCAAGGCCAAGTTTAGTTTTGTAAGAAACTGCAGACTGGACCACGGTACCATTCCATTCTGCATTCCCACCGGCAATACGTGTTCCTCCTGAATGTTAGGTGCCGTGGAGTTGGCTCTGACTCACAGACACTCCTTGCACAACAGAATGAAACACTGCCCGGTCCTGCGCCGTCCTCGCAATGATTATGTTTGAGCCCATGCAGCCACTGTGAGATGAAATCTCACCATCCTTGCTTCTAAGGAACATGCTAGTTTTATTTCCAAGACAGATGTGTGTTATTCTGCTGGTATTCCAGCAGACCATGGTACTTTCAATATTCTTTGCTAACACATTAATTCAAACGCATCAATTCTTTGATCTTCCTTATTCATTGTCCAACTTTCACATGCATATAAGGCAACCTTCAGTTGCAATCTACACTGAAGTCTGCAGTCATTATCAGGAAGTGCTGCAGGTCCTACTGGCTTTCAGCAAGCAAGGTTGTGCCATCCGCATATCACAGGTTGTTGAATAGAAGTGGGGACAGGGGGCATCCTTGTCTTGTACCCTTTTTCAGTGGGATTGTTTTTGTCTTTCCTCCATTGACTATGATGTTGGCCGTTGGCCTTTCATA
>NW_022103899.1:42661552-42663056 GCF_000313985.2 Echinops telfairi | reverse complement strand
GCTTGTTTATCTTCAAGCCTTTAAGACCCCAGACGCTATATCTTTTGATAGCCAGGCACCATCAGCTTTCTTCACCACCTTTGCTTATGTACATGTTTGTCTTCAATGATTGTATCAGGAAGGTGGGCACCCACTGATCTAATTTTCAGTTCTTTGATGTCTGATAACTGGTCCCTTCTGCACCTCGTGGTCAGACAGGCTGGTGTGCTGAATATGCATGTCTTATGGCTACCTATAAATGTCCCAAGATAGTAAAGGTTCGCTCTCTCTTCTCCCAGTTCCACATGGACCATCGAGAGGAGCTGAGGTGAGCATGCTACCATAAAATGTGTCCTGTCTGACTTCATTTTATTCTCTCCCCTATCTTTCCTATCCTCTATGACTTTCCTATAACCTTTATATATTATCGCCATACAATTGTGCCTACTGGCCCTTCGGTTTTTGGAGACTGGTTTCCTCTGACAGTACTGCTGACCTGTTTTTTAATTATTTTCAACAAAATTGAAAATACTTGCATGTGATATTGATGATTTCATCTTCGATTATTGTGCAGCCTTTCTTTATGGGTACAAATACAGCTCTCTTTCAGTTCGTTAACCAGGGATCTGTCTTCAAAAATGAACCCTGATGATACAGTCAGGGAAGGGTTGGACTGCTAACCACAGGCTACTGGTTCAAATACACCAGTTCGAAACCACCAGCCAGCTCCACGGAAGAAAGACAAGGCTGCTCTACCAGTCAGTTCTATAGGGTCACTATGAGTTGGCATCAACCTAAAGGCACACACACATACATACCTTACATAGACACCAGTAACAGTATTTGCTTATTAAAAATACACATTACACGTCATCAGGGATCGCAAGCTAAAACAATGACATTGAGAAACCCTAAACATTACAGCGAGTCAATTCTGACTCAGCAGCCTCACAGGACAGAGAACTGCTTCATAGAATGTGCTGCACTTTGCCCGAGTTTAAACTGTGAATGCCCACATATGAGGACTATGAGCCCTGGTGGCATAGTGGTTACAAGCTGGGCTGTGATCCGTAAGGTTGGTAGTTCAAAACCACAGCTACTCCAAGGGAGAAAGATGGGCTTTCTATTCCTGTGAAGAGTTAAATCTTGGAAACTCAAAGGGCCATTTTTACCCTGTCCTATAGGGTTGCTATGAATCAATATTGACTCGATGACAAGGTATTAGTTATTATTTTTATGGAGGACAGTAGGAACCCAAAACCCACCTACAGAGTACCTATGAGGATTGAGACTGGAAGATCCAATGGGTCACAAGGATCTACATATAACCCCCTCCCTGGGGGGCAGACCACACTAAAGAGGATGAAGGGAAACATAGGACAGTGTAAGACATGAAAAAATGATTTATAAATTATCAAGGGTTCGTGAGGGTGGGAGGGGAAAAATGAGGAGCTGATACCAAGGGCTCAAGTAGAAAGCAAATGTTTTGAGAATGATGAGGGCAACAAATGTACAAATGTGCTTG
>NW_022103899.1:42659509-42661452 GCF_000313985.2 Echinops telfairi | reverse complement strand
TATGAAGTAGCAAGGAAAATAAGTTTATGGTTGGGGTCACCACAAGGAATTGTATTTAAGGGCCGCGGCATTAGGAAGGTTGAGAACCACTGATTTAGAGGTTCCGAAGATTGCATAACAGTGTGTGACAAAAGAGCCCTGATTTGTGGCAGACGGGAAACTGGTCTTGCCACAACGCACCTGCTGACACGGCCATCTCAGTGGACCAGTTTTGGGCAAAAAACAGCATTGCCCCAAGGACCTGACTCACCTGACCTCACTTCCACTTTCTTTCCATATGGACATGAAAGGACAGCAATTTGAAGGTGGAGACGCCATCCAAATAGATGAATTTGAAAAATGTTCCAAGAATGGAATCGTTGACAAATGTATCAAGTGTAATGGAGAGTATTTTGAAGGTGGTAAGGTTGTTTTGTAAAAAAATTTAAATACATAGCTTTGTACTTTCCTGGTTTTTTTGGGTGGTACCCCCCTCAGATATGTATTTTCATTTTTGGTAAGTCTCCTAGTTTATGAGGCACAGAAGGGGTGGACCTACATAAACAATAATTGATGTAATGGCTTATTTAGGATACAAGGGGGAGGTTATGAGGAAATTGGTGAGCAAATAATTTGGAAGGGGGGAGGATGCACAAGAACGTGACAATTCTTTTTAAATCCACTGAACTACATTGGAGTATATGAGTTTATCTCAATAAGAGTATTGGAGAAAAAATTCCTAGGCCGTCAATTACAAGGTTGGTGGTTCAAACCATTGGCTACTCCAAGGGATGAAAATGAGGCTGTCGGTTCCCATGAATAGCTTCAGGAGCTGTAAGTGGGAACTGACTCTCTGGCACAAAGTCCAGATTTCTCCCGTGGAGCACCTGGTGGACTCACAGCACCAGCATTGGGATGGCAGGTAAGCATTTATCCACTGTGCCATCAGAGTTCCTTATAATGACATCACGTGGCTAATAAAAGCAACTGACAATTTCCAATCGCCTCATGTGTGAAAAATTGGAGATAGATATATTTGAATTGTACTGGTGAATGATATTCAGAAGAACCAACAAATCTGTGCGGTAGTCAGAATGCTCCTTGGAATGGCAAGACTTTGGACTCTTATCTGGGGAGACCCTGGGGATCATACTCGGTAAAGTGGAGGCAGAGAATGGACGCAGTGGTCAAACGATTGTGAGGATGGCACGGAGCAGGCAGGTTTGCTGTTGCATGCAGGTCCTCGTGAGCGGGAACCCAGTCCACGGCAGCGTGTTTGCACCATCACGTCTCTATCCCTTCCAACTGCCTTATTGCCCTATTTCCAGGAATTGTTTTTCATTAATGATGACCACGAAACATGCTCCATGAACAATGCAGGAATCAATATAGTTCTTGTTCCTTGTCAAGTCTCCTCCTGGGATTATTTTCTGTGGAATGTGTAGATCTGCTAGTGATAAATGCTGTCATTTCCAACTGTCTTTACATCCATTTCTGACGGGTCCAATCAGAGTAAAACCCACTGTATTCTAGCTTCCACTGTGGCTAAGCTTGCCCTTTTATTGTGGCCTTCTTCCTTCCCTGTGAGCTAATTTCACAATGTTATGTTTGGAATTCAGTAATACAAGTGTGATTTTCCTTATATTTATTTTGCCAAAGTTTTACAGCACCACTCACCTACCTGTCTATCTGTCGTGTTATAGTGACTTGGGTTGTAATGCTTCCAAGATGTTAGAAAAACATAACTGGAATGTTCCTCAGAAGAGGATGGTTAAGATGCGGTCTTAAATCCTTTGACATGTTATCCGACAGGATGTCTGGGAAGGTAGAGGGTAGGTAACAAAGACTCTCAAGAGAGGATGGGTTGACAGTGATAACAATGGGCTCACAGGACCACGTAGTGTTTTGCGTGGGTCACTGTGAATTGGAACCAACACCCAACAGTTAAGTTTACAGACCTTTGA
>NW_022103899.1:42654733-42659409 GCF_000313985.2 Echinops telfairi | reverse complement strand
TAGTGTTTTGCGTGGGTCACTGTGAATTGGAACCAACACCCAACAGTTAAGTTTACAGACCTTTGAATCTACAGCTTGCCCTCTTTCCGCTGTATTGTTTCCCATGGCTTTTGGGAACAAAATGGCCAGGCCTTTCTTCCAAGACGTCTTGGGGTGGACTTGAACCACCAACTTCTCAGTCAGCAGTCCACATGTGAATGGCAGATATCCTATGAACACTGTCCCCGGAAATTCAAACCACTGCTAAGGCAGTTGACTTCTTTCTGGACTCACTTTGTATATACCATTTCCATCTCACAACAGAATGCTATTCGGGTCATATGGTAACTTCTTGTTCTGCTACTGACAAAATCAGATGACTGTTATTAAAATGCACAAAAGCTGCGAGCAGGAAACCAGGAACTCCACATCCCTCCAGCAGTCTGTTAGGGCTCCAGAGCAACTTGAACCTGAGCCTGTCTCTCAACTCCTCAAAACCAAAACAGGTTGAAGAGCACACCCAAACGTGTTTTGCCTCCACATGCGTGATAGGTAGGGGCTCAAGAACCTAGCCCATAAGCCTTTAAAACATAGGTGAAGTTATCTCCTCCCCTAACCTCATACCCCTCTTGGTTGTTTCTATCACAGTACTTATGTGAGTGGTTAGGGTAAAATCAAGATGTTCCAGTAAGTCTAAGACTAGCGAGGAATGCATTTCAATTCAAAGACAAGAACTCGATCTCAGAGTTTTGAAAACAAGAGCTGGGGTTGCTTTGAATACAAGCGACCAGAGGTCTGGAGGGAAGGAGAGATGCCACGTCCACAGCCCAAGTTCAGTGGGAAAAACATGGATAAGGAATCAGCCCGACATCCACACAGCCTTGGAAAGTTACTATTTCCTTAGCTACAAAACTATCAGTCATAAATTAGTTCTCCTGCCTGCCCACCTCACCTTCAATTTTCATTTAAAAGAATTCCGTATATTAAAAACAGTAGCATGTGTAGGACAAACAGATCTGAAGCTAAGGGTCCCTGAGCTCAAATATCTCAGCACCGTCACCTGCAAGGTGGTTTCTCATCTGTGAAGCAGGGATACAGGAAAGATTCAGTCAGGCTGGACTTGCAGTGCTCTGTACAGGAGCCCTGGCACTGCAGTGAGCAAAGGACTGAACTACAAAACAAAACAAGGCAGCTCCAGCACACAACAGCTGAGGAAGAGGTCCTATAGTGCAGCTGCATGGGAATCCACTCGGTGGCCTGAGTTTGTGACAACTCACAGGGCTTAGGCTACTATCAACAATGCCGAATAGCATCCCAGTAATTACAACTGCCCACAGAACAAAGCTCAAAAGCCTCAACAAGGGTAACACAGAAGCAAGCCTTCGTAGACTCAAACACTATTAAAACAGAAGCAAGGTTAACCTAACCCAGAGCACATAGCTGCTATGTCCCTTTGCCTTGAGTTGGTGCTCCGGTCTCCTTTAAGTACTACATGTAATTGTTGTGAGATGCCATCAAGTCTGTTCCAAACCAGTGACCCTATGCACAACAGAAAGAAATCTAATGCTTAGGCGGCACAAAGCTTTGCTAGAGAAAGCAATCTCTATAGTGCAAACTGCTGCCACACACAGAGGGGGCGCGCACCATCATATGTGTCTGATCTGAGCAGAAGGCAAGAGGCTATGGGTGAAGTAGTCAGGTTACAGATTTGATCTGCATTTTGAGTTACCTTTGTTTAGGAACGGAGAGAGGGCAGACAGAATAGCAGAGGCTGACGAGCCCACACCATACATAACTTAAGAAAGTGAGAAGAGATAAACAAGGAAAACTGGCAGATTTAATGGACTGCATAAGCAGTTACTTAGAACTTACACTCCCCACAGCATGGATTAGCTATGTTTTTACAGAAGATGCAGACAGTACACAGATCACCACAAACAGGGCAGTAAGTACATGTATCCTACCCTCTAGGAACTTCTAAGCAACATTGTGAACAAGGAGTCGTAGTTAGAAAAAAATCATCAATCATGGAAACTCATCAACTCTGAAGTTTCTTTAGGTCTTAGGTGTGGTTCCATCTGTTAGCATAAATCTCTAGATGCTAAAAATGTGCAATTTGTACCAATGTTTCTCCAATTAGTTGAACATATAAAAACATAAATTTAAAAAGTCAAGAAATTAACAAGTCATGGCAATCGTTACATAAATTAACCCATTTATTACAGGCCAGAGAGTTTTCAGATAGTGGAGCTCTACTGGTCTTTCAATTCCTTCAGTCTTCTGATGGCGGACTTGACTGTGACAGCAGAGGTGGTACTGGAGGGTAGAAAAGCAAGGTTGGTTTCCAACAGAAATAGCTATGTAAGCATAAAGCTACAAATGAGTTTGAGTACCCCTTCTTCACATTACAATCTTCAGGTCAAGTTCTCGTTCCCATTTCCTCCTCATGAGACTCCTTTTTTAAGGCTGGCATTAGATAGCAGTACAACACCAGAGGCGCACAGCTTCCAGCCCACAGGACTTTAAAATGTCACACCTGCAGCTTTTGCAGCAATATAGCTCATCACATGCACCCCGCAGGCAGCAGTGCACTGCAAACCTAACTGGGAGGAGAGGCTTTCCAGGACTAAGATCAACTTAAAACAGTGTTAGGGAGGTAGGGCAGAGGAAGATAAATCACACAAAGAGTTACAATTTCAAAATACTAGATTCAAGAATTGAAAAGCATACTCATCATAGTAGGTATATGAATACTAATTCATTCTACCATCAAAACTCCCCTGTGACCATATTAAATTCTGAAGTAGCAGGAGTATCGGACGTTACACTTCAGGTATTTTATTTCTACTCTTGGGAGGAATAAAAATTAATTTAAATTCTCTCAAGAGCTTTGGGGGGGGGGGGTCCAAAATTCCACCAAGCCTCAGTTCTGAGACGTATTAAGTGTGAAGACAAGAGGTTCAGAAACCAGCTCCACACCCACACAACTCACTTGTAGGTCCAGGCTCCACCAGCTACCGTTTTCATGCAGGAACCGCAGTGCCAGATGCCCACAGCGCGCCTCTTCATCTTGGTCTGTAAGAGAACGGATTTTCCTTAGGAAGTAAGCATCCACGAACCCCAAACCCAACCACTAACTGAAGGGGATGTACTATCCCCTGAAGTTCAGCAGGATCAAGTCTACATCCATGCAGGCAACGTTGTTATTTACTTATCAGACCTTCCTCTGCAGGGCCCCAACAAAAAATGTAACCAAGTCGGTTGTAACACAGGGGATTCTACACAGTCAACGTGCAAATATCACACCTGCCCCAATTACCGAGCAGAACAAGCTGGATGTTGCACACCAAGGTTTCCAACTCTTTGGAGTCGGCCCATTTAAGTATCAAATTGACAACTGTCTGGCTTTGACTGGGACCCTTAGCGACACATACGTATTTTGGTATCCATCAGCTCTCCTAAGTGTTTTCTGTGAAATACATTGCACCACGTCCTCCCCAGAACCTGGTGGGCACGGAACGGTCCGGAACGGAACGGCGAGCCCAGGTTTACCACCACCCTCGCCCTCGCCTTACTTTGCCGCAGAAGGAGCAAGTGTACTTGGCATGTTGGCTGATTTCAATTTTCTTCACCATTTTCCTGAGGGAGGCACCGTAACGGGTCCCGTATTTGCCCACGATCCCGACCTTCTTGGTGCGTTTGGCCTTTGAGAAAGCAAACACCCAGCCCTTTTTAGAATCGGCCCAGGAAGAGAACCCACGCCCCAGGTCCCGAGGCCTCCACACAAAACAGCATCCCTGCCCGCCGCGCCCCGGGGACCTCGTGCTCCCTAAATCGGCCGGAGAAAACCGGGGAGGGTCCCGGGCTCCGAAGGCACCCCGGGCTAGGATGCGCCAGACCCCCCACGCCGCCCCCGGGCTGCGTCCCGAGCGAGTACGGCGTCCCCGCGCGCGGAGACGCTGAGGCCAGGAAGGCTCTGGGCTGCGGCACGGGAGCGGCAGGGATCTCAAGCCACTCGCAGGGCCGATGCAGGCCGATGGACAGCAGGGCCGCGCCAGGACCCAGACTCACCATCTTGCCGCAAACTAGTCCCAGGCCAGAGAGGAAAGGACGCAGCGCGCAGGCGTGGTTTTAGGCGGACGGGCGGAAGTGGCGGGTAGGAGGCCCATCTAGGACGTGAACTCTATGCTCTGGAGGTTTTCACGCCGCTGACTCCACCCAAAGGCGTACGCGCAGCCTCAGGTAGAGCGTTTGGGGAGGTTTGCGAGTACCTCTCCTGGGACCTCCTGGACTTACGGACTGCCTAGACAAAACACTGCATCAGGAGTGCCTTCACACACCCACGACATTTTTAAAAATTTTAATCATTTTCTTGGGGCCTCGTACAACTTTTATCACAATCCATGCATACATCCATTGTGTCAAGCACATTTGTACATTTGTTGCCCTCATCATTCTCAAAACTCTACTTCAGCCCTTGATATCAGCTCCTCATTTTTTCCCCACCCTCCCACCCACAACATCTTACAGACATCTCAAAAACTGTTACACAGCTACCGTGTTTCCCCCCATTTTAAGGCCAAGGAAACAATTCCACGGCTAGTCATTTAGAATCGCTGTGAGCCCCAATCTACCACATGGCAGTGAGTTGGCTTTGTTTTGTTTCTCAGCTAGGTACTTAAATCTTTCCTTTTTTT
>NW_022103899.1:42635064-42654369 GCF_000313985.2 Echinops telfairi | reverse complement strand
CATTTGTATCATTGAAATCATCTGGACATGATAACGCTACCTGATGCCAATGTCTCGATGTAGATTTTTATTCAGGGAAGTACAGCAGATCTGTTTTCGCTGTCCCTTAAAACTCTGGTCATCTCATTTTCTCCTTCATCCCCCCATCTTGGCCACATTGAAGCTGCCTTGGCTACTGGCCCTGACTGTTCAGGGGTGGGAGAGTGGCAGCAGGTCACTGAGAGTCCTATGTGAGGAAAATTCACTGCATCTGGGGGGTAATTTCTGGAAATCTCTCCACTAAGCTAAGTCCTGTTTTAGAAAATGATACACTATACCCAAACCACATTCTTACTGGTGCAAACAAATGGGAGGAATGGGAGGAAACAATGGCTTGCTATGCCCTTCCTGTCACTTTGAAGGCATGTGGACAGATGACCTGGGGAGTGGAGAGGAATGGCCAGACTTGCACTGGGGCCTCCTGGGAGCACTTTGCTGCTGCTTTTGCAGCCAAATTCAGATCATTATTTAGTAACTCTACCGCTTCTCCCATCCCAACCCCTGCACCCCCACTATGCTCGGCAGAGCCGCTGTCTCAGGCCTTCAGAAGGTTGGAGAGTCAATGAGTGCACGGTGCGGGTGCTATGGAGTGGCTGAAAACGAGGCACTCCACAATGGAGAACACTGTTCATGTTCAGAGCAATTTTGTCGAAACTGAACAATTCTCTTTCAACAGCAAGCTTGAGATTGTACAAATAGCACTCAGGCAATCAGTCCCTAGTGGCTTTGGAGAATGGCGCCTCTCATAAAAATCTCAATTTGTCTTCCCTGTGGGCTAGCTAATACGTCTCCATCCCCATTAGGGATGCATTAGGTATAGAGAACTTTAACGCGTTCACATAAAAATCTCAATAAAATCTCTGCTGAGTCACTCCTGCGCTTCAGGAACACTCAAATGCGTTTTTGTTTCCCCCTTTCCTTTTCAAAAAGAAAGGAAGACGTTAACGTTCTTTCCATAGAGGGGTTCTTTAAGCTGTTGAGTCAAGAATATAATACGTACTTCGGAAAGGGGAACCGGAAGTACCAGCAGCATCCCAAACAGACCTCCGGCCTTGAGCCAGACCTGGCTTTCCTAATGTGCAGTCACGTGGGCTGCTCGCTCTTGATGTAAATCTTTCTTATGCACGCGTCACTGGTTTTCCTTGTGTCAAGAACCCAGCCTACCACGGATGGTAATTATATCACGTCCAATCATGCAGGATGATGACACACACATAGCAGCAAGCCACTGAGCATCCCAGCTAAGGTGAGAGCTCTTCTGCGAGGCCGGAGTTCAATTGGCACTTGGTTGCCTATAACAGAACCTACCACAGGTGGGGGCTTTCACAGAATATGAGTGTCTTGTATACAGTTTGCGAGGCTGTTGTTAGGCACCAAGTCGACTTCAACTCAGAGCAACCTCTTGTGGCAAAAGAACTGCCCCATTTTAAAGCCTTTATCATAAGCACTTACAAAAGAAAGCGAAACAAAAACCTCCCATGTTCCGGAGGATAAAATGACTTTTCCCTTAAATGGTTCATACCCATTGTTGTTTTTCTCAGGACGTTGATGGAAATCCCCACAGTGTAACAGCCTTCTCCCCGCTTCCTCCTGGTTTCCTGCTTCCATTCATCCTTCATGCCTACCTCTTCCTGCCTTCTCAGATGTCTCCCTGGGCAAATGCTCATAGGGTGTTCCAGGCTACCATCTTCAGAGAAACAAAGACTAGGTCTTCTCCCCGAGGAATGGGCAAATTCCGATTGCCAGCCTCACCCTCTGTCTGAGTAAATCCAGACATCTTACTGGATGATTCGGGAATGGCTCATTGGGACTCACTGACTACAGATGGACACTGGGATGTTGTAGCTCGGTGCCCACGGGGTCAATTCTGACTCACAGCGACACTGTCACAGAAGGAAACACCGGCTGGTCCTGTGCCAGCCTCACGATCGTTGTTAGTCTGGGTCTGTTATGTCAGTCCACCCATTGAGAGTCACTCTTTTTCACGTTACCAAGCACGAGGCCCTTCTCTGAGGGCTAGTCTCTCCGATAGCATGGCCAGAGTTGGTGGACGAAGTTCCGCCATCCTCGAGTCTAAGGAACGTTGTCTCTCCTTCTTCACTGGACTGGTCTAAGGCCCAACGGCCCAATCGGCAACAGATCATGCGCATGGTGCAGGCACAGGCAGCATTTTGCTCCATTCATGCACACGGAGGCCACGAGTTGGGGCCAATGACCATGCAGCTATTACATGTGGCCTCTGTGGATCAATACCACTTGCCCTGGAGGGCCCCAGGGGCATGGCATGGAGAAAGGGAAGTTTTTCTCCAAAGCAGCTGACACTGACGTGCAAACTTGAGGCCTCCCATGAAGGCACGGCAGGGCACCCTGAGCACATGAAGACTGGCTTCTGCTAGAAATGCCATCTATGTCCAGGAACAAGGGCAAGCCCAGCAGGGATACCTTACTCCAGCCTATGGGCCACTCTTTGAGGCAGGCACCGGGCAGATGACAGTGAAACCTACTACACCAAACCCGGGGCCATCAGGTGGATTCTGACCCAGAGTGACCCTCCAGGACAGAGTAGAATGGCCCCACAGGGTTTCCTGGGCCATGTCTCTGTGGAAGCAGACTGCCACCCCTCTCTCCTCCCACTGAGCAGCTGATGGGTTTGGTCTACAGGCCTTTCATGCTTCGTAGTTGAGTGCTTTAACCACTGCATCAGCAGGGCTCCTGGGACTACGGGAGGGACTTGCTGGGGTAAAGTGATATTCCAGTGCTCGTATGTTTCCATAAGCATGGACATACCGCACTTTTCCTTACAAAGCACTCTTAGCTTATCATTGCTGCCTAACCACATCCTTGGAGGAAGCAGGCATAGCTCACTGAAGTGGGAGTGAGATCCCAAGAGACCCAAGAACTTGACCAGAGCCCCGTGGCACCTGTGAAGTTGCACCCACACTCCTCTGACTGCTGACGGGGCTGAACAAGCAGCAGCCGCGTCTTTCTGGAGACTGGCCTGGCCAGGTCCGGGTGCCTTCGTTCTAACCCGGCAGCGTTGAGCAGTTGTGCAGAAGATGCTCATGGAGCTGAAGCTATGTACTATGTGCCTAGTTACAGTAGTGGGCACAGGCTGGACCACTAACCACAAGGTCAGTAGTTTGAAACCACTAAATGCTCTGCGGGAGAAAGATGAGACTTTCTGTTCCACAAGGATAGTTCTATGCCATCCTAGTGGCTCATTGTGAATTGCAGTCGATGTTGACGGCAGTGAGCTTGGTTTTGGACTTGTGATGGGTTACAGATTGGGCTGCTAACCACACAGTCAGCAGTTTAAAGCCACTAATTGCCTCCTGGGAGAAGAAGAGGCTTTCTCCTCCCGTTAAGATTTAGTCTCAGAAGCCCACAGGGGCACTTCTGCCCTGTCCAACAGAGTCGCTTTGCGATGGAAAGGACACAATGGCAGTGAGTTTGATTTTATATGCCTATTTAGGGAGAAAATTTGCCAAGCCCTGCTCTAAGCCTTTATTTGCCTCGCTCTTTTCTCCACTGGACTGGTCATCGGCTGCCTCTCTCCCTCTCCCACCAACTCCACAAAGGCACAGACCCTACAACAGAGCCTGGCACAAAGTAGGAGCAATGTAAGTATGTGGATAAATGCATTTGAAACATCCAGATTTAGGACAATGGAGCAAGCATCTTGTTCTTTACAAAACCACACCTGTTGCCATCAGCTCGATTCAGATGCAGGGCGATCTTGTTATTTGAGGAATCCTGAATGACCACTGTCCCCCTGTCCCGGACGGACAAGCTAAGGTTCGCAAAGACCCAAGAGAGGGGATGAAGTACTGACACTCGTCCGTCAGCCCTCCCAGCTTGGAGACAGAGAAAGGCGCTCCAGCAATGACAGGCTTGGAAAAAGAAACAACGCCTTATTTTATTTTAATGAATTCCGCAATTTAAAAAAGCTGACTTGACCCTCTTACAGGGGAGAGGTAAAGCTGTCCCAGTTATCAAAAAACTCGAATCTTCTTTTCTTGGGCGGACTGGCGGTGGGTGTGCTCTGGTCCTGGGGTTCCCCCGCGTCCTGGCTGCCGGAAGCACTTCCTGGGTCAAAGGTCTCCAGGGCCTCCAGGAGCTCCAGGTCGCTTCCATCGTCCTCGAAGGACCTCTGAAACAGGTCGTAGATCGTCCGCTGCGCAGGGTCCTTCACCAGACAAAGAAAAGGAAGAAGAAAGATCAAGCCGGGCCTCCACGGTCAGGGTCTTTCAGGTCTGCAGGGCCCTGAGGCCAGCTGTGTCCCTCCAGGCAGCCAGGCTACTTTAGTCTGGCGGCTTTTAGCGACCAGCCCAACATGCACCAGCGCGACAATCCCCCCTCGGGCACCGATTCCAGTCTGCAACTTGTGCGCCTGCTCTCTCCCCTTTCCGATCATCCCTCCTCCATTGGCGCCAGCTCGCTGCCCCCAAAAGTTGCTCTGTTAGCCTTCCGAGTAGCTGCTGGCAGTCTGGTCCCTAGAAGATGGCTCTTCATCTATTTATTATTACTTAAGATGGCTCTTTATGAGATCACAAGGTGCACGGCCGGTCGACGCCCTGACTTCTCCCCTTCTCCCTGGGCTAAGGGAACAAGAACTGGCAATGCGTAGCAAGGAAGAATGTGATCAGATCGGCACACGTTAGATGGAAATGCCTCCTGGCTCCTAACTTTCCAAATGGCTATTTCAATACTGACATACATAGTTCCTACGATCTCACTTCCCCCAGAGCCTTTCTCCAACAAGGGGTTAAACTATAATTGACCCCACTTTGTAGGTTGGGCTATGGTTTACACCTGAGAAACAGAATGGCTAATTAAAAAAATATTTATGTATGTATGTATATATACATACACAGCACAATGAGAAATTCAACGCCTGTTGTGGCAGCTGGATTTTATGTCAACTTGATGGTACTGTTGGGGAGGTGGGGGCGGGTAGCCTGGAGAGGCCTTCTTGGGGGTGTAACCTTTTTATAAGGGAGACGCTGGGAACTTCTCCCTCCCTCCCTCTCCGGCCCTTTGTCTACCTACCTCCTTGCTGGGGCTCTGTGTCTGCCTCCAGGCAACCTCATCGGCCTGCTGCTACCCGAGCCTGAAAATGGCCCCGGCTAGCATGGGACCCCTAGACTTGGGTTGGGCTGGGATGCCTTCTTGATATAAATTCATTTCTTGATACGAAGCTCTTTTTATATCTATCCGTGTCCACTTGTTTGGTTTCTCTACACAAGCCAGGCTGGACTGACTCGTGCTTACTCCTGACCACCTTAACGTTTCAGGGGAGCTAATCGGCCTACCCACTGCAGCGGTGCATGGCTGACGGCTGGTATAGTGTTGAAACCATGTCCCATAATTCTACCCAAGATACAAGATGGGCTCATCTTCACCCCTCTCCTGAGCACTCCTAAACCTAGCTTCCCAACCCTGACCACCCCCACCTTGTGGTAAACTTCCAGCATCTCCACTGACAGCCCACAACTCCCTATAACTAAAGTCGCCCGCAGCCAAACCCTCTCCCCCCACACTCCCACCCCCCAAGCCAGGCTCCTCGTACAGGCCCGCTGATTTGACCAGTGTGGCAGCCTCCTGAGAGTCTCCTGGGCTTAAATGACTGAGGCATCCCGACTACATCCCACACATCAAACTGCACCGAGTTCCTACCTGCCACGGGTTCAGCCTATACATCACATCACCTCCTTGATGGGGGCCACGGCACCTGGATCAAGCAGCAATAACCAAAAACCCACTGCTTTTGACTTTGCTGCTTACGGTTTCTGAGACAATAAAACTTTATAGGAGCAGACAGTCTCGTCCTTCTTCCTCAGAGCGGTTGATGGATTTGAACCACCAACCTCGCAATTAACAGCCCACTGTCTAGCCCACAGTGCCATCAGGGCTCTCAGTTTGCAGTAGTTGAATGTGACTTGCCACTGTTGGCCTCTTCCCACCACAAACAGCTGGCAGGTCTTTGGTCGACAAGAGGGTTTCTCCACTCTGCCCCTTAGCACGATGTCCTCTGTCCTGTCATCAGGCTCCATGTCTACCTCGGAATCCTGGTAACACAGTGGCTAAAGCACTCAGCTGCCAACCGATAAGTAAGCAGTTTGAACCTACCAGCCGCTTGATGGGGGGAATGTGGCTGCCTGCTTCTGTACAGATGTCAACCTTGGGAACCCTGTGGGGCAGCTCTACTCTGCTCCACGGGTCACGAGGAGTTAGAAGACACCCGACAGCATGCGTGTGCTGTCTGCTTCTTCAACCAGGCGCGTCTTCCTGACTTTTCAGAGCCTGTTGTTGTGGCTAGGATTGATTCTGGCTCGGAGACCATGAAGGCCAAGGAACTGTCCCATGGGGGTTTCCTAGATGGTGATTTTTATAAGAGTAAATACATAGGCTCCCCCCGCCCCCAGGATTCCTGCTGGGTGGGTTTGAACTAGCGACCTTGTGGCCAGCAGCCCAACATGCAGCCCACTACTCCACCAAGGTTTCCTTTCCAAGAAGGTCACGACTTTCTAACTACTGCTTCATAGAATCGCTCCACACCGTGAAGGGAACTCCGGGAAAACTGATCCTGGCATACATCATGCAAGGAGTGCAGATGATTCACTTAGGCCCTGCCGTCCCTCATGGTATTGGTAGCAAAGGTCAAGGCCACCCCCACCCCCCCAGCCAGGAGCATCCTCCTCAGGTTCCCTCTGAACAATGCCAAGGAAAAGCTGCCCCACCAGGCAGTCTGTTCCAGAGGGAAGCAGTGCAGCCGACTGCGGGGACAGCCACACTGATGGCTGGCTGACAGACAGCAAGCTGCAAGATGAGATGAGAATTCCATTTCCCCTCAGAAGACAGGTGGTCTTATTTGACACCGCAGCCTTTACTTTTGATCCCTATGTTCTTCTTCTGAAAGCTGATAAATGCTCAGCCCTCTTTTAATTAAAATAAACTAAACTGATGTGGCTCTTAAGCAAAATAAATATTCACGAGCTGCATTCATATGACATGGCGCTTGTCCTCGAAGCAGAAACTTCACTAATTCAGAGTAACTAGGGGACAGGGCCAACACGGATATGCCTTCAGTGAGCACCCTTTAAAAAGCAGGCTCTTGTTCTCTCGAGGACAGAGATGAACATGGGGGTGGAACCAGATCTACCAGTCAGCTGAAGGAGGCTTCTTTGGGAAGCTTGAAAAGAAGAATCCTTTAAACTCGGCTCATACATAGCTGTACCTCAAGGGATAATAACGTAGACTGACATTTTACAGTGAGGATCCATCAAGCCTGATTTACCCCGTGACCGCCTCAGGAAGGGCAGGTTTTCTGTGCTGATGTAAATGACTGACACACCCAGTCCCCAGGCTCTGCAGTCTCACAGTCACCTGCAAGGTCTTGTTGGCTTCATTCATGGCCAGACCCTTATTCACTCCCTGAAGACTACCCTTTTGGGTGCAGCTCAGAGCTCAGGCCAACCAATAGAATTAAGACACTTCCCTTAACCCCCTGTCTTCCCCCAGCCGGCAGTGCCTCTGGTCCACCACCGGAGCTGGAAAAAGGCTGGGAGGCCCTTGCTCTTCATCACATCGCTTGAACCCCAGGGAGGAAAAGACTGTGGCTGGCGTGCTGAGGCACAGGCTGGCCTGGAGGGTGCGGGCGGTCCTCTCCACAGGACACAGAGGCCTGCCTCCCGGCACCTCCACCAGCCTGCCAGCCTCACACTCGGCCTAGGAATAGGAGGCTGCTGTCCCAGGAGGACTGTCCAGCTGAGTCTGGACGCCTGCTCCCAGGAGCTGGCGTTCCACAACTATGGAACTATGCGCACGTCTTGATCCTTGCTCTGCTCTGTGTCAGTTTTAAAACCCAAACCAAACCACATCAAACCCCAAAGTAGCTTCTCTGGAGTGAGAGCTTTTATGGAGTCAGAAAACTCCACAACTCCAGTAGAGTCTCAACTCTGGCTCATCGCGCCCCCGTGTGTGTCCGGGCTGAACTGCAAGCCACCGAGATTCTAATTTAGGGCTGTTTTTTCAGCAGAAGGTGGCCAGGCCTTTCTCCCAAGGCACCTTAGACAGACTCACACCTTCAGCCCTTCAATTTGTAGCCCATGCATTAACTCTTTGAGTCCACCCAGAGCTTAATCTCAGTTTACCTCTCTATAAAATGGAAAGACCGAAACAAAGTAACACCACAGAGGGGTTAAAATGGTACCTAAAAGCAACACCCTACTTGGAGCACTCCGCATTCAGTGCTGCGGCCGCATCTCTGTGGAAATCCTCCTGCTGGGTGCTGCTGGGATGGCAGCAATGGGGGAGTGGACACCACCACTCCACACACCGAGATGCCTGCCGGGCTGGACAAAGCAGGGCAGCTGGCCTGTAACACTCCACTCCGGAGCTGGGGGAGGTCCTGGGACTAGAGTCCCATCTTCCCACGTGGAACTCAAGGGTTTGGTAGACCAGGGTCCCACCCCCACACTGTGGCAAGCGCATCACACGCCAGTGTTACCTTGTAGAAGTAATCGGTGGTTTCTGCTATGTCGGAGAAACTGGTCTCGGACAGGCCGGCCTCACTCAGAACGTTGATCTTCTCCTGTATCAGGGGCCTGGCGGGGAGAACGAGCGGTGTGAAGAGTCACTGTTCCCCGTCTTGGCATTCCCAGGCGGCCCGGAGATGTCAGCCCCTCCCAGCTGTTAGGACTCCCATCGTCACCAGGCTCAAAAATCTTTCATGTGGGAGGTGTGCAGGAAGCCAACTCGTCCTCATGGCAGTGTGATCTGCCCAGTGTGGGCGCCACCACTGACACGGGAGGCGTGGGGGCGACTCACAGCCTCGCCACGGTCAGAAGCCTCAGTTGGATGGCAGGGAATGCAGACGGAGTGGGGGGTGGGAAAGAGTGCGACAGCCCAGGAACCTCCTATCGCAGAGGGGAAAAATGGGACTTGGGAGGGGATTTTGGGAAATGCTTGCTGAGATGACAGGCATGAACCCCCAGGGTCGGATATTTGGCCCCAGCTCTGCTCATGGCCCAAATGGGCTGGGTGGGCTGCGTGCTCAGACCCACACATCTTCCCAGGGAGAAAAGGAGCGTGTCGGTCAGCCTGTACAAGGACCCTCAGGGCCAAGGGCAGTGTTCCACAAGCAGGACCCCCGTCAGGCCCCCTACCCTCACTCCCACAAGTCTTCCTTCCACGCAGGCCCCCAGTGAAGGTTGGTGAAGCAGCCACACATGGCTGTGGTGAGGTGGGGGCCTTGCTGAGGGGACTTCTCGTGGCCCCCGGTGAGCTCAGCAGAAGCGTGTAGCGAGCAAAGGCAAGACGTCTTCAGGGTCACCCTCTGCTGGATCCCTGCCCACCCACCCCCTGCCCCTGGCCCCCCAGGCCATACCAAAGGTAGTCATCTGCCGTGCCTTTGGCCACGAGATAGTGAATGCCCACGGAGCTTGTCTGTCCAATGCGGTGCACCCGGTCCTCGGCCTGGATCAGCACCTGTGAGTCCCGGGAGCAGAGGCATGTCGGTGAAGGCCTGAGCCAGCTCCAACCTCCCACGACCCCTTCTCAAAGCGGCTCATTGCCACACCAAGTCATCTGCCATTGTAACAAATTTGAGAGCCCCACGAGTCCCGGCCTGGGGCAATAGGGTCAGGAGCCAGGCAATGTGAGTGGGTTTTGTGCCCTGGGCGCTGCGCTAGGGGTGCCACGCGGGCAAGTGGAGGCCCCATCAGGCCATAGGGAGGGCAGGCGAGGGAAAGCCTGCACACTGGGAAATGAAACACCAGCCAGCTTCCAGATCCAAACAAAACAAAGCACCCTGGAGGGGCCACAGACAACAGAGGGTAAAAAGAAAACCCACCCGCCATGGAGCAGAGCCCACTCTTTAGGAAGGCTAGTACCAGGCCTTTCTTCTGTGTCACCTTTGGATGGATTCCCATCTCCTACCTATCAGTGAGCAGGGAGGGTGGTTTTCTGCATGCGGTGCTAAGTCTCATGATAGAGAAGCGCAGCCAACCAGCATGGCTTCTGCTGAAGGGAGCCTCACAGCCTCCAAGTCCACCTCTGCTACAGCACCCACGGGTGCGTACCCCATGAAAGCACAGCCTGTCAGGGCACTAGAGGGGAGCGCCTGCTTTCTGAGCTCCAGTGGACACCTCCTGTCTCCTGTCAGCACCCTCAGGCCCCAGGACACAATGGTAATGCCTGGGGACACCTCCCCCACCCCCCAGTCCTCCTGTCCACTGAAGCAGCTCCTTGGTTGCTGGAGTTTCTGAGGCCTGGGGGGCAGCCATAACTGCTCCCCTAAGGGATAGCCATGGGGTCCTGGGCTCACCACTCAGCTCACTGGGCCTCAGCTTCCTCACACCCTGAGAGAGTCTCAGCTTCTTCTAAAACAGGCTTTTCCTATAACTAAATGGCGTCCGTCATCCCACTATCTAGCAGGTCACTGGGAAGACCCATTGACTAGCCTGTAGACGTGCCGGTGCGTAAATCAAGCCAGGCCGGCTGGGTGGGGTGCGTGGGCTCGCGCTCGAGGCTTACAGGGCCGGAGCGAGGGAAGGGAAGCCGCTGGACCCCCATCTTCCCACTGAAAGCCGTGTCCTTTCACCCGGGTGCGCGCCCCTTACCCCTGGGTTCCAGAACAGCTCGGCGAACACCACCAGGTCGGCCGAGGAGAAGGTGAGGCCCATGTTGGCCGCGGTGATGGACAGCACGGCCACGGCGTGCCTCTCGGACAGCTGGAAGTGCTGACACAGCTGCTCGCGGTCCGCGGAGGAGGTGGCGCCGTCGATGCGGATGTGCTGCACGTGCTGCGCGACCAGGGGACAAAACCCGGTTGGAGGGGCTGCGGCCGGGAGTCCCCCTCCAAACGGGGCAGCACCTAGGTCCCCTGGGGCCCAGCTCCGCCAGCTGCCTTTCCAGCGCCGCTCAGGCCTTGATAATTAAAATGTGTGCGAAGGTCGCTGCACTTGCCCGGGGAAGCCTCAGCGACGGCCGCGTGCTCGCCAGGCTCCCCGGCGGATCACCCTGCTCAATCCTAGGACCCGGTGGACACCGGCCGACCCACACGTAAGCCGGGTGCTGTTGTGTGTCACAGAGGCGATTGGGGCTCATCGTGGTCCCAGAGGGTTTTCTAGCCTGCATTCTTTACGGGAGTAAGTGCTCCCCGGGGTGGTTACCGGGACTCCTTTATCCCAGGTTTCCTGGTGCGGGCGTGTGCGCACGCGCGAATTCCATTTCCATCCCCCACAGAAGCTTTCAAAGGATCCTGGGGGCCCAGAGGTTAGGCGCTGGCTACTCAGTTCGAAATCATCAGCTGCTCCTCTGGAGAAAGACAAGCTTTGCTACTCCCATAAAGAGCTAGTCTGGGAAACCCTCACAGGGCCGGTTCTACCCTGTCCTATCTAGGGTCGCTATGGGTCGGAATCCACTCGAATGCAGGAGCGAGTGCCTGAGGTTTCCACGTCTCTATCCCACGCCACAGGAACCCCGTGAGGTCCCTCTATGACCACGCCCACCTCCCAGCTCCTCCTCCACCCCACCCCCACTGCAGGCCCGCCAACCCCGAACCTGTTCCCATCCTACAGGACACCGCACCAAACTCACTGCCAGCAAATTCGGGGCTACTCAGGGTGGCCCTACTGGGACGAGTGGCACTGCCCCTGCGGGTGTCCGAGACTGTCACGCTTTAAGAGTCGAAAGCCTTGTCTTTCTCCCGTGGGGCAGGTGGTGGTCTCGAACTGCTGTCCTTATGGTTAGCAGCCCAATGTATAACCACCACCACACCTGGGCTCCCTCTAAAGTTTTACAGAAACAGAATCATATAATACGTATGCTTCTGGAAAACTGGCTTTTTCCATTCTGGAAAATCTCCTGGAGATTCATCCAGGTTGTAAAACTATCAAGCAATTCCAAGGTCACTATGAGTTGGAACCCAATGTCACCTAAATGCCACAATCACTGTCAGATAATACTACCAACCACAAGCTCAGAGGTTCAAACCTTCCAGCGACTCTGAGGGTAGAAGATGAGGCTGCCTGCTTCCAGAAAGATTTACGGCCCCAGGAACCCTTCCCAGAGCCTCTGTGAGTTGGAATCCACTCAATGGCGGCGGGCGGTGATCACCACGCTGCTTTCTCAGAAGTCCTGTCTGAGCAAGTCTGGCCCCCTGTGCCTTTCTCAGCAGCCAACACCACACCTCTCAAAGCCCTCTGCAAATCTGACAGGCTTTTATTAAAAAACAGGATCTTATTTTGTTCCCTTCACTTGCATAAGACTGGAGCTGAGTATTTTTTCCTATCTGGCTGACTGCTGGCGTTATTTCTGTGATGAACGACCTCTTCACCCACTCTGCTCATTTCCCCCAGGTAGGGAAGGCTATTGTTTCCATGTCCCACAGTCTGCTGCTAACAGGCGTGCCAGGTTATTTCCTTCAGCGCCTTTTCATGTGTCTGTTCCTGTGTATTTTTAGATGCCTTTCATTCTTCTGATGAAAAAATAAGACATCCTCTTTATGAAAATATCGAGAGATAAACAAGGTGATGAGAATGGCTTAGGCAGAACACTGTTCATGCTCTGGGTACATGTGACTCCGACGGTTTTCCATGTGTCACCCTTGTAGAAGATCATGCATGTAGCTTTTAAAAAAATGTACTGGGGCAGTTTTCCAGACCAGTACAAAGGGACTTTAGAAAGTTCATGGAAAAATGGAGCGAAACGATAATGGAAGTTTTCCATGAACTTTTTGAAGCCTCCCCTACGTATACCCAACCATATACCAGGAACTTCAATTTTAGCTTTTCCTCCAGCACTTACTTAAAGGGTGTAAAGAGCCCTTTCATCTACATTAACACCTATTATGGCTGAATGAAGTATAATTTATCTAACCATACACCAACTGGTGGATATTTGATTCTTAACTATTCAATATCACAAATAAGAGCATAACTAATCTTCCTGTACATAACATCTGTCGGCCCAGGGCCCTGATTTCTAGTGGAAGCCTAGAAAATGAGCGTGCACAGTAAGATGCTGCCGAACTGCCCCACCCGCAAAACTGTACCATATGTTCACGAGTACATTGATGTGAGCACCGTGCAAGTGTGAGACAGCTGGGTCTGCGCTTTCAGGTCGCAGGCATTGGCTCCTCCCCCTGACCTTGCCCTCAGTGTGTTGAAAGTCATTCTCCTGCCAGCAACCAACAGGCTCGTCTATAATTCCTCCTAGCATTTCAGACGCAAGGATCTCTGCTTTCTCTGGAATTCAAGATCAGAAGTAGTGTAGTTTTAAGTTTTTCTCCCAATTACTTCAGCCAATGAGCCCACTCCAGACTGGCATGGTTCAGTGTCCATTACGGATGCTTTGTGACAGATGCTAACGTCTGCAGGGATGAGTCCTCAGAAACAGTTCTGTTCCAAAGTTGAGGATGCTAGCTCCTGCGCGCAGCGTTTGCGGCTCCTTCTGGAATAAGAACGCCCTCTTTAAAAATCCAATTGGAATGCTAATAAGAAGTGAACTGACCCTACAAGTTAATTTGGGAGGCCTGACGTTTTCTCTACTTCTCAGCCTTTCGCAGAGGAGAATGGCATATGTCTCTTCTTTTTGGTTCACTCCTCACGAGCTCACTCCTTGAGGGGAATCGTGTTAGTACTTTGTGCTGTTTTGGTGTCTCAGTGAACTTGACACCCCCCCCCCCACGGCATCTACTAACTTGTGGTTGTCAGCACATAACAGTGTATTACATTTTTGTGTATTTATTTGGAATCCAGGCACCTTCTTGAACATTTAACACTTTCAATGGTTTTTCAATGAATTGTCTTGGGTTTCTTAAAAAGGAGAGCTACCAATCGATTGCTAAAGACTAAACAAGCAAATGTGCATAAACAAATGTGAAGAAAGCTGATGGGGCCCGGCTAGCAAAATATAGGGCATCGGGGGTCTTAAAGGCTTGAAGTTAAACAAACGGCCATCTAGCAGAGAAGGAACAAGCCCACATGGAAGAAGCACACCACCCTGTGTGATCATGGGGTGCACATGGGATCAGGTAACAGGCACCAGAAGCCCCAAAGCAAACAAACAAACAAAACCCATATTGTTGAGAACAAGGGGGGTTGGAACAAAGACCCCAAACCCATCTGTAGACAATGGGACATCCCTTCACAGAACGGTCACAAGGAGGGGATGAGTCAACGAGGGTGCAGTATAGCACCGATGAAACACACAATATTCCTCTGGTTCCCTGAGGCTCCCTCACCTCCCCAGTCCTGCCTTTCACTGCAGGTTAGACCAGAGCATGTGCACAGGTATAGATAAGACATAAGAGCTCACGATACATGGAATCTAGGAACAGGAATGGGAGTAGTGATACCAGGAGGGTAGGAGCAAGGTGGGGAGTAGAGGGGCGGAAGGGGGAACCAATTGCAATGATCGAAACATAACCACCACCACCCCGCCAGGGGGCGAACAACAGAAACTGTGGGGGAAGGGAAACAGCAGGCAGTGTAAGATATGAAGGTAATAATTTATAATTTATCAAGGGGTCATGAGGGTGGGAAAAAAGAGGGGCTAACACCAAGAGCTCAAATAGAAAGTAAATGTTTCTAAAATAATGATGGCAACATATGTACAAATAAGTTTGATACAATTGTTCTAGGAGCTGTAAGAGTCCCCAATAAAATGATCTTTTAATTTTAAAAAAAAGAGTGCTACCTCTGGATTTTTGTGTGTGTAGGGCTTACAGCTTTTAAGTCTACTTGCTGGCTTCCTGTATCGCATCATACAGAACACTCAACCCCAGGTAGTTTGAAGATTAAAGAGCTAATATTTTCAGAAGGAAAACGGGATGGAAAGATTGCCTAAAGCAGTCATACAAGGCACGAATCACAGACAACATAAAAGATACACAGCTCACTGGCAGCCAGGGGAAATTAAATTAAAATATGGATGAGAGAACAGTTCTTGTCACCGGATGGTCAAAACAAGTGTGGCAATACCAACTACTGATGGACAGACAGAAGCCCTAGCTGTTGTTGGTGGGTGAGTTAGTTAATTGTGCCAACCTGGCCGATAATCACATGTGGGGCTAATTGAAAGGCGGAGGGATACATGGGTAGTGAGCCTCGCCTTTCTAGTTCTCCGGTCTCTTGCTTTGTGATGGTCACACCAGGGTGCGGCTGCCTTAGCAGTTCCCTGCTTCAGCTTGCAAGATTGACTTCCTACAAGACATCTCCAAGGAGAAGCCACATGGACCTATCCCGATGCAGCCCTGGGTGCTGGAGCAGCCGTGTGGAGACCCCTGCTAGTGCTGAGATGCTTATTCGTTCACTGACTCAGCTTTCCTCCTGCAGTCGGCATCATTGCCTCTGTTTTGTGAGGTGGAGGACTTTGTGGACTGGTGTTGGTTTAATGGGTTAATGTTGGACTTGTGGGCTTGGGCAGCATTGGGTTGGAATGTTTTCGTGATGCACATTTTCTTTACATAAAACTCTCTCTTATACATGAGTTGCTGTGGATTTGTTTCTCCAAAGTACCCAGACTAATACAGTGGGATTATGGTTTTAAACCACCACCTTGGAGAGCAATTTGTTAAGACCTAGTATTTGATAAGACGTGACTATGAACCTCTCCAGTAACTGGGCAAGGCCATGCTTGGAGATGTCTGTGCGCGCGTGCGTGCGTGCGTGTACGTGTGTGTGTTGAATAAGCTGTCTTCTTTACTGCTTTGCTGGGAACTGCCCTCAGCCTGCTGAGAGGGCACACACTCAGGATGGAAGCATTCTGAATTTCAAAGGGAACTTACCTTCCTTTCCAGCTCATTCGTAATTGCATCCAAAACCACTTTATGGTGTGCAAACACTAGAAACTTCTCTTTGCCGCTTTCCAGCAAGTCCAGGATATACTCGCTGCAATCGACAAAGACAGTAAGATAATGTAAACGCGCATTCTCATCGGAACACACAGCCATCAAGTCAATTCTGACTCATAGCAACCCTATAGCACACTAGATCTGTCCTTGTGAATTCCTGAAGCTGTCAATCTTGATGGGTGCTCATCTTTCTCCTGAGAAGTGGCTGGTGGGTTTGAACCACTGACTTTGAAGTTCACAGCCCAACTTGTAAGCTATGATGCCACCAGGGCTCTTAGACACAGTCATCCGTTTGCTGTGAACGACTGAAAGAGGACTGTGTCTGTAGTAGACAGCCTCAGGGTGCCTGCCCTCCAGCCGCTCACTCCCTCCTCTGGGAGCTGAGTTCTCCCCTCCCCTCATAGCAGGCCATGTCAATAGAAGAAGTGAAATTAGGAGCCCCGGGGCCACCACCTTCTGCTACATGAGTAGAGGCAAAGGGATTTCTTTCTTTTAAGCTTGTTAGGCAATTCACATATACAAATAAAGTGAAGTATCCTTATATTGTGTGTGTATCTGGTAACTTACTACAACACGACTGGGCCATAGAAGATAGTCAATAGTTTTCACCTCTGTTGTCATTACTTTAATGTGTGTTTTAACAAATTGTAGGGTCTGCTGCAGATTTAAAAACTCCGAAGCAGGTAGGTGGTGGGGAGCGCTGGTGGTGAAGAGGTTATGAGTTGGGCTGCTTAGCCTCAAGGTCAGCAGTTCGAAACCAGACACTCTGAAGGAGAATGAGGCTTTCTACTCCCATAAAGACTTAGTGTCTCGACAACTCCCAGGGGAGCCATTATGAATGAGTCAGAAATGACTGGATGGCAATGAGTTTGGTTTTTTGGAAGCAGGGGGTTATGGGAGGTTTGACAGTAAACACATTTCTGGAAGCTGAATGTTGGGACATATGTAATACGAGGCCTTCAGGGAATGCCTGGTGTTCAGGAAAAACTGCTTCCTGTCCACGTCACACCTCAAATGGGCCAATGGGCTAGTCAGTGGTGACTGCTTTTTTTTTCTTCCTGAGCTAAAGGAATACAAACGGAAAGATCTCGCTCAACTTGTCTTCATTCTCCTTTGAATGAACCACCCCCCTCCAACCACGGCTTTCTCCATCGCCTTGCCAGGATGCTTGGCCCCAGCCCTGGGGGGTTATAGGACTGAGAGTCACCCAGTTAGCACACCCTCTCAAGTTTCCCCAAGGTAAGCGCCCTGCGGAGGGTCCTAATCCTACAGGAGGGCGAAGCCAGGTCCAGGTACCTCTACAACAAGAGCAAGTAGACAGGTGAGCTCCCTGAAAAGACACGGTGCTCACTCAGCCCCATATTACAGGCAAGGCAGGTGGTGTCAGGTACGTGGACTGCCCTCCAAAACCTTAGCATTATTTGTAAGCAGTGCTTTGACCAGCCAGGGTACCCAAATAGAGTTCAATTTGTGAACTAATAGAATCTGCTTTAATTAGTCTGAGGGACATAAAATTTGTCATGACATCAGCAAGAAAGTTTACATTATCACAGCATCAAAAAGTCGTAAGGCCACAAAAGGAGTTGGCGGTGAATCATAAACTCCACGGGTCCCCATTGTCCCAGTGCTGCTCTGCCCTTTGAGCCTGGGCTGCTTCTGCTGCTTTACCACGCTTCACCCGGCCCCGCATCCCTAAGTGACTGGGCTGGAGAAATTGGCCAAAATAACCTTGGATTCTACATCCAAAGATGTTGAAGGATAAAAAGAAGAAATAACAAAAGAAAGGAAAGCTAGCAGAAGAAACTGGGAGATTTAAGATCCGCACTCTTAATTTTTATTAAATCCCAGGCAAACTCTTAGTGACTCTTAGATCCAGAGATGATATGGGATGTACTCAAGTTTCTAAAAAATGGGTCCAGGACACTTATTTGATTGTTTTTGAGTGGTGCAGGCAGTGAACGCACTTGGCTGCAAACCGAAAGGCTGGAAGTTCGAGCCCATATCGAGGCACCTGGGAAGACAGGCCTGGTGACCCACTGCTGAAAGCCTACTCCGGCACACGAGGGGTCGCTGTGGATCAATCGGCGTGGACTCCACAGCTACGGAATTTCTAAAACATCTCACAAGGATGCTGGAAATGCGAGCTTCATGAGCAGAGGCAAAGGTGTTTGGAAACTCCCAGGCACTGTACAGTGCTGGTGTCCCGAGAGAGGTGCGCTGGAGACCGGCATCGCGTAGGTCACACCCTGGCCGTCTGTGACTGCACAGCACCTGAGGAGCAGGTGCCTCGGCAGGCGCAGTGCAGACTAGTTTCCATGAGAGAAGTTTCCAGGCTGTACCAACCACAACTGGTCTTTAATAAACACAAATCCAAACTAAGCCCACTGCTGTGGGGCCCGGCAACCCTGGCGGAGAGAAGAGAACTGCTCTGGAGGGTGGCTTCCAAGGCCGTCAGTCTTTATGGACACAGACTGCCTCATCTCTCTCCCACAGAGTGGCCGGTCTGTTCACACCACCCACCTAACTGTGCCACTTCTCACAGGGTAACCAATGGGAAGGGCAGAGCCCAGAGGGAGAAGGAAAGATGGTACGGCCCAGCAGTGTCTCTGGGAGGAATCTTAGATTTGGATAACTGGGGCAGAGAGAGAGGCCAGCGGGGCGGTGAGACCTGGGGCAGGCTCTGGGTCTGTTCTGGTGTGCTCGCTCACCCCACACAAAATGCACGGTCATCGCAGCAGAATCACTTGCACCTGGCATGTTCCACAAGGAGAAAACTAAGCAAAATGCAGGTGGATGGAATCACCTGATACGGACATCTGAACACGAGTGAGCTGTTCCTCTTGAAAGGCAAGCGAGACTTGTATAAAGTTAGCGAATGACTCTAAGACTTGAACTGGTCACTTTAGGAGACAGCACGGAAAGAGGACAACATCTGAAGTGGCTGCGTGGCTGCCCCTTCCGCTCAGACTCCAAGAGAAGCCTTTCTGCTAAAGAACCGGCCCATTTTTTAATGTTTGCTTTGTATTTTCAAGGCATCTCTAATCTAATCTCACTGCGCAGGTTTCTTACACAGCAGGCTAAACCGCTCTGGCAGCTGAGATAATAGGTATCTGTTTTTCAAGCAGACAGAGAGAGAGAGAGAGAGAGAGAGAGAGGGGTCCACCCTGAGTGGCCACTTACATGACAGACGGGATTTTGGCCTCCGCCGTGCGGTGGAAGAAGAGAAGGAGAGCTTCTTTCTGCTGCTGCTTCTGTTAAAAGGGAAGTGGAGAGGTTGAAGCCCCCCGCCTGAGGACGCAGAGGTGAGCTGACTTCATCGTTGCTGAGAGGAGCTGTAAAAAGACCAGCCTATAGCTTCCAGACTCAGGACCCTGGCATCCTCCCAGAACCACAGGAAGGCTCCAAGG
>NW_022103899.1:42631725-42633835 GCF_000313985.2 Echinops telfairi | reverse complement strand
TTGACATATGGGGTAACATCGGACTTATGGACTTGATTTGAACTGGGCTGGGCTGTTTTCTTAATGCATAATTGCTCTTTGATATAAAGTTCTTTCTTACACATGAGTGTTTCTGGATTTGTTTCTCTAGTCTACCGGACTAACACACCATTAAATTCACTACCTTCCTGAAGCCCGTTCATAAAGCCCTAGGGCAGTGGTTCTCAACCTTCCTAATGCCAAGACCCTTTCAGACAGTTCCTCATGTTGTGTTGTCCCCCAACCATAAAATTATTTTCATTGCTACTTCATTACTGTCATTTTGCTACTGTTATGAATCGTCATGTAAATATCTGATATGCAGGATGTATTTTCTTTGTTACAAATTGAACATAATTAAAGCATAGTGATTAATCACCAAAACAATATGTACGTCTATATTGTGAAATATTTCTTTCTAATGACAAATAAATGAAATTTTGTCCTGAAGCATGGTGTAGCATGGGTAACAGTCTTCACGCCGGGTATTTGTAGGTGGGCCTATCTGCATGTGGGCAGACCCGCCTGGAGACGGAGAGAGGAGCGCTGTCTCAGTTGCTGAGACCATCGGAAATCTGTGTTTCCTGATGGTTTTAGGTGACCCCTGTGAAAGGGTCTTTTGACCCCCAAGGGGGTTGCAACCCACAGGTTGAGAACCACTGCCCTAGGGGCTCTGCCCTGGGAGGGAGCCCTGCTAGCACAGTGGTTAAGTACTCAGCTCCCAACCAACAGGTTGGCAGTTCAAACCTCCCCAGACAGGGTGTCTGCTTCATGAAAATTATAGCCAAGAAAGCCCTGGGGGCAGCTCGACTTTGTAACACGGGGGTGACGCACGGGAGCCCAGCAACATGAAGGCGGTAGGAACTATTATCACCCCATTTCACAGATGAGGAAACCTAGGTTTGCCAGACAAGGTCATATCACTATTGGAAGGCAGGACCAGAATGTGTAGCCCTTAGAAGTACAGGCTCTGGGCTGGAATCCCGATTGTGAGAACTGAATGACTTCATCCACATGCAGCCCAGAGCCTGGCACGTAGGAAGCAGTCAGTAAATGTTACGCACTTATAGTACTTCTATTTTATAGACGTGACACAATAGATGTCTACTGCATTTTTAATGTGGGAACATAGTTTCATTTAAAAACGAAATTCCCCACACTAAGTCTAACCCCTCCACATGGGGTAGACACAGCACTGGTCCATTAATGATCTCATTTGTTTGGCCGGCCATAGGCTGGGGCCTTTGAAATCACCCGTTTTCTCTGTTCCTGCTTCCTAGACATTGGTTAAGTAAGATCCAGGGGAGGTTTCACACTTATTTTTATATGTTGGAAATACAAGTGGGTTGTCAAGCGACTGACAGGCCAACCGAGATTGGCACCAGGAGTCCATTTTTCGACTCCTGGTTTTGCTGATAAAAAAAAAAAAAAGGTTTTATACAATAGATGATTAGAGTCAACTTTTCTTAGTCTGCGAAGAGCTGCCTATTATTTTAGCTGAAAAATGAGAAAAGGCTTTCATTTCCACATTCTATTTCATGAATTGCCTGCTTCACCTTGGCTTCTGTAATTCATGGTTGGTTTTTTGTTTTTTAATGTTTCCTTCCAAATGGCAAGGTGCAAGGGCACAAAGGCAGAACCAGCTCTTGACAGGTAAGTGGCACTTTGCTGGAGCTGCCATGATGTATCAAGTTGCAGGAAACTCGGGGCTGAAAGGTAACAATCAAAATAAGGCGTCTCTCCAGGGCCTACAGGTGAAAACCATGGTTCTGTGCTTTAGCGCTTTCAACTCGGGATTTCAGAACCGGCCAGAGCTTGAAAGCCATGTCAAGGGTCCAACTCCCGGCTCATACTGGCTGTAGCTCTCCTTCCAAAATTAAGCCTTTCAGCTAGGGTACTGCTTCCAATCTGATCCACTGAGGCTTAGAAATGCACCAAATCAGCGGTATTATAATGATAAAAGTCTGATGGCCCACAGCACAAAGCAAACAAATCCATTTTCTGCTTGGCTTTTCCATTATAAAAATGAATTTACATTAAAGAACACCAAAGGGAATCAGGTTCTCGGGGATTTATCTTATCTAAAATGACT
>NW_022103899.1:42630146-42631345 GCF_000313985.2 Echinops telfairi | reverse complement strand
AAGGGCTCCCATGCTTCCACCCACTGCTGCAGCCACTGTGCCAATCCATCCCCTAGAGGGCTTGCCTCTCTCACTGCCCTTCCACCTTACCAAGCATGGTGCCTTTCTCCAGAGACTGGTCTCTCCTGGCAACACGTCCAAAGTCCGTGAGACCAGGTGTTACCATTCTTGCCTCGAGGAGCCTTCTGAATGTACTTCCAAGACTGATTTCTTTGTCTTTTGCCATTCTACGGTCTTTCAGTATTCTTGGCCAGCACCACAATTCAAAGGCTCTCCTTATTCAACACTCAACTTTCATATGTGCACAAGGCTACTGGAAACCTTGCATCCTATGCACTTTAGTCTTCAAGGGAACATCTCTGCTCCCTTTTTATAGGTTAAAAAAAGAGAAAACGATATACTAATGTACTTAAGGATTTTGCATAACTATGTAAAGTCATAAAACACCCAGGAGTCCCTGGGTGGCGCGAATGGTTCAGTGCTCTACTACTGCTTAGCCAAAAGGTTGGCAGTTGCCACTCATTCAGAGGCAGCACTGAAGACAGAGCCTGGTGACCTGCTCCCTGGAAACCCTAGGACACAGGTGCACTCTGCACACAGGGTCACCATGAGTTGGGATCAGCTTGACCGCAGCTTAACAACAACCAGCACGACAAAGCACCCAACCTTGTCCCCTTCCTATCTTCGCCTGTGGACTTTGGGAGAAAAGCTACGGTTCCGCTGTCATCAGCTTGGGCAACAGGCAGCCATCCACTTGGAGAAGCTGTGCGGGCCGGTAGGGAGTTGACAAAGGGGAAAGTTTCCCCTTGCTGTACTCCGTGCAGCACTCCTGTTACTTTCATTTTTCTGTGCATTTTGGACATCATCTGGCATTCACAGGTGCCTCTCGGCCATTGAATGCAACTGTCCCCCTGGTTTCACAGGCCCCGAGTGCTTTTTTGGTTTCTATCCTACCTGTTCTCAAACTTGTCAGGAGCTGGGCCAGGCAGGGGTCAAGGTGCTGCTCTCTGGGGGAACCCAGTGCACACCGGGAAACACATTTGCTAGCAGAACACATGATGTCCTGTAAATGATCACGTCTTTGCGTCCAACAGGTGCCCTGGTGGTGCCACCAGGGAAGTGAGGATAGCATAAAGCTGGCGGTCCTGCCCACCAGTCCACCAGCTACTCTGAGGGAGAAAGGTGGAGGCTGTCTACAC
>NW_022103899.1:42627077-42629436 GCF_000313985.2 Echinops telfairi | reverse complement strand
TCCTGTAGGCTCACCAAGAGTCCGAATCAACTGGATGGCAGTGAGCTAAGTTTTGTTTTGGCTTGGTCTCGAGGTAGGACCTGGGTGGTGTAAATGTTTAAGTGTTCAGCTACTAACCGAAAGACTGGGGGTCTGAGCCCACCCAGAGGTGCGTGCAAGGAAGACCTGTCCCAGTCTTGAGAACCTGACAGCATGCAGCTCAACTGTAACGTCAAGCATTGCCAGGAGACAGCGCCAGGGTTACGTGTTTTGGGCTGTCGGCTCACAGCAACTGGTACGCTGGGAAAGCAAGGGGAGCTGCTCACCTCCCTAGCACCTGTACGACAGCAGAACCTAAGTACGGAAAGACAGGCTCCCAGCGCCTCTTCTCATCGACCCATAACGAAATGTCCCAGCTCTCGTGCTCAGCACGCGCAAACACAACATTTGGAGAAAAAGCAGGCCCCCTGCCTCTCATGCGCCCGAGTCATTTGTTATCACCCAGAGGGCTGAGCGTCTTTATTCGGGGCATCGGTGAGTCCGGACAGCCCTTTATGATAGTGCCGACACATGTCCGTGACTGGGCTTTTCTTGGCAATGAGAACTGCAGGGTGTTGCCCCGAGAGGCCAGAGACGGAGCTGGTGTAGATTGCTTTCTAGTGCTTAGCACAGTTTGACGCTAAAGACAGATATTAAATCACCGTGTTTAGAAAAGATAAAACCACCATAGTGGAAAGAGTCCTGAGATGCTGGGGTGGGAGGCAGGGTTTCTGCTTAGAAGCCATGGGACCTTGGGCTCCTGGGATGGGCTTCGCTGCTTCTCCTTGGCCCCCTCTCTGGGTAACAGGGGCTCGAAGGGCTAGCAGGACCAGTAAGAATACGCTATGTGATAGTGCCTGGAGCAAGCAGCCTGGGAGGGGTAGAGGATGAACACCTAGCAAATATACATGGGGGATTTCTAACAACGGTGGTTACCAGACTGGCCGTTCTCAAAATAGACCAAACCTGCTTCCACTTCTTTGAGAGATGCAGACCGAACCCCACCCTCCAGTCCCCCTGGATTTATTTTTCAGATATCTGTCAATAGCGACTTATACCAAGTAGGAAAACCAGAAACTATTTGCCGCAGAGCTAAATCTGACTCACAGCGACCCCCGGGGTGCCAGGGTAGAACTGTGCCCCACAGGGTCGTTGGTCTAATTTTTGAAAGTAGATCACCAGGGCTTTCTTCCTGGATGCAGCTGAAGGTGCACTTGAGCCTCCAAGCTTCGGGGTGGCAGCTGAGCACATGACCCACCCGCACAAGGCAGGTGGGCCAGACAATTATAAAACTGCAAATGAAGCCAGAGTTTTCCAAATAGACGTAGACAGGGTGCTAATGAAATGGGCCCCCAGTTCTCACCCAGTCAAGTGGGAGGTGGTCCAGGCAGAGGCAGGTCTGAAAACTCTGAGCATTGCCTTCTCAGGAAGGCCCATCGGTGGACGTGTCCCCCTCCACAGCCCGTCTCCAGCCCAGACTCACAGTTTTGTGTTGAGTGGTCATCTCCTTGGCTGCGGCATCCAGGGCAGCCCGAGTCCGGGCGTTGATGCGTCCTGGGATGACCATGACCATCTTGCGCTGCTTGGCGGGGAGCTGGGCAAGGACGTCGGATTTGAGGCGCCGCAGCATGACCGCTTCCTCCAGGAGGAGCTTCAGCTCGCCGAGGTTGGAGGAGCCCGAGTAGTCCCACCCCCAGGGCAGCTGTGGAGAAGGGTACGAGGTGGGGTGAGAGTTCTCACAGGATGCTCCAATCCAATAGACCCACCATCCCCGAGCCCAGCTCTGGTCAGAGAACGGCATGCTCTACGTGGCCCACCCACCCACAGTGGGCGACCCTATCTGGCAGGACAGAACGACCCTGCAGGGTCTTCGGAGTCTGTGACTCTTCATGGGAACAGACAACCTCATTCTTCTTCTGGGGAGTGGCTAGTGGGTTTCAACTGCAGACCTTGTGGTGAGCAGCCTGGCACCTAACCCCCTATGCCACCAGGGCTCCTTCTAAGGATGCAATCAGCAGGAAAGTCCCAGTGAGCAGGGGAAAGGGACAGCAGGGGTCCCGAATGACGTGAACAAAACATGGATCAGGGAGTGTGGTGCACACATGATCGCATGTCAACCTGAAGATATCAGGAAGGGCAGGGGTGGCATTCCACCTGTCAGTCAGGTCACAGCCTGATGGTGCCTCCTTGTGGGCACGGCTTTCTCAAAAGGAGGGCCCAGGAACCTCCCTGAGATAGTTTATTGTGCCAGCCTGGCCGATAAACACAAGTGGGATTAACTGAAGGGCAGAGAGATAAATGGCCTGGTGAGTCTCGCCTTTCTTGTCTCTCGCTCTTTGAT
>NW_022103899.1:42622665-42626661 GCF_000313985.2 Echinops telfairi | reverse complement strand
CTAGAGAAATAAAATCATAAATATGGGATTCTTAAATTGGCTCTCCAGCCTGATGAGTCTTAACACTAGTGATGCTACTTCAACATCCCAATGCATGGATAAGTCTGCTACTCCTCCTAATCCATGGTGTGAGATAGCAAAACTAATACCTAAAGTAGCACCACCGATAGATGAGGCGCTGGTTACACACTCCCCTTCTCTGCCCATCTGGCTGAATCCACAGGTGGCTTTCAGAGTGCTCCATTGGGAAGTGTGAGACTGCCAAGGGCAAGGTCAGCAGTTCAAGCCCATTAGCCAATCTGAGCGAGAAAGCTGGGGCGATCTGTTCCCGTTCAGATGGACGGCTTCAGAAACCCTACACAAGGCGGCCATCGGGAGCGACTCTACAAGGGTGGCTGCCAAAGAGACGACGCAGACTTGCATGCGCTCCCTTCCGGGAGTCAGAGCTCTCAAGAGGCCGTGAACTCAAAACCCTCCTCAGCGCCACACAGCCTATTCCTAGTTGAAATGCTGGCTCCATCCTTCAATGTCCCATTGACAATGGAAGGACACACAGGCAGAGGACAGCTATCTGAGGCTGGGAACTCCATGTGCCCGCTTTGGAGGCTCTAGGACCTATCGCCCTCTATGGAACTGAGGCTGGTAAGATGGTCAGAGGTGGAGACAAGAACATGGTCAAAAGGTTTCTTCTTAAACAAACAAACAAACAAAAACAAAACACTCTGGAACCCCCTGGAAGTTCTCAGCAAAGGCCTCTCCAGAGCTTTGGAGTCGCCAACGTGCTCCACACGGGGGCACTCTCTTTGGGGGCTTCTTAGAACGGTGGGAGCTGGCCAGTAAGCGGCGGCTCTGGGGGCCTGCGCTGCATAAAAAACCTAATTCTGGAGACAAGAGTGTATCACAGTTCCTTGGGGGGCATGCTCCTAATTTCCCATGCTGCTGACTCTTCACCCTGCAGGCCTAGAGCCAACAATAAAAAAGGCTGGACATTGGACTGGGGGACAATGACAATCCAACCCCGCAGCAGGGAAAGCTGGTCACGCAGTATCAGGCGCTGGGCGGGCAGGAAAAGGAAGGACGCAGAGCCGCCCAGGCTGCTGTTGTAGCGCTGCTGCCCATCTCCTGGCGGAAAGACTCGGGACAGAACGGGGTTGGGGCTGCTGTGTCCGGGCTAGGCGGTAGCTCAGAGACCTGGGGTCGCACGGTTGTCACTGGCTGGATCTGCGAAGTAGATTGTCACGCCCTTCTTCCTAGTCTGTCTTAGTCTGTGAGCACGAAACCAGCATCCTACTGCCACACAGGCCTCCAGACAAGCGGGTGCTGGCTGCACACGAGGGGCACTGGCCACGCAGGTGGGAACTCAGCGACCACACCAGCCAGGCCTCAGCCAAACCAGGACCAAACTCATTGCCACGGAGTTGATTCTGATGCGTAAGGATCCGATGGGACAGAGTAGAATTGTTACTTTGGGTTCCCAAGACTTTACATCTTCGCAGGAGCAGGCAGCCTCAGCGTCCTTCCTCAGAGTGAGTGGCGGTAGCTGTTAGGTGCTGTCCAATTGGCTCGAACTCAAAGCGATCCTATTCACCAACAGAACGATGCAGTGCCCCCCTTGCCATCCTCACAATTGTTCTCATGCTTGCGCCCCTCGGTGCAGCCGCCGGAGCAATCCATCTTTTCTTTTTTTTTTTTGCAATCCATCTTTGCAAGGGTCTTCCTCTTTTTCTTTTTTATACTTTTCATTGTTTTGGTTTTTTATTGATCATTTTATTGGGGGCTCTTCCAGATCTTGTAATGATCCACATATCAATTATTATCGCGCACACTTGTACATATGTTGCAATCATCATTTTCAAAAACATTTTCTTTCTACTTGAGCCCTTGGTATCAGCTCCTCTTCCCTCCCCCACCCTCCCACCCTTGTGAATACTTGATCAACTATATATTGATTATTAATGTTATTTTCGTATCTTATACCATCTGCTGTCTCCTTTCACTCACATTTCTGTTATTTGTCCCCCTGGGGAGGGTGTTATATGTACATCATTGTGATCAGTTCCCCCATTCTTCCCCTTTATTTCCACCCCCACTTCCTATCCTGGATTTCATGTGTCCAGAATTCTGATCTATACCAATGTACAAACTCCAGTCTATCAGGATTTGTAAGGTAGAACTGAGGTTATGATAGTGGGAGTGGGGGAGGGGAGTTATGGATCATTTGATACCTGCTACCTCATGATCACACAGGTGGTGTGCTTCTTTCATGTAGGCTTTGTTGCTTCCCTGCTAGATGGATGCTTGTTTAACTTCAAGTTTTTAAGACCCCAGATGCTAAATCTTTTGATAGCTGGGTACCATCTGCTTTCTTCATATTTGCTTATGCACCAATTTTATCTTCAGCGATCATGTCGGGAAGGCGAGTATCACAGAATGCCAGGTTATTAGAACAAAGTGTTCTTGTGTTGAGGGAGGACTTGATTAGAGGCCCAAGTCCATCTGCTATCTTAATACTTAACATATAAATATATATACATAGACCTATATCCCTATAGTTATAAATGAACATAGATACATGCCTATATTTATACTTCTTTTTCGCTGCCACGTTACTTTACCAAGCATGTTGTCCATTTCCAGGGACTGGTCTCTCCTGACGACATGTCCAGAGTCTGGAGGCGAAGTCTCCCCATCGGTGCCTCTGCGCAGCACTCTGGCTGTCCTCCTTCCAAGACAGAGCTGCTTGTTCTTTTGGCAGCCCACCGCCCCGTCGATCTTTCCCACCCACACTGCAAGTCTTCACAGGAGCCAACAGCCTGATCTTTTTCCTTTAGAGACTATCGATCAGTCCGATTAACTGCCACACCGTAGGCACACTGTTGGCTGTGCGTGCTCTCTCCGGGGAGGGAGGGAACAGGAAAGGACACCCTAACTCAACATTCCCGATGGCCCCAGAGAGTGCAGGGAGACGAGACCCTTTTCAGAAGGTGACTTATTTGCAAATAGGACTCGGGTAAAAATCACACGTGAAGGGCTTTGAGGGATCGTGAAACCCTATGCCGGTGATCTAACCTGGCCCTGTCTGTGGAGGTGAACTGCACATTCTGGTACAGAAGTACCTGGCGCTTCGGGGCACTCGACGATGAGAAGTTTCCTGCTTCAAGAACCAGCTAAGATGCAAGTAAGTTTGCTGAGCATTATATTACATTCAAAGTACTTTGAACACAAGTGGATGCTTTTCAAGTACTAGAAAAACATTTGACTCTGAAAAAAATATTCAAAAGGAATCGTATTCATACACCCTTGTGAGTCTTCTCCTTCACAGATGGCTTGAGTAAGAGCTGTCATTTCTCCTCACTCGAAATACCTTCGATGTGACTCCCACCCGCTGACACCAAGCAATTCTAACTCACAGCAACCCTGCATGGGGTCTCCACGGCTGGAGGTCTTTATGGGGACAGAGAGCCTCATCATTCTCCCTCAGAGCACCTGGTGGCTTTGAACCATTGACCTTGGCATTGGCAGCCAAACAGTTACCCAACAGCACCACCTGGGTCCCTTCCGATGTCAGCAGAACTCTGCACACTTGTGATCTGATTAGAAATGGGGTGTCCCTGAGGTCTGAGTTCAGAAGGCTTTAGAACGATTTTCCTTTTTACACTGATGTTTCCTGGCCGCCACCTTTGACTGGGGTCAATACACACATAACCAAACATTCGCCATTTCAAGTTTGCACATGCCCAGTTCCATGACATTAACCACGTATGTAATTCTCTTGTTCCAACACCACCACAATCCACGTCCCAACATTTCCATCACCCTCACCACAAGCTCAGCGAGCTCCCTTCCCTGCTCCCTCCAGACCCTCCTCGTGGCCCCCAGGGAGGCACCAACTGAGGCAGGAGGAGCGACTGGGGGTGCAGTGGCATTTGTGCTGGCCTGGCCGTTTCTGGAGATGAACCTGCAGAGGTTCCTGCTCCGACTGGCACGGCGTTCGTA
>NW_022103899.1:42613007-42622343 GCF_000313985.2 Echinops telfairi | reverse complement strand
CCTTGGCCTGGCTGCTTCTGTCGGTACAGGGAGAAGGACCAGAAGGCGGAGGGGGTGGGGGGTGCATACCCGCTTGGCGTCACAGTAGCGCAGTCCAAAAGCATGGAACTGAGGGAAGAAAGTCGGCCGCACCCCGACGATCTGCGTGTAGAGCTCCGAGGGCCGCGACAGGGCCGGTGTGCCCGACAGCAAGATGGCCCTCTTGGTCACCTGGAAAACACACGGCCCGAGGCGCTGAGAACACGGGGGAGGCACAGAGGAGAGGTGCCCTGCCCCACGGGGCAGGAGCTGGGTGCCACCAGGACGGCAAAGCCCCCTGGTATCCAGCACAAGCACCTTGCACTTGCAGGGTGTCTGGCTGCTGGCCGCGCGGTTTTGTTCCCCGCAGGACCCAGGGTGGATTGCGAGGTGACGAAGGCTGGTTCTTCCAGGACTCTGTGCGGCACGTGCCTGAACTTGAGGGCGGCGGGGCCAGACTGGAGAAAAAGACCTCGGGTGACCAGAGAAGGGGAGGGGGGCTGCGCAGAGGCCACCTCCGCTTCCCAAGTCCTTCCTGAAGCCTTCATGGTGCCTACTGCCGACCTCGATCTTCACATGGACGTTTAGTTCCTACTGCTCACTCGCCAGACGGGAGGCTGCCTGTCCTTGGTTTACTGTGGTAAGAGCACGTGTAGCCAAACATGTGCTGCCACTTTGGCAGGATCCACGGGTACCGTTGAGTGGCACCGGGTCTATCCCGGGGTGCAGCCATCACCAGTGTCGTCAGAGAAGCTCTGTGCCCTAAGCTACAAGCTCCCTCTCCCTCACCCCTGCCCGCCGCCTGTTTCCATTGGCCTGTTGTAGACTGTTCACAGGCGCAGTCACTTGTCCTTCCGACTGCACGCATCTTGGGATTAAAGAGTAGGCCCCGTGGATGCTCATGCTGTACAGTACAAAGCCTAACAGGAAGTCAGCCATCCGGAAGTGCTCCCTGGAAGCTGAGAAGCAATCCAGGGGGAACCCAATGAGTGTTGTGAGGGCCGTGGGGTGGATTCAGAGGAGCTGGCGCTGGAGAAGGGGCACTGGGAAGACTGCAAGAAGACGTCAGAGCTCCTTCCAGGATGGCTGTCAGACGCCACCCCTCAGACCTGAGCTCTCCTCTCAGGAAGTACTGTCTGTGGATAATAAGACTTAAACTCACTGCCAACTCACAGGGACCCTTTAGGACAGGGTAGAACTGCCCCTGTGGGTTTCCGGGACTTTTTTTTTTTAAGCCCCATCTTTCCTCTGTGGAGCAACTGGTTGGTTTCAAACTACTGACCTTAAGGTTCGCAGCTAGAGAGACCCACTACACCACCAGGGTTCCTCTGTGGGTGTCTAAGCCTCTTTTTAACTTTCTTTCCAGGGAAAACCCAGGCCTTCGGTGGCTCAGCTTCACCGTGTTTCAGGCTCAGAGGCCTGGTTCAAGCTCGTTTTGCAGTGAAATAAGGACTGGAGGGAGTGGGCCCATTTCCCCCAAAGTCAGGTGGGTGAGCAGCAGCAGCAGCTGCTCAGTTTCTACCCAAAAAATTCCAGGCTCCTCACTACCCTGGCACTGAGCCATTCAAGGAGGCCAGACCCCATGCCCTGACTCAGAAGGCTGGTGCAGAAATGGAAACTAGAGAGGAAGAGAGAGAGACACTCCTCGCTGCGCTGGAACCGCCGATCATCCAATGTCACTGGAGGTAAAAGTCACCCCCACTCCGGAAGGAACTCTGCTGGAAGCTCAGTAGTCTAGAAACAGCTTGTTAACCACCGTGACCTTGAGTTAATGATAGTGGTGGAAGGCAATGGTGGAAGGTAAATCACCTGGGGGTGGGGGGGCTGTTAGGGAGCTTGTGGGGAATTCAGTATTCAAACTTGTTGCCTGGTAAAAATAAATCCAGGTGCAACAGCGGGAAGGCAAATGATAAATACACCACCTAGGCAATTCTCCAGATGCACTTTTGCCCCCTCAGCAGCCGCCACTACCCAATTCCATCATGATGAGTGCGCGGGCACGCGAGACGTTCTCCGGCTGTAATTTTCCACAGTTCAATTACCCAGGCCTTCTAATTTCCTGCATGGTTTCATGCAGACTCATTAAAATAACAATGAGCTCCTTGAACTACGACTGAAAACCATTTCAATGCAAGGGAAGGGGGAGGAGGAAAAGTTTTCTCCACCTGAAAAACCTGCACTTCTTTCCAAACTTGGACCCCCCCCCCCCCCCCCCACCCCATCGCTGTGCTGGGTGTGCAGGTATACCAAGTCCCTTCTCCCATAATCTTCCCAGAGTGCAGAGCGAGGGGGGCGCTGCAGCCTAAGGTCAGGGGGCATCAGGGAACAGGCCAGCTGAAAGGACACCAGAGGAATGTGTCAGCATTAATAAGTGGGGGTCCTGGCTGCGCTCTGCTGGGCCCCACTGTGTCTACTGTAATCCATGCGCAGGGGCACACAGGATCTAGGGCAGCGGTTCTCAACCTTCCTCATGCCAAGACCCTGTCATACAGTTCCTCGTGTGGTGGTGACCCCCAACCATAAAATTATGTTTGTTGCTACTTCATAACTGTCATTTTGCTACTGTTATGAATTGTCATGTAAATATCTGATATGCAGGATGTATTTTCTTTGTTACAAATTGAACATAATGAAAGTATAGTGATTCATCCCAAAAACAATATATAATTCTATATTGTGAAATATCTCTTTCTAATGACAAATAAATGGAATTTTATCTTGAAGCATGGTGTAGCGTAGGTAACAGTCTTCACACCGGGTACTCGTATGTGGGTGTATCTGCATGTGGGCAGACCCACCTGGAGACGGACAGAGCAGTGGTGTCTCCATTCCTAAAACCATCGGAAATAAGTGTTTCCCAATGGTCTTAGGCAACCCCTGTGGGGGTCGAATGACCCACAGGTTGAGAACCGCTGCTCTATGAAGTCCACACTGTGTGCAACCTCGCAAAAGAGAAAGGCTGGCCCTGGTGCACATCAGCTCCACCTGAATAGCGAACTCACCTGGCTGAGGACGAAAAGCTGGACATTTGGCGGTGTCTGGAGGCAGTTTTGGTTGTCACAATTTGAGTGACACTAGGGACATCTTGAACATATCATCAGAAAAGCTGGATTATATGAAGAAGAGTATGGTATCAGGACTGGAGGAAGGCTTATTAACCTGTGATATGCAGATAATATGACCTGGCTTGCTGAAACTGGGGAGGAATTAAAGCAGTTGCTGATGAAGTTCAAGGATGGCAGCCTTCAGTAGGGATTACATACAACTCAAGGTCAAGAAACTACCATCCTCGCAAACCAAGGGATAACATCATAATAAATGGAGAAAAGACTGAAGTTGTCAAGAATTTTGTCTTGCTTGGATCCACAATCAAAGCTCAAGGACATAGTAGTCAAGAGATCATGAGACATTGCATTGGGTGAATCTGCCACACAAGACCTCTTTCAAACACTGAAAAGCAAGGATGTTACTTTGAGGACTAAGGTGTGCCTGACCTTAAGTGTATTTTCAATTGCCACCTATGCATGTGAGAGTTGGACATTGAATAAGGAAGACTGAAGAAAAATTGAAGCATTTGAACTGTGGTGTTGGCAAAGACTATTAAAAGTATCATGGCCAAAAAACCAAACAGGTCTGTCTTAGAAGAAGTACAGCCAGAATGCTCCTGAGAGGCGCAGATGGTGAGACTTCGTTCATGTACTTTGGACAGGTTGTCAGCAGAGACCAGTCCCTGGAGAAGGACATCATGCTTGGTAGAGTGGAGGGGCAGCGACAAAGAGGGAGGCCCTGGATGAGATGGACTGACACCACGGTTGCAGCAATGAGCTCAAACATAAGAACAATTGTGATGATGGGGTAGGACCAGGTGGTGGTTTGTTCTGCTGTACAGAGGGTTGCTAGGAATGAGTCGGTACCAACTAGACAGCACCCAACAACAGCAGTTGCATCTAGTGGGTAGAGAGAGGTCAGGGATGGTGCTGACTAGCTTGAAATGCAGGGCAGCCTCCACAACAGAGGATAACCGTAAAGCCAAGCTCCCTGTCTTTGAGTTCATTTGCCTCCTAGCAAAACCCAAGTCTGAAATGTCTGCAGTGCTGAGACAGAGAAAGTCCAATCTAGATAAAGAGAGACGGAGGGGCTGGCTGAGAAAACAGCACAGAGCCCCGGCTCCCACCCCAGCCCTGCAAACACTCCAGTGTGAAGTCAGTGCTAGAGAGGATAAGATGGACTTCAAGGCACCCACAGAGGTAGCAGGTGATGTGCATGGGGCCTGTCAGACACTCTGAATCTGTCCAAAGAAAGATCCATGCATATGCATGAGCAGTTAAAAGACTGGTTTTAAACATGTGTTGCCGGAAAGCCAGCCGCGATATGAGATGCCAGTGCTGCTGTGAAGGGTCTGGCCCGGAAGCACGTATTTTAGAGACGAGCACGTAGCTCAGCTTCATACACAGATGGGGGCATTAGCACGGCCAGGCTCGGCAGCTTTCCTGTTATAACTTTAATGATGTCATCTGTCTATTGTGCAATTGCTGCTGTCTAAACAATCAGGGATACCAATTACATTTTAGTTATGGGTGTAATATTGGGACCACAGTACCTGGGAAAGGTCTATTAACATTTTTTTCCCCCCTAAGGAAAACATGTCAAAGCTTCCCAAAGGCAGGGTCACAACCCTGGGAAAAACGCTTTAATTAGATGTGTCCATAAATGGCTCATAATACATAAATCCGGGCGGGCAATTTGAACAGAGGGTTTGTTGTTGTTGTTGATGTTGTTGTTAAGCAGAGAGATTTTATTTTTGGAGCCCATGACACAACCCTCTTAGAAGATGATGATTTTTTTGGCGGGAGGGGTCTGGGAATGGGGATTGATGAGATGCATTGGCCAAGGCTGAGCTCGGTCAACATCTACCCAGCTTGTTTCGCACATTTACCTTAGTCTCTGGGCTTCCTTTCAGAAGTAGATACTGCCGCTTGAATGCTCAGCTGGCCCTATAGCACGGGGGCTTTCCCAGAGTACCACACAGGCTCACACTGCCCTGTGCTCAGTCTACACCACCCAAAGTGGGTCCTCCCAAGTCCTGCATGTTGGTCTCTAACTCGTCCTGAGAGAAAAACCCACCTTTCTAGGGGAATTTTGTTGTTGTTGCATTTTCAGTATTAAGCATAAACAGACTCCAGAAAGATGGAGGAACACTGGGAATTTCTCCTTGGGCGGGGTGGGGGGTGGGGCGGGAGCCAGGAGACAGCACAGAGGCCACAATGCATGTAAGGAGACCTCAGGGTAAGACAAACCTGGTCAGCGGCCCCTTCCTTGCCCTCCCTTCAGAAGCCAGACTCTGCCCTGACAAGCACTGAGAGCCAGGCTCAGCCCTCACGGGATGGGCAGTGGACCTGGCCCTTCTGCTGACAGGCAGGCTCAGGGGGCCTGGCTTTGCCAGCACTTCTGGCAGACACCCACCTGTCCGGTTCTGAAGTTGCACATCTCCCTCCGTTCTAAGGACCCTGACTCCCAGCATCCGCCTTTGAGGACAGAGAAGCAGCTCCCCCTAATAGCTTAGAAGCAGCGGTTCTAAACCCTTTGGGGGGTCAGACAACCCTTTCACAAAGGTCCCCCAATTCCTAAGAGTAACAAAATGACAGTGATGAAGTAGCAACGAAAGTAAGTTTATGGTTGGGGGTCACCACAACATGAGGAACTGTAAGAGAGGGTGGCAGCATTAGCAAGGTTGAGAACCACTGGCTTAGAGGAAGAGCAGGTAGATCCTCTCCCTTAGCCAGGCAGGTGGGCAGAGGAGGAGTCTGAGTTTGTCACAGCTGGTGGCCTTCAACTCCAAGGAAGGCGCAAGGCAGCCCTGGGCTCTCCCTCCTCGGCAGGGTGTTCGAGAAAGCAATGGATGGGGCCACAGAGCTGTTGGCAGAGGCCTGAGGGGTCCCGGGTGGTGCAGAGATTGGCTAACCAAAAGGAGGGTGGTTTGTATCCATGTACGACTGATCAGGGGACTTGAAGAGTCAACCCCTAGTACTTGAGGACGGAAATATAGCAGTTAAGAAGAAACAGTTAAGAGAATTACATAGTTTGTCGAGACATAGCTAGAAATCTTCCATAGCTGTGCCCTGATCTGTACCCCTCTACCTGTCTCAGAGAATCCTGTGATGGCGGCCAGGCACAGGTTCTCCAGGATGCCAGCCACGTCAAAGACGTGCTTCATATCTGGGAGTTAGGAATCTTTCTCTCCCTGCTCGTTAACAACCAGAACCTAGAGCCCCAGCCTGTCTCCTTGTGATGTAGGGTCTCTAGTAAGGGAAGCTCTGTACCACATCACCGTTGTGAAAACCAAAGTCTGTTTCCGCAGTCCGGCCCTGCCACTCCAAGATGTGTGTCTGTCTGAAGCCCTGTTTCACTCAGCCCGTGCTTACTGCCTGGGAGAACAAAGAGGCGGGCGAGGCGGGCGAGGCAGGGGAGGCGGGCGAGGCGGGCATCTGGAGGGCGGATTCCCCACCCCAAGTTCTCCTTTCCTGTGCATGTGAAAATCAAACTAGAGTCCTTTCTGTAAGTGGGCAGTGGTGACCGGGCAATCTGGGCCCTCTTTGTACCCACCCTGCAACAGAACCCCCTTGGCAGAATGGCCTGGCTGCCCGCTGCCTGAGCTCACAGCCCTTGGCAACCCCATGGAGCCTGCTGCAGGGCTACTCTGAGCGGCGGCTACGTTTTGAAGAAGTAAAATGTTGACTCCGAGGTGTAAAATGTCTTCGAAGAGGTTTCCATGGTGACGCCAGCGCCAATCCCCACGGTCTCGGCCCGGGCGCCACGCCTAGGCTCAGCAGCACTCACCTTGAGAATGGGCATGGCTGCTCGACAGCGGGCAGTCTTGATGTTTTTGAGGAAGTGAGACTCATCCTGCAAGGAAACAGAATGTGGGTGAAGAAGGCCCAAGCCCGGGAGCACAGAAAGGGAGCCCCACGGGAGGCCAGGCCCCTCCTGCAGCCGAGGGCACGGCTTCAACTCCACTTTGGACAAGGTGCTCCTCTCTCTGTGGGCAGCTGTCCGCCTAGAAAGTCGGGCTAGTGATCCCCCTGCCCCGTCCACCCCCCATTATGGTTCATACCATCATGTGCACTGAACCCCACTGTGTGGTCTGCACAGGGAGGAGGGAGAGAGACAGAGGCCTCCCCAGGATGCCTCGGACAGACCCTGCCCTCAGGGCTTGAAGTCCAGCAAGGACGTCAGACGCACCAAGTTTATCAGGTGCCTCTGCAGGTTCAATCTAACGCCGCACAAGCCCTCTTTAAAGTGTTGAACAGCACGGAGGTTGCTTTGAGGTGGGAGGCGTGCCTGACCCAAGCCAGGGTGTTTTCGATCATCTGACATGCATGTGAAAGCTGGACAATGGATAAGGAAGAGGCAGACGCGTCACGGAGCTTGCATCATGGTGCTGGGGGAGAACATGGAAAGCCCCATGATTGTCCTGGAACAAGTCCAGTCAGAACTCTCCTGAGGGCGCAGCTGGCGCAGCTTCATCTCAGGCACTGTGGACAAGTCATCAGGAGAGACCAGTCCCTGGAGAAGGACATCGTGCTTGGTGAAGTAGTGAGACAGGGGAGAAAGGGGAAGCCCCTCAATAGGATTGTGGCTGTGACCATGGGTTCACACACACCAATTGTGAGGGCGGCACTGGACCGGGCAGTGTTTCCTTCTGTTGTACACAGGGTCACTGCGGGTTGGAATCGACTAACAACATTCCATGTTCACCGTGAGGAGTGAGTCAAGAGAAAGGAAGAGGATTCTCCGTAAAAGGCTCGCTGGTTGTGCTGAGAACAAGGAGATCATTTGCGGCTCTGCGTTCTGTGCACGAACAAACATGACACTCAGACGTTCCAGAGCCTCGAGAGTCACCGACACAATGTCCCTCACTGGGTGCACTTCTAGCCCACGCGAGGGCTAGATGAGAAGCACTGGTGCCTGTCTCGACTCACCTACAGATTCTTCTTAAAAGCTAGGAGATTCAGAACAGGGTTCGTTGGTAACCTGGACAGGCAGCCTGACCAGATCTGAGGATTTGTCAGCTTCTAGGGAGAAAGCTTCCACAGAGCTAGAAAGTACTGAAGCCTGGGCCAAGTCACTTACAATGATGACAACTTTAAAAGGAGTTTTAATCTGCTTTTCCAACTTGCTAAGAAGGTCGAAGCTGACGATGTTGACCAAGCCAGCTGTCAGGCAGTCCTTTCCGGTCACCACGACATTGATGTGCTTGGGGCTCAGAGATGGCAGCCACCGGAGGAAGGCCTGGGAGTGAGGGAAGATCAGAAAGGCAATGACGCAGCCAGCCAAAGCCAATGATTAGCCAACCCATCGATCCCACGCTCAGCCTCCACGTCCCAAGAAACACATCTCCACGAGCGCCATCCACACACTCTGGAGTTGGCCCGTCGTACACTGTTCTGCCCTTCCCACTAGCGGGCTGCGTCTTTCCTCGGCGAGCGGGCACGGGCTGACAGGCACTCTGGAAAGTCTGTGGATTTCGCTTATGTGGTTTCTACCCGGAGCCCTGGTGGCGTAGTGCTTACGAGTTGGGCTGTGATCTGCAAGGTCGGCAATTTGAAACCACCAGTTCACTCCGCAGGAGAAAGATGGGACTTTCTACTCCCCGAACAGTTACAGCGTTGGAAACTCACCAGGCAGTTCTACCCTGTCCTATGGGGTCACTGTGAGTCGGCATCGACTGATGGCAGTGACTCTGGTTATGGCTATGGTTTGGCTATGTCATTTTGGAAGGAGTTCTCTGTTGACGGGGGCAGGTCACTGTGAGTCAGCATCGATGTTGTCAGGCCAGTGAGTGAGGGAGTGAGACCCGGATGCACATGGAGCCTCTGCTTGGAAAGAATGCACTTTCATGTACACTGAAGGTAGACTGTGAATATCAACTGATGGCGATGAAAACACTGATGTCATGTTGTGTCTAGTCATTGTTGTTGGCTTTGTTTGTTTGCTTCTTGTTTGTGTTTTGCAAGACTTCCGGTGTAAGAAATCGAGGACAGGTAGATCTATAGGGGCAGTCACCGGATTGATAATGGCCTGGGGGTATGGAAGGAGAGGAGGGAAATGGAGAGCTAACAGCAAGGAGTGCGAGAAGAAAATGTCGCGAGAGTGACTGTGGATGACTGCACAAACTCCTGAGGATGAGCGAATGACTACATTGTATCTGTGATGACTGCACAAACTCCTGAGGATGAGCGAATGACTACACTGTATCTGTGATGACTGCACAAACTCCTGAGGATGAGCGAATGACTACATTGTATCTGTGATGACTGC
>NW_022103899.1:42591428-42612693 GCF_000313985.2 Echinops telfairi | reverse complement strand
TCTGTGATGACTGCACAAATCTCCTGAGGATGAGCGAATGACTACATTGTATCTGTGAAAAGAAAACATGGGTGTCAGCACTGTCTGCAAAGTTCTCTCCAGAAATCCTATCTCCTCTGATATCGGGTCACCAATGGAAGGGCAGCGGCACCTGCGGGTCAAGTGGGGCCCTGACCACCAGGGAGATACTATTTTGCTACCAGACTGGCGGGCTCTTCCCCAAGTCTCAGTCCTACTTATAACCATCCGACCCTCAGCCTCCTCCTGAGGATTTCTGGGGGTGCTCGGGGCACAAGCGCACTGACGCTCCACTTTCTGGCAGCACTGGGAGAATCCAGATCACTAGGATGGGAAGAGAGCAGTACATCGTCCACATGCAGGTTCTCCAGGTTTGGCCTTTCTCCAGTTTGAGGGCATCCAGGCACCTGGCTGGCTATGGCAGGCACAGCTACCTGAGGTTTCGGGAGAAGCCCGGCTGTGAGGTTGTTGGTGAAGTCAGTACAAGCAAGGTCATGCTACCAATGACAATGACAAAGGTCTTTCTTCCGCACTGGGGGGATGCCAATGAGACTGGCCCTGGGGCTCTGAATGCCTTTCCCTGCCTAGCCGGGCCCCTGGCTTTATGGCAGAAGTAGAAGGCTGGGGATCAGACACCGCTCGTGTCTGGCGATATAATGTGGTGGTGAACAGTCCACAGCCTACCCACAATGCCTCCTGCAGGACCCCAAATCTCGAGCCAGGAGCCAAGGAGTCAGAAGGTGTGACCCCAGGTACCCCGGTGGCATAAGTGCACATGGAGCCTCTTCAAGGTGCAGTGGTCTCCCATGGAAATAGGGCTAGAAGCTTTCATGTCTAAAGCACCCAGCTGTTATAGGCTTAAGGAGGATGTAGGAGGCAAATGTACTTTGAGAAGATGGGTACTAAGGAATTCCCTAGCCCCTGGGTGGTGCAGATGGTCAATACATCCGGCTGCTAAGTGCGAGGCTGGAGTCCACCACAAGCACCCCAAGGAATGCCTGGTGATGATTCTTGAAAAACCAGCCACTGAAAACCCAGTGGGGCCCCATTTCTACGCTGAGACAGAGGGGTCGCCCTGAGGGAGAAGTGATTTTTAAAAAAAACAGGCAGTGGGGTGTCCCAGCTTGTCTCCATGAGGCTGATTCCCGGTGACGCCCAGGCACGTTCAGGGCTCAGACATCACGAGGTGTCTCCTGGGGCATCTCTGCTGGAGTCTGAACCACCAGCCTTCCGTCTGGTGGCTGGCTCAGCCTCTCCTTGGCTTTCTTCCCTCAGGCTGTGGCCCGATTATAAGTCAGGAAATCATCTTCCTGGCCTCGGAAGGCCAGCCCGCCTCACTCCCTGCCGCTGGGCTCGGGAGGGCCCATGAAGAGGTCACCGAGGAAGAGTGCACCGCGGGGGGACTGACCTGCTCCCAGGTGAAGCGCACGGACGAGGGCACCACCACCAGGAGCGGCCACTCCTTCCGGTAAAAGGCCGCAACGCAGATGGCTTGGATGGTCTTCCCGAGGCCCATGTCATCGGCAAGCAGCAGGCGGCCTCTTTTCGCTATGGCGAAACTGAGGAAAGACAAGGTCAGGAGAATGCCCGGGACCTCTCCACCAGGGCGCGGCTCCAGCCTGTGCAGCCGGCCCGTTGGTGCCCACTGCCCTCCACGGGACCCCACTCTGGCCGGCGCAGCTCACAGGGAGGGGTGCCAACCCATCACGGGGCCAAGCTAGAGGCAGGGGCAGTCTGTCATCCAGGGGTAGCATGAAGTGGTCTCACAGGTATCCGGGCCAGGGAGGTCATGGGAGGCGGGCAGTGCCAGCCTCAATCCACATGCCGGCAAGGCGCAGGGAGGGGGATGGAGGAGAGTGAGCGCAGCCCATGAACCAGGTGCCAGCGAGGTGGCTTCGGGCTCACGCTGACACTGAGTGTGTTTGAGACCTGTGCCCCAGGAGGCTTCAAGGGCTGGCTTTCCATAAATAGATCACCAGCCTTTCTTCAAGGACACCTCTGGGTGGACCCCACCCTCCAGCCCCCTCACCATCCCAGCTTCCACGGAGCATTCCGGCTGCCCTTCCTCTTCTGCACACTAGTCTCTCTCAAGTTTTCCAGACCCTTCCTGGAAGCAGGTGGACAGAAGACCTCACACCGCTGGGTGAGGGGAAACACAGGTGAGAAGAGATTTCATTGCTCAACCTCCTGTCCTACAAATCTGGTGGCCGGGGAGTGTGGGGGTCAGCTGGGGCAGCACAAGCCACTGGAGACCCTGATCCCTTGACTGCCTTTGGTTACGGGCTCCTCCGCACCACCACTCACCCAGTCATCGTTCTCGAAGCAGAAAGGACCCCAAGAACACCCTGCCTCTGTTTGCCCTGCCTCCTGGGGGGCCAGTTAAAAGCAAACTGGCGCCAGATGAAAGCGGGGAGAGAGGAAGGCCTGGTTGACAGAGCAGTAACAGCGCAGCCGAGTGTCATCCTCTCCAGGCCAACAGGAAGCTGAGTCACGCAGGCAAATGACTGTGCCTGGCCCCCCTTACCTGGGGGACAGGACCACTGAGATGGGCAAGGAAGCGGGTAGAGAGGGAAGGAGTCCTGAGGGAGCTTTCTGGTTGTTCTGCCAATTAAGATCATCACAAAGCATGGAAAAAATGGCCCCCCTCACCAATCCTGCCCCTTCCTAGGATGGAAGTTAAAGCCTGAGGTTAATCAGAACGTGCTGTAGCACTCCCAGCACCACAAGCTGCTCCCAGCTGCTGGGAGAGTGAGGAGAGACAGTTGGCCGTGCTGTGGCGTCCATGCCCGTCCTGCACACCTGGGACTCCCACACACTCGACACTCAGACCAGAGGTCTCTGATGGAACCAGAAAGAACCTGATGCCCAGGAGTGGGATAGGGTGGGGAAGAACCACCTGAGCCTGGTTAAAACGAGGCCCTCAGCATCTGTCTGAACAGCAAGTTGAAGTTTTCTCAAGTGCACGTGTGAGAGAGACGGAAGGCAGAGGCAATGGGAGGAAGGGGGAGCGGGGGAGGGGGAACAATCTGGGACAGGTTGTACTGTAGTAAGGACCAACAATACCCAAAGTGCTCGGGGTCAAAGACAGGAGGAGCCCAGAGTGGTAGACAAAATACTCCAGTCCAGCCTTTCCCACTAGTTTGTTCTGGTCTGGTCCCTGCCGAGACGATGTACTCCAACCTCAGACAGACAACCGGAGTCTCCATGAAAACAAGAGCCCCAGAATCACCCTCGTTAGAATGTAGATTCTGGCTCAGTGTCTGTGGGTGGAAATTTGAATCGTCAGCAGGGAGGTTGAACCAGAGTGACTGAATCAGGCCTCAAGCAGGCCGGCTGTCTCAGTTCGTCAGCTCGGCAGCTAATTTTGGTTCTTTCAGCCACGCTGTCTAGTCCAAGACCTCCTCTCTCTGCTCCTGGGCCTTCTCTGTTTTCCCTAGATGGCAAGTTCAAGCCCGGCCTGCTTCTCAGAAAGAATTCTGGGAGAAAGGGCAGGGCAGGACATACGATACAGGCTTGTGTATTCCTTTCTATGATCAGAGAACCTGACCTGTGGGGACTAAGGAGGTGGGGGGGTGGAGAGGGAGGGGGGGGGGCAGGACTTCTGGCTTCAGGACTGTCCATACCTGCCCAGCCCCAGGAGCAACGAGGTGCCTCTGTTCCAGAGCACACGGCCCAGGACAAAGCAGGCCAAGCCGCAGCCCAGCTGCGAGGGCAGCATCCCAATGAGGTCTTATGAGTTTCGACCTTGCCTGCTCTGCTCACTGACCACCTCTTGGAGTTCTGCCCACCTGCAACCCTGAGTCCTGATTCACCCACAGAACTTGAAAGCTACGTACACAGCACTGCCACGATGCTCCCCGGTGTCCGTGGAAGGTGAACCCAGAGCGCGATGAGTGAGCAGGGTCCCGTGGGAGAGGAAGAGGGAGGGGAAGGACGTACTTAACCCCGGCTCTCTGAAAGGGCATCAGGCTGGACACGAGCTTGGCATCCACTCCGGAAAGGTCAGCCTCAGGGACATCAGCCGTGAGGTGGAGAGACGTCTTCTCGAGTTGAGAGGCGAAAGCCTGGACGATGGTCTTGGGCAGCGGGTCCAGCCGGACCTGCGGGAGGCAGCGCACTCTCTCAACTAGAAAGGAGAGCGGAGACGTGTGAGCTGCGAGTTCATGCCCAATAGATCTGGGGGGAAAGGGGCTTCCGTAGACTGAGACACCTGACCAGAACCCACTGCATGGCAGATTGTCAAAAATGGCAGCGGAAGGGAGGAGGGAGGCTGACAGCTGTCTTCCCCTGGGCAAAGCACCTGAATCTAGAGAACAGTTTTCCTGGGAAGCTAATTTCTCCAGATAAGATGCCTATCCATGATGCAGAACTGATAAGCTACGCTACCCAAACGTTAGAAAGAAACACTAGCTATTTTGTGATCAAAATAAAATTTTTAAAGTTCCCTAGTAGTCCCATGTTCTAAAAGATGAGTCCAAACCACACATACACACACACACATACACACACACACACACACACACACACGTGCGCGCAGCTGTCGAGCCGATTCTGACTCATGGCAACGCACACACCTGCTCCCTGGAGTTTGAGACTGTAAATCTCCACGGGAGCCACAGCCTCATCTTTCTCCCACAGAGTGGCTGGTGGGTTTGAACCACTGGCCTGCAGGTTAGCAGCCCGATGCTGAACCTATGGCTTCACTAGGACCCCTCACCAGTTCCAAAGCACTAATTTAAAAAGAGCAAATCTTAAGTGGAGTCAATGCTCTCCTCGCCTCCTTTGGCTTTCTCTTGGCGGTGTTCCCAGAAGGCAGGGCACGCTCAGCTCCACCCAGAAGTAGGAGAGAAACACGGCAAAGATTCAAAGGATGGCTATAGCAATGCCACGTTATTTGAAAAAGAGGAAGAACAAAACAAAAGAAAAAGCAAAGGGCGGAGTCGAAGTGAAGATAGGATGCCAGTGTTCTCCCCTTTAAGGAGACTAAGTCCCTCCCCGGTGAGAGGCGGCCTGCAGTGGTGACCTGCCTGTGGCGGCAGAGACTCGCCCCGGCCACGAGGGCCTCTGGCCCAATCCAGGCTGCTGCCACTGTCTGTCAATGACATGGTCCTGAGCCGCCAGGACACGGTGGGGGTCAGGGGCTGTGGCAGAGTGCACATGGCCTGCAAAGACACTGACTGCCAGCATCGCAGCAATCACGCTGAGGAGTGTCATTGGCATCGTTCACGTCTGGGGGTCTGGACGTCCTCCCAAGCAGCTGGTGCTAGATCACTGAAAAGAGGAGCATCTCCCTAGAGAGCTACATAGAGATGAAAGCAAATCCATTAATTCAGATCATCGATTTTGCCTGTTTAAAAAATTGAGCCTTATTTGATTTAAAATTAAGAGGGGGTGGGAAACTTTATTCAATAGGGAGATAGGAAAAAATGGATACAAACGAACCGCACGATTCTAGCAGCGAAAAAAGGGAGCCCTGGTGGCACTGAGCTGTTACCCAAAAGGCCAGCAGTTCAAGTCACCCAGCCGCTCTGTGGGAGAAGGGTGTGACAGTCTGTTCAGTCAGATTTACGGGATCCTGGGAAACCCTACAGAGCAGTTCTCCTCTGTCCTGTAGGGTTGCCGAGGGCAACGGGCAGAGGAAGGACGCTGACATGCAGGTCCCTCCGGCCGGAGCCACCCCTGAACTACTACTCACCACTGTCGGCTGTGCTCCGGGCTGCAGCCCTCAAGATGGGCTGCTCTGTTATGACCACACGCTCTTCTTTGGAAAATCAAGTGAGAAGAACAGCCATTGCTGCCAGATTTTCAACTGCTCTTTCTTCTTGACCAGCTCAGGGGCTCCCAGGCAGAGCCACCGTCACCCTAACTGTTCTCTAAGGACCCAGTAAATCCAGACCCCAAACCAAGCTCATGTCAGCGAGTCGATTCTGACTCCCCACAGCCCCACAGGCCAGAGCAGACCCGCTCCACGGGGCTTCCGAGGTGGCAAACCTTTCGTGCGGACAGCCAGCCTCCTCTTCCTCCTAAGAGCAGCTGGTGGGTCTAAAGGCCACTGGCTAGCAGCCCACAGCACCACCAGGCCCCTGGGCTCCAGTAGAGGGAACAGAAAGAAAAGAAAGGTGGTGGGTTCGCAATTCCGCGTGGTCTTGGGTTTTCTCCATATCCTCAACAGGCGCCTTGAGTCTCCTGCCGCAATGCTCAAAGGGAGGGTTGGCCCGTCCACAGCTACCCCAAATTGCCTAGTATTTTCCATACACTGAAATCCACTTCTGGCCCTCCCTAAAATGTCAATGCCCGTTATTTCTGGAGAGAGACTCCGAGAACAGAGTTGCCATGATATGAAGTTAGTGGGGAGCTGACAGTTCTCCTCTAAGGGAGTCCAGCCGTCTGGAGGCTGAGCTGCACTTCACCCATGCAGAAAAACCGGACTGACCGTGACATTCAGGAGGCTGAGCACTCCAGAAACCCCGGCACAATTCCCATCCTCCTCTGGGTCATCTTCAGAACGGACACAGCCCTCGGGCCCTTGCCAAATGCGGTGTGCTTATAGGTTCCATGCCCCCGCAGGCTGTTTGAGGGAAAAGGCAACCTCAGCTCTTTCCCAGCACTACCGCCTCCCACCGTCTTCTGCTGTGTCTATGTTCCTGCCTCAGCGCTGGGGAGACGACGGGGTGTCTGGTACTGCGAGCCACCCAGGAGTCACTCCTGTAGAGTGGCTCTTTGGCAGAGGGCGACATAGCCGCCCAGCAGAGATATTCACGTGTCCACACAGCGGCGGATGAGCCAGGATGACTTAGGGGGACACGGGACCCTTGTGGATTGTGACAGCCAAGGGTAATCAAAGGGCTTCTCAGGAGATCCACCTTCGGTAAACGGAGCCATGTGTACCCCGTCACCAGGGGCACGCCCAGGCTCAGCAGGCCTCCGTGCCATTGCCTCATTAGTCTCAAGTGCACATTCGCTAGCTCAGGGTCAATCATCTAATTTCACACATGAGGAGCTGAGACCTCAGGGCGAGGAGAAAAACCCCAAACCAAAACCCAGTGCCATCAAGTCGATTCTGACTCAGGGACCCCAGATGGGGGGAGAAGGGCCTCATGGGGTCTTCAAGGCTGCAGTCTTCCCCACCTTTCTCCTCCAGAGCAGCCGGAGCCTTTCACTGCACAGCCGAGTGCTTGAACCGCTGAGCCAGCGGGCTCCTGCAGGGGTGGAGAGAGCTGCAGCTCCCGTGGCTCATGTGCTGGTGCGTCTTCTGCCCCGGCTTTTCAGCTTCATGTATCTGGCTTACACCGGCCGACAATTTAGTTTTCTCTCCTCCCTGACTTGACTGTGGCCCTGAGCTGCTTCAGGAAAGCCAGTGGGACTGTCTGCTCTCAGTCTTCTCTTCCTCCAGACCCTGTCACGGTGAGCTGGCAGGTTCAAACGCAATCTGAACTCCAAAGCGCGGATGTGTGAGACTCACGGACGGGGTGGTTAAAGTCATCGTTCGACGCGCGGCCACCATCAATCTGCTGTTTCTGCCCCAGAGCAGGAACCGCTACGCTTTAAACCGTGGGTGAGGCACAGGTCTATCTCCGCGTGACCGGCATCTGCTCATGCTGCTGCTATCGGACTGTTGGCGGTTGCCCGCAGGTCAAAACCAGAACCAGACCCACTGCCTTCCAGTCGGTACCACTCCCAGCAACCCTCTGGGACACAAGGGAACAGACCTGTGGATTTCTGAGCTGTAAGTCTTTAGGGGAGCAGACGGCTCCATCTTTCTCCCTCGGAGCAGGTGGTGGGCTCCAGCTGCTGATCTTGAGGTCAGCAGCCCAGAGTGTAACCCACTAGGCCTAGAATGTTGACTCACCCGTGTCACACCACAAGTCACACTTGGGAAGGAGAGCAAGCACAGGAATCTGCTTGCGCCTCGTCCTTAAAGCCCTGGCCTGAGGGGCAAGCTGGCAGAACCGGGCCTACCAAACGATCCCTCCCACTGGCTGGGCGGCCCACACTCCAGGAGAGGATCAGCCATGGCCACGCCCCAGCAGGGCACACAGAGGAAACTGGCTGAGCCCACAGAGGCTCCTCCTCCTTAAACGAAGGCAAACATGGCCGGCTCCACTACAAGACAGGACATCCCTCACTGACCCACAGCCCTACGAGGGACAACATTGGAGACACAGTGCAGGGATTATGCCTGATCTGACCCCACCACACCGAGGCAAAACACTAAGGGCATGCAACAGAACAGCAAGGGGAACAGAGCAACAAAGTCCCCGGGGGAATACCAAAAATGCTTTGGGGCCAGGGCATGGCACCCCATCAGACTTGATTGGAAAAACACTTCTAAAGGTAAACAAACAAAGCTTGAACTATTTACAGGCTTTTCTTATTTTTGTCATTGGTTTTTTGTTGTTGTCTTGCTTTCTTTTGTTGCTTTGTTTTGCTCTCTCTTGTTTTTTTGTGCATAGTATTCTCTGCAGGTCTATCTAGATAAGATAGGCGGGATAAACAATCTGGAGGAGAAAACAATGGTTCCAGGGAGGACATGGTAGAGGGGGAGGTGGGGGGTAAAGAAGTGGGTGTTAATAACCCCAGGGGTAAGGAAACAACAAGTGATCCAAATCGGTGGTGAGGAGGGTGTAGGAGGCCTGGCAGGGCGTGATCAAGGGCAATGCAACCTCCAGGAATTACTGAAACCCAAATGAAAGATGAGCATGATGGTGGGACAAGGGGAAAGTAAAAGGAAAGAGAGGAAAGAGCTAGGAGGCAAAGGGCATTTATAAAGGTCTAAATACAGGCATGTACATATGTAAATATATTTATGTATGATGATGGGGAAATAGATATATGTACATATATTTATAGGTTTAGTATTAAGAATACTCTACTCAAGTATTCTCTCAGTGCAAGAACTTTGTTCTATTAAACTGGCATTCCATGATGCTCACCTTCCCTACACGATTGATAAAGACAAAGCAGGTGCACAAGCAACTGTGAAGAAAGCTGATGGTACCCAGCTATCAAAAGATACAGCGTCTGGGGTCTTAAAGGCTTGAAGATAAACAAGCAGCCATCTACCTCAGAAGAACAAAGCCCACATGGAAGAAGCATACCAGCCTGTGTGATCAAGAGGTATCAACGGGATTAGGTATCAGGCATCAAAGAAAAAAAAAATCATATCATTGTGAATGAGGGGGAGCGTAGATTGGAGACCCAAAGCCCATCTGTATGCAACTGGACATCACCTTCTAGAAGGGTCGTGGGGAGGAGACAAGGCAGAGTGCAGTGTAGCAAGGATGAAACATATAACTTTCCTCTAGTTCTTTAATGTTTCCTCCCCCATACTATTATGATCCCAATTCTACTTTTAAATCTGGCTAGACCAGAGGATGTACACTGGTACAGATAGGAATTGGAAACACAGGGAATCTAGGACAGATGATCCCTTCAGGACCAATAATGAGAGTAGTGATACCAGGAAGGTAAGGGGAAGGTGAGGTAGAAAGATGGAACTGATTATAAGGATCTACATGTGACCTCCTCCCTGGGGGATGGGCAACAGAAAAGTGGGTGAAGGGAGACGTCAGACAGTGTAAAACATGACAAAATAATAATTTATAAATTATCAAGGGTTCATGAGGGAGGGGGGCAGGGAGGGAGGGGAAAAATGAGGAGCTGATACCAAAGGCTCAAGTAGAAAGAAAATGTTTTGAGAATGATGAGGGCAACAAATGTACAAATGTGCTTGACACAATGTATGGGCGTATGGATTGTGATAAGAGTTGTACAAGCCCCCAATAAAATGATTTACAACAAAACAAATAGAACGTGGCTATCTGTATGCAGCCCCTGCACATGAAAATGCCTGAGCGCCCAGCTGACTCCTACACTAAGCTTGGCCAATCTTCCCTGACCAACTAGTTCCCAAAGGATGCTAGGAGCTTCAGCCTGAGCAAGGCATCTCAGGGCACCTCTGATTCCCCAGGCTCCCAAGCTGGGGAGGTGTGCCCACACGGCAACCCCTTCCGGAGGAGGTGGGCCCTGCGTGTGTGAGCCCGACTCCAGAGAAGCCATCCTCTGCGCAGCAATGGTCAAGGCTGCCTGAGGGCACCTCCACCCTGAGGCACCCAAGCATTGGAAGTGAGCACGGCGGAGGGGAAGGGTGGGGGCCTTTTCAAAGACACCCAAGTCAAGACAGCTCATTGAAACTCAAACAATAGCATGATCTAAAACAAACAAGGTGGTCTGCTCACTTAGCTTATTGTGCTCTTCCAAGAGAAAATTCCACTTCCGGGTGTTGGCATCTGGGAAAAACACCAAAACAGAATAAATAAATAAATACATACATACATACATACATACATATATACATACATACATCAGAAAACATGAGACTTCACCCTCGGGCTCTCCAGCACTCAAACCAAAACCCACTACCGATGAGTCGGTTCTAACTCCATGACCCTCGATAGGGTTTCACTGCAGGCTGTCAATCTTTCCGGGAGCAGACAGCCTCATCTTTCGTGTGCTGAGCATCTGGTGATTTTGAACTGACCGCCCTGAGGTTAGCAGTCCATCATTTACCCAACAGTGCCAGCAGCACACTTCCTGTTTATGCCCAGGCTTATGCCCTTGGGTGTCGTTTACGCTTGACTGGGCTAATCAGCAGATGGCCTGCCACTCGTCAGTCATTTTTGACCTGGTTTTCTTGAGGGTTCACTACCCGCCAGGTGTGCTTTCATAAGCACTTTCACAACCACCCTGTGAAGTAACGGCTACGATGCTGTCACTATTCAGATGTGGAAGCGAAAGCACAGGAAGTTAAGTAAGTGCTCCCGGTCACGGTCACGCAGCTGGTAGGGGCAGGGCTGGCATTAGGTCCCAGACTGACCGGCCACTCCGACATCACGCACCGACATCACGCACCGCACTGCCTCTCCAGATAAAATGGCGCTCACCACCGGGCCTACCTTACAGGGGCAGGGCCCATGTGAGGGGCAGGTGAAATGGTGCTGGCAGAGCTTGTGGCACCTGGCTTAAGGTGTCAGCCGTGGATATTATCTGAAGCTTGGCAATTCAGGGTATTTCTAACCTGCTGGGCCATCCCCAGCCGCACTCCCCACTGTGCCCTTTTTTCTTGATTCTCATGGCACAATCTCACAGCGTCTCTGCTAGTCTGTCTCCCCTGTCTGTTGGGGCAGCCTCCAGGGCATGTGCCCCCTTCCTGCCTGTGCCCTCAGGCCCAGCCTCAGGGCTAGACTAAAACCAAACTCACTGCCATTGAGTCAATGCCAACTCATAGTGACCCTACAGGACACGGTTCAACTGCCCTGGTGGGTTTCCAAGACTGGAACACTTTTCAGGAGTAGAAAGCCTTTCCTTTCTCCCATGGAGTGCCCAGTGGTTTTGAACTGCTGACCTTGTGGTTGGCAGCCCAATGTGTAACCACGACATTCCCAGGGCTCCCTGCTGTACAGTTGGAGTTGAATGGGGGTTGAAAGTGGGATTTGAATGGAGTTGGAGTTGAATGGAGTTGAAAGTGGGATTTCCCAGGCTGCTGACAGACACAGATGATGTCGGTTATTCTCTGAAGAGTCACCCCCGAGCTGAAGCCCCACGTGCAGGGGGCAGGGCCGGCAGACACCTGGCCCCTGGAGATCACATACCGGCTCTGTGGACAGCCTGCTCCAGGGGCTGTCCACCTCAGAGTCAGCGTCCCAGGCAGCATCGCCCTCCTACGGGAGGGACCGACCCCTGGAGAAAGGGCTTCGTGGAGCCCGCCACAGGGTCTTTCCTAGAGTCATCCCTGACCACGGTGTGCTGGCCAGGCCAGTCTTCTACCTGCCCGAGGAGACGCCTGTAACCATTCCAGGCTTGGGGAAACAGGGATCCAGAAAAGCCCCATCACTCTGACACTGAGGCAGAGGCCTGCCTCCTCCTTTGAAGAACATCCGAGAAACACGGCACATCTGTCTGGCTGAGGCCAAGGCCAATGGTTTGCCCCTAAACCTGTCTGCCACTGAGTCAATTCTGAGTCATTGTAACCCTATAGACTCCCTGAAACTGTAAATCTTTACAGAGCCTCATCTTTCTCCGGTGGAGCAGTTTATGGATTTGAACTGCCAACCTTGCAGTACTCATTGCCATCGAGTGCATTCCTACTCACAGCAACCCGGCAGGGAAAGGGTAAAGCTGCCCCTGTGGGTTTCGGAGATTGCAACTGTTTATGGGAATCGAAAGCCTCTTCTTTCTTCTGCGGAGCAGCTGGTGGCTTTGAGCTGCTGTCCTTGCGACTAGCAGTCCAACAGCAGTAACCCACTGCGCCAGCAGCCCCCAATCCTAATCCACAGCACCACTGGGGCTCGCCTGCAGAGGTAGAAAAGAGCTGCTGCTCCTGGGCCTGAAAGCCTCTCTCTGGGACAGAGCCAGACGGGAGGCAGCTTAAGAACCCAGCGTGCTAAAGAACAGTGGTGTGGAGACTTCAGCTGGGAGCCCAGTGCAGCAGCTCAGACTCACTAGGGAAGTTGTCTGAAGTGCAAACCACTGGGCTCCACCCCAGAGCTACTGAATCAGAAAGACGCGGGTGGAGTCCAGTGAAGGAGTTTTCACCAGCCTCCCCCAGGTGGCCCCACAGCTGCACAGAGGTTTCAAATCTGCAGGCTGCAGAAAGGTGTTTCCTTTTATGGCAACCACCTGTTTGGGGGACGAATAAAGACCAAACCAAAAGACCCATCCAAGTGCCATCAAGTCAGGTCTTGGCTCATAGCCACCCTGCAGGACAGAGGAGAACCTAGTGGTTCCAGGCTGTGAATCTTTACGAGGGGAGATCTTTCTCTCGAAGGGTGCTTGGAACTCCTGACCTGCCTGTTCACTAGTGGCCCAAAGCATCACCATGAAGCCAGCATCGCTCCTATGGGTTAATGGCTGAAGCAAGAGCTTAGGACAGTGGTTCTCAACCTGTGGGTCGTGACCCTTTTGGGGGTCGAAAGATCCTTTCACAGGGTTGTTCCTAAGACCATTGGAAAACACATAAATATTTCATAATACATAATTACATATTGTTTTGTGATTTATCACTATGGTTTATGTTCAATTTGTAACAATGAAAATATATCCTGCATATCAGATGTATTATACTACGATTCATAACAGTAGCAAAATGACAGTTATAAAGTAGCAAGGAAAATAATTTTATGGTTGGGGGGGGGGGGTCCCTACAACATGAGGAACTGTATGAAAGGGTCCCGGCATGAGGAAGGTTGAGAACCACTGCCTTAGGAGGTTCTGCCAAGAAGGCACTGACCCATTGGACTGGGCAAATCATGGCGGGCTTCTCTGTGGGAGTCCTTTCAACCCCCGTAAGTCACCCGGTCCCGTCGGCTGTGTTTTCTTGGAAGATTCTCCTAAATTCTGGTTTAGCATCAACTCGACAGCAGCGAGTTTGGGTTTTTGCGTTTGGGTCTATTTTAGGGACCCTGGTGGCATAGTGTTTACAAGTTAGGCTGCTAACGGCAAGGTCAGCAGTTTGAAACCTGCAGCCACCCTAAGGAAGAAAGACGGAGCTTTCCACTCCTGTAAAAGAGTCAGTCTCAGAAACTCAGTTCTACCCTGTCCTACAGGGTCGCTGTGAGTCTCCATTGACCCGATGGCAATGAGTCTTTATTTTGTCCTGAGCAGAGCAGGAAAACAAGTGTGAGAGGTGCTCAGCGGCTAACTGGAAGGCTGGCCGTCTGAGGCCCCTCAAAGGCACTAAGAAGAAAGGCCTGGTGATTTTCTTTCCCCAAATCAGCCATTCCGAGTCCTCTGGAGCCCAGTCTACCTTGGCACACATGGGTTCACTGGACACCCCAACCAGACAGTAAGTGGCCTGAGAGGGCTTCAGAGGGGAAGGAGAGCCGGCCAGGAAGACTCAAACAAACAAGTGATTGCTGGAATATCTTCAAAGAGAAAGACAACCCCCTACTGTACTTGCCGTAATTCCTGGAATTCATCTGTTGGAACAGCGAGATCAGGTCTTCGGAGTAGCCGATGTCGGCCTCGAAGCGGACCCGGGAGATGAGCATGCATCGGCCTTGGACAAAGGTGAGGGATGGGGCAAGCGGGAGGCTGGCCTGCACCCCGCTGGGGGTGGAGGCTGACTCCCTGCCACTGGCCCCTTCCAAAGGCTGCAGGGTGACCGTGGCCAGGCGCTGAGCAGCTTTCACTACAGAAGAGGAATAGGGTGGAAGTGACCGAGTAGGCAGCAACTTTCCCGTGGTCCCAGAGGTGCAGGCAGGGAATGGCGAAAACAAGGCGGGTGGGGGGCAGACAGCTCGTGCACAGGGAGCTGCATTGAAGACCGGCTAGAGAAGCATTGTGTGGTGGCAGTGGGAAGGCTGGCAGCAGCCTTGAGCTGGGGCTGTGGGAATTTCAGTATTTTCTGGACCATCACTTTCAAATCGAAAGATGTTGAACTGAGAAGTCAACGGCGAAGAGGAATCCTGCCAGGATAGGGAGCTTGCTAAGTGCTTGTGTGGTCCTGGTGGAGTCACTACTGAGGTCTCTCCACAAACCACCCCTGAACTCATGCCCAGGCCACTACTCTTCTCTGCTGCTGCTACTGAAGGCCCAGGAGCGTCGAACTGGCCAGTGGGGTTTGTTTCCCAGTCTATACATCTTTATGGAAGCAGGCAGCCTTTTCTTTTTCCCATGAAGCAGCTGCTGAATTTGAGCTGCCAACCTTTCAGCTAAAGATGGAGCACTGAACCACTGCACCACCAGGCCTCCTTGGCAAGGATGGAACCCCTGCCATCAAATCCATTCTGATTCCCAGCAACACTCACCCACACAGGGCAGGAAGTCTCCTGTCCCTCCCATGGAGTGGCTGGTGGGTTTGAACCTTGGGTTTGGAGCAGCCCACTGCCTAACCCACAGCACCACCAGGGCTCCTTTGGTGAGGATGTTAAGAAAAACCCTCAAAGCCACAGTCACTGCCATGGAGTCGGTTCAGTGACCCCACAGGACCGAGGAGAACGGCCCCTGTGGGAGTCCAAAGCTGTCAGTCTTTACAGGAGCCTCATCTTTCTGCCTTGGAGTGTCTGGGGGGCTCAAACTGCTGACCTTTAGCCCAACATATAATCCACATCACCAGGGCGCCTTGGTGAGGATACAGAGGAGCCTAACTACCGATCACCAATCCCTACAGTTCATCTGGGAGATACCTTGTGAATTTTGTGCCAAATAAGCATTGCTTTCAGGAGTGTGCAGGGCCACTGCAGAGACTGACCGTGCCACCGAGAACACCGAACTGAGTGTGCAAAAGCTGAAATCATGTCACTGTGTGCTGTGGCCAGAGGACGGGAGTGACTGAAGGGCAGAACAAAGGAAAACCGTGACAGCATGTGTGGGAGTTACATAATTTCACGTCAACTTGAAGATATATGAAAGTGTAGGGGGGGTGGAATTTAGCCTGTCAATCAGGTCACAGCCTGATGGTGACTCTTTGTGGGCATGGCTGTCTCCTAAGACAGGTCCTAGGAACCCCCACCCCCATGCCTTCACCTTCCTGATGGTGGGTCATGTGGAGAACAGCCAGAGCCTTGTGATGCTTCCACCGCCACTGGATCCACAAGACCCCACACCCACCCTGCATTCTGCATCACTGCTTCTGAATGCAAGAGTCCGGAGAGGGACTTCTGGACTAGGATCGGACTCGTGGACTTGAGTTGGACTGGGCTGGGCTGTTTCCTCAATACATAATTAGTTCTTGATATAAAGCTCTCTCTTGTACATGTATGCGTGTCACTGGATTTGTTTCTCTAGTCAACGCAGACTCACACACTGAGGAGGCAACAGCGGGACTACCAGGTGTCAGAATCTGCCATCTCGCCCCAGCGGCCGGCTCTCCTCCCCACACTAAAACACGGATTAAAAGGAAAAAACTAGCAAAAAGCGCTACCCCCTAAGATCACCAATAGCTACCTGCCACCTAAGTAGCTGTCCGCGCCATGCAGTCCCAGAGTGGAGGCCCAGGAGGAAAACAGGAATTTGGCAGGGACCTAGCTGCCCATCAGCGCCCCACCAAGCTGTGCAGGTGACACCCCCGGGCCCAGAGAGCTCAGTGGTTGGGGACAAGCACTCTAAAACTAGACTGGACTTGAACATCAGGGTCACTATTAGTTGTGGGACACTGTGGGTGTTACTCATCCTCTCTGGCCTCAGTCTCCCCCTCTGCACAATGCTTGCTATAAGCAATCACACAAGCGTGGTCTCTGGCACAGTGCTGGCACTGCCATGCTCACGCAGGAAGAAGGGCATGAGGATGGTGCCCTGAGAACTTTCGCTGCCAGTAAAGCGCCTGGCACTACAGGCAAGCGCATGTTGGCTGCTCCCCAGGATCCCTGAGAGGCCACCTTGCCCTCCCCGAGCACCAAGCACACATGCTTACTCAGAGCGCTGTAGTCGGTCATGCTGAAGTCCCAGGTCTTGGAGGCAGGATCTGAAATGAAACAGACAGAGGAGGACACTCACGAGCTCTTCCCTGCTTGCACACAACAGTGAAGGAATGTTAGTCCAAACACCGCCACAGCTGACGTCCACATACCCAAGGTCCCGGTAGAGAGAAACCCAAGCCCACTGCCAGAGTCGAGTCCAACTCAGGGGCCTGCAAGGACAAAGGACTGCCCCCGAGAGTTTCTCAGGCTGTACACCTGTGCTGCTACGTGTCTACCTCAGAGCGGCTGGTAGAGGGATTTGAACTGCCGGCCTAACTGGGGTTTTCAACCACTGGGACTTCTCTTAAAATAAACACAGACAAGAGCAAGTCTTTTGTTTTTCAATAAAAAGAATTCACCTCGGACCTCGGAGACTCTGGCGTCTCCTACGAGACTGAATGGATTGTGAAAAGTTAGGACCAGACACGGGCTTGGAATCCAGGGCCGCCAGGCAGAGCGGATGAGAAGAGGCGTGCGCACTGAGGTCCTGCAGAGCTGGCCACACGTGGCTCCACTCTACCAAATAACGAACAGGGCATTGCTGCACTGTGCTGACCTAGTCCCAGCGCCTGCCAGTGGGAGCCCCACAAGCCTCAGAGAGCCAAGCTCACAGCGATGGGGTCAGCTCCAAGTCACGGAGACCCCACAGGACCGAGGAGAACTGCCCTGGTGGGTTTCCGAGATGGCAACTGTTCAGGGGTGGAGAACACTTCCTCTTTCTCCCTCAGAGCAGCTGGTGGTAGTATCAAACTGCCGACCTTGTGGTTAGCAGCTCACCACATAACCGCTACGCCAGCATCACACAAAACCGGTGCTGGGCCCAAGTGCTACAATCTACACAGAGCACCTGACAGAAGCCAGTCATCCACTCTCCATGTGGCCGCCTGAAGCTGGACAGCTGTTTGGGGGAATGTTTGTTAAACAGGGAAACCTGGGCTCAAAATGAAAGCGCTAAACCACTGGATGGCACGTGTCAAGGCCGTGCTGGAGACGTATGAGGCGCCAGAAACAGAAGAGCAAACACGGGACAGAACCAAGGGAACACAGCCACGTGGGGAACGAGACAGGGGCTCATTACCGTAATGCCGGCTGGGCAGACTCTTAAACACAGCAAGCAGCTCAGCGCTGTAGCCGACCTTCACTCGGAAGCGGTCTCCTTCACGGACGCACTTGCCCTGCTGGCAGCCGACTCCTTTCTGGAGGGAGTTTCCTAGATCCTGCTGGAGTTTTCCTTCTGCCCGGGAAGGCACACTCCGTGAACCATAGAAGACGTCAGAAATGGACTGCCCGGAGGTGGAGGGTGTTGCGCTCTCGGGCGCTAATTCAGGATCCTCAGAGGCCTGTCCCAGGGAAAAAGCTGGCACCTGCTGGGAGCCCACCGGCTTAGCCAAGAGCTCAGGAGCTGTGTTAGCCTCGTGTGACACCTGAGCATGGCCTTGCCCTAACTCAGAACCCAAGTCCTGCTGGTTGGGGACCTTTGGGGAGCTTTGTGCCCGGGGAGGAAAGTCCGTGGCGATGGTGGGCTGACTTGATGATGCCCTATGGCTTGGGGAGGCTGCCGGCTTGTCTTCTTGACTCTGCCATCTCCTGCCTGCTGGCTTTGGCGTGTCAAGAGGATTCGATGCATTAGGGGGATTCTTTTGCTTGAACACCCCATCGTGGGTCACTGGCTTAGAAGACTCCTGCAGGGGATTCTGGGAAGGGTTGCCTGAGCTTGGATGCTGGTCGCCTAATAATTTCTCGGCTCTACGGGCCAGAGCCTTTTGGCGATTCTCTTCAATCTTTTTCCTCTGCTCCTCTGTAAGGGGCAAGGACATTTTCCTGGGGAGACGCTGACACAGGAATGTCGATGTTTCATCAGAACTCTAGAAAGAGCTGTAGAGGGAAAAATGAAGAATCCACATTAAATTTGTTTATCTACCAAGCTGTGACCTTGATTTTCACACACATTGTTCCCCAGAAATGCACCAGGAGCACACTTAAAAGCTTCGCACACGCGCGCGCGCATGCTCACAACATGTGCTAAAATAACCACCTCTTCAAACAAGCAGAGAAAACAAAGACGGTCAGGTCAAAGCCGAAGCTGCAATGGTCTTGGCTCTCCCATCTCCCAGGGAACACGAGCGCTCAGCAACCCCAAACAAGGTCCAGTTACTACGAACCAAACCCACTGCCATCGAGTCAATTCTGACTGACAGCGACCTTAGAGGGCAGAATAGAACGGCCCTTCTGGGTTTCTGAGGTTGTAACTCTCTTTCTCCCGAGGAGCGGCTGGTAGCTTCGAACTACTGCCCTTGCGGTTAGTAGCCCAATGCATATCCACTATACCACCAGGGCTCCTTAACAAGCTAGACAGAGCCCCCAAATCAATGCACTGAGAAATGCAGCATCTCAAACCAGAAAGGTCCCCGGATAGATTAAAATAGACCAAGACAGGCACACACCATGGCATGCCACTTGCTAAAAGAACCCGTTTCCCACTCGGAAGGGGGCGCAAGGCCAGTCTTGCACAGACGCACACAAGCCTCTCTGGGAGCCACCAGCCACTCTGCACGTGGCCTTCGGCCTGCCTTCGAAAATGCAACCCCAATGACCGCCCCGCCCGCTCCACTGCAGAGTGACACAGTGGCCCCGGAAAACTGAGAAAAAGAAGGAAAAGAGGAATACATGCTCCTTATACAAAACCAGGAGCGGTCACATCACCACCCGTCAATAAGTCCCCTCACTGGGAGTTTTCTATCTATAGACTGAAATAGGAGGGTAAGTCAAGAACTATTGCTACCGGGGCTCCGGTTCAAAACGCACAGGTTTATTCCACACAAAACAAGGTCAAACCTATCTTGGCCATCGGTGGGTGGCTGCAGACAAGTCCTCCCCGGGACACACCTGCTTTACACTCACTGAACCCATGGTCACGGAATCCATTCTGACTGACTGTGGCTCTGTGGGGAGGGCTAAACGGCTTGTTGGGGGTGGGGGTGGAGGATGCAAATCTTTAGGGGAGCAGAAAGCTCACCTTGCTCCAGGAGAGCAGCTGGTGGGTTCAGACTGCACTACGCCTTCAAAAGGAAAAGGTCCAAGAGAATGGGGTTTCCCAGGGGTTCTCATGGGCCAGTTAAATGAAAGGTGGAAGGGTCAGCTCAGAAAGTTATGGGTGACTGTTTGGGGGAATTCTTTTTTTTTTTTCCTTTTTTTTTTTTAATATAACATGCAGTTTATTAAATGTATGCAAAGTTAAATAATTTATATTATGCATTTTTATTAACTTAGGAGCATAACTAGAACAATTTTCTTTGGATATTGTACTGGTTTGTACATTTTTTTTCTCTCTTTTTTAACATTTTATTAGGGGCTCATACAACTGTTATCCCAATCCATACACACATCAATTGTGTAAAGCGCATTTGTACATCGTTTCTCCAAACATTTTCTCTCCATTTAAACCCCCGACATTAGGTCCTCATTTTTTCCCTCCCTCCCCGCTCCCCCCTCCCGCATGAGCCCTTGATAGTTTATAAATGGGTATTTTGTCATATCTTGCCCTGTCCGACGTCTCCCTTCATCCACTTTTCGGTTGTCTGTCCCCCAGGGAGGAGGTCACACACAGTTCCATGTAATCGGTTCCCTCCTTCCTACCCATTCTCCCTTTACCCTCCCTGTTTTGCCACTCACACCACTGGTCCTATAGGGCTCATCCATCCTGGATTCCCTGTATTTTCAGTTCCTATCTGTACCAGTGTACCTCCTCTGGTCTAGCCAGACTTGCAAGATAGAATTCAAGTCATGGTAGTGGGAGCGGGGAGGAAACCTTTAGGAACTAGAGGAAAGTTGTATTTCTCATCATTGTTACATCGGGGGGAATTCTTAAGGAGTGGCCTGGATAGATTTTCTTAAAGGGCCCCAAACGATCACTGGGGCATGTGATGAGGGTGAGATAAGGCAGGAGAGCTGCACTGACACACTTTTCTTCTCCATCACAACAAAGCATCCACTCAGCCTGCGAGGGTGGTAAGGGCTGTCCTTCCTATGAGCATTTCCTTGGGAAACCTTACCCCGTTCACCCTCCAGTCCTGATCTTGCCCCTTCAGATATCTTTTTGTCCCCCAAACGCAAAGAACATGATTCGAGTCCCTCAAGGAGCCCAACCTGCTCTTTTGACAAGGTATAAATGGAAGAATACAGAATTCTCAGGGGAGGGTCAAAGCCAACCCACCACCATCAAGTTGACACAGACCCACAGCAAACGGTGACCCTACAGGGCAGAGTAGAACTGCTCCTTAGGGTTTCTGGCACTGTAAGTCTCTCCAAGAGCAGACAGCCTCATCTTTCTCCTGTAGAGTGGCTGGTGGGTTTGAACTACTGATCTTGCAGTTAGCAGCTCAACAAACACAACAAATCAAACTCACTGCTATCAAGTCTGTTCTAGCCCATTGCAACTCTATAGGGCAAAAAACTACTCATTTGTGTGTCATTTAAATTACTGCAGAAGCGGCAAGCCTCATCTGTCTGTAAGCAGGAAGAATTTCTGTAAGCAACTAGTGGGTTTGAACCAGTGACCTTTTGGTTGGTTAGCCGCTTAATTTCAGCCCACTATACCACCAGGGCTCCTAGATAGAGATGGAAACACTGCCCTCAGAAGTGTATGGTCCTGGACGAGGACATAGAGCTTCACATTCTGATATTTTTGTTTAATAAGCATTTTGATGATCCTCCTACATGCCATATATAGAGATGTATTTATTCATTACAAAATACAATCATCCAATATATTGTATCTTTTTTTTTTTTTT
>NW_022103899.1:42584558-42590964 GCF_000313985.2 Echinops telfairi | reverse complement strand
CACCCACCCTCATTCAGGAACCCTGGATAAGTTAAAGATTATTTTTTCCATATCTTACATCCTCCTCCGTCGCTGCTCACCCACTTTTCTGTTATTCGTCCCCCTGGAAGGGGGTTCTAGATTGATCCTTGTGATCAATTCCCCCTTTCTCCCCCCACCCTCCCATAATCCTCCTGGCATCACTACTCTCCATGTTGGTCCTGAGAGGTTTATCTATCCTGGATTCCCTGTGTTGCAGGCTCTTATCTGGAGCAGTGTGCATGCTCTGATCTAATCTGATTTGTAAGGTAGAATTGAGGTCATGACAGTGGGGGGAAGGAAGCACCAAAGAGCTAGAGGTAAGTTGTGTGTTTCATCGGTGCTATACAGCACCCCGACTGGCTCATCTCTTCCCTGTGACCCCTGTGTGAGGGGATGTCGAGCCTAACTCTTAGAAGGATAGAAAGCCTCATCTTTTTCTTTCGGAGCGGCTGTTGGTTTCAAACTGCTGGTCTTTTGGATAGCAGCCCAAGGGGTGTGACCAAGACGCCACCACGTGGTGATGACGTATGGGGGGAGTAACACGGTTTAAATCACAAAGGCTACTTTCCCTGTTGGGCCGGGTTCCCCTTGGCCAGGGCCCCAAACATCACCTGTTCCCAGGGGCCTTCCACCTCCTCTACCTACGAGCACTTGGGAGAGTTAGGCGGAAAGCCTTCGTTCCGCAGGAGGGTCAAATCCCTCAATGTCCAGAGCTGCACAGGGCTGCCCAACTTTCCAGCCTGGGGTCTGGGTCCCAGGTCTGGCGAGCTAACAGCCTTCACTCGTCAGGGGAAGTAACCCTAGAGATCAGGCCCACACCATCAGGAATGCCCTTCCTCCTCCCTTCGCTGGGACCTCGGCTCTGCTATGTCAGGGGGGCGAGCCGCACCCCGGCCCCTCTTATCTCCATTTGAGTCACCCTTTTCTTGGGCCCACTCGCTCCTTAAGGCTGGCATTTGGTGTCGTCCGCCTCCGCCACCTTCTTCCCGGTCTACCTACTTCTCCGGCGACGGTCACTCAGCACGGGCTCTGCACTCGTGGCGCCCTCCCAACGCACCTCGACCCCAGACCCCTCCGCAGCAAGACGACCCTTCCGGCTGGGGGTTAGGAGGAGGACGTGTGGGAGTGCCGCTGGTTGCTCTGCCTGATGGCAGCGCTAAATCACCGCCGAACTACACTTCCCAGGGGCAATGCGGCTCGGTTTCGAGAAATCGCGTGGGATTGAGGCGCTGGCGAACGAGAGCGGTCCCGCAATATCTTCTGGGATTTGCAGTTTAGACAGGAGTACTGCGGTCTCTAGGAGCACCGCCCCGTCGGGGGCGGGGCGGGGCGGGGCGGAAGTGGTGCTCTGTGGGAGTTGTAGTTCTTGGTCCCGCGATGGGTTTCCGCCAAGCGCCTGATCTAGACAGCTTGAATGATTGAGGTTTCCACAACTAGAATCTCCGAGTCAGAGCTGTTACCGCAGACAACCAGACTGGTAATAGAATGAATGGTTGCACAGCACAAAGAATACATGGCTGTCACTGAATGGTGCATGTAGAAATTAGATTGTGTTTTGGTGTGCATACTTTCAACAATAACAAAGTAGCTCACAGAGCATTCATTCCTGGGATTCTTGTTTTTGTAATCTAAACACACCTGCTACCGCAATCCCCACTTCCCAGGCCAAAGTAGTCGTGCACATGTAACATGAATTCTCTTATTTCATCTTCATGGAATATACTCACCCTCATGGGGAACCTGAGACCAAGAGCCATGCCATAATAACTTTCTCAGGGTCCTTTAAGACTAACCAGTGATTCTGATGAGCGTGAGGGGAAATCAGTCAATTGACACCCTCAGACCCCGCTTATCTCATTTCCAAGCACCAGCACTTTTCCTCTGTACTGTCAACTTAAAAATATATATACATATTTTTAAAGAGAGCTTTCGGTTTGTAGAAAATAGAGTATATAGTATTGAGAGTTCCCATATAGCCTTTGCTCCCTTCACCTATAGTTTCCCGTATTATTAACACCTTGTATTTGTGCAGGCCAGGCAGTGCTTCATCATGTTCTGGGTAACAGCACCTTAGAAAGACAGCATAGTTGTGTTAGTCTGGGTAGACTAGAGAAAAATTCATAGACACTTATGTATATAGGAAAAAGCTTTATATACAAGAGCAATTGAATATTGAGAAAACATCCCAGCCTAGTCCAGATCAAGTCCATAAGTCCTATATTAGCCCATATGTCCAATACCAGTCTACAAAGACCTCTTCAGACTCACAAAACCCATGCAATGATGCTGAATGCCGGAAGATCACAGGCCAGTGGGTGGGAAGTCTTGTGGATTCAGTGGTATTGTAAGCATCTCAGCACTGGCAGGGGTCTCCACGTGGCTTCTCCAGCTCCAGAGGTCTGGTTGCATCAGGGTAGGTCCATGTGGCTTCTCCTCAGGGATGTCTCCCAGGGAGAGAACAGAAAGAGTGTGTCCCCCACCTCCAAAGAGGAATACAGGATTTCCCAGAATCCTTAGGAGAAGGCCATGCCCACACAGAATCCTTATTGGCAATTACCTGATTGACAGGCTAGACTCCACACCTGCATTCTTAATCCACAAGTTGACAAACGCTTATATAACTACCACAATAGTTTTGCCAAGGAATGTTAGCTACTTGGAATCATGTAATGTGCAGCTCTTGTAGACTGGTTTGTTTCACTAAACAATATGCATTTGGGGTCCTTTCAGATCGTTGCACAGCTTGATAGCTCATTTAGATTGTAGATTGTTTGCCTATTAAAGGACATGTTGATTGTTTCCAGAATTCAGTAATTATGAGTAAAATTGCTACAAACATTTGTGTGCAGGTTTTTTAATGGACATAGGTGTTTAACTCTTTTGGGTAACTACCTAGGAGTGAAATTGCTGGATTGTATGGTGAGATTATGTTTAGCGTTCACTTCCCCACCAGCAATGAAAGAGAGTTCCCGTTGCTCCACATTCTTCCCAGCATTTGATATTGTCACTTTTTTGGATGCTAGCTGTTCTAATAGGTGGAGTCCCTGGGAGGTACAAATGGTCAACATGCTCAGTGGCTAACAGAAAGGTTGAAGATTCTAGTCCACCTAGAGGTGCCCCAGAAGAAATGTCTGCAGTCTGCTTCTGAAATATCAGTCATGGAAAGCCCTATTAAGTATCGTTCTGTTGAGGTCAGCTTGTTTCAGCGCTCACTGTAAGCAGAGCTTGGGTGGTATTTTACCCTCTACTTTTGGGTTCCAGGTAGGTGCCCCTGTGGAGGGCACAATCTGGCCAAATCAATAGCAGTCCTAATGTAACTTCAGACAGATGACGTGAGTTGACAAAAGCTAGTTGAAAGTACTATGGACTACCAAAAATCCAAACAAATACTCCTTAAAATCAAGAATGGTGAGACTCCATGTTGTGTACTTTGGACATATTATCAGGAGAGGCTAGTCCCTGGGAAAAGACATCATCCTTGGTGTGTGAGTCCAGGTTGACTAGAGAAACAATTCCAGGGACACTCATAAGAGAAAGCTTTTTATCAAGAAGTAATTATGCATCGATAAAACATTCCAGCCCAGTCCAGATCAAGTCCTTAAGTCCAGTGCTAGTCCATAAGTTTGATGCTAGTCCATAAATCCCTCTTGATGCAAAAGGCAGGAAGATCACAGCTGGTGGGTGCAAAGTCTTGTGCATCCAGTGGTGGTAGCCGCATCTTAGGGCGTCTGGCAGGTCTCTGAGTGGCTTGCCAGCAGGAAGGTGAAGCAGAGAGAGAGTGTCTCTCATGGAACCTCACCATGTAGCTTCATGGTGTAGCGATGTGTGGCGGGCAAAGCAGGTCTCAGCAGCGCCTCATGATGTAGTGATGCAAAACGGCAGGCTGGAGGTGCAACGTCGGTCCACAGGTGGCAGACACAGCAGGGTGAGGCGATATCTCCGAGTGGAGCAGCACAGCGACATGGTCCACCTCGGTTCATGGGTTGCCTTGTCCAGGTGGAGCAGAGCACTGCAGGGCCCACAGGTAGTACAGCATGTTGTTGAGGCAGAGCAGCTAACTCAGGTAGCACACTGATCTGATCACCAGGGAGACAGAGAGAAGGAGGAGGCCTTGGGAAGCAGTTGTCTCTGATGCCCTCCGGTCACTCTTGCAACCTAGTTAAACTTGGCCCACATGTATCTATGAAAGCCTAGTTGCACAACAAACCTAATGATCACACTTGATAAAGTAGTAGGGCAGCCAAGAAGAGGAATACCTCTGACAAGATGGATTGATACAGCGGCTGCAACAATGAGCTCATAAAACAAAAACCAAACTCATTGTCATCCAGTTAATGCTGACTCATGGGTTTCCAAGACTGTAACTGTTTACTGGAGTAGAAAGTCCAGTCTTTCTCCCATGGAGCTGCCAATGGTTTTAAACTGTGGGCCTTGAGCATAGCAGCCCAACGCATAACAACTACACCACCAGCGTTCCTTCTGTCATCCATAGCCTTCTGAATTTAAGCACTAATGCAGTTCCCTCCTCCGGTCTTGGATTTTATTGTTTACAATCCTTGGATCTCACCGGCTGGTGTTCTTCCATGTGGACTTCCATGTGGCACCTCACTTTGATGACTGCTTGTTTAAGACCCCAGAAGCTATTCTGTCTAATAGCCAGGCACCATCTGACTACTTCATCACAATTTACTGTAGCGCCCATCTCTTTAGTGCTTAATATTTGCCCTCATGAAGATATAGGCAAAGGTATGTAGGGGTGTCTATTGATTGGGAGTGACCTTTGGAGGCATGGTGCTTACACATTGGGCTGCAATGGGCATGGTCAGCAGTTTGAAACCACCAGCCTTTCCGAGGGAGAAAGATGGGGCTTTCTACTCTTGTAAGTAGTTACAATCTTGGAAATTCAAATCATCAGTTCTGCCCTATAGGATAGGGTGGAACCTTGCAGATTGCAGCCCAACACATTAAGACTCTGCCACCAGGGCTCCTTCTGACTCCTAGCGACCCTATATACGATTTCTGAGACTGTAAATCTTTACGGACTAAATAACTTCATCTTTCTCCCTCAAGGGTTAGCAGGTTTGAATCTCTGACCTTAACATCAGCAGCCCAGCGCTTACCCCACAGTGCCACTAAAGCTCAATCTCCCTTTACTCACTGCCATGGAGTCAAATCCGACTCACGGTGAGCCTATAGGACAGAGTGGAACTGCCTCCGTGGGTTTCGAAGACTCTAACTGTTTATGGCGTTGAAAATTTCATCGTTTTCCCTCGGAGCAGCTGGTGGTTTTGAACTGCTGATCTTGTGGTTAGCAGCCCAAAGCATAAAGAAACAGAGGCCAGGGAGGCTAGCTGTGTTTGCTGTTGCGGAACAAGCAGAAGCCAGGTTGGAACTCAGAGCCTTGCTTCTAGTTTAGAGGACCTTTTACACATCAATTAAACAAACAAATAAACACACATGTGTTACATGTGTGTTTGTGTTTGCCTAGCCAGGGGGGTATGGGCACCTGCACAGGCTGGAGTCTCTCTTTCTGCCACTTCTGGGCTAGTGATCTAAGTGCGGGGCTTCCCTCTTCCCTCTATTCTGCTTTGCGGAGGAATTTTTGGACAGTCACCTCAAGGGCATGTCACCCCCAGGTTAATCACATCCAGAATCAGCCCGACCCCCACCATGGAAGGGAGTGCCACACACTGAGGTAAAACACTGGGGGCGTGCAATGGAGCGGCGGGGGAAGCAGAGCAAGGAGGTCCCAAGGGATATAAAGGATGGACTTTGGGGCCAGTACGTGGCACCCCATCAGACTCATCCGGAAAACACTCCTAAAGATCAACAAACAGACCTTGAACTATTAACAGGCTTTTTCCCCCGTTTTTTCTTTTTCCTCTCTTCTTTAAATTTTGTATGTCAGTGGCTTGTTTGTTAGCTTGTTGGTGCTGCTGCCGTTGTCGCCATGTTCTTATGTGCCACTTTGTTTGGTGCTGCCAAAGCCACCCGCAATTTTATGCACATATTATTCTATCTGCAGGTCCACCTAGATAAGAGAGGCTGGACAAACAATGTGAGAAGAAAATAACGGGACCAACGGTCCTGGAGGGACATCAGAATGTGGGAGGTAGGGGAAGGGAGGAGGTGTTGGCTAATCCAGGGACAAGGGAACGAGTGGTTCAAAACCAGTGGCAGGGAGTGCCTGGGAGGATTGGTAGGGAGTGACCAAGGACAAGGTAACTGAGAGGAATTACTGAAACCAGAATGAAGGCTGAACATGGTAGTGGGACAGGAGGAAAGCATAAAGAAATAGAGGAAAGGAGTAGGAGGCAAAGGGCATACATAGACATGTACATATGTAAATATATTTATGATTATGGGAGAAATAGACCTATGTGCA
>NW_022103899.1:42579848-42581791 GCF_000313985.2 Echinops telfairi | reverse complement strand
CCAACCGCTCCATTCATCACCAGGGCAAATCATCCTAATTGAGCGGTTCAGAGATCGAATGCGGTCGGCGTGGCTTTCTCTCCGGGACCTCCCAACCCTGCAGCAATAATGGAGAACCTCGGCCATCAGACCCACGGAAAGAGTATTAGCAGCCCATCTGCACTCCCCCCCTTGGTCCCAAGGACTTGCAGGAAATCAGCTTCCATTAGCAATCTGTCCAGTATGTTTTGTGTTTATTTGATCCCCCACCCCCACCCCACTGCTATGCTTCTGCAAGAGTAAGGACTCTTTTTCTTAACTCTGTTTGTAGAGCAAGTGATGTGTGGTCCAGCATTACATGCGCAAACCTTTTAGACTCCTGGCACAAAGATCTGCTTCTAAATTATGAAGGAAAACACAACCCTCCACCCCCCACTTCCCATCCTGCTTCCATTAAACAGAGGACTCCAGGACTCCTGCTTAGCTGCCCGCCCCGCCCCCCAGCCAGCTTCAAGTTCATGTTTGTCCTCCACTTGTGAACAAATGAAACGGTTCCTTACATTTGACCTCTTCAAAGGAAATGTTTGTGTCGTGCCGTTAGTTGGCTAGGTGGCAGTTACAAATTGAAACCGAGATCTTTGGGGTCTGGAACGAAATCTCATGATGCAAACGCCATACGAAAACATGCAATGAAATGATATCATTTGAAGTGACCGTCTTCGGCTCCTGGGCCCCTCACTTGCCTACCTGTCTTCTAAGGCCCTGTAAGGAATCGAGTGATCATTATCTTGTACTGTTTTTGTCTTATAAAGTTCCTTGGCTCGTACAATTGTAGGTGCTTCATTCCTCCCAAACCTGGGTCTGCCCCTGTGTGCCCCCTCTGCTCCCCACCCCTCTTCTCTCAGCTGTCAGTCAACACCAGCAGTTTCTCAGCTTCCCCCACCCCCCACAAGCGTTTTATGCACATTTAGGTGAAAACGGAGTTCTCCCCGGTTCCTTTTATATGATCAGAAGGTAAACAGTTTTGCACTTTGTTCTTTGCGTTTGTCTTGAAGCCATCTGAACTCTTCACATTTTGATGTGCTCCGCTATGATTCAGATATAATTGTGCCTCTCCGCGACCCTATTTCTGTGACAAATACGATCGTGCAACATGTTTAGCCCCTGGCCTGGAACATCGTACGTGATCCAGAAAAGTAAACTAATACTCTATTGTGACCACTAAGATTTCAAATATTCTCGAAAGCTATTATAATGAAAACGGTGTGGTGCAGCAAGCACAAGGTCAGTCCATGGGAGGGGGGCAGGCGATGATGACGAGGCCCCTCTACAGCTCAGTCTTTATTATTTGTGTGCGAGATACGGTGGTCGTGGGTTGAAAGAAAAAGAACAGGCTTGCCTTAAAGAACTTGAAGTCTAGCCCAGTCAACAATGAGGTGCCCACCAGGCATTCTCCATGATGCGTGTGGAAAATAGAACAGACCAAGAATCACAAAGATCAGCTCATTGTTGGCTGGAGAGACGGTGTGCGTACAGGCGGTAGAGGATGAGGATGGCGACGTGGATGAAGCAGAGTCTTTGAGGATAAATTGGACTTGGACACCAGGAGATAGTTGGGAAGATGCTCCTGTCTGGCAGAATCGCAAATGTCACAGAAAACCTGGTCACTTAAAGAGAACACTAGATGAAAGAGAATTTACTCTTTCTCAGAGAATTCTAGATGGATGGGATGTGTTTCTATCTGACGTGGCCTTTGGGGTCCTTTCCACAAGTCTGAACTTGTAAACTCCCGAGTGGAAAGGTTACCTACCTACCTGTGCGTGGATGGCGTTCGGCCTCTCCTTTTAGCTCTCAGCTGCAAGTAGAGAGTGTGTGTTGTGGGCGGGGTGCACCCACTATCACCATGAACAAAACCAACCCCTGCAAACATGATCCAAGTCTTCATTCATAGCTAACAAGTTATT
>NW_022103899.1:42575023-42578719 GCF_000313985.2 Echinops telfairi | reverse complement strand
GAACCCACACACTGCACTGGTCTATCTGCTGCACAAGACCTCTTTCAAGTGTTGAGAAGCCAGGATGTTCCTTTGAGGACTAAGGTGTGCCTGACCCAAGCTGTGATGTTCTTAATGATCTCATATGCATATGAAAGTTGGGTATTGAATAAGGAAGGCTGAAGAAGAAGCGAGGCATTCAATTGATGATATTGGCGAGGACGACTGAAAGTCCCAGGGACTACCAAACAAACAAACAAACAAACCTTGTCTGGAAAAAGTACAGCCAGGATCCTCCTTAGAAGGATGATGAAACTCCATCTTCGGACGGGTTGTCAGGCGAGACCTGTCCCTGGAGAAGGCCATCATGCTTGGTCAAGTCACGGGGCAGTGACAGGGAGGACGGCCGCGACGAGAAGGAGGGACACAGTGGCTGTGTGAAAGGGCTCGGACACAAGAGCATGGTGTTGGTGGCACAGCACCCGACAGGGTTTCATCCCCGTTGCACCAAGGGTCGCTAGGAGTTGGAACTGACTTAATGACACCTAACAGCAACAACACAACACGAAACCAAAAAGTTAGCGGTTGGCACGGAAAGGCCCGAGCTCTGTAAAGATGACAGCCAAGAAAGCTCCGGAGTGCAAGTCCCCTGTGTGTCCTATGAGGTCACTGTGCTTTGGGACTGACTTATTTAGGGATCAATGAGTTTCCAGGTAAAATCAGGTCCCCTCGCAGTTGCCTGGGCCGCTGACTTCGCACGGACTCCTTTCCCACGGAAGAGGGAGGATGCACCTAAGGCTGGGTCTCACCGGGCATGTGGCCCCTTCTGCCCGCCTGGCACCTCTTCATCCAACCCTTCCTCTTCTCTGCCTACATGGCCCTTGGCTTGCTCCAGTGCTCTGCTGAGGTGGGATCGGCAAGTCGTTCAGGGAGAAGCCGTTTAATTACATAGAGAACAACTCATTATTGCAACAGAGCCATTTATGACCTCCCCGTCTGGCCAGGACTCGACCTGACCCCTGACCCCCCTTCCTCCAACCTTCACAGCTGTAACACAGAAACAGAGATTGGAAAGGGAGACCCCCGGTTCCACCTGGACCTGGAAGGGACTGTCCAGCCCTTCCTGAAAGCAGGAGGCGGCTTCTGGGAGCCTCTTGGGATCTTTGCCCCAAGTCTCGGTTTCCACCCCTGTAAAAGGGGGTGATAATACTCACACTAGTTCAGCACTTGTGAGGGCCTGGCACCGTGGCTGGCATGGTGGAGACACTCAGGGACACAAGGTGCATCAGGGGGCTGTGAATGGGGAGCTTTGCTCTGGAAGCAGAATGGCAGAGGACAGTCAGGGCGGCTCAGCAGTGCCTCTTCAGAAAGCCCCAGCAGGCCTCCTTTCTTCCCTGACTCCCAGAGGTATTGAGTTTCCTCTCCCTGATGCCTCAAGGTCGGGGTTGTGAGGTCTAGCATGCTCTTCTTTCCCCTATCCCTCACCAAACCCGGGGGTCAGGACAGGATCCCCAGGGAAATGTACTAGAGGCTTGGGTGTCTGGCAAAAGCACCATGAGAAGCGCAGAGAGTTGAACCACACCCCAAACCCAGCTCTCTGCCCGGGGCCGGTTCCAACTCCGAGAGTTGACAGGGACCCCGGCATCGAACAGAGGGGTGCATCTCAGCAGGTGGACTCTACTGAAAGGCACAATGGAAGAGGTAGATCCTAGTTTCTAAAAGCAAAACCACCACAAGCTTGAGAGTCAATGGATGGAGACTATCACGTGCATACTGAACACCGATGCTGCTGTTGTGATGGGGGGTAGGCGGGGTGTCTCCCAAATGCTAAAAAACAGGCCCCAAACCAAATATAAGTTTCCCTTCATCTGTTTCATCCTTGCGAGAGTTCACCTATATGAAAAGCTGTGAAAGAAAATCCTGGTGTTTACATGTGTAAAACGAAGGTTCTATTCTAAAGCTCAGGTGACCATAGATAATTTATTTCTAGAAGTCTCGAGTGCAGTGGTTCTCAACTTGTGGGTCACCATCCCTTTGGGGATCGAACGACCCTTTCACCACTTCATCATAGTAGCAAAATGGCAGTTATGAAGTAGCAACAAAAATAATGTTTTGGTTGGGGGGGGCCACCACATGAGGAGCTGTGTTAAAGAAAGGGTTGCAGCATCAGGAAGGTTGAGAACCACTGCTCTAGGGGGACATAGGGAAATTGTGTGGGATCTGGGGTAAGTCCTAAGCAAGACAGTCTCGCAGGTAACAGAAGATAAACTACCTGGGGCCTCAGCCTTGATGTGACAGGAATCAACCCCTGGCCCAGCATGAGGGCAACCAACAGACTCTACACGTTTCCAAAGTGCCCCTTAAGGGCTGATTTTGCATGAGACAAGAAATTAAACTGTGAATTGAGCTAGATTAAAATCTAAAAAACACCTGAGCCAGTCAAGACATTTTGAATATGAATGGAATATCAGGTGATGTAGTAGAATTATTGGTGATTTCCTTAGGTATGATAATGACATGCTTCTATTCAATGTACTTACAAATATGCATACAATAATATGCTCTAAAAGTAGCACAGTTAAAGAATGTAATCTCACCAGTGTCCAGCTGCGGATCATACGTTAAACTGCTGCATAGAAAATATTTCTTAGGGTGGCTGCTCAGCTCACAAAGATTCCATTTTCTCGGTGAATTTCCTCAACCTCTGGTAGCAAGGAAGCCTTCAGTAGCAGGTCTGTGTTGGGCTCCCCACCCCCCTAGTCATAGCTGGCTGGTCTCTGTGTGGGGGTGCATACACCTGACTTAGCTGCTCATGCTTAGGAATTTAACTTTTGTTTGTTTGTTTGGTAGGGGGAGTGAGGGAGAATCAAGACGGCTTTCACAATGACACACATATGTAGGCTCTTCATAGAACCATTCGAATCGATCATCAGCCTTGTGAATGAAAGGACCACCATTCTGGTACGGGTCTGTTACATCTGCTTTCAACACTGCACGTTGGGCTGGAGGAATGGAATGCTCTTTTCTGGTTCCAACAAAGGAGAGCTTGGGCTACAGCAGATTCTTGGGAAACTTGCAGGGCTCGAAGCATAACTCCAGCAGACGCCAAAGCAGCTCCTCCTGGCCCTGTGAGGCCTTGGGATGTACCCCCTGCTGGGACTCTGCTTCCTCCCTCCCCTGGCCTCCTCTTCTTTTGGCCCACGCCTCTGCACACACATTCGTTTACCCAGACCCGCCTATCTGCTCTGGAGCCTCCAGAGTCTCTGTCTAGCTCAGTGGTTCTCAACCTGTGGGTTGCGACCCCTTTGGGAGTCTAACAGTCATTTCACAGGGGTCACCTGGGACCATTGGAAAACGCATATTTCCGATGGTCTTAGGAACTGAGACACTGTTCCTCTATCCGTCTCCGGGCGGGTCCGCCCATGTGCAGATACGCTGATCTGGTGAGAAAGAAACTATCTCCACCTTCGCACTGACGTTCGCTTGCTTTTTACGCATACTGTCGCAAAATGTAGCAATGTAGTTTACTGTTGTTATAGTGAAACTGTTACCCATGCTACACCATGTTTCAAGACAAAATTTCACTGATTTGTCATTAGAAATAAATATTTCACAATATATAATTACATATTGTTTGGGTGATGAATTACTATGCTTTAATTATGTTCAATTTGTAACAATGAAAATACATCCCGCCTATCACATATTTACATGACG
>NW_022103899.1:42571280-42573043 GCF_000313985.2 Echinops telfairi | reverse complement strand
CCCCCCCGGGCCAACCAGGAGAGTAGAGATACCGGAGGATTAGGGGAGGGTGGGGGGAGAAAGGGGGAATCGATCACAAGGTTCAATCTAGAACTCCTTCTCAGGGTGACAAATAATGGAAAAGTGGGTGAGGGGCGAGGAGGAGGATGTAAGATATAGAAAACATAATCTATAACTTATCAAGTGTTCATGAAGGAGGGCAGGCGGGTTAGGGAGGGGGAAGCAATGGGGAGCTGTTATCAGGGGCTTAAGTGGGAAGAGAATGCTTTGAAAATGATGATGGCGGCATATGTGTAAATGTGCTTGACACATCGGAGGAATGTAGGGATTGTGATAAGAGATGTAAGAGCCCCCAATAAAAGTATTAAACCAAAAAAGAACAAGAAGTACAACCAGAATGCTCCTTAGAAGTGAGGATGGTAAGACTTCTCTCGTGTACTTTGGATATGTTATCAGAAGAGATCAGGGCCTGGAAAAGGATGCCATGGCTTGGTAAAGTCGAAGTTCAGCCTCAAAGGACAAGTCCCTCAATGAGATGGATTGGTACAGTCAGTGGCTTCAACAATGGGCTCAAAAATAACACCAACATAACATCGACATTGCTTTACTGTACATAGGATCTCTGTAAGTGTGAACTAACAACAGCAGCAACATAGTTTAGAGGCACTATATTAAATTACGCTGGGAAAGAAAAAAGTTGTGCAATCATCACAAGTTTTAGAACTTAAAAAAAATAAGAAAGAAAAAGAGAATCAGCAGTTCACAAACAGATAACTCATTTCCTGGAAAGACGAGTGGATATTGAAAGTGAAGCCTACAGTGGCCACCCATCCACATCAATGCTAAAGGGAGGAAAAAAGTCTTGTTTGTGTCCTAACTGAAGAGGGCCGGTGAGGAGGACCCACCCCAGCAATGATAGCAAGTCCCCTAGCCAGCTCAAGCAGTTGAGCTCATTGGAGTCTGATGAGCTATTAATGGAAAGGTGGGATCAGCATCCAGAAGCACTTCTTGGAAGAACTATGAAACATGGCTTTACTAGTATGATGCTGGAGACAAAGCACAGTCCAATGATCTATGGTGACCGAAAGGTAAAAGTGGTCCAGTCCAAGCAAAAGCGGATCAAGAAAAAAGTTCCTCCCAATAGTTGTCTATTTTATTTTATTTTTGGGGGGTTGGGGCAGTGGTCCAGGCAGTTTGCTTGTTACCTTTCTGGTTTGCCAAAGACCAATAGCTCTGCTTATTAGGAGAGTCTTTGGCATAAGTTAGTCGAAGCTAACTTTTCAGGAAAATGCCCCAGAAAGCGTCTCCAGACAGTCCTTCCTTTACCAGGACAATTCTCCTACTCAGTCTTCTCATCAAACTAGGGTGATTTTGTAAAAGTTCTGATCCGAAGCCATTATCCATCCATTCTGTAGTTCTGATTTTTGGCTCCATCCGCCTTCCTTTGGTTTCCAAATCTTGAAGACGAATCTTTAAGGGGATCCCTTGTCCTTCAGTTACGAATTTTAAAAAGACTGCTGCTTCTTTTTTTAAAAAAATCATTTTATTGGGGCCTCATCCAACTCATCACAAAACGCTCAGTTCTTTAGGGACTGGACACCATGGCTTTCGAAGGTGCCTTCAGCTGGTCTCAGGGACCTGGAGACGGACCGTTCTTTAATCTTTCAGACCAAGTATTTACTTTGGTTGCCTTAACGCTTGTCCTCTTCACAGGGACTTCCCCCGCTTCCATCATTTCGTTGTTGTTGTTGCTCACCTTCCTC
>NW_022103899.1:42568495-42570503 GCF_000313985.2 Echinops telfairi | reverse complement strand
CGATGACCAACTAATCCGGAAGAGATCACATGATCAGCTTCTAAGATATGAGAACAATAATAGTTTATACATTACCAAGGGTTCAGGAGTGGGGACGGGGGAGCCGATACCAAGGGCTCAAGTAGAAAGAAAATGTTTTGAAAACGGCGGTGGCAACATATGTGCAAATGTGCTTGATACAATTGATGTATGGATTGTGATGAGAGCTGTGAGAGCCCCTAGTAAAAGGATTTATAAAAAGTTTTAAAAAAAAGTTTGTAGATGTGAGAGGAAAACTCAACCGCATCAAAAAAGGGCCAGGCTTCTGGATGTAGAGCCAGGTGGGACCTCTGAGACTTAGTCGGTTCTTCAGGTCACAAATTGACTCATCCTGATGGTTCAACTTTCAACCAAACAATAGAGGGGCCTGTAAGGAAAACGGTAACAGTAGGAAGGTACACACCCTTTAGAAAAATCAACCATTCAAATCGGAAGGGCAGTATTTACCCAAGACCACATTCATAAGGTGAAGAGTGAAGAAGGAAGGATGCAACCAGGGAGCACAGCGAGAAAGTGGAAGAGCCCGTGTAAATGCGTGGGGATTGCAACCAATGACAGGAAGCAAAATGTGTACGAATTGTTGAGCGGAAAACGGATTTGTCCCGTAAGCCTTCAACCGATTCACAATAAAAGTTAACAATGCTTTGAACTTGATAGTTTGTGATGAAAGATACAATTTATATTATTTTTATCTTTTAATTCCATTTTCCACAAAGTTGTTTTTAATTATAAACTAGAATTCAACAACTTAAAGGATGGATAAGCAACCCTAAAAGTTTACCTTTTACCCTGTCCTTAATTACTCTTATTCGTCTTCTATCCACAAAGTTTTTGAAATCACCTTGTATAACGTACAAAAGTGGATTCATGTTGAATGCATTGCTCTAAAGCATATTTTGTGGAAGAATTCTTGTGTTAATAAATATACCTTATCTCATTTTAAATGGCTGCATAGTATTATGGTATGTGAACATTTCATAATTTAAATAATTGTTTATCATTAGATTCCAATTTTTTGCTATTGTGTACTAACATGCAATGAATATCTTTATGAATAAATCTTTGTACATACCAATAATTATTTTCTTAAGATAAATTGGTGGAGGCATCATTAGCAGTTCAAAAAATGACACTTGTAAAGCTTTCTGGTGTATACCTATACATATAGATATGATTGCTTTCTAGGAAGTGTATTTAAAGTTCTAGCTTCCGACATCTCTGCCAGTATCCAATAAAATATCTTGGGTCAGCCAAAGTTGAAAATGTTTTTTAAAAATCTCACAGTGGTTTTACTTTCCATTTTTGGAATGAGGCTGGATATTTTCCACAGTTTTATAACCCAGGCGCGTTTCTTATTTGGGGAATTGTCTATTCATTGACTTTGCCTCATTTCCTTTTAGACTTTTCTTTTTTTCGTATTGATCTGTGCTACTTCTTTGTCCTTAGGGCATTAGCCACTTGTATGCTGTAGCTATTTTTTTATGTTGTGTGAGTGATTATGTTTATATCGTTCCCAATGTATTTCGAAGTACCCACATTTGAAATCTATCACACTTTGCCGCCTTCTTTCACCCTCTTAGTCTAAGAAAGAGGAAGCTATCAGCTGCCATTAAGATTTATAGTCTTGGAAACCCTAAGCACATATCCTCCTTTGTCCAATAGGGTCGCTATGAGTCGGAATTGACTCTATAGTGGTGGATTCGGCTTTACGTTTAAAGCGCTTCTTCCTCCACACAAGGATAAACAATCAGAGCATTTGCCAGTGTTTGGTATGTTCACGTGGTCTCATTTTGGAGCCCTGGCATGGTGCCCAGTTAGTGGAAAGGTGGGTGATTCCACCCAGAGGTCTCTCAGAAGAAAGTCCTCAATGATCCTCTTCTGAACTCGGCCATGGAAACCCCTGTGGAGCACAGGTCGCCTCCGACGCACCCAGAGTTCCCAGGAGCCAGAATTAACCTCCTGGCAACCA
>NW_022103899.1:42565757-42567843 GCF_000313985.2 Echinops telfairi | reverse complement strand
CAGAGTAGATTTGCCCTGTGGGTTTCCAAGACTAAATCTTTACAGGAGTAAAAAGCTTCATCTTTCTCCCATGCAGCGGTTGGCAGGTTCAAACTACTGACCTTATGGTTAACAGTCAAGCATGTAACCCACTATGCCACCAGGGCTCTTCATAACACAGAGTTGTTGTTTTCAGCCACTCAATTTGGGGTTAGTTTGTTACACAGCAGGAGGGAACCAGAGCATTACCTCTTTCCTGATGGATTACAAGAGACGCTGCGAGGTACAGACGAGAGCACTAGCGTTGGGAAGACATGGGAGATGCAAACCTTCAACCACTGCATATTGTTTACTCAGTAAAGACCGATGCTGTGGTGGGAACCAGCAAGGTCTACACTTGCCATGCACGTCATCCCCAAATCTGGTGCATTTTCAGAAGATGCTGCTGCTGCTTCTACCCCTCCTCCTCCTCCTCTTTTTTATAATCGAAACCTATGCAGCATTTAAAAAATAATCCCAGACAGCGCTAAACACTGGATATAGATTTTCAACATTTAATCCTCACAGATTCCCGGTCAGCAGGTGCCGTTGTTGCCTCAATGTGACAGATGAGAAACAGAAGTTTGAGAGATTCAGTAGGCTGACATGGTCACACAGTTAGTTTTTGGTAGAATTGTGATTTGAATCTTTGCTGTTGGAATCTGCTCGGATGGCCACAGGATTTGAACCCATTCTTGTGCCCTAAGTGATGGCAATGCTCTGATTTCATCTTGCAGGAAATGCCCCCTTGCTAAGGGGCAAGATGGACCTTCTCTTGCCAATGTGATCCTATCATTAAAATGTTTTCTAATAACAAGGCACACAAGAAGGAAGAAAATGTTCTAGAATTGATTGTGGTAGTGATTGTATAACACTTTTGGATATGACTACACTGCTAAATTGTATGATGTTTTTACATATCCCAATAAACTATTTATTAAAAATGTTGCTAAGTCTTGGAAAATTGCATGTCTGATCAATTTCAGAATGAAGACGTTCGTAGCATTCAGTTTCTTCATCACTAGTTTTAGTGGTCAGTGCATGCATTTGAATAATAATTGTATTCATTGGACTTGTAGGCATATGACTGACAGAGAGCATCATCTTCAATGTAGAGCTTCAAGGTAGATCTTGAAATGCTCTTTTGACAATGCACATGATGTCCATGCTCTTGAATCTGTCATTCCTGACAGAGTAAACCATATCATTGTCTGATTCAAAATGATTCAAGTACCAAGGATTCAAATTCAACTGACTCAACGTTCAAATACCAGTCCACTTCAGCTCATAAAAGTGTAAGATATTAATCTCTATGAGGTCCACTGCAGATGGTGCAGCTTCCACTTTTCCTAGATTCACACATTATACATTCCGCGTTCAGATCACGAGAGGCTGTTTACAGCTGTGTCTCCTCACTGAGTCTCACCTCCTCACAAGAGGAAGGCTCTGACAGCTTTGTGCCGTGCCAATGCCTGAACTGACTCTGCGGCGCCAGCTCTCCCCCCGCCGTATTGAGTGTGTTCCAACCTGTGGAGCCATCCTCTGGCTCTCTGTCCAACCGTACTCAGGCACGATTCAAAAGGGCTTCAGAGGCTAGTCCTTCAGCAGTGGACAGCCTGTTCTTTCTTTACAATCCCTTCTCAGCCTGGAAGCTCGGCTGAAACCTATTCACCTTGGGCCACCCTGTTGGTGTTTGAAATACCAGTGACATAGCTCCCAGCATCACACCAACCACCACAGGATGACAGTACAACAAACTGACAAGGCAGGCATCATACATGCCTTCAGCCCCCAACTTCCTTTACCCTAATGAGGGGTACCCAGCAAAAAACCAGAATTGCACTGGGCGGGGTGGAGCTTTCTTAGTACACATCCCCCACCCCCACCCCCATTGGTGATCCTTGAGCAACTAGCTCTGAGTTAGTGCACCCAGTGGCATTGCCTGGGAAGGTTCTCTAGGGTCACAGAGAACTTTTTCGTGAAAGCAGTTTTGCTCGAAGCTCATTTTTGTGATGGCCGATTTGAGAACAGCGTGGGGCTGTGAAATGTTGTTTCCTAATCGGGAGAA
>NW_022103899.1:42563744-42565068 GCF_000313985.2 Echinops telfairi | reverse complement strand
AAAAAAATTCTGGGTTTTTTGGGGGGACCCCCTCGTCTGCTGACACTAAGCATCCCTCACGTGTCACTACACTTCTCTGCTGGTTTCAATAATCCATTGCAATGACCACACGGAACTCGAAGACAATTCTTACCATCACATGGGTTTATCATGGGAGCTAACAGGTTATAAAAAATGAAGGATGCAGTTCTTGTGTCCACAGTGCCTGGCTGGTCCTTGGCCTCTCAACCACATGGATCCTGGGCCTCGGCCTCTCTGGACCGTGAAACCTACCCTCAAATAGCCTCACGGTCTCAGTGCCACGGTCTGGTGCCCTGCTGCCTCCATGACTTCCGGCAGGGGTCTCCCTCATACCCTGAGGGTGGCTTTTCTTGAAGGTGATGGGATTCTTCTGCCTGCTTCTGAGACAGCTGACTCCTGTACCCAGCAGACTGGTAAAAAGGACCAATCCCAGAATGAGTCCTCTGCATTCCATTTACATGCCCTCCCTCCCCCCAGTCAGTTTGGTGGGAGTTACAAAGACTATGAGTAGAAGAGCCACATCAAGTCATTTCACGTCACCACAGCCCCCTGCCCCAAAACTAGCCACGGAAAAACCCTAAGGAGCATAGTGAAGTCCTGGTGGCAAAGTGATTATATGTCGGGCTGTGGTCTGCAAGGTTAGTGGTTTGAAACCACCAGGCGCTCCTCAGGAAAAAGAGGGGGCTTTCTATTCCCATAAAGAGTGACAGTCTCGGAAACCCACAGGGGCAGTTCTACCCTGTCCTATAGGGTTGCTATGAGTCGGCATCAACATTATGGCGGTGAGGTTTTTTGTTTGTTTGCTTGTTTTTAAGGAGCACAGTTACTCTCTGACACACGTTGGGTCATCACAAGTCCCAAGAAAACTGGGCTTTGCATGCACCATGAGGTCTGACTGCAGCAAGCGCTCTGGAAAGTTCTCCAATGGAGAGCCAGATTCCTGCAGGGTAAAAAAAAGGCAAACCTCAGTGAGTAAGACTTGACAGGTGCTGGGTAGGGGGAAGTAGGGCTCCATCTCTGCTCTAGGGCCCATTGCCTCCTTTTCTTTGAACCCTGCTGCCGAATTTTCTCAAAAGCCCTGGTCATCTGGGTGTGAATGAACTGAGTGACAGGGGTCTCTACAGGAGGCAGCATTGTAAAAGTAGGCCACTCTTGTCTTCTCCAACCTCCTGGCAGCATTAGCTTTTTATGCTAAAAAGAGCAGAGCCAAGGGACTCCTTTCTACTCCAGCAAACCTCCTTTCCTGCTGACCTGCTAGGAAACACGTCCCATCCTCTGTCATCTGCACCCTCAGTGAGCCTAA
>NW_022103899.1:42553020-42563191 GCF_000313985.2 Echinops telfairi | reverse complement strand
ACCCGTAGAATTGCCAGTGGCTGATTGGGAGGAAGCAGATTGCCAGGCCTTTCTTTGGAGGCACCTCTGGGTATGCTGGAGCCTCCAGCCTTCCCATTCGCTGCTGGGGGCATTAATGGTTGACACGACCCAAGGACTCCATCCTTTTAGGGAGGTCAAGCCATTTCCCCAACCTCTGCTAGGACCATTTCAGAAAACGGGTTCTAATGTCAGGCAAATGAGGTGAGAGGGAATGACCAGGGGCAGAATTGCCAGGAGTTGTGCTCTCTAGTCCAGCTTGGCCGCTCGGGAGCTAGGTGACCTTGGGTAACCATGCTGTCCTCTTGCTGGGCCTCAGTTTACTCCTCGGCCAAATGAGAGAGAAGCATATAGCCAAGTTTCCTTCAGCTGTTTTCTTTTGTAGCTCCATAGGATCAAACAGGAGCAAATATTAGTATGGAGCATCCGGGCAACATGTACCGTGAGCCCGGAAAGACTGAGGTCGTGACAAATGTCCATATTTGAGCCCCGTACGTTCATTAATTTAGTGAAAGCTTTAGGCAGATGTATTCCATTGGGAGGGGGTTGGGTAGTGCCTTGTTTCACTTTAATTTACCCATATAGACAGAGTCAAGGCTGATGATTGCTTTAGGGAGCCTGGCATCCAAAGTACTGCTACCACTTGTCTGTTCGGAGGTGACTTCATGGCACTGGGAGCTTCTTTCCTCGGCCATCTGTAGAAGTTAGACCATGTTTTCTTGCTAAGGACAGAAAACTCTACTGCATGAGCTAAAGCCAAACAAAGAAAGCGCATTGTCTCATATGCCTGAACTATGGCCCTAGACTCTGTCTCATTTCTCGCCCCTTCCTCTGCAGCCCCCGTGTTTCCTTCGGTCTCAGGTAGGAACTTCGGTGATCACAGGAGAATTCCAGAAGCTCCCAGCTCTGTCTGCACCAGCATGAAGTCAGTGTCGGTTGGGATATTTTAGGCAGAAGTGGAAAAAAAGAAAAGAAAATCTGATGCAAATTAGCTTAAACAATCAGAAAACTTTTTCACCTCTCAGAACAAGAAACCAAATGATCCAGTGAGACCCAGGGGTGGTTAATTAAGTGCCTCCACAATGTCATCAGGAGCCAAGTTTTCCTCACCCTTTATCTTCAGAGTGTCAATTCTTCTCTCAGGTGACTCCCCACATGAGCACACAATACGATTCCAAATTCAATATTCAGATATCGCAATGTGCAGGGAAATATGGAAATCTACCTCTTGCTTCAGCTCGTGGGTCAGAAAAAGGAAACGTTCTCCTGAGTCTCCTAGAAGACGTCTCCTCATGTCTCATGGAAAGAAATTGCATCACTTGCTCTCCTCAGCCAACCCCTGCCAAGCGGTATACACCTGCCGTGGTTAGCTTTGACCAGAGGTTCTCAAACCAGGGGTGATGGTGCCATTCAGGGGCTGCTTGGCAGTGTCTGTAAATGTTTTTCATGGGCACAACGGTGGCCTGTGGGTGTGGATGCTACTGGCATCTAATGGGTAGATGCCAGGATGATGCTAACCATTCTACAATGCCCAAGGCAGCTGTGCCACCACACAGAGTTCGTTGGTCCCCCGATGTCAATATTAGAACCTCTTGGCTTAGATAATCACCTACAGCCGATTGGCCAGTGAAGAGTCCGCCAGCCTGTCTTCTATAAGGTCCAATCTCGAAACCACCTCCACCACAATGGCCCAGTAGTCTCTGCCTTTGCATTTCAAAAATTCCCCTAAATAGCATTAGTTCCTACAAAGACACCAGTCCCTGGAAAAGGACAGCATGCTCGGTACAGCAGCAGGTCAGGGAAGAAGAAGGAGACCCTCCCGAGACGATGGACACACAGTGGCTGCCACCATGGGGTTGAGCTGACCAACTAGGGTGAGATGGTGAGGGACCAGGCGGTGTCTCGTTTTGTTGTGCATCAGGCAGCTCTGAGTCAGAACTGATTCAGTGGCACCTAACAATAACAACGGCACTGAACCAAGCGCTGTCTACATGGGGCGTCATGATTGGCTGACATATAGCGTAGGACAGATGTACCACCAACGCTACATTAAGTATGTGAACTAAGAGTGGAGCGGGAGTATGATAGCCCTGAGAGAACAGGGCTTCGTGGTCAAGAGAAGGTGAGTAGGTGCTGCACAGCAAGACCAACAGATATCCGCTGGCCTGCCTCCCTCACTGAGAGACCGTGGAGGTAACAATGGTTGCTTGTACCTGGGCTCAAAATAACAGCCGCAGGAGGTCAGTGGGCTGACTGGGCACACTCTGCGATGGCTTCAGACTCCGCATGGTGGGTCGATCTTCTGTGGCATTGACGAGCGCCCTCCATCCGGCACTTTTTACCTAAGAAGATGCCCAGGCCACCTGGCCAGGTGAAAGCAGGAAAAGCAGAGAAGGGGGAGGGACAGGAGGAGATGGAGGCTCAGACAAAGGCCCAGAGCGTGAGAGCCGGGGCACAGGTGTGCTGTTTGCGCCCATCCCCAGGTGACTTGTGTACCCCGGCGACCGGTCCCTACGGATTGCAACAGGCCTCTTGTCCTCTGTTCCTCATTGGGGTTGGCCAATGGGTGGCATCAGCAGGATTAAAAGGAAGCTAGAGAGAAAGAGAGAGACTGGGATTGTTTTTTCTTTTAAAATGACTTTATTTGTCACGGATACAACCCCCACACATAGAGACCTTACGTGCATCAGAACAGAACTGTGCTCCAGAGGGTTTTCCATGATTGATGGTTTGGAAGCAGATCACCAAGCCTTGCTTCCAAGGTGCCTCTGGGTGGATATGAGCCACCAGCCTTTTGGTTAGTAGGCGGGCATGCTAATTGTCTGTACCACCCCAGGGCTCCTAATTCTCCTAGACATCTGGAACTAGCACATTCATTAGAAAGTCTCTTCAAAAATCCCCATCAGCGTGTTACCTAGTTCTCACAAGGATCAGAACTGGAGGACTGGAGGGTGGAAGGTCAGAGAAAGGCACAGGGCCACTGGTGTCAGGCAGCCATGGTGTTGACCCATATTTCTTGGTCATACCCGACCCTCTTCTCTGAGCCCACAGAATAGGGCCTCACCCTTGCTCCTCAGAACCTAACCTTCGTGGGAAGCCAATTATTGAGGTGATGGCTATCTCCCTATCCCCGTTCAGTCTCTGCTGAACTGTCTCTGTTGCCGAGCAGTTAGAAAGTGTCCTGTCTATGGCATATTTAATCCTGGTGCCTTGAGAACCGATTCAAGGACACTAAACAACGACAGCGGCAAACCATTAATCGAACACTTATAAGGTGCCAGTCACTGTACTAAGTCCTGTGTTTAACAACCAACTCAGGTGCTAGATTACTGTTGCATCTCCATTTCACATAGGAGGGACTCAGGCTCATAGAGGTAAGTGATTTTCCCAAGATCAAATAGCTTGTAAGTGGCTGGGGTAGTTGTTCCCAAGAAGATTCTCTTCTTCTTCCAGGATGCATGAAAAACTTCGTTTCCCTCCTCTCTTTGCAATTGGGTGGGATCTTAAACTGGTATTCCCAGTGGGCTGTGACTTCCGGTGACAAGGTATTTGTGGGACGACACATTTCAGAGCTGGTATGTGAGGGCAATGGCTGTTCGAAGGTAGAGTGCTCGCCTTCCATGTGGGAGACTCGGGTTCAATTCCTGACCAGTGTATCTCATGGGCAGTTAGCACTCGTGTCAGTAGAGCTTTCAGTGTGGCTGTGATGCTGATTGGGTTTCGGCAGAACATGTAGATCAAGGCAGACTAAGAAGAAAGGGCTGGCCGTCTATTTCAAAATACCAGCCAATGAAAGCCTTCTCTCTCAAAATGGTCCAATCCACATATTGTTTCTGTTGAGGGCTGTCAAGTTGGTTCCAACTCACAGTGACCCCATCCCAAAAGAACAAAACACGGTCCGATCCTACACCATCCTCGCAGCTTTTATGCTTGAGCTCATTGTTTTAGATACTGTGTCACTCCATCTCCTCGGTGATGTTCCTCTCTTTACTGACTCTCTGCTTTACTGAGCCTGGTGGCCTTTTCCAGGGGCCTCGCCTTGCCTGGTCACATGAGCAAAGTCTGTGAGACACAGTCTCATCGTCCTCTCTCTAAAGAGAATGCTGGCTATCTTGCTTCTCAGGCAGATCCATTTGTTCTTCTAGCAGTCCACAGCACATTCAATATTCTTGGCCAGCGCCATCATTCAAATGCACCAATTCTTCTTCCGTCTCCCTGTTTGAATGTACAACTTTTACATGCAGATGAGGCCGTGGAAAAGCCAGACTGCAGGCGGCAGTCCTTGATCTTCATCAGCAAGTGCTTCAAGTCCTCCTTGTTTTCATCAAGCAAGTTTACGGAATCTACTTGACAATAGCCCTCCCTCCAGCCCCGATGCCGTCACAGAGCCCAGCTTCTCGGTTTATTGGTTAGCACACAGATTGAATAAATATGGTCAAAGTACACAACCCCGATGCTCAGCCACATGGAATTATGAAGTGGCATAGGATTCCCTGCTGCTAATAATAAGCGGTGATTTAATTGAGCACTTGTTTCTTCTTTTGCTTTTGGTTCTCTGTCACTGGTATTGGGTGGTGTTGAGTTAATTTTGACTCATAGCAATTCCATAAGATAGAACAGAACTGTCCCAGAGGCCATAATTTTTACAGAAGCAGGTTTTTCTCCCACGAACTCATTGGGTGGGTTTGAACCAGAAGCCTTCCTGTGAGCAATTGAGTGCTTAACTATTGCATCACTAGAGCTCTTCAAAACAAATGGTCATTAACAATGTTTTGAATTATCTTTTGTTTTAAGCTTAATTTACTCCCAAGTCATAAGTGTGTATTCCTTTCATCTTCTTTTAATACTTCCTGTGTTGTTCAATATTTTGCCCATAGAGTCCTTGGATATTGCAACGTAATGTGTGTTAGTCAGATAGACTAGAGAAACAAATCCAGGGAGACTCATATGTGTATATGAAGAGTAATTGTACATTGAGAAAACATCCCAGCCCAGTCCAGATCAAGTCCATAAGTCTGATATTAGCCCATATGTCTGATACCAATCTATAAAGTCCTCTTCAGACTCATAAAACACATGCAATGATGCAGAATGCAGGAAGATCACAGGCTGGTGAGTGGGACGTCTTGTGGATCCAGTGGTGGTGTAAGCATCTCAGTGCTGGCAGGGGTCTCCACGTGGCTCCTTCTGCTCAGGGCAGTAGTGTAGTTCCATGTGTCTTGTCAGCTGCAATGTCTCCCAGGGAGTGAGGCTGTGTCCTGCCTCCAGTGAGCTATTTATCTCCTTAGCACCTCCAAATGAAGTCATCAAGTTTGATTGACTTGATTGACAGGCTAAACTCCACCCCTTCACCCTTAATCCTCTCAAATTGACAACAGATTATATAACTACTACACAAGGCTTGGATTTTCCCCCTCAGTTCTTTCAACTTGAGGAATTCTGAGAACATACTACCTTGTTTTTTAAATCCCAGGTCTTTTCTCTCTTTTTAAAAAAATAATACTCTACTTTGTCTTCTCTAGCATTGCTTTGAAATATGCTATTCAGCTCTTTTATTTCTCCATTTCTTCCCTTTGTGTTAGGTAGTTTATTTTCAAGGTGACCAATAGCATGCTCAAATTATAGAACAATATCATTAATGTCAAATGCAAGTAAAATTTTGCTGAAGATCATCCAACAACAGTTGCAGCAGTCCATTGACAGGGTTCAGATGTTCAGGTTGGATTTAGAAGAGGTGAGACAAGGTGTGTCATTGCTGATGTCAGATAGATTTTGGCTGAAAGTCAAGAATACCATAACGACGTTTACTTGTGTTTTATTGACTATGCCAAGGCATTCTACTCTGTGCATCATAACAAACCATAGATTTCTTTGAGAAGAACGGGAATTTCAGAACACTTTAATGCACGAATGTGGAACCTGTATATGGATCATGAGGCAGCTGTAAAAACAAGGGAATAGTGCGTGGTTTAAAATCAGGAAACATGTGTGTTGGGTTTTCTTTCACCACGCTCGTTCGATTGATGATGCTAAGCAAATAATCAGAGAAGCTAGATTATATGCAGCAGGATGTGGCAGCAGGTCGGAGGAAGACTCATTAACAGCCTGCCATCTGCAGATGGCACAACAACCTTGCTTGCTGACAGTGAGAAGGACTGAAGCACTTGCTGATCAAGATCCAGGGTTGTAGCCTTCAGTCTGATGACAACGCAATGTAAAGAAAACCAAAATGCTCACAACTGGACCAATAGGGAATCTCATGAAAAATGGAGAAAAGATTGAAGTCCTCAAGGATTTGGTCTTGCCTCCATCCAAAATCAATGCCCATGGAAGCAGCAAGCAAGCAATCAAATGGTGCATTATACTGAGTAAATCTGCAGCACGCATCCTCTTTAAAGCATTGCAAAGCAAGCACGGTTCTTTGAGGACGAAGGTGTGCCTGACCCAAGCCGGGGTATTTTCAATGGCCTCACATGCATGTGACAGTTGGACGTGGACTAAGGAAGACTGGAGAATCCGTGCATTTGAGTGATGGCGCTGGCAAGGAATATTGAAAATACCATGACTGCTGAAAGCAAAAGCAAATCTGTCTTGGAAGATGTCTGGCCTGAATGCTCCTTAGCGGCAAGGCTGGTGAGGCTTTGTCTCAAATACTTTGGACATGTTGTCCAGTCCCTGGAGAAGGACTTCATGCTTGGTAAAGTGGGGGGCAGCAAGGGGAAGACCTTCTACAAGGTGGATTGACACAGTGGCAGCAACAATGGGCTCAAACAAAAGAACAATCATGAAGATGGTGCAGGACTCTGGGCAGTGTTTCTTTCTGCTGGACATAGAGTTGCTATGACTTGGAGCCGACTTGATGGCATCTAACAACGACAAAAACACCCAATATATTTATCTTTGTGCATTTCCATTCACTTTTGCTTGGTTTCAACTTGCCTGGATTCATATAAAGGAAATATCAAGTCAACAGGTCTCCATTTAAACATTCAGAAATATTGAACACCACTTAGAGGTAAGCATTTTAAGGATGGATGTGGGGCATAAGATTAATCCAATTGGAGTTGCATCCTCAGGGAGCCTAGTCCTATAATGATGTGTATGCTTATCATACAGAGTATAAAATAGCAAATATCACAGAGGTATAAAATGTTTTGAGAACATTTATAATAGGGAGGCCATGTGTATAGTTTAGTAACAATCAGGAAAGGTAGAAGAATGTGGGAAGAGGTGGGAATGATATAGCACAGAAACAAAAACAAAAACAACTTCTTCAAGAAGTGGCATTGAACTGAGTTAGGATATATAAAATCCAGAGAAGGAGAGAGGCATCCCCCTGGTCATAGGAACCCTGAATACTTTAGTCCTTCAATTTGACTGAGGTGAAAGGAGCCGTGATGGCATAGTGGTTTACAAGTTGGGTTGCTAACCACACAGTCAGTAGTTCGAACCCACTAGCCACTCCTCAAAAGAAAGATGAGGCTTTATCCTCTCAAAATGATTGACAGTCTTGGAAATCAACTGGGGCCATTCTATTCTGTCCTTAGGTATGGGTCAGAATCAACTCCATGGAAGGTTACTTGAAGGTAAGAAGCTGGAAGTAAAGTCAGAAAGGTAGGCTGGAGACAGATCACAGAAGGCCCAGAAGGCCACTCTGAGAGAAGATTTATTCATCAATCAGGTACGTGTTTTAATGGCTTTAAAGATTTGGAGCTGAGGTGAAGGGCAGAAATAAACTTCATCTCTGAGTAGGTTAATTAACTGGATGGGATTTCATTGCGAACAGGTGGGAAGCAATCAATATTTTTCATTTCATGCCAGAAAATTCTCAGCTCCTTAATGGATTTATTCTTCTATATAAGGTTGTTTACAGATATATTTCATTATGCTCAATGATGTTGGGCTCAGATGAATTAGAAGGAGAGTAAAGGAATGAGAAGCTGCAAGGAAGAGTCTTCAGGAACAAAATGTTAGGAGAACAGAGCTGACCCAGACATTCAGAGAAGACGCAGCATGGAGGATGCATCTCGCTTGCTTCCCCGAGAAGACGCAGCATGGAGGATGCATCTCGCTTGCTTCCCCGACCGGGGATGAGAGAGTGTTAATGTGGTCATTATGCTAACAACAACGACTTCTTCTTTCTTTAGATAGTGATCACCAAAACTAGAAGGGAGTTTACAGAACGTGAGACTACAAAAGAGGTCCAGAAATGGCCATGTTTGTGTCAAGAAGCCACAGCAAAGGCAGTGTCAGAACAAGGACTGGAATCCAAATCTCTTCCTATCTCAGCACAGTTGGTTTTCCAAGATATCACACTCCATTCTCTTCAAACATATCTTTCCTCAAAAATAATTGCACAATGATTGGCCACAGACATTTTGTTAATAATTACCACCCTGAGCCATAGCCTTTTCCTGTATACTTAGGAACACCTGGGACAATTCTATTGCTAAAAATAGAAATTCTTTGGCATCAACCGAAGTCTACTAGATAAGAACTTCTTGGGGACCAACTTGGAAATCTTTATTTCAACAAGTGCGCCTTGAGTGATTTTGGGGATCTCCAAAACTATTTAGATGATAAATGTCATTATTCACATTTTTAAGAGAAAACTAAAATTTGGTAAAATTAAATCCAAGGCTATTCAGTCTTTGAGCACCCAAACTGAGATTCTAGCAGAGTTTGCTCTGAACCTAAATCCTCCAAAACCAAAACCCAAACTCAGTGCCATCGAGTCAATTCCAACTCCTGGTGGTCTCAGAGGACAGGCTAGAACTGGCCCTCTGTGTTTCCCAGGCTGTAACTCTTTATGGGAGTAGAAAGCCCAGCTTTCTCCCTTGGAGATGCTGGTGGTTTTGAACTGCTAACCTTGTGGTTAGCAGCCTCCATTTAACCACTTTGACACCAGGGGAACACCAAATCTAAAATCTGGGCTCTTCTTATTATGTAACACTGCCTTTTAAATTATATTTCCAGGTGTGACATGGAATCCTCAACTAATGCATACTGGGTTCAGTATGTGCATAGATTATATTCCATGTCAAAAGACAATGAATAATTTAGGCTCGGGTGTAGGAGGCAACATCTAAAATAGCTGTCACTGATCTCTGTCAACTGGCATTCAGACCTTGTGTAATCCCCCTGCCCTTGACTGTGGGCTGGACCACTGGCTTGTTTCTAGCGTATATAATACCTGAGTGATGGGCTATCACCTTAGCAACCAGAATACAAAAGACTGCCATCTCCTTTTTGCTCGGTTTTTCTATCTCTGGCTCCTCTCGCTTGCACATGGGAGCCAGCTGCCATGTTGTAAGGTGTCCTGTGGAGAAGCCCACATGGCAAGGACCTGAAGGTGGCCTCCAGCCAACAGCCAGCGAGGAACCGAGGCTCTCCAGCCAACATCCCAGGAATCCTGAATCTTGCCAACTACCATATGAGTGAGCTTGGACGTGGATTCCTCCCCAGTGAAGCCTTGAGATGGCTGGCGCTTTGGCAGGTATCTTGATTGCAACCTTCGGAGAGCACCTGAGCCAGAGTACCCTGCTAAGCTGTGCCTGAACTCCTGATCCACAGAAACTCTAAGATAATACATGTTATTTTCAACTCCCTGTGCACCATCACTACCACCTTGCAATGCGCATACACAGTGACTTTTACTTCTCAGCCAGCATCCATTTCCATGATCCTATAAGCAATTTGAGAAGATACAAAAATGGGAAGAGATAAAGTTTGGAGGCTCCCATATTAAACCCAGTGTCTTGGTAGAAACTAAATCCCCCATGACTAACAACCCATGGGGGGCGAAGAAATGCTTCCGACAGGAAGTAGAGTGGTGGTATCATTTTCTCCATTGGTTTGTCTAGAACTACAGTGACACATAACAGGGTACACATGTGTGTTTGTGTAAGTGCGTGCGTTTTCGCACATTCTTATCTATAAGTACCTATGTCAATGCTAACATGTACTAAATAGTTAATACATATTTGCTGAAAAGACTGTGGTCATATTACTCTAACATCACGTCAAGCTATCGGCCTCTTTCTAGGATAGATCATAGAACCCAGATGTGTTAGTCTGGGTATATTAGAGAAACAAATCCACAGAAACTCATGTATAAGAGAGAGTTTTATATAAACGTTAAGTGCACATCAAG
>NW_022103899.1:42544756-42549192 GCF_000313985.2 Echinops telfairi | reverse complement strand
GAAGATGAGGGCAATGAATGTACAAATGCGCTTTACACAATTGATGTATGTATGGATTGTGATAAGAGTTGGATGAGCCCCTGATAAAATGATTTTTTTTTAAAAAAGTAAAATAAATAAATTAAAAAAATGATTTTAAAAAAAGAGAGAGAAAGATATATTTGGTGACTGTGCTGCACATGATCTCTTTAAAGGGTTGAAAAGCAAAGAGGTTACTTTGGGGACCACCATGTGCATGACCCAAGTCAAGGTATCTCCAGTGGCCTCACATGCATGTGAAAATTGTATGTTGAACGCTGTATCTGTGTCACAGAGCTCTAGTTCTTTGGACTTGAGGCAACAGCCCACCCGACCCTAGGAACTATCAGTGTCCTGCTGACCTTGAACTCATTCAAATCTCCAGCCACAAGCCTAGCCTGCTGACCTTGTATTCAGTCACCTCTGCCTCCACCAGCCTTGGGCTCTGCTGTGGAAACTCAAACTTAGAAGATAAAGTTCAGACCTAAAACTCCCATCATTCAATTCTCAACTAACCAATGTGCAGGGTTGGCCACTGCCCTTCTCCAGATATGAATAAGTAAAAAAGCGATTTTCAGATGGATATAAAAAAGAGTGGACTCTGGAGATGGCTCAAGAGAAGCTCAAGATGGGTGGGCTGCAGGCCCCATACCACGCTGCCCCCATGCAGTCCACCGTGATCAACATCCAGAGTGAACCCCAGGTGCCCGACCACGTCGTCTGGTCCCTCTTCAACGGCTCTTCCTCATTGCTGCCGCCTGGGCTTCGTGGCCTATGCCTCCTCCGTGAAGGCACAGGGATCATCTTCCAAGCCCTGTCACAGATGACGGGCCAGCAAGGCCACCAGTCACTGCACCACGCTGGGTCCTGGACCCTCCGGCCCTGCCACGCGGGACAGCCTGACCTCTGGCCTGCCTGCTGCCATTCCTGTCCACAGTCGTTTGTGCACGTACCTCCAGCTCTCAGCAAGCTCAATAAAGCACCCTGGTGTGTAAAAAAAAAAAAAAAAAAGACTCTTTTGGCATTAGAAAAGTGCTCATCGGAGATTCATTCGTTCATCCGTGGAACAAAGGACCATACTCACTGTTAAGGACACAGAAGAGAACAAGATGATGTTCTTTTTTTTAATCGTTTTATTAGGGGCTCATGTAACTCTTATCACAATCCATCCATACATCAATTGTGTAAAGCACATTTGTACATTCATTGCCCTCACAAGATGAAGTTCTTGATCTCACGAAGTTCACATTGTAACTTAACTTGGAAAACAGATGAATAAGCAAATAAATATAATATGGTTATGTTCATTTTATGGAGATTCGTCTTATAAGGTAATGAAACAGGGGCAATATTTTGCTGAATGACCCAGTAGCAGGTGTTGCCAGGAGGGGAATAGGAGATGGTAAGGCAAGGTAGTTTAGGCCTAAAGGTGAGAAGGAAGAAAGTGTGCAAAGATCTGAGGCCGAGTGTCCTAATCAGAGAAGTAAGTAAGCACAGAGCCCTGAGATGGGAATAATGTGTCATTCTTAAAGAACAGAAGGAAGGTCACCATGCCTGGAGCCTAAGGAGTGAGGGAGAGCTGATAGAGGAACTCAGAGAGAGGAGTCCAGGAATCATATATGCAGAGCCTTATAACATGACCCCAAGGGGGTCACCGTCAATTCTAAGCAAGCTGGGAGACCGCTGAAGGCCTTTAAGTAATGGATTTCTGCATTTTGAGTAGGGAGCGGACTGTGGATGGGCAAGAATGGAATCTGAGTCTTGGGTTATACAAACAGCTTGGCTACTCATCAGTGGCATGGTGCCAGAGATGCGTTACAGTCTGGACCTCAGTTTCCCAATCTGTGAAGAGATGGCTTGGCATCTGATGTGGCACTCTGGTTTCACCGCTCCATGAACTGCATTGTGGTCGGCTGGATTCGCGCCAGGCTCTCACATGGGAAGGAAACACGTCTCTGGGCTTCCTTCTGTGGCAGTTCACGGTCACTTGATACCAGGCCAGCTCTTTCTCCTCTTCTCCAAGGCTCCAGCCTGATGCCAGAAACCTGCCACATCCTCAGCTCAGAGCCCTCTATTGGGGTTTCCAGTCGGGGGGTGCTCCAACAGAGGGAAGCCTAGCAAGCCTGCTTCCTGGCAGTTCCAACCCCACGACCCCCTTCCACACCCATGACTGCGCAGGCTTCTCTGAGCTCTTTTCTGGGAAGGCAAATGGTGTGATTAAATATTCAATAAGGCTGCAACGAGGCTGTGGACGCGATCGACGGAATCTGCTTCTCAATAGTGCTGAGAGGGCAGTGTGCAGAGTCAGGTTCAGCAAAGGGAGGGCACTTCCCAGGCTTCTCTGCCTGTGTCTCTGCTGCGTGCATCTCCCATAAGGCCCCAGAGCCTGAGGGCTTTAGTCTTCTCTGGAGACAGCTCTCCCCAGACCACCCTTCACGGACAATGAATCATCTTGCTCTACTGACGCAGGTCTATGCATGGGGCTGTGTGGTTTTGCAATGCACACGTAAACCCACCAGCTGCTCCGTAGGAGAAAGATGAAGCAGCCTGCTCCCCTTGAGATTGACAACCCCAGAAAGCCTGTATAGGGCCACTGTGAGTTGGAATCGACTCAGAGGCAGTGGGTTCGGGATTTGGATTAGACACAGACACAGGCATCCATAGTTCTAAATAGAAATGACTTCTCTATTTCCACCTTAAATTCCCCCAGTCCATGTGTGTACCGTGATACTCATGTCCTGCAAACTTTAGCCCTGGACACAAAACCCGCTTGATCACAGGGCTCACTTAATGCAATGTGACTTTTCAAAGATCCTGTTTTAAATAGCTATCTGATGTGCACATGTAGATCGATAGCCAGACAGCTAAGCATATTGATTTTTAGATACACACATAACCATAATAAAACCTGGAATTGATGTGCCCTCTTTCTCCTGGGGAATTCATAGGCTATGGCAAGCCCACTGCACCCTGCTTTGTGTGCCTTGGCCCCTCATGTGTTGTGAATCTGGATTCCCAAGCCCTTCACAGTCGGGGAGGAGGGGTTTAGAAATTGTCCCGAGAAGGTGTCTTTGACCCCAGTCACATTTGTGCTTGGTGTTTGAAATAATTTGGATAACGAGAGCGAATCTGATTGCATAACTTGCGGAATATAATCAGTGTCAATGAACTGTACCTGTAGAAGTGATGGAATTGGTGTACCTTTTGCTATGTACATATTCAACTGCAAAAATAGATCAACTGTTTTTAAAAGAATAAATAAGCAAAGAGCTTCCTATGTGAAAACTGGAAGGTAAAGAAAAGCCCAGCCTATGGGTTCACTATGAGTTGAAAGCAATGGGATGGCAGTGAATTTGACTTTAGTTTGGCTATCTGTGCTATCTTATGTCTCTGATTAAAAACCGGTCTTGTGTTGATTGTTGCTTCTGTTAGCTTTCTTTTCCGTAATGCTTTCTAAATGTGTAAAATAGATCATCTCAAATATAAAAACAACCTTTTTCCATATGACAAGGTAAAAAACAACCAGCGCTCACTGCCATGGAGTGAATTTAGATGCAGAGCGGCCCTGCAGGGCAGGTAGGACTGCCCAGGTGAGTTTCCGTGCCTGCTGCTTGCTCGTTCTGGAGGAGAAAGTCCCTGTCTTTCTCCCTCTAAGACTCTGCCAGTTTCAAACCGCTGACCTTGCAGGCAGCAGCCCAGCACGTAACCATGATGCCACCAGGGCCCCATATAGATTGCAATATTTTGATACAAGTGCAAACTGTTGTAGCTTTATCCTAAAATGGATTTTAAATAGTGAAAAATAAGTGATGTGGGGGGGGGGGCATCATTTGTAAATCACAGGTATATACCCAAGTACCAGAATGCTCCCAGTTGGGATAGAAGATGAGCTACATGGTCATTGTACTAGGAGCATTCAATAACTACCATTTTCTTTTGAAGATACTAACAATACTACCTGGGGGTGAATAGGTAACTCTGTAACGGTACTTCTTGCAATGTTTGTCATGCCGCTGTTCCGGTGAGATTGAGGGATTATAGAGAGAGCTGTCACACAGGTATATAATGTTGTAAAAACCCATTAGGTTACTTGTGTACTTTCCTGTAAATCAGTCAATATCTCAGACAAAACGCAGCTACCTCTTGAAGCCAGGCTGCCTTCCCATAAACTGTGACTTCAGTAGTGAAGGGTCCCCATGCGTGGGGCCTCATTAAACTGTGACAGTCAATAGTGAAGGGTCCCCACGCATGGGGCGTGCCTCAGGACCGTGCTGCTGACCGCATAGCATGGGGTGGTGAGTCCTCAGGGAGATGTCTCATGATTGTGGGGTCGTGAACACTTTCCTTCACCTCTCTGTGCCTGTTTCCTCGTGTGAAAAATAAAATAAAATCAAAAGTTCCCTCAGAGAGTGACAGAC
>NW_022103899.1:42539021-42540311 GCF_000313985.2 Echinops telfairi | reverse complement strand
TTTTCAAAACATTTTCTTTCTACTTGAGCCCTTGATATCAGCTCCTCAATTTTCCCTCCCTCCTTCCCTCCCTCTCTCCCGAACCTTCCCTCCATCATGAATCCTTGATAATTTATAAAGTATTGTTTTTTCATGTCTTACACTAACTGCTGTCTCCCTTCACCCACTTTTCTGTTGTTTGTCCCCCTGGGAGGGGGTTTTATGTCAATTATTGTGATCGATTCCCCCTTTCTCCCCCCATTTTCCCCTTACCCTCCTGGTATCGCTACTCTCATTATTGGTCCTGAGGGTTTTTTCATCTGTCCTAGATTCCCTGTGTGTCCAGCTCTTATCTGTACCCATGTACATGCTCTGGTCTAGCTGGGTTTGTAAAGTAGAATTGGGGTCATGATAGTGGGGGTGGGGTGAGGGAGGAAGCATTAAAGAACTAGAGGAAAGTTGTATGTTTTATCAGTGCTGTACTGCACCCTCACTGGCGTGTCTCCTCCTTGTGACCCTTCTGTAAGGGGATGTCCAATTGCAATATTCACAATTTAAGGGGGTTATTTAGGAAGTTAGTAGGTGGCCACACATCAGGATCAGTTAAGAGCAAGGATACATAGTCATTGGTCCACAACACCTCTTCTCAGCCAGCAGACTATCCGCCATGTGGCCCTGGGCTTCTGTCCACATGGGCCAGGAAGCCAGCCCACTGTTCTACTTCACAGCCTCATCGTCTCGGTGCTGTTCCTCTGCCATGTCTCCTGGTTTCCTTCTTCCTGCCTCTTGCCTCGACCTGGCTCCTTGGCTGTCACTCCACTGTTGGCTCTTTTTCTGATGGTCCTGCAGTTTTCCTCACTCGGCCTCTGTGACACACAGAAGGAAGGCATCAGTGGATGGGGTAGTTTTTGTCTTTCAGCATATCATAGCCCTAGTGAAACAAAGGGTGTGGACTCATGTCACAGTCTCCAGTAAGACGAAGACCAAGGCTACATCCCACCTTAATCCTGTCCTAGAGAACTCCTTCCAAATGGAATTATAACCATAGACATAACCAAACCAACACCGAACTCACTGCCATTGAGTTGATGCTGTCCCATAGCAACCGTATACAGTGAACCCTCGCCACTTCGCACTTCGACTTCCGGCTTCACTCTATCGTGGTTTTGCGTAACAGCACCCACTGCCTACACCCGCTCCTTCAGAGGAAGAAGACGGCGACCCACCTGTAGAGTACATCCCTTAAGTCATTTCAAAGGCTATTGATTACAGTATTTGTAAGAACTATGCATAATAATACTGTATGTGAAA
>NW_022103899.1:42531802-42537873 GCF_000313985.2 Echinops telfairi | reverse complement strand
TCATTTTTCCCCCTCCCTCCCCGCTCCCCCCTCCCGCATGAGCCCTTGATAGTTTATAAATGGGTATTTTGTCATATTTGCATGGGCTAATTTTTTTAAGATGACTGCCAAGCCTTTTTCCTAGTCTTGGTCTAGAAGCTCCCCTGAACTCTATTTCCCATGGTGGTTCCTGCCGGCCTTTGAAACACCCGTGGCATAGCTTCCCGCATGATAGCAACAAGGAAGTAATCACAATGACATACGGACAAGGTCCTCAATGTTTTAAACCAACGAGAAGCCACACAGGAAGACAATGCCCATACATAGAGCAACTGACCCGCAGGCGGACGGTCTCAAGTTTGAAACTGCTCTTACAACAGACAGAAAGCCCACTTACGCTTCCCTGGAGAAAGGCCAGGAAGTATTTTCAATAAGGAGCTATCAAAAACACAAAAACAAAACTCACTAGCATGCTGACTCATAGGGACCATATAGGACAGAGTAGAACTGCCACTGTGAGTTTCCGAGACTGTAATTCTTCATGAGTATAGAAAGCCCCATCTCTTGCCTGAGGAGTGGCTGGTGTGTTTGAACTGCTGACCTTGCAGCCCAACACATAGCCACTACACAACCAGGGCAGCCAGTTAATTTTGTAACCAAGAGCAAAAATCCTGATGGTCCTGTCTATAAACATATCACTAAGGAATCTCTTTTTTTCTTTTCTTTTACTTTTTTGGGGGTTAATGTGCAGAACAAAGTAAAAATAAGAATGACTTCCCACTAATTTTTTTCCATTTATCATTCTTTTAATAATCTCCCATCCTTTCAAAGCTGAACTTCGAGGGCACCTTCTTGAATGAAGAGGATTTATCCAGAGAGGCAGTTGCCACAGTATTGTCGAGTGGCTAAGGACGTGGACTTGGTTTGTCTCCAAGCCTTCCACTGTTTCCCCCAGGACATGTTACTGAGGTGATCTGCACGAATGGTTTCCTACTCTCTTGGCCTAGAAAGCCCCACAAAATCATGCAAACCAAGAGGTTTGAATCTTTAGATTCACTTTAAGAACACCATGAAACTGCCCAAACCATCAAGGTCTCAAAGCCACCAAGTTTCTGAAGGACGTCACTTGGCAAAGCAGTATGTGCCGTTCCAACATTACAATGGCCGAGTTGGTAGGTATATACCACCTGGACTAAACACTGGGGTGGGACACACGGTGGCCCCAAAAGAGTGCTGAATTCTTGCTGCACATGCTTACAAATGCAGAAAGTAATGCTGAACACAAGCGTTTAAATGTGGGTTCTCTGGCCATTGACCACACGCTGGTGAACCAAGCCCCCAACATATGCCGCCTGACATACAGAGCTCATGGTCGGATCACCCTCTACACGAGTTCCCCCTGCCACGTTGAAAGGATCCTGACTGAGAAGGAACAAATTGTTCCTAAACCAGGCAAGGCGTTTCAGAGAAGAAAAAGAACCCCGAAGAAACTAAAGAATGTTCAACCATTTCAGGAGGTAGAATATGATCAAGGATCGATGAGATGGAAGGAAGAATTCCAGGTTGTACTGAAGACATTGCTGCAGGAAGCTGTGAGGCAAAGCTGCAGGAAGTGATGAAAAACCAAGTGAGATATTTCAGCAAACAGATGCAATTCTGGAAGCAGAAATTTGGAAGATCGTTGCCTGGCCCACCAATGGGAAGAGATCTATAATTGTGCCCGTTCCAAAGAAAGGTGATGAAACAGAATGCAGAAATTGTTGGACAACATCATTAACAGCACTTGCAAATAAACATTTGTTACAATGGTAGCAGTGCCTTGACAGGAGACTGCCAGAAATTCAGAAGATGTGGAACACAAATGATTATTGTTGATGATGTCAGGTGAATTTTGACTAAAAGCAGAGAATAACAGAATACTTTTCTTTATCTATGTCTTATTGACTCTTCAAAGGCAATCACCGATGCGAACCATAACAAATTATGGATAATATTTCGAAGAATGAGAACTCCAGAACACATAATTGAGCTCATGAGGAACCTGCACATAGAACAAGGGGCAGTCATTCAAACAGAGCACAGAAATACTGTGTGTTTTCAAGTTAGGAAGGATGTGTGTCCAGATTGTATATTTTCAGTAAACTTAGTCTGCACGTGGGCTATAGATGAAGAATGTGGCAATGGCTTTGTGGAAGACTCATTAGCAACCTGTGACAAACAGCGAGCACAATCTTGCTTGCTGAAAGCACTTATTGACGAAAATCAAAGATTTATCCTTCAGGATGAGTTACCTCAAGATACAGAAATCAAAGCTCCTCACAACTAGACTCATAAGCATCATCGCAATAAACAAAGATCCAATTGAAATTGCTTGGATCGCCAACCAATGCTCATTAAAGCAGGAGTCTAGAAATCAAAGGATGACTTGTATTGGGCAAATTTGCTACAAAAGACCTCTTTAAAGTGTTCGAGTGCAAACATGCTACTTTTTGGACCAAAGCGATCCTCACTCAAGCCACGGTATTTTTAATAACTTCATATGCATACGAGAGCTGGATATGAATAAGGGAGCCCAAAGAAGAATTGCTGCCCTTGAAATATGATGTTGGCAAGGAATATTCTGGAATATTCTATGGGCCTTCAAGACAATGAACAAAAATTTTAGGAAATACAGCTACAATGCTCCTTAGAAGCAAGTATGGCAAGACTTTCACTCAGTGTGATAGTTAGGTTTATTGTGCCAACCTGGCCAATAGGAACACGTGGGATTAATCTGGTTGCAGTTTGATTGGAGGCCAAAGAGATAAATGGGTCTACAAGGATCTCCTCCTTCTTGCTTGCTCTCTGGTGACTGGACCAGCGTGCTGCTGCTTTAGCTAGTTCTCTGTCTTAACCTGTGTGCTACACTACCTGTGGGCCCAGCCAACCCGTGGATTGTAGATCATGTCATTAGAGCTTGAGGCTCCTTCGAGATCTGCTTTGCCATGCTGCTGGTGCATACATTGCTTGAGCTTGGGGCTGGTGGATCCTGTTGCCTTGCATTGCTTGAGTTCTATATTCCATCCGGGCCTACTTTGCTAAGCTCCCTGCCTACTTACTGACTGTTGCTAACCCTGCTGTTTGCTGCCTGTGGGCAGATGCTGCCTGCCTTGTCCAAGGGAGGACTGTGCTGTCTGCTTCCTTGACCTTGGACCCAGCAGCCCATGTGAGTTGAAGGACTTCCAGTATATTAACTGTTCCACTGAAGTGAGTTGAACTGAACCCTCTGTACTGCTTGTTGTACTAATTAGCTATACTAACCTCTGTACTAATTAGCTGTTATATTCCTTCTCGCTGTAGAAACCTATCCTCATATATATAATTATAAGTTTCCTGGTTTGTTTGTTTTTTCTAGAGAACCCTGCCCAACACACTTATCCTTTGGACATGTTATTAAAAGGGACAAATTCTTGGAGGAAGACATCGTGCCTGGTAAAGGAGAGGGTCTGTGAAAAAGAGGAAGATTCACAAGATGGATGGACAGTGTGGCTGCAACAATGGGCTCAAACAGTAACAACTGCCAGGTAGGGGGGTACCAAGAAACTTTCCATCCTGCTGGACCTCAGGTAGGTCTGAGTCAGAATGGATCTGACAGCACCTAGAAGCAACACCATGAGAATGTCTAGGTTGGAGGGGAGAACTCTGGTAGTCTCACTGAAACGAAGAGCCCATTCATTCAGTCACATTCATTCTCTTGATCGCCTACCACAATTCTGGTGTTGTGATATGTGCTGATCACACAAATATGAACCTGGCTCATTTCTTCAATGGTTTCGGAGTCTTCTGAGAGGAGATGAATGTATGATGAGTTAATTATGATCAGGTAAGTTAATTACTATTAGAGGCAGGTATAAGGTGATCTGGAGCACAGAGCTGAAGTAACTAAAAAATAACAAAGCAGGTCTCTTCTGCAGGTCAGCCTTAATGCTGTTATCAAGAATACACATATGATTTCATTGTTATTCATAGCTCCCCTGGCTTCACCACGATGCAATAGCACTGAGGGCTTTGTTCCTCAATACTTGTAGGAATGCATCATTTATGGAAATGGCAGCAAATGGGGTAGAGTTCTTGGGATTCTTGAATTCTTGATATTTGGCAGCAGAAATGTGTTTCTTGTTACTCTGTCTATAGTTGCAAGACTTCTAAAGACACCATTACAGGTGCGTGGAAAGCTCATTGAATTTTCTTCTCCGACTCGATGAGGGGTGTGTGGGGAGGTCTAGGGCACTGAGAGAAATAAAAGAGACAGACACTTATGAGGAAAGTCAAGAAAGTCGTCCTAAGTTTTAAACGACTAAAGTCTATAGTTACAGATGGATCTCGGCCGAAAGCAGAGACTACCAGGAAGCTGTTTACCTGGGTTTTATTGACTTCGCAAAGGCGTTCAGTAGACTGTGTGGGACACAATAAGCTATAGATACCATTGTGATAGTGGGAACTCTAGACTACTTAATGATACTCATGAGGAACCCAGACACAGGTCAAGAAAAATGGCTCTACGACCCCTAACAACATCAACAACAGTTGTATTTACTGAGTATTTGTGAGGACCACCCACTCCTCTCCTGGGGAGACACTTTTGTACTCACTAGCAACTCCTTGAGAAAGCTGGGGTGGGATGACTTATAGCAAGAGCAGAAATAGGAGAGACATGAAAATCTATTTTAAATTACCTATTGTCAGAGGCTCAGTGGAACGCTTGAATAGGAAAGAAGCTGAGGCTGTCAGTTAAGATGAAGCTGTAATACCTGTGTTTTTTGCATATAACATGCGCACATTGCATACCTGGGAAACAGGTTGATGGGGGTTTTGCGGCTTGCAAAAAGCATACGATGCATGCATTCTTTGCATAGAAGATGCTCCTCTTATTATTCATACTGGGAAGAGCTCATGGATTGAAATGCTGATGACAGCGATGAAGTGCATGTGCGCTGAGTATCTGGTACATGCTAGCACAGCTCACAGGCAGACACTGACCTAGGCACTTAGCGTCAAAGGGGGAAAAAAGCCCTGTGGAGCTTCAGATCTAGAAGAATTCATGGAAGGTTTGCAATATTTCTTTCTCAGGACGTCTTCATCAGGAGGGATGCGTTGACATCCATAGCCCAGGTTCCATGTCCATGTGGTAGTCTCCAAACTATCGCTAACCCGGCCTTGCGGACTGCTATCTGCTTAAAATGCTTATATGAACTGGGAAATGGACTCAGATTGGGATGGGTAAGTGCGTGTGTGTGTGCGTTGGGGCGTGAGCGATAGTGTACAGAAGACAGAAATTCTACAACTGTGCCATCCACAGCGACACTCTCAATGGGGGGCAGTAGGTAAGAGTGCGCACTTGAATTGCCCTTCGCACACTCACCTTCCTCCCTCTGCCTTTTACTCCACTTTTTCTCCTCTCCTCCCTAAATTCCTCCCTGTCCACCTTCCACAGCCCCCCCCCCCGCCCCCCTTCCATTGCACAGCTCTCTCCTCTCCTGGCTCCCTCTCCCTCTGGCTTCTTCCCCGCGTCCCCTTTCCCTCCTCCACCCATCCGAGGCGTCTGCGTCAGGCCCCCCAGTAGCGTGACGCTCTGGGGCTGGGTGGGAGCTGTCCACTCGCCCCGGGTGCTGAATGCAGCAAAGGCGGCGGCGGCGGAGATCGCTGGGAGCCCGCTTCCTCTCCGAGAGAGCCTCGCTTTCTAGTCCTCGGACGGTCACCTCGCCGCCCCGCCACCTCTCTTCCAGCGCCACCCCTTTGGGAACTGAGCCAGGGGGGCAGCAGTCGCGGCGGCGGGTGCTGAGCAACGGGCGGAAGACAAGACAACACCTGGCAGCAGCCTGGAATCTGATTCGCTTCTCCTCGGCTTTTCTAAGAGAGATATTTATATACGGCTTTGGGGAGTCTCGAGAACTAAGCCGGAGCCAAGTGCCGCTGCCTCCCCCCTCCTCTCGGCCGCATCCTTCGCGTGCTGCTCCCTACCTTCCGCGCAATTGCACCGCAAACAAACCTTGCCTCCCTGCTTCCGCGAGGAGAGGTAGCAACAGCGAGCCCAGGCAGCCAGCCAGAGGCAG
>NW_022103899.1:42526837-42531459 GCF_000313985.2 Echinops telfairi | reverse complement strand
AAGGAGGATCATGAAGCCGGGAGCCACGGCCGCGCCGGACGGCGGGCAGCAGCCAGAGGACGAGACGGAGCAGCCCCTGCCCCGGAGACACCCGGACGCCGAGCAGCCGCCGCCGCTGCCACTGGAGCTTGGGCGGCAGCGGGCAGGCTCGGAGGAGGAGGAGGAAGAGAAAGAGGAGGAGGAGGAAGGCGACAACCACCCAGAGGAGGAAGAGGAGAGGAGGGCGAGGCCGCAGGCTCTTCGGGACCTGCCCTTCTCCTGGCCTTTGCCCCTCGCCCGAAGGGGCCTTTGATGGAGCCCAGGGGAAGGGACCTCGGATTGACAGCCTGCAGTATAGATGGGCGGAGGACTGAGGCCATGTAACGATTTCCTTCCGTCTGCCCTTCCTATACGACCCTCTTCTCTACCCGCCCCCACCCTTTCTACTCCCATTTTGCCCCCACCCCCCGAGGATCTTAAAGCTCAGGAAGGAGACAGCTCTGCAAGGGTTAAGTGATCTTTTCTGGGGTACCGCCCCCCCCTTCCTTCCTTGCCTCCAGTCCCTTGCTTTTTCCACTTCTCATTCGCTTTCCCCTCTTCTCAGGGGCCCTTTGGCTGCCCCACAAAGCACAAACTCCTTGCCCAATTTTCCCTGCAACCACCTCCCAGTGCCCCTCCACACCCAACTACTCTCTTAGAAGAACTCTGGTGCTACTGGGGTCCACTGCCCCAGTTTTCTGTCCAAGAGAGTTAAAACTTCACCCAGCTTTGCTCCCCCCACTCCCCGCCCCACCCCCACAACCCACAACCAAATTCTTACTCTTTGTGGAACTCTCCTTTCTCACACATGCTCTCCCCAATTCTTCACTGAGCTAGTTTGTCCTAGGCCCAGCTCAATCCACCCAAGATATGATTTATAGTCTTATTCGCCCTCCCCCTTTCAGAGATTTAAAAAAAAAGAGATTTCCCACGGCCTAGGAATTTGAGGCGAGTCTAATAATTTCCTAGCCAACCTCTCCTCCTGGGGAACTCTCTAACCATTAAATCTTGATCTCACAGTCCTTCATAGCTCATTTCTAATACTCCGCTCCCCCTGCCCCTACCAGAGCCCCCAGGTCAGCGAGGGAAAGGAACCCCCCTGAGCAGGTCTGAGGTGGGGGTGGGGGGAGTGGGCAAGAGTAACTTTTGGCTGCTTGGCCTTCGGCTAGAGTTCAGAATCAGAGACTCCGGCTCAGTGGTGGGGGCCGGGCCGTTGGTGTGCTTAGAGGGGGGCCCCCCGAAGAGCAGGGCCCGTGGGAAAGCAGGGTGCCCTCTGAACACAGGAACCGTGCCAGCCTCCAAAGCCTCCTCTGTAAAGACTCCAGCTGCCCCGCCTGGGCGCTCGGCCTCCGCTGGGCACATGCTGATGCCCCTGCGTGGGCTGCTCTGGCTGTGGTGGTCCTGTTGCAGCTGTGGACTCTGTGCCCCGGGCCCCCAGATGTCGCGCCACCAGGGTCTCCTCAAGTGCCGCTGCCGCATGCTCTTCAATGACCTGAAGGTTTTCCTGCTGCGGCGCCCCCCGCCAGCCCCCCTGCCCATGCACGGAGACCCCCAGCCCCCTGGTTTGGCGGCCAACAACAACACCCTTCAGGCTCTGGGTGCCGGGGGGTGGGCAGGCTGGAGAGGCCCTGGAGAGGGGGTTGTCAGAGAGACCCCTCCGCTGCCGCCTCCACCACCTTTGCCACCTTCTGTGGAAGATGACTGGGGTGACCCAGCCACTGGACCCCTGGCCTCCCCGCTCAGCCCTGCTTCCTCGGACGACTTCTTCGGAAAGGGGAAGGCTGAGGATTGCTACTCCCTGGGCAGCAGTCTGGACAGTGGAATGAGGACCCCTCTTTGCCGGATCTGCTTCCAGGGCCCAGAGCAGGTGAGTCCTCTTGGCCTTCTCTCCTCCTTCTCGGGGTATTTCCAGGTCTTGCAGATTGCTACTCCCCTGCTTGCCCCGGGGAACCTTAAGCCGTCTAGTGTGAGGGCTGTAACTTTTGAAGAGCTTCAGGGTGACTGCTTAGGGTCGTTCAAAAGGTGACTGGTTCCAGGTGGAACCTCTTTGATGGTTTTCCAGTTTTTGCATTTTGATGGCCATGCGTTTCCTCCCAAGTGTCCACATGTATTCTCAGAGTAGAGGAGCTGGAAATCCGGAGTGGAATGAGAGGACTTGGTCCTATGGTCATGTTTGCAGCCAAAGTATCTTTTGATCTGGTTTGTTGTGAACATGCTGCTCTGAGCTTACCAGCAGCCCAAGACTCAAAACCCTTTGCTCTCTGGGCTCCCTGCCTACTGAGCTCCTGTTCTCTTTCCTATCCGTGTAGGCAGAAACCCTACAAGCCCCCTCATTTGCTTGGACAGTACCCCCCCCCCCATCCCCCATATGACATCGACAACCTCACCACCTAGGAGAAAATGGACAGGAATCTTAAGTCCTGGGAGACGATTCCATTCACTAAGCTATCCCTTGGCAGGGCTGGGCTTTTCTAGGTAGGTAAGCAACAGGGCAATGGGGATGGGAGTGAGTTTCAGGGAGGTGCAAAAGGGTTTTGTTCTGTCTGTTCCTTTTCTCAAGCCTGAAGAACATTGGCATCAAATGCCCCTCAAAACCTCTCCATCCAGGGTGAGGGATGCCAAGGCCCTCGTGAACCACAGCTTTCTTAAGTCTGGAGGGTCCTTCTCGCTCCATGCATTCAGAGGTCCACAGACACGCTCCCCTCACCCTAGCCTTCCAGCTTCACTTCCAACCTCATCAGAAACTCTGAGTAGCATGTGCACATTGGTTTGGAGTTGTGAACTCTAGCCACACGTGCCAATGCATCTCAGATGGAAAGGCTCACCTGGAACTCTGATGCTGGAGAAGGAAGCTTGCACTGCAACCTGGGCAGGGTTATGGGGTCGCACCAGCCATGTCTTCAGTCCTTTCCCTGAGGTGGAAACAAGATGTCGGGATGCTCCTTGAGGAAGCGGCAGACCCTAGGATGCCATGCTCGAGTTCCTTCGTGGCTTGGGGGAGATGCAGGTTTAGGTGGCATTTTCATTCAGTTGGTTTCTGCTCTGAATTGACAAAGCCTGTCAGGGACCAGTAATGATGGAGCAAGGCCACAGCCTTGGAATTAGGAGAGGCAGTCATAGAGATCTCTGTGTGAATGGATGCCTTGGAGAGGTCTCGGAGAGGCCAGGCTCCTCTTTCTTGGGAGCAGGATTGCCTGGAGGTCCAGGTTGAGTGTTGTCCAGAGTTGAAGTTTTCTGCTAGAGGACAAGGTCCAGGGGTCTCCTCAATTCCCTGCCCCTCCCAGCCCTGTCCTCCAGCAGGGCTACTATGGGGAGGAGCCTGGTTGTGAGGCTCCTGGTGTCTTTGTGGTCTCCTAGTTCAAGATCTGGCTCCAAGAGATAGCTTTCTCTTTCCCCAAAGAAGGAAGTTGTTCAGCCTTCCTAATTTCCTAAGGTGTTTCTTCCTTCCCCAATAGGACTGGCTTGGGTCTGTCTCGGGGGATGCTGGGAGTATGGCTAAATAACTCCTTCTTTCTAGAAAATGGCAGGACTTGGTGCCTGTCCTGGAATGAGGTTTCACCTGCTTTGTGAATGTCTTCAAACAGCTTCATGCCTCTGGACCTATTTTCCAACTTCTCTGGTGTAGAGACATTTTTTTCTTGCCTCCTTTCCAACATCCAGGAGATTCTGAGTGTAGCAATGCCTTGAAAATAATGAAAACACAAGGAACATGTCTTTTGATTGTGGAAAAGCTGTATTTTAGAGAGAGAGAGAGAAATCATTAGCAATATTGTAAAATGACTTCACATCATAGAAGGTCTAGTAGGAGGTTAGGGACTTTCTTTTCTTGTTTGCTATCAATAAGATGTACCCTAAATAAGTCATTGAATGAAAAACACATCACCCATAAAAGAATGGACTTTCTTATTAGATAGGGCATGCTGCATTAAGACTGGATCAAATCCAAGGACAGTGAAATCTGTAAGTCCCAGAACTGACAGGACTGCTTTCCTGGCTCTCTCAAGTGCTCTGCCTTTGACAGGGTGCAGTCTTGCCAGTCTTCTATCGCTCGGGCTAGTGGAACACATTCGTGTTTTTGTCGTGACTGGTTCTACTATCCATGCGGGTCTGACTGTATATGTTGGGTACAACTGTTACGTCTGGGGGTTGGTGGCCTTAACCTGCTTAGGAGTCTGAGTTTTGCCTGATATTGTCCTAGAGTAGCAAGAATACGAATGCAGATACTAATGTAATAAGGCGAATACATTTCTGACTTTTCTCTTGTTTGTTTGTTTGTTTTGGACAGCATCTCTGTAAAGAAGGGAGGCCGAGGGGTGGGAGGGAAAGCTGTGTAGGGCAGGAAGAGGATGGAGAGAGTGCTTTGCGGAGAGTTTGGTACCTCAGTTTTGGTTCAGAAGCAGAACTGCTGCACAACTATCTGTACGCACGTGGGCCGGCGGGAGTGGAGCAAGTCTGCAGGTTCAGTAGCTAAGTGTCTTTGTCTTTTCCCTGCTTAAACAAAGGGACCGCACAGTCACCCCATTGTCGGCCAGGCTCCAAAGGCTAAAAGGCTGCCATCTGTGAAGACTAGGGCTCTGCCTGCCCAAGGCTTGCGCGCACGCGCG
>NW_022103899.1:42523830-42526075 GCF_000313985.2 Echinops telfairi | reverse complement strand
GTCCAGGTGTTTGCAGTCAGACTGCACCAGTGTGAGGCTTGAACAAGTCACACAGCCCCTCTGGGCTTCGGGGTCCTTGTTTGTAAGTCTGGAGGATGAGTCTGGGATGATCCTCATTTCATGAGCACCACATCCGCCTTTACTGTTATTTTATGATGGTGGTAGGGGTCATCCTCAGGAGGGTGAGGTTTATGATCACAGAGGCAAGAGGGTGCACCCCCTGCCTAGTTTACAAAGAGGCGTCTGCTTGGACCCAGGCTGGCAGGAGGACTGCTCAGGTTGCATTCTGACCGTGGCTGTGCATTGCTTCTTAGGTACTTGCAAAGCTGTGGGCATGGAACACTGGGCCTCTGTTTCTGGCATCAGAGTCTTTATTAAGTGCTTCCCTGTGCCTGCTGCTCTGATGAGCAGGGTCCAGAGACACGGGGTAGGGACAGCCCTGTGATGTGGCCCTGCCCTCTGGGAGTCCCACAATTTCACCCAGACATCACAGAGGCTGATAGAGATCAAGAGCATGCAGATAGGGAGCCCAAGGTGAATGCCAGTGATATCAGGGACAAGAATGAGCTGTGAGGTTCAATATAGCTGGTATGGAGTGCCTATTCAGAGGGACAAGTGGGGGACATTGCTACCTTTTCCCCCAATTAGTGAGAGGAGGCTCCTTTGTTGCTGCTGAAGACCAAGGGAGAAGGAATAGGCTTGGGCTGCCAGGCTGAGACCAAACGGCTGGAAGCAGAAGTGCTGTGACTCTCCATCAAGAGGTAAAATTGCCTCCTTAAGCGGGTCAGCTGTAAGCACCTGGAGGTGTGTAAGGATGGGAGCCACCTGAGCAGCGAGACAGCCCTGTTGGTTTGGGATCTAATGGAAAGCAGGATGCATGGACCCCTGCACCGGACACCAAACAGCATTTTAGGAGTGACCCAAAGAGTGCTCTTAATTCTCTTAGTAGGGAGCTTCCATTTGACACATTCTGCCTGCACCCACCTACAGTGGCTCACTGTAACGTGAGGGACCCTTAAAAATGTATTGCCATTGAGTTGATACCGACCCAGGGTTGGTTCCTGAAATTTGGGCCCCTGTCAGTTTCCAAGACTGTCACTCTTCCCAGGAGTAGAAAGCTTCATCTTTCTGCCAACGCATAACCACTAGGCCACCGGGGCTCCTCGTTATGGGCTTTAGGGGCAGCGCATATAGATGGAGTCTCCTTCCTAGAGGAGAGAGGAAAAATTATTAAAGGGAAGCTGTTGGCTAGCTGTGAAACAACATACACCCTATTCTCCTATCCTAGTGAATATGTCTTCATCAAGACCTGGAAGACCAGGTGTACATGTAGAGTCTTTGGATTCCTCTGGATTTTGAGCTGAAATGTAGCTAAAGGATAGCAACTGGTCTTTGGGGCCCAGCCACCCCAATTCTCTTCTCACTGCTAGCTCTGGACCAACTGTGCCACAAGGAACCTTGCTACAGCCAGCTTGCCCAAGATCTGGGCATACCACCCCCGATGGCTACCTCTTGTGCCCACCTTCTCTTGTATGGGAGGGACCGGTTTATAGACCTGAAGAAGAGGAGGCTGGAGGTCCTGGAGCAGGCGCAAAGCTGTCCCGGCAGGGATTCTAGGAAATTAGAGCATGTTCTAAAAGAGGAGCATTGTCCAGGCTTCCCAGACTCCTGAAGGGCCAATAAGGTAGCTGTCCAAAGCAAAGGGTCCCCTAGCCTGGGTCCTAGGGAGGAGCTGCAAGAGGACTGTTAGATCTTGGGAGGACATTGCTCACTATGGGATCATCCTCTCCCTCCCCAGTGCCTGGCACAGGTTCACTTGTTGAATGAATGGGATTCCTGAGCTCATCCAGTGGGCAACTCCACAGGGAGGGTACTGCAGACAGGAGAATGCTCGGGAGCGTCAAATCAGAAGGAGGGGCTGACCTGGCGTGTGGGGCCACATGGGTAGCACCTCAGGCAGTGATGGATTCTGCAGAAAGTGAACTGGGGTTTTGACATTAGAAAGAACTTTCTAGCAACACTGTAACAAGACAGAATGGGCTGTCTTAAGAAGGAAATCACGTAGGTTGACTGGGACTAGATGACTCTTAAGATCCATTCCAACAGGATGGGTTTGGGGCCTCCCATCCCCGTCCATCCCCATCCATCACCAGTTGCTGTCAAGTTGATTCTGACTCATAGCAATGCCGTGGGTCCAGGATGAGATCTGTGATCCACAGGGGCTTCATGGTTGATTTTTTTTTTT
>NW_022103899.1:42511894-42522870 GCF_000313985.2 Echinops telfairi | reverse complement strand
AAAGGGGAAGATGGTGCTACAGGGAAAGGATTGCAACAAATGCAATGAAATAAGCTGCGTATAAGCTATGGGATGGAAAACTGAGATGCTTGGTAAACTTTTACTGAAACTAAAAAAAAAAATTTAAGTGTAATCACACTCACAAAAAGAAACCTCCGTATTTGGCAATTATGCATTTCTACCATAAAGGTTGTTGTTAAGTGTTGTGAGTCAGTTTGGACTCATCGCAATCCTGTACACAACTGAATGAAATGCTGCCTGGTCTCGCGCTATCCCCACAATGGTGGTTATGTTTGAGCCCACTGTTTGCAGCCACTGGGTCAGTGCAGCTTGTCCAGTGCCTTCCTCTTTTTTTCACTGCCCCTCTACTTTACCAAACGTGATGTCCCTCTCCAGGAACTTGTCTCTCTCGGGGAACACGTCCAACGTACGTGAGACTAGTCTCGCCATCCTCACTTCTCAGGAGCTCCCTGGCTGCACGACTCCCAAGACAGAGTCGTTTGTTCTTCCAGCAGCCCAGGGTACTTTCAATATTCCTCATCAGTTCCATAATTCAAATGCATTGATTCGTCCTCGGTCTTCCTTATTCACTGTAAAACGTGTACATGTATAGGAGGTGATTGAAAATACTATGACTTAGGTTAGGCGCACCTTAGTCCTCGAAGTAACATTCTTGCATTTCAATGCTTAAAAGAGGTCTTGGGCAGCAGATTAATCCAATGTATTGCATTGTTTGATCTCTTGACTGCTGCTTCCATGAGCATTGATTGTGGATCCAAGCAAGACAAAATCCTTGACCCACTTCAGTCTGTTCTTGGTGTATTGTGACGTCACCCATGGGTCCAGTTGTGAGGATTCTTGTTTTCTTGACATTGAGCTGTAGTGCAGAGTGAAGCTGCAATCCTTGATCTTCATCAAGTCTTCCTCGCCCTCAGCAAGTAAGGCGAGTCTATCATGGTAAAAGTGCAAGCCTTTCACATCAAAGATGCATAATGAAAAATCATGTCGGTGTGAATGAGGGGGAGTGCGAGTGGAGACCCAAAGCCCATCTGTAGACAATTGGGCATCCCCTTACAGAGGGGTCACAAGGAAGAGATGAGCCAGTCAGGGTGAAGTATAGCACTGATGAAACATATAACTTTTCTCTAGTTCTTTAATGCTTGCTCCCCCTGCCCACTATCATGACCCCAATTCTATCTTACAAATCCAGCTAGACCAGAGCATGTACACAGGTACAGATAAGAGCTGGAAACACAGGGAATCCAGGACAGATAAACCCCTCAAGACCGTTAATGAGAGTAGTGATAGCAGGAGGGGAAGGGGAAGGTAGAGGTAGAAAAGGGGAACCGATCACAAGGATCAACATATAACCCCCTCCCAGGGGAACAAACAATAGAAATGTGGGTGAAGGGAGACAGCGGTCAATGTAAGACATGAAAAATAATGATAACAATTTATAAATTATCAAGGGTTTATGAGGAAGGGAGGGTGGAGGAGGGAGGGAAAAAATGAGCTGATACCAAGAGCTCAATAGAAAGAAAACATTTTGAAAGTGTTGATGCCCACCTATGTACAAATGTGCTTGACACAATGGATGGATGTATGGATTGTGATAAGAGCTGTGTAAGAGCCCCCAATAAAAATTTTTTTTTAAAAAAAGCAATCCTTTCATGGCCAATAGGCAGTGGACATTGTCATGGGCCTATGGATTCAGACAATCCCAGAAAAAGGGGAGGCAGTTTAGGCCCACAATTGTGAGTAGATTATTTTCACTGTAGCCTTTCAATTCCTGCTTCGGCCAGTTCTACCCCCTACTGGAAGGACTCTTCCCCGCTCCGGACTTTGAACTTACTTTGAACCAGATGCATGGCCGTCTCACAGCCTTAGCTGTCCCTTGCTTACATCTGCACATAGGCACATGGGTGTTTATAGATGGTACTGGAGGGCATGGCCAGGAGAGACAGCTTGGTGGCCCGAGTGCTAAGGCATGGTTCTCACCTGTGAGCTTCAGTCCTCACTTTCCCCACATCGTTGTTCTCTTTGGAGCAATCCTTCTCTTGCCAAGTGACATCCGAGATGGGCGTGTTAGCCTATTTATTGGGTGTGTCTTCCCCACACACAGAGTGACTGAATAAGGCTTTTCGGGCAGGAGGCTGTGGGACATGGATTTCCAGAGAGGTGAGGAGCGGGAAGGAGAGAGATTGGGAATTGCTGGCTTGCTCTTTCCCCCACTCTTGTTTCCAGCCTGTGTGTTGGAGAAGCCCAGCAGTGCTCTGAATTGGAGGAGAGGGAGAGGAGGGGGGGTGGATACTAGGAGGAGGGTGGGGATGAGTGAGCGGCCTCTTGTTTGCTGGGAAGAAAGCCAAGTTGGAAGTGGAGCCTGGATGGAAGGAGCTGGCAAGCGAGTACCGTATGGCCCAAGCGAGACAGATCCCCTTCCCGAGACAGATCATATGTGTGTATGTTGTGTAGAGTACACGTTGGATACCTCCCCTGTGTTTGGGAAAAGTGAAAGTGGGGTGCACATGGCCCCTACCTCAGAATGAAATAGATACCACTGAATAAGCTGCCAGTTGAGTGCCCGAGCTGCTAGCAAGCAATCGGTAGTCAAGGCTGGAGCCTACGAATACGGGCCCAAATGCTGGAATCAAAGGAATGGACTTCACACATGACCTACAGGGCAAGCGATTCCCAGGCTCCCTGTTTCAAGAGGATGTCTCCAGGGTCCTCCCCAGCGTTGGCGGAGAAAACTCCAAATCGTATTCACTGCTATGGAGTGGATTTCAACACATAGCCCCCTTATCGGGCAGCATGGACCTACTCATGTGGATTTCTGAGACTGTCACTCTTGACGGGTGGATAAAGTCTTTACCTTTCTCGTGAGGAAGGGCCGGGGGTTTCCAACGGCTCACCTGTGGTTAACAGCCCAGTGTGTAACCCACTATCCCACCTGGACTCCTCCCCACGGTTGGAGAGGACAGGTGAAATTACTTTCCTTCTCTATGGAAAGAGCGAATGAAAGGGGCTCAGCGTCGTGTTCTCCGAAAGAATCCTTCTGATTCCACCATAGTGGCCAGCAAAGGGCTGCGCATCCAGTAGGTGCTCAACAGGTATTTGTTGGGCCTTTCCCCTCCCTCCTGGCGCATCCCCATTCCAGATTAAGAGTGCTGTGCTCAGCCCTCAGTGTGTGCAAGTGTGTAAGCGGGTGTAGGAGAGAATGCATGTGTGTGCGTGTATAAAAGTGAAGAGAGGGTTGTGCAAGAGTGAGTGTGAGCGAGTGCACTTATACGTATGTGAATGGGCGTTGACATCAAACCGGCAAGCAAGAGGCATTGTGATGATCCCGTGAGGGCCTCGTCAGTCTTGTTTCCTGATTCCTTAATGACAAATAATGATGGTTCCCATCCTGGCAATCATGGTGATCATTATCCTGGCTTGGGACCATTTTGCCAGAAGCAGACCTTTTCTCATTCCATTATTGCTGACTGACAGGAAGAGCGTGGGCTTTGGAGCCAGAAGGACACGATTTAAATCCCACTTTGGTCCCTGCCCAGCTGTGTGATCCTGAGCTGGTTATTTAAACCCCCTGGGCCTAGAGTCCATTGCTTTCCCTATAAGGATACAGCACCAAACTGGATGCGTGCTCGAGGGCGCTCTGTTCCGCACTCCATCAGCAGGACTCAGAGACCCAGGGTTGAATCCCAGATCACCTTTCCGCCCAGCCTGTCTTGCTAGAGCCTCAGGAACATCAGATACTCTGAGGCCATGCCCTGACCCCAGAAGAACACCCCCACTCCCACCCCCAGCTGTTTCGTGCCTGACAATCAGAGGTGCACAGTTGCCTGAGTCAGCTGAACCTCTGTCCTCTCCTCTTTGGGTCCTGTACTCCTCGGCATTGTCTTTATCCCTCTCCATCATCCCTGCGTCTCGGACACATGTTGAGAAGCGGCATGGTCTGCTTGGCAGGAACTGTGCAGCAGGAGACTCCCCTGGACTCGAGCCTCTACAGGCCAGGAGCAGACTGTGCCTGGGGAGGAAGGCACAGAGGAAGGGCAGAGAGAGTAGAGACCCTAAGTGCACACCCCGAGGGCTTTGCATTCAGCGCTCTCCCTAGACTGTTCTCAGCTCTCATTGAGCCAGCCCTCCCCTTGTACCAAGCCCATGCACCTCCAGTCCTGTGCTGTTCCAGTGATTGACTGTGAAGGAGACTGTGTTCTGTTGTCAACCACAGGACTTTCGTGGGCTGATTTTGGGGAGCAATTTGCTGAGCCTCCCTTCCTAGTCTATCTTAGCCTGGAAGCTCACCCAAGGCTTCTCTGATGGGGGATGACTTGTCTTGCAATGGATTCTTGAGCCTCCCACATGAAAGACGAGCTGTCTGCTGTCGAATCACCAATTTCTCAGGTCCCGAGACTCGCTCACTGACAACTTGGAGTCAATTCCGACCGATAGCGACCCTATTGTGTTTCTGAGACTCTAGATCTTTACAGGATCATCTTTCGCCTGAGAAGTGACTAGTGGGCTCACATTGCTCACCTGGAGGTTACCACTCAGTGTTTCTGAAAGCTGGGGATAGGTTGAATGAAATCATGTTGATTCCCTCGTCAAATAGGGGCTCCCTTTCCTCTTCTGCCTTATGCTTACATCTCCTTGTGTTGCTATGGCTCCCACACCTGCCAATCTCTTTATAAACAAAGAAGGAGAAGGCGCCAGGCCCGGAGTCTTTGGATGCGCATGCAGCATTCACTCTCCAGCCGGGACTCCCTCGCTCTGTTTGTATTTGCGTGTGCCCTGTTCTTTTTCTGGAGCCCGTGGTTGTACGGAGAGTCGGTGTACTCTGCTGCTCACGGAGAGGCTGGAGGCTGATTCAGGTTCAGCCGGAGGTGCCTTGGAAGAAAGGCCTGGTGATCTACCCCTGAAAAATAAACGAGTGGGAGATGCTTCTGGAGGCAATGAGCACGGTCTAGGAGGGAACGGGACTCACATTCCAGTGCTGCGGTGTAAGTTGGGCAAGTCGCTTCTAGAATCAGAATCTTAATGTCAGCTTCTGTAGAACAGAAGCTGGGCCAGAGGTGGCTGTGAGGCTTCAGTGAGACAAGGCCTGCAGAACTCAGCCTAGCCACCACCAAACCAAAAGCATACACTAACCATTAGCTTGCCGTATCGCTATCTGACTGCATGCACCTCGCTCTCTGGTGTCTTCTTCTAACTTCCTCTGAGGATTTCAACTTTGGTCTGTGTGGCTGTGGCTGCTGAGCTCAGAGGGAGCCTCCAAGAGAGCCGGAGGACTGTTGCTGTTAGTGTCACACACTAGTGGTTGTCAAGCGGTGCCCCAGCCCCGTCGCACTGACCAGCGGCAGCCCCATGCCCAGGGGCTCCCATCATCCCTATGATCAGACATCCATCTGAGTGTTGTGATCCAAAGGGTTCTCTTTGGTTGACTTTAGCCAGGCCTTTCTTTCTAGTCTCTGTCATCTGTAAGCTCCACCGAACGTCTTCAACATCCTGGCAACACCTCAGGCTCCACAGACAGGCAGCGGCACGTGAGGTGCATCACCTGGGAATTGAATCCCAGTCTCCTCTTGGTGAACCTCCACTTCCCCTACATCCTTTTACATCTATCCCAGCAATGCCTGGAGATGGAAAGAAAGGTCGTACAGAGATCTGTGCCCTTTCCACAATGGAGGGGACGCCATTGTGTTGAATGAAAGCAAAGACCTTCCTAAATGCCCAGGGGCTTCCAGTCAAAAAGCCCATCGACAAGTATTGACCACCGGTACTCAGAGTGAACTACAGTCAGGGGAGAGTTTGTGACACTTTGTACAGTAAAGGGGCCCCCCAAATTGAGGCCAGCCTCCAATGATGGGTGGTAACTTTCCAAAAGTGCCAAGGTCATGAAAGATGAAGGATGACAGGGGACTGTCCCAGATCAGAGACGCCCCAGGAGACATGACAATTCAATGGTCATCTGTGCTCCTGGCTTCCTCCTACACCTGAACGAGGACATGAGCAGGACCAGCGGGGCTACTAGAGTCAGGCGTGTGGATGAGTTCTTAGTATTACATCAGTGTTAAGTTCCTTGTTGTGATTCTTACGCGATCGATGGTGATTCTGTCAACCAGTTGCTGTAGAGTAGACTCTCCTGCACATGGTGGCCCATGTATGTCAGAGTCACGTGTGCGCCAGGGGCCTTTCCATTTTCAGAGTAGAGCGCTGGGATTCTCTGCCAGGTTGCCTCTGAGCCAAATGCCAGCCCTTTGGTTAGCCGTGAATGCCTTAACCGTTAGAGCCTATGGACAAGTATCCACAACAAATACTCCACATCCAACTGCGGTCACTGGAGGGGGTGTGACACTTTTGACATGAAAGGAACCAGGGACCTTAGAAAATGTCACGATGTGGGAAAACTTGTGTGTTGGCCATAAGGGAAACTCTTTGTGCTCTCTTGGCAACTTTTTAGTAAGTTTAAAATGATTTCAAAATGAAAACTTAAAACATATCTAAAAGGAGGTTCCACATTCTTGGGGGAGGGGGATGGAGATTACAGGTGCAAAGAGGAGACCTAGGGTTTTGTGACTGGGAACTCGTGCAGGAGAATCCAGACTCTAGTGGTTATTGGCTGTGTGGCTTTGGGTAAACACATTATAACTCCTCTGAACCCGTGTCTTCTATCTGTAACATGCCGCTGCTGAAAATACAGAGACTTGTGAGAATGGAAACAGACAGCCCCTAGCACCCTTGCATACCGAGCCCTGGTGGAGGAGTGGGTTCCTGTTGGGGCTGCTAACTACAAGGTCAGCAGTTCAAGCCATCAGCCACCCTATGGGAGGATGATGAGGCTTTCAACTCCTGTAAAGAATTACAGTCTTGGAAACCCACAGGGCCGGTGCTAGTCTGTCCCATGGAATCAGGCCGCTCAGCATCTAGATCAGCAGTTCTCAACCTGTGGGTCCCCACCCCTTTGGGGGTCGAACGGCCCTTTCACAGGGGTCGCCCGATTCATCACAGTCGCAAAATCACAGCTATGAAGTAGCAATGAAAATAATGTTATGGTTGGGGGGTCGTCACAACATGAGGAACTGTATGAAAGGGTCGCGGCACGAGAAGATGGAGACCCGCTGATCTTGATGGACTTAATGACAGTAGGTTTGAACAGCATGAGTGAAGGGAGATTCGAATAAAGACCAGTTCTCTCTCTCAGCCTCTCCTTCCCGCTCCGTCTACCCCAGGTGAGAGTACTGTGTGCCAAGGGGGCGGAGATTGGCAGGGTGACCCCTGAGCAGTGCAAGGATTGAGTGGGTAGGAAAGTTTTCTCCGTCACAGATGTAAGCATGTAAACAGAGCTAGCAATCAGCAGCATCAACAGCCTCAGCCACTAGGCCCTGTTCTTTACGGGTTCTTACCCTGGCACCCCAAAGGCGCATGCTCGGTGGGACACCGGGGCGGGTGGGGGATATATATTTTGACTCATCCTGGGGCGATCCCCCAAGAGCTCCCAATGGCAGCCTCTGTGGAGGACCGTGCTACGTTAGAAAGAAAAGTCCTCTAGTCCTGGAGCTCCCCGTTCTCCGAAGGGTTTAGAAACAGCTGCCAAAACCAGGTGGCTGCAGGTGAATGGGAGCGGGTGGGTGTATAGAGGTGTTTGTCTCTCGGTTGTGGGTTTGGAGATGAGTGAGAAGCCGGCACAGGTGTGTGCGTGAGTGTGCGCGCGCACGCGCGCGCATGGACTACAACTCTTTAACACGGGGAAACGGCGTGTGTTAGCCGAGTGAAACCAGGTCTCCGTTGGCTTGACTGCCCCTGCTTTAGCTCATCTTTGGTCCATCGTTCAGAGGATCCGGTTTTTGCAAAGTCACCACTGAGATGCTACACAAGGCTTGTCATCTTGTTGTTGTTTTTTTCTTCTGACAGCTACTAAGTGTTTGGCTGCAAAAACAAAACAAAGCAAAATGAGTTTGGGAACGTTATGATGCAATCCCAAGGATTCCCTGTCTGCTCCCCAGCAAACACACAAACAAACCAAACTACACTTAATGGGCCGTGACCCAAGAAAGAGGCTCTCTTTCCATTTAAATCAATTTCCGCCCTTCCCACCAACGAATTCAAATTTTAAAGTATGAATCTGACACGATGCCTGGAATTTGCCTCAAAACAATTCCTTGATTATAGATGCACAGGACTGGCCGTGGGTGGATCATTCTGAAGCTGGGTGATGGGTAACGCTGAGGTCCAGTTGACTCTGGTGCACGATGACCCCGTGTGTTACAGAATTGAAGCACAGGGCTCTTGGCTGCAACCTTTATGGAAGCAGATCACCAGGCTTTTCTTCCGCAGTGCCACTGCGTGGGTTTGAACAGCCAACCGTGAGGTTAGTAGTTGAACACAAACCATGTGTGCCACTCAGGGGCCCAGGTTCCTAGGTACCTGTTACGGGGTTTATTCTACTAGTGTCTCTAGGTCTGTGTGTGTTTGACATTTTCCACCATAAAAAGTTATGGCTTAATCTTTGGTTGATAAAGATGTCTTAAGAACACAACTATCAAACAAACTGGACAAAAAGAGAAGCAGAGCTAGTTGAGGGGAGGAGAGGGCTTTGGGCTCACTTACGCTGGGAACCAGGGTCAGAGACGCGCAGCACCTGAAGGAGTCTCACCAGGGTTTCATTGGTCTTACTCTGGGGAAACCGATTTCATGAGCTCTTAAGGGATCTTCTATCTCCAAAGGTCATGAGTTAAAGGTGACCATGTCCTCTCAGCCATTTCCTTCCTGGTTCACCTGCCTGGTGACAGCAGTGTGGCTCAGCAAAAAATGACTGGACCCAACTGGGAGCCAGGCCTGGGGGAGGTGGAGGAAAGATTGAGGGGCCAGGGTCTCAATCCGAGGCAGGCGAGTGAACCAGCAACCAAAAGGCAGCATGCTGCGTGCATGCGCTGCACGCAAGAACCAAGGCCTGGGAGGTGCAGAGGGGTCCCCAGGGAGTGGCCAAGCACCGAGTTGGAGGCAGAAAGCCGGTGAAGAGTGAGTGTGTGCACCAGGAAATGCGAAGAAGAGATTCCCTTCCATTGGACCCAAAGCCTCTCTTCTCTTTTCAAACTGGCCCTGTTAAGCTTTAAGAAGGGAAGTCCTGGGGGGCATAAAGAGATAGTGCTCAGCTGCTAAGGGGAAGGCTATTGTTTGAACTCAGTCTGTAGCTCCACAGGAGGGAGACTCAGACTAGACTGTTCTATGGGGGCAGACTCAAAGGTACCTGACAACAATGTGCTTGGAGACCCTGTGTCACTCCTGCTGGGGAGTGGGATGGATTAACATGTGGGTGGGGTGCAAGGAAGGGAGGGGTTTGTTTACTCCTCTCTGGTACTTATCCACTGCGTGCAGCCTCTTTGAGTTTAGGCCTAATGGCCTTTCTGTAATTGGAGCCTAGTGGTCTGGCTGGCCTTGAGAGCCACCAGCCTGGGAGTAATAACTAGGCAAAAAATTTCTCTTGGTTGATTGAATTGAGATTTTTATCTGGACGCCCCGTGGGAGTCTGGAAGGACCCTTGTGAATCCCAGAGCTTCTTGATCTTCCAACACAGGCGGAACCAGTCTCATGTTTCTGGGGCGGGAGGTAACAAGCAGATATCATTTCCGTGCATTTTGAACGTGAGAAACCAGGACCAGATGAGCGAGGTGACTTGTTCAAGATGGCAGGCAAATCATGGAGCGGAGATCTCCTATTTCTCAGCCTGCAGTCCATCCCACCTACTTGCATAGCTGGGTTTCGGGCTGAGAAATACCAGTGAATTCACCTGGAGTTTACAGGAGCGATACTTTCTCCCTTTCTCCATTCCTGTTCCAGTCGCCGTAATCGTCACTCACGGATGCCCTAGCACCCGATGTTGCAGTAAAATGTTCATTTAGCAGACTATTTGGAGAATGGAGGAGATACGGGGAAGAAAGATGGGCGGGGAGGGGGTGTGTTTATGGTTAATTTCATTTCCTAGTGAGTTCAGGGCAACCTGATAACTGTTATTTCCATTTCATTGTTGAAAATATTTAGAAAAGGTGAGTCCCCCTTTCAGCACGCTTGGATAGCACTCAGAACGTCTTTGCTGTTGGGACGTTGTTGTTTCAAGTCTGCCTCTGCGGTGATAGGACGCAGAGGAAATAAAGCTCTGGCTTCATGTTGTTGTTGTTGTTAGGTACCATCGAGTTGGTTCCAACTCATAGCAACCCTGTGAGCAACAGAACCAAACACTGCTCGGTCCTGTGCCATCCTCACAGGTGTTCTTATGTTCTGGGTGTTCAGGCTCCATGGTTGCAGCCACTGTGTCAATCCACCTCCTTGAGAGCCTTCCTCTTCCTTTTGCTGCCCCTCTACTTGAGCAAGCATGATGTCCTTCTCCCGACAACATGTCCAAAGTACATGAGACAAGGTCTCATCATCTTTGCTCCTAAGGAGCATTGTGGCTGTACTTTTTTCCAAGACAGATTGACTTGTTCTTTGGGCATTCCTGGTACTTTCAATATTCTTCACCCATACCGTAGTTCAAATGCATCACTCTTTCCTCAGTCTTCCTTATTCAATGTCCAATATTCATGTGCTTATCAGGTGATTGAAAATGCCATGGCTTGGGTAGATGCATCTTCGTTCTGAAAGTAACGTCCTTGCTCTTCAATGCGCTAAAGAGATTTTGTCCATCGGATTCACTCAATGCAATGTGTTATTTGATCTCCTGACTGCTGCTTCCATGAGCATTGATTTTGAATCTTAATGAGACAAAATCCTTGACAACTTCAAACTTTTCTCCACGTATCGTGATATTACCTGTTGGTCCAGCTGTGAGAATTTGGGTTTTCTTTTTCTTTACATTGAGTTGTGATCCATACTGCAGGCTGTAATCCTTGATCTTCAGGGTCTTCCTCACTTTCCGCAATCAGGGTTGTGTCATCTGCACGTGGCAGGGTGTGAACCAGCCTTGCTCCTGTCCAGATGCC
>NW_022103899.1:42506148-42510568 GCF_000313985.2 Echinops telfairi | reverse complement strand
CCAATAAAATTATTTTTTATAAGAGAGTAGAAAGTCCGGTCTTTCTCCTGAGGACCAATTGGTGGTTTTGAACTACTGACCTTGCAGTTAGGAGCCCAACTTGTAACCACTATGCCACCAGGGCTCCCAGAAGCTCTGGCAGCTCCCTGTAAATATACTTATTGCTGAAACTGTTATTGGGTGATCTTCAGCTAGATTTTACTTGCATGTGATATTCATGATAGTGTTCTATAATTTGAACATTCTGTTGGGCCACCTTTCTTTGGAATGGGCACAGGTCGGGATTTATTCCAGTCAGTTGGCCAGATAGCTGCCTTCTAAGTTCCTTGGCACAGATAAGTGAGTGTTTCCGGTGCTTCATCAGCCTGCTGAAACATTTCAGTGTCTGACAATGTTCTACTAGGAATCATAAAGTTCTCAGGGGCTACTTCCTCTGATGTGGACTGCCGATGCCTTCTCCGTAGCCTATTCTCAGCGTGGAGACTCGGTTGAAACCTGTTCACTCTGGGTGACCCTGCTGGTGTTTGAAGTACCCCCGTGACATAACCTTCAGCGCCACAGCAGCCACAAGCCACCATAGTACGACAGTCTGACAGACAAGTGGGGGTCTGGCCTCATGCACCACAGCACAGCTCTTAGAAGTTGGTGGGCAGATTTTATCTAAACGGTGACATCGACAGATCAGGTTCCTTCCTCTAACTCAGACGTATTGAGGAGCTTGCTGCTTTGTACTAGAGCTGGGCTGAAGACGCGGGGCACAAGAGTGAACTAAAAGCCAGCTCCTGCCCTCTAGGAGGTCATAGCCCTGCGATTGCAGGGGTGGTCCTGACAATCCAGGGGTAAAGACTTCAGATTGAACAAAGCGCTGTGGAAACCCCAGTTTAAGGATTCAGAAGAGCTTTCCACAAGAAGATATAGCCACGGCCTTGGTGGGTCAGTGGTAGAATTCTTGTCTTGCATGTGAGGGATGCAGGTTCAATTCCTGGCCAATGCGTTGCATACACAGTATTGTCAGTGGATGGTTGCATGTTGCTATGATGCTGAACAGGTTTTGGGAGAACAGGTCCCGTCTAAACCCGACGAGGAAGAGAGGCCTAGTGATCTATTGAAAACCCAGCCAAGGAAGGAGTCGCAATGGCCCGATTGTGACTGAGGTCTCTGAATGGTGGTGGCTGAACTAAGGCAGATAGGAGCTGGACAGTAATTAAAGAGTGAGAAAGACAGTCGAGGCAGAAGGAGGAGCTGTCCCACAAGCACTGAGGGAGGAAAGGAGTGTGGCCCTGAGAGGAATGGAAAGGCCCATTTGGTTCAATCCACAATGTTCATTCAACCTTTCTTCCCAGCCCACTTGGGTGAGTCGAGTTGGATCTGCTTCCCTCGAGCCTCAGAGGCAGGGCCTGTCTCATTCACCTTGAGGGCATCCACTGTGCGGCTCATCACAGCCTGGTTTCTTCTATCAGGAGTCTGTCTTTCCTGGCCCACCAAAGAGAGGGGTGCTCAGGAGACCCATCCTCCTGCAGGATCCTCTTGGTAACAGCCACCTCCACCTAGCCACAGGTTGATAAAGGAGACACAAGAACTCTCAACACCCCAGGTCCCCCAGTCTGGTTGGTAAACAGTGCCTCTCATTCATGATCCAGGCACATTTTTCTTCCTGGGATAATTTCCTCCAATGTGAGCTACAAGGACATGTAAAAAGCAAAAAAGACAGCACAGTTCCTATAGTTTTCCCAGATCTCCTGCTTCTCTGGGCTCCCGTCTCTCTGTGCGTTTTCCCATGCCTGTTCCCATGCCTCCCATCCGGTAGACACAGAACCAAGGCACCATGCTTACCTTTTTGCTCTTAGTCCCTGGTTGTTACCAGCAGTACCACCTACCTTTATTCTAGAAAAGATGAACAGGTTTTTGTTACGCATAGAATACTACAATTTGAGAAACAGGCGTGCCCTTATGTTAGAGAGCCAGGTTCCAGGACTGAAGGAAAGAAGTGATGTGTTCACCTAGGGGTTATGCACAGAGATTAGACGGGACCTCGGTAATCTAGTCACAACTAAGCTGCTAGTCCAGGGAGCTTCTGATGTAGCAGTGAAATCTAGCAGGATAATGGGCCCCCGGTCATGACAGCAGGCCTGGTAGGCCTTGGCCAACTGGATGTCCTGTGCCAGCAAGTTGACACAGTTCTATAGCAGTCCTTGCCTTCTGATGTGACATGACACTTCTAATGTCAACACTGGGACAGTTCCAGCTAAGTGGGGCAATTGGCCAGTATAAAAGGGTGGTCCAAGTAACTAACCCTGGGTGCTATAGCTCACATACCTCGTGCCTGCTCCCCCATTTGTTTGGAAGCACTTGATATTTTAGAACAACTGATGTTGTTAGGTGACACCGGGTCACACCCAACCCATAGCAGCCCCATGCACAATGGAATGAAACACTGCCCGGTGCTCTCCATCCTCACAATTGCCCTGTGATTGAGCCCATTGTTGTAGCCACTGTGTCAGTCCATCTCCTGAAGGGCCTTCCTCTTTTTCGCTGCCTCTTCACTTTACCAAGCATGATGTCCTTCTGCAGGGACTGGTCTCTCCTGACAATATGTCCAAAGCATGTAAGACAAAGTCTTGCCATCTTGCCTCAAAGGCACGCTCTGGCGTGACTTCTTCCAAGATTGATTTATTTGTCCTTTTAGCAGTCCGGGGTATTTTCAATATTCTTCTCCATCACCACAATTCAAATGCACCCATTCTTTGGTTTTCCTTATTCAATGTCCAATGTTCACATGCATATGAGGCAGTTGAAAAGACCCTGGCTTGGAGCAGGTAGACCTTAGTCCTCAAAGTAACACCCTGGCTTGTCAGTACTCCAAAGAGGTCTCGTGCAGCAGATTTATCTCACGCAACGTGTCTTCTGAGCTCTTGGCTGCTGCTTCTGTGAGCGTTGAGTGACAAGAGCCTGCTGCCCTGGTTTCACACTCTCAGAGACCAGCCATCCATTTGGCCAGGCTGTCTAGAGACAAAGAGTTATGACCCCTGCTAAGAAATTAGATTTCTGGCACAGAGGTTCTGAGAATTTAATGTACATATGAATCACTGAGGTCCTTTCTTTTGAATGACAGGAACCGATTCTGTAATTCTGTTCCCTGGGGTGGGACTTGAGAGTCTACATTTCTACCAACTTCCATGCCAAACCTGCTTCTGGTCCACTCCACCAGAGGTAGCAGTTCTCATCCTTAGCTGATGCATCGTAATTACATAAAATCTGGGGATTTTATAGACGCCTAAGAGGGCACAGGGGGTTCAGTGGTAGAATCCTTGTCTTCCATGAAGGAGACGTAGGTCTGATTGTCAGCCAATGCACCCCTGCTCATCTGCCACCTCCCTGTCAGCACAGTTGTTATTGTTGTTGTTAAGATGCTGAGCAGGTTTGAGCAGAGCTTCCAGACGAAGATGGGCCAGGAAGAAAGGTCGAGGGAATCCACTTCCAAGAAGCAGACAAGGAAAAACCCTATGCGCCATGAGAGTCCAGTCTGCAACTGATCGTGGGGATGGCACTGACCTGGGGAACATCCCACTCCATCATATATAAGGGTCCCTGGGAGTCAGGGGGATAACTCCATGGCTGTTAGAGCAACCACACCACAGATGCCCGGCTATCAACCCAGATCTGTGAACCCACCGTCTGGGGCTGGGACCAGGCCTGAGTGTTCCTAAGCCTTCCCGGAGGTTCCAATGTGCAGGCAGGGCTCACAATTCCAGGAAAGGTTGTTATTGGACGTGACAAAGTCAACTCCACCTCATAGTGGCCCTACTGGACAGAACAGAACTGTCCCCTCAGGTTTTCTAGGCTGAAATCTCTATGGGAGCAGATTTCCCTGTCTTTCCTCCTGTGAGACCGCAGGTGGTTTGAGCTGCCAGTTTTTTAGCAGCTGAGCGCCTTAACCACTGGGCCACCAGAACTCCTTCCCTGGAAGGGAGAGGGAAGAAAAATACCCGCTTTGTGATAAAGGATGATTGATTGGTCCAGATGGGCGAGGCTATCCTGTCAAGAGATTTATTAGAAGTAGAATCAGAAATCTAAAAGAAGGAGTTCATTTTGGAATGCCTACAGGCAAAAATCTTTTTTAAAAATTCATGATAGAATGGCTTGGGTTTTTTGGCTGATTAACAGCGAATTACCAACATTCCTTGAGCCCTGTCCAGTCTTTGGGGAATGGGAAACTACTGACCTAGGAATTTCTATTTTGGGAGCAACAAGTGATCCAAAAACAGGGGCAAGGAGAATGCGAGAGGCCTGGTAGGGATTCAGCAAGGGGAATGTAATGGAGAGAAATCACTGAAACCCAAATGAAGGCTTACCATGATGGTGGGACAAGAGGAAAGTAAAGGGAAATAGAGGAAATAACTAGAGGACAAAGGGTATGTAT
>NW_022103899.1:42485510-42504567 GCF_000313985.2 Echinops telfairi | reverse complement strand
GTGCTTTATACAATTGATGTATGTATGGATTGTGATGAGTTGTATGAGCCCCCAATAAAATGACTTTAAAAATATATAAAATAAAACAAAACCCAAATCCAAAAAAAAAAAAGAAATCTCTATTTCTAGGGAGCAAGCAAAGCCCCCCATCACCAGACTAGCACTGCATAGGATTCTGTGAGTCATCTAGCTGGGCCCTCGACCATTCAGCATTTCTTTATTTTCTTGCTTGCTGACACTTCCCAGCAGATGCGCCAAACATTTTCCGTTTTCATCAGGTTGCTGACCTTTCTCTCAGCAGATGGCCTCGACTGCTACTTCCCTGAGAAAATTGGGGTCAGCTCGCGAACATTCCATCTTCTGCCCACCATCACTCCTTCTTCATTTCTACACTTGTCTACCTTTACACACGCTCACCCTTCCCCTCCCCTGCCTCCTTTCCAAAGTGACCTCATACCAGTGCTCATTCGAGCATCTTCCATGTGTCCTGTGATTTCACTGGGCACACGAGCAATGCGACTTGCAGCCCCAGACCTTCCTTGTGCACCTTTTCATTCACATCCTCCTCCCTTTACACACAGGCAAGTCCAGCGCTTCAAAGGGAAATAGATTCTTTCTTTTACCTTGGTGCCCTTAGGAGGTGTGATCCTCTCTCTTTCATTTTGTCCTGTTCATTTTTGTTGACTGGCTGTCTGTCCACCACCTTCCTTAGAAGTTCCCTAATTGTATGTAAGCGCTGTTGTTGCAATCCAGTGCCATTAAAATAATGATTCTGTAAGTCTGACTCTCAGCAACCCGATGTACACACCAGGAAACATGACCTGGTCCTGCATCATCCTCACAACTGTTCTGGTGCCTGAGCCCATTGTTTCAGCCACTCTTTAACCCATCTTGTCCAGAACTTTCCTCTGTTTTGCTGACCCTCTACTTTGCCAAGCATGAGGTCCTTCTCCGGGGACTGGTCTCTTATAACATGTCCCAAGCACTTGAGACAAAGTCTCACTCTCCTTGGCTCTGAGGAGCCTTCAGCTGTACTTCTTCTAAGACAGATGTGATTGTCCTTTGGGAAGTCCATGGTACTTCCAGTCTCCTTTGCCAGCACCATAGTTCAAGTGCATTGATTCTTCTTCAGTCTTCCTTATTCAATGGCCAACGTTCACACATACATGAGGTGATTGAAAATACCATGGCTTAGGTCAGGCACACCGTAGTCCTCAAAGCAACATACTTGCCGTTCAACTCTTTTAAAAGGTCTTGATTTAAACCCTTTAAAGAGGTCTTGGTTTACCCAGTGCAACGTCTCCTTTGAACCTCTGACTGCTGCTTCCACAAGCACTGATGGTGGATCTAAGCAAAATGAAATTCTAACAACTACAACCCTTTTCTTCCTTTATCACCATGTTACCTGTGGGCACAGTTGTGAGGAGTTGGTTTTCTTCACGTGGAGTTGCAATCCATCCTGAAGGCTGCCATCTTTGATGCGCGTCAGCATGTGCTTCAAGTCCTCCTCACTTCCAGTCAGCCAGGTTGTGACATCTGCATGTGGTGGATAACCTTCCTCCAGTCTTGATGTCTCTTTCTTTAGCTTCTTGGATTATTTTAGCATTCTGACCGAAAAGGTATGGTGAGAGGCTACAACCTGGGTGCACATCTTTCTTGATTTTAACCATAGAGTATTTCCATTCTGTTTGCACAATTGCTTCTTGATCCATGGACAGTGTGTCCATCTGGGTTGACTAGAGAAACAAATTTATAGACACTCATGTGTATAAGAAAGAGCTTTATATAAAAGAACAATTGTACATTGAGAAAACATCCCAGCCCAGTCCAGATCAATCCATAAGTCTGAGATTAGCCCATATGATGCTAGGGGTGGCTGTGAAGATTACCTACAGTTCAAAACCACCAGCCTCTCCTTAGAGGAAAAAAAATAGGGATTTCTATTCCCGTAAAGAGCTATAGTCTTGGAAACTCACAGGGACAGTTCCACCCTGGCCTAAAGGTGAAGAAAAGAGAAGGCCCTGAATGTGATGGATCAACCTGGTGGCTGATCAGTGAGCTCAAGTGAAGGAACAATTATGAAGATGGCAAAAGGGCAGGCGTCCTGCTGTGCTTAGGGTGGCGCTGGGTCAGGACTGACTCCATGGGACATTGACAACATGTATGTATCTATACATACAACTGTATCCCTCCCCTGTCCCCTTTTTGATGTCTCTCCTTTACAAATAGGGGCCCATCTGGAGCCATGGGGCCTCTTCCTCCTGTGAGGCTGTTCTTGGCTGTTGCTCACTCGTGCCTGTCCCCAACGATGGGCAGATTGGCAGCCCCTACTCCGATCCTCTAACCCAGATCTGGGTCTGTACGACTGACCTGTAATATTGCTGGACATCGAATTTTGCTGTGATGGTACTTAGTGAACAGCTGCTAGCTGGGGCTGTATTATCCTGGCCGGCCACGCCCCTCCCTAAGGACATCCCCTTCGTGACTGGGCCCCAAGGCCCTGCAACTAACACCCAGCTCCATAGGGTCCTCTGGGAGCGCTCTCAGGGCAACTGTGAAGGTCTCCTTGTTAAGTCTTTTGAGGGATGTCCCTGCCCTGCTGGATGGGAATTTGCACCCCCTCCCTGTCCCCAACATCAGGGACTGGGCCCAGTGCACAGGGGGGGTTGTTTGCCCTCTGACAGGGTGACCTTTCCTCTTTGACCTCACCTTTTCTGACCCTGACAGCCCATGCAGTCTGCTGCTCTCCCCACTCTCCCAGTCCTCCAGATCCACAGCAGCCTGAGCCGAAGAGGAAGGGCTGTGGTGTTGCTCCCCCACCCCCGGAGTTCCTCAGCGGGCGGGCGGCCTCTTCCAGAAGTCAGTGAGGAGGGGTACAGATGGTACCTTCTGCCTTGTGGGTGGCCAACATGTAGTCATTCATGGGGGACGGTGGGTGGGTGTAATCAAAACCATTTTCTTTCACAGACAATGGAAACAAACAGAACAGCAATCGCAGTGAGGACAGGGCAGGGCCAGCGGGGAGCAGGCAGATTGCAGGAGCTGCGAAATGGTCTCAGTTCGTGGGAATGATGCTGCTGCCACTTCTCAGCGCCTGCCTGTCCCCTTGAAAGGGCTGGAAGAACTGCTTTCCGGGGCTTTCCCTGGCCCTTGGGGGAGGGCGAAGCCTGGAGGATTTGGTAGAATCAGCTCTTTGAGAAGACCAAGGCTTCAGTTGAAGAGGAGGAGGAGGGCACAGTTGGCTTGAGGTTATCATGCACACCGAGAACAAGCAGGGACACGCTCCATGTGAGACATCATCAGGCTCTGCTGACAGTGGCTGGCCCGGTCACAGTGGGCAAGTCCCCTTGCCTGGCTGGGCCTCATTTTCATACACTTAACAGATGGGCTGAGTGGAGCTTCTGGGCCCTGCGAGCCCTGGTCTTCGGAGGCCCCAGCATCCACTTTCATACCCGACTCTGCTCCATTGCCTCTGTCGCCATCATTTGGCCTCTATCACTCTCACCCAGGATCCCCGATGGTGCAGCTAAGCCTCAAGCTGCTAACCTGGAGGTTGGCAGTTCAAGCCCACCAGCTGCTCCACCAGAGACGGAGCGAGGCTGTGTGTGTAAATCTGTGCCTTCTGGGAAACCCTCAGGAAGGCCTTTACTCAGTCCTATGAGGTCACTATGAGGTCGGATCAACTCCACCACAATGGGTTCGGAGCTTCTGTGGGCTCTTCCCCCGACCACCAGGCACTCCCGTTCAAGGGCCAACATCACGATTATCTGCCCTTTCTGCGGCTTCCTGGTGCCCTCGGAAGGAGCTCAGTGAGGGCTGGAGTAAGACAGCAGACGGCAGGGGTGACGGAGATGGTGGCACGCAGATGGGAGAGCATGCAGGACCACTTCCAAGGGGAGGAGAGTTCCTGAAGATCACTGGTTTGGGCTGGACTGGGGTGGGGGCAGGCCTGGAGACCCTCTTTCCCTTACCCCCTAGAACAGCCTCAGGGTGAAGGCTGGCAGAGGAAGGATGATGGGGTCCCTCTAATCTTGAAGACTTTGAGAGGATTGGGGGTTTCATATTCATGTGTCCCCTCGAGGGGACACACCCCAGGTTGTCAAGTTTTCTCTAAGCGCCACCCCAAGGGCCCTCATTTGGGCTGTGAAATATAAACAGGGCTCCGAGTGCCCAGGGGGTCAGACAGGCCAGCATGTCTGAGGAGCTTCTCCCAAGAGCCCACAGGTTGCAGGGCCGGCTAGCCCACCCTCTCCATTCCTTGTTTAGGGTGAGGGATCGAGGGGCTGGCAGGGAAGGCTCTGGAGAGGCGTGGGAAGGAGAGACAAGTTGGGGCTGGAAATTCTGCTTCTTGGTCCAGGCTGCTTCTGAGGGGAAGGGGTGGGGGCTGGGGAGCGCTAGCCCAGCAGGGAAGGGAGCCTGCTGAGGCTTGATTTAAGGGGTTGTTTTCCAATCACCCCAGCAGGAGGGCTGAGAGATGGTAGGAATTAAGTGCATCCTTCCCCTGAGGCTCCATGGTACCTTGTACTTAGCTGGGTCTTGGATGGTAGAGGGTCTCCCCGAGGGTCTCTATGAGATCCCTGATGATACCAGCCTTGGAGTTGAGAGAACCCATAAAACCTGAAGCACCGAGTCTGTGCCTGACACACTGCAGGCAAATGAATGAAGGAAGGAGCAGATGGATGACTGGCCAGGAGGGCAGAGGAGGGTTGGGGAAGGATTGTCAGGCTGCCAGACTCCCCGTGTTAATGCCACTTTCGCTCCAGCTGAAGAAAAACACTTCTCAGCTGAGCAGCCAGGAGAGAATTGCATGCATTAAAGGAAGAGGGAAGGGGGAAGGGGAAGAGTGAATGGATTTTGTGTTTTGACATATTTACTAAGAAATGTGGAAACGGCTTAGCACCTGCTAATTAGAGTCAGAGCAACCTGAATTCCCTACAACGTGCAAATGCCAAGGGAGCTCCAGCCTAGAGAGGATGAGTGGAGTTTCCCAAGGGGATGATGGGCTTTTCCCAGTTGAGGATGGAAGACCATGGGAAGCGGGAGGGTGGAGATGAGAGGAACGGAGGAAGTGCTGAGAGGGGCGGGGTCGTATGACACTGCGCCATATTTTTCTGGACATCTTCTCTGCTGGGAGCCAAAGCACAGGGTTTTTTCTCTCTCAGCTGCCCAGGGAGGAAGGGGATGTTGAGAGGTGGGGCTATGTGACCACGTCTGCACAATCAAATTAGAGCCAAGGCACTGGACCATGAAGATCGAAGAACTGGTCTGAAGTCACCCTGGTGCTCGACTCTGAGCCTTTTCCTAACTCTCATCTCTTCCTGAGAACCTCTCCGACCTTCTGGGGCCTCCTGGGGACAGCGGTGTGGTTAAGAACACAGACCCTGGACTCCAGCTGGATACAACGCTTCCGCGCCTTCTTGTTTCCAGTTGTATTAGTCTGGGTACTTTGGAGAAACAAATCCACAGCAACTCATGTATAAGAGAGAGTTTTATGTAAAGAAAGTGTGCATCACAAAACATCCCAACCCAATGCTGCCCAAGCCCACAAGTCCAACATTAACCCATTAACCCAACACCAGCCCACAAAGTCCTCCACCTCACAAAACAGAGGCAATGACGCCGACTGCAGGAGGAAAGCTGAGTCAGTGAACGAACAAGCATCTCAGCACTAGCAGGGGTGGGTCTCCACACGGCTGCTCCAGCACCCAGGGCTGCATCGTGATAGGTCCATGTAGCTTCTCCTTGGGGATGTCCTGTAGGAAGTCAATCTTGCAAGCTGAAGCAGGGAACTGCTAAGGCAGCTGCACCCTGTTGCGCCCTTCCCAAAGCAGGGGCCCGGGAACTAGAAAGGTGAGGCTTCACCACCCATTTATCCCTCCGCCTTTCAACCAGCCCCACATGTGATTATCGGCCAGGCGGGCACAATTAACTAACTCACCAGTGTAGCCTTGGGGACGTTATTTAGTTTGGGGCATCTGTTACTGCCCTTGTAAATGGGCAATCCTAATAGCACCCACTAGATAGGGCTGATGGGAGGATTCAGTGAATGAGATGACCCGTTTAAAGACCCGGGCATTTAGTTCTCAGTCAAGTCGGCGATTATGTACCACTGTGCGTGGGGTCACAGAGGCCTCCGCAGCAGCTGACAAGCATCACTGCCATGATGTGTGAAGATGTAGGAGCCCGAGAGCCATGAGTGTGAATCCTCGCTCAGACACTGTGTGACCATATGGGTAGGGATCTGTTCAGGAAAACTGTCCCAGGCTAGGTTCATCCCATGAGATACTCTAGTGCAGGGAACTAGTTATGCAGGGAGCTGGGGATCCCCACAGGAGATGTTGAGGCAGAGCAGAGAGCAAAGCAGGAAGCCCTAATCACCGCAGGCTGGGGGAGTGGAGGGTGGAAGGGGGTTGCTAAGACTCCTTGCCGCGGGGTTGACTTACGCTAATGGTGAGCCTGTGTCTGAGCGGCACGGGCTCCACGGATGGACTGTTTTTCCAGAGTTACTCTCCGGGCGTTCTCCTGACGTCCCTCCAGGTCGACTTGGACCTCCGACCTTTGCTACAGCAGCTAAGAATGTTAGCAGCACCCAGGGACTTCCAGGGCTCCAAGCTTCCTGGTTGAAGCTAGGCTCACTGCTAGGGGCTGTAGGAGGCAGGGATGAGGAAGCTGGAATCCAGGAAGAGCCATATCCACTACTGAAATTTCTACCTAAGGTCTGGAGGGAAGGAGGAACTACCCTGATTCTCCCCCCCACCCTCCCCAACTCAGACCGTTCAGTCTACCTCTGGGCAGTACCAACTGGCAAGCCAGTTGGTAACAGAGCCTAGGAAAGGGGTTTACGGGCATCAATGCCCTGCAACGTGGAGCAGAACAAGGCATGGCAAGGAATGACTGGCCTCTGGAGTTCTAAGCGTGCTACATGGTCTAGGGAGATGGAGGGGAAGGAAGAGGATGCTCAGCGATCACCCTGGTTGCTGGGAAGATTTGGGGCGGTAAGCTGTCCAAAGCCCCTCGCACAGTGTTTGGTCATAGTAAGCATTCAGTTACTGCGGGTCCTCCAATTCCACCTCACAAATCCGACATGACCAGAGCATGACACGGGTACAGGTAAGAGCTGGAAACACAGGGAATCCAGGATAGGTAAACCCCTCAGGACCAATATTGAGAGTAGTCATACCAGGAGGGTAAGGGAAGTGTGGGGGGAGAAAAGAGGAACCGATCACAATGATCTACATATAACACCCCCTCCCAGGGAGACAGACAACCGAAAAGTAGGTGAAGGGAAACATCAGTCAGTGTACGACATGAAAAAATAATAATAATTTATAAATTATCAAGGGTTCATGAGGGAGGGAAGGGAAAAATGAGAAGTTGATACCATGGGTTCAAGTAGAAGAAAATGTTTTGAAAATGATGATGGTAACAAATGTGCGTGACACAATGGATGGATGGATGGATGGATGGATTGTGATAAGAGTTGTACAAGCCCCCAATAAAATGATTTTAAAAAAATACTAGCTGTGGATCCATACAGCCTCCTCAGGATCCGCCTACGTTACTTCTTCATCAAGTCAAAACTGACCTCGGTGGTCTTCTAGCGCCTTGGTTGCACTTTGCTAGCACATTTATCACAGGGAGTGCAAGGCTTTGATCAAATGACTGTCCCTTCCTCTAGACTGGACCATGATGCCTAGGGGGCCTTGTTCCTCTGGGTATCTCTTGCTCCCAGAGAGACGGCCAGATGAACACTAAATGCTGGAGTTCACCGGCACACAACCCCTCCTGTGATGAGGGGCCATTAAGTCTACTAGAACTGGTCCATAGGGTGTTTCAGTCAGTCATCTTTACAGGGGCAGATAGTCAGGCCTTTCTCTTGTGCAGCCTCTGGGTGGGTCCCTGCCGTCAATCTTTTGGCTGGAAGCCAAGCATATAACCACTGGCTGCCAGGACTCTCTCCTGGAAAACGCGAGTCTCTAAGAGGGTTGTGGAGGCCAGGGAGTTGCAGGAAAGTTCAAGGAAGAGGAACAGTGTGACAGTGCAGGAAGTGGCCTAGTTCAAGGCCCCACATCCGGAGGAGCCCAAGACTCTTGGCTTCTACGGGGGGATGTCCATTTTTTTTTCGGTATCAAAATATAATCCATTACCAGTGTAGACATTTTAAAAATGCAGGAAAACAAGAGGAAGAAGATTAAATTCACCCACAATGCCAACCCCCTAAGCAACCACACTTCAGATTTGGGGATTTATCTACTCATTCTTACACCTAAAGGCTTTTCTTTTCTTTGTTTACTAAGAAAGTTCTGCAGCCTGTTTGTTTTTCTTTCTTTCTTTCTTTCTTTCTTTCTTTCTTTCTTTCTTTCTTTCTTTCTTTCTTTCTTTGTAACCTTGCAATAATGCTTGAACAACTTTCAAGATAGTAAGTGTTCTTTTAAGGCACAGCTTTTAAATTTTCCTAGTTGTTCACTGTACATCTTCATTGATTTGAATTGTTTGAAGAATTTCCTCATCGAAATTTTTAGCTTGTCTTACCTATGCAGGGTCTTTAAAAAGTACATGGAAAATATGGATGATGAAAACCCTATCTTTATTTATTTGTGTTAGCCCAGGTTGACTAGAGAAACAAATCCAGAGACACTCATATGTGTATAAGAAAGAGCTTTATATGAAGGGCAATTATATATTAAAATATTCCAGTTCAGTTCAAGTTCATAAGTCTGGTATTAGTCCATATGTCCTATACCAGTCTATAAATTCCTCTTCAGACTCACAAAACACATGCAATGACGCAGAATATAAGAAGATTGCAGGCCAGTGGGTGGAAAGTCGTGTGGATCCAGTCATGGTGGAAGCATCTCATCGCTGGCAGTGACCCTGTGGGACAGAGTAGAACTGTCTCTGTGAACCCAAGGGGAAACTCTGTATTGGAGAAGAAAGCCTCATCTTTCTCCCAAAAGACCAACAGCTTCTGCTTATTGGAGAGTGTTTTGAGAAAGCTGGGGGTTCAGAGTCCTTGGTTCAAACCCACCAGCAGATCCACCTGAGAAATATGAGGCTACACACTTTGTTCTTATAAAGGTTTACAGGATTGGATAGTCTATATCGGGTCAACATGAATCAGAATTCACTCGAAGGCAGTAGGCTTTGTCTTGTTTCCGGATAAGCTAGTCAAAGCTTTAGCACAAAAATGCCTGAGCAAGCATCACCAGAGGGCCCATCACCACAAGCCATTAAACAAAGGGAAACCTGCAGAGAGCTTTGATGGGAAATCGGGAGACATTCCCCTCACACTCCTGCATTGGCGTCTTCTTCTTCTCCCCCCTATCATTTTATTAGGGGCTCTTACAGATCTTATAACATTCCATACACCAACTGTATCAAGCATATTTGTACATATGTTGCCATCATCATTTCCAAGACATTTTCTGTTTCAGTCCTTGATATAAGCCCCTCTTTTTCCCCTCCCTCCCCACCCTCCAACCCTCCTGCTTCGTGATCAATTAAATATTGTTATTTCGTATCTTACACTATCTCCCTTTGTCTCCTTTCACACGCATTTCTGTTATTCATCCCCTTTGCTGGGGGTGTGTGAGGAAGTGCTATCTATCCAATCTTGTTCTAGATTTCCCCTTTCTCGCCCTTTCCCTGCCCTAACCATCCTCCTACCTGCATGATATCGCTACTCCCATTACTGTTCCTGGGGTGGTTTATCTGTCCTGAATGCTCTGTGTCGAGAGCTCTTACCTGTACCAGTGTGTGTTCTCTGGTCTAGCCAGATGTGTAAGTTATAATTGGGTCACGGTAGTGACGCAGGGTGAGGTAGGAAGTATTCAGAAACTAAGGGAATGATGTATGATTCATCAGTGCTATATTACACCTTGGTTGAATCATTCCTTCCTTATACCATTTCTGTGGGGGGATATCCAGTTATCTACAGATGGGCTTTGGGTCTCTACCCCAGCCCCCCTCGTTCACATCAATATAATTATTTGTTTTGGATCTTTTGATAATCTGATGCCTGATTCCGTCGATACCTCATGATCACACAGGCTGGTGTGCTTCTTCCATGTGGGATTATTCTGCATTGGCTCCTTCTGAGTTCTTTTTGTTTCCTGATCTTAAAAAACATCCCTTAAAGCAGGGGTTCTCAACCTGTGGGTCCCAACCCCTTTGGGGGTTGAACAACCCTTTCACAGGGGTCACCTGATTCATAACAGTAGCAAAATGATAGTGATGAAGTAGCAACAAAAATAACTTTATAGTTGGGAGTCACCACAACATGAGGAACTGTATGAAAGGGCCGTGGCCTTAAAAGGTACCCATGTTTCCTTTAGTTAATAATGTGTCAACATGGCTAAATTCTCAAGACGCTCAGTTCTTTAGGGATGAGTTAGAGGACTCTACCCTCATCACTTATAAAAGGGTCTTAACCTTGAGCGAGCTTATGTTGAGAAATAAAGTCTGTGTTTTTCATCATTTCGTGCCATTTTTCCATTAACTTTTTTTTAATACTTTCATTGGGGGCTTTTATATCTCTTATCACAATCCATACATTCCTCCAATGTGTCAAGCACATTTGCACGCACACCGCCACCATCATTTTCAAAACATTCTCTTCCCACTTGAGCCCCTGATATCAGCTCCTTTTCTCCCCCTTCCTTCCCCCACCCTGCCTCACAAACCCTTGATAAGTTATAGATTACGTTTTCCATATCTTACATCGTCCTCCATCACCCCTCACCAACTTTTCCATTATTCATCCCCCTGGGAGGGGGTTCTAGAGTGATCCTTGTGATCGATTCCCCCTTTCTCCCCCAATCCTCCCCTAATCCTTCTGGTATCGCTACTCTCTTTGTAGGCCCTGACAGGGTTTATCTATCCTGGATTCCCTGTTTTGTGGGCTCTTGTCTGTAGCAGTGTGCATGTTCTGGTCTAATCCTGTTTGTAAGGTAGAATTGAGGTCATGATAGTGGAGGGAAGGAAGCACCAAAGAGCTAGAGGAAAGTTGTGTGTTTCATAGGTGCTATACTGCACCCTGACTGGCTCATCACTTCCCTGTCTCATTCCTTCCCTGTGACCCCTCTGTGAGAGAATGTCCAATTGTCTACAGATGGGCATTGGGTCTCCACTCCATGCCCCACCCCCCATTCACATTGGGTATGGTTTTATTCTGGGTCTTAGATGCCTGATAACTGATCCCATCGACACCTCATGGTCACACAGGCTGGTGTGCTTCTTCCATGTGGGCTTTTTTTGCTTCTGAGCTAGATGGGCACTTGTTTATTTTCAAGTCTTTAAGAGCCCAGATACTATATCTTTTGATAGTCTGGCACCATCAGTTTATGCACCCATTTTGTCTCTGTGAACATTTTAGAAGACCCCTTGTATTTTTACTACACCAGAGAGTTCTCCGATAGAATTGTGTACACTGATATTATTTCTTCAGGATAATTCTTAGAGGTAGATTTGCTGGTCAAAGAACAGGCACATGTTTGTAGATCTTAACAAGGATTACCAACTTGCTTTCCAGAAAGCATTACACATTAAAACACACACACACACACACACACACACATTTGCCCTGGCTGTAGAGGAAATGGTTCTGGTAAATTTAACAAAACTGAACTGCTTGCTTTAAAGTTATTTTTCCAAAATCAATTCATCTAAGGATCAATTCACTAAAATAAATAAACCAATAATAAGCCAAAGACAATTCATTAAATGACCCATTAAGAGAATTAACAGTTCAACAAGTGCACTGATTAGCATTGTTGTAAAGCTATTTGTACTGGGTGGGAAGGTTTTCATACTGCTTTTGGAAATTACCATCAGGTTTGAATGAACTGCCTTTCTTTTTTTTCTCCTAGCAGCATTTTAAGGATTGCTCATTCTGTTGAAATGATGGGGGATTTATGGGGGTTTTATATTCAGAAAAGGATACTTCCTCATTAGATACCAAAATGTTGGCATTTCCAATGGGGCTTTCAGTGCTCACTGATTTCTTTTGAATTATTCCTCATGTCCTTTTCTGTCACTACATTTTCAAAATTGTTTACGACTCTTCAGATAATTTCTCCACATTGCCTTGGCTTGTTATTTCTAGCAATCAGTGGACAACAGTCATGATTTCATAGGTGCCCTACTCTCACATCGTTGTTCCTTCCCTAGTTGATGAGCCCTTCAGTATTTGCAGGACCAGTCACCTTTTCATGATTAGCCTTCTCATCCTTCCTCAGTCACTTTACACTGAGGACTCATGTCCATCCCATTTGAGACCCTCCTTACTCTTCCCATTAGAGGGAGCGCTTCTGCACTCTGCCTGCTTTCCTGCTGCTTTGAACGGCTGGCCCTTTCATCTGAACTCTTCTACAAACGGCAGTCAGCTCCCCATGACTCCTTGTTAGGAACCCAAGTGTCAGGATTTCATGGGATGGGACTGTAGGATTCCTTCAATTGCTTGAATTAGGGTGCTGGCCAATGCCATTTTAGTTTCTTCGGTGATATGCGTTCTTTAGCATTCGTTTGCTAACCTCCTGCATTGTTATCGGCCTGAGTGCGTTGCTCCTGGGATGGGATGGATTGTTGTGGAGACTTTTGAGACCGTGTCCTATGTCTCCAATGTGTGGTTGTTTGGAGCACAAGCTCTTCAGATGGGCTCTCAGCCTGAATTTGGAATTGCTGGAATTGAGTTCCTGTGATTGCTTTTTGCTTAGCCTATCTTCTGGTGTGTATAAGATTTCAGGTAGTTTATGTTTGTCTCCTTCAATTATTTATGGGGAGTGTGTTTCAGATTTGGCGAGACTGTTTGTCATTGCTATCTCCTTTCTTATCTTTGGACCAGTTTTGACCCCGAGTTGTGAACTATATAAAATTTCTGCAAATTGTTCCCAAGTTGATATGGTAGTCTATTTTTCTTATGACGTATAAATCATACATTATGACTGGAAATAATGCCTAGCCATTTGAACAGCGGGACGCAGTTCTGACGTTGCATACTCAGGCTGTCTTCACGGCACGCTAGAATCTCCAGGTGACGATGAGGCTGTGTGTAGGTGCATGTGTTGTCGCTCAGCTGATGTGGACAATGTGCTGACTTGTTGACACCTCAGCTATTGGAATCAGTGTTCCTGGCGTGTCGCTCCCTTCACCCAGGGATTGCCTAGTTCTTTGCCTCCTTGTCAGCTGACCTGTCTCTCTTGCTGCTTTAGCACAAGATAACGCACTTGTGGTTTGTTGTGGTTGAGTGTCCTTGAGTGACTCTGACTCATCACGACCCAACAAACCAAAGCAAACCCCGCCGGGCCCAGTGGTCTCCTCGCCATTGGTCTTCGGCCGGAGCCCACTGACGTGGCCACTGTGTCCATCCATTTGGTGGAGGACCTCCCTCGTTTCCACTGCCCTTCTACTGTATCCGCATCCTGTCCTTTTCCAGGGTCTGGAATTTTACTTGTGTGCATTATCCGTGATAGGGTTCTATGGTTTGAGCATTCGGTTGGGTTGCTTTCTTTAGAATGGGCACAAATACGGATCTCTTCCAGCCAGTTGGCCAGGTCGCTGTCTTCCAAGTTTCCTGGTCATGACGAGTAAGTGCTTCCAGTGCTTCTTTGGCTTTCTGAAACATGTCCATGGGTTTTGGTCCATTCCTGGAGCCTTGCTTTTGGCTAATGCATCCGGTACAATTGAACTTCTTCCTTCAGCACCGTCGGTTCTCGCTCACATGTCCAGTGTGCCCCAGGACCTGAGGGACCCATCACATCTGCCACACCATCTCCGACAGTGGTCTGCTTCATTTTAGGCTTTCAGTCTTTGAAGATGCTTCGAAGATGTGCATAAGGTTTTCAGTAGCTTCTTCCTCCAAAGGATCCCAGTCCTTCTTTGTACTCTGTTCTTAGTCTGGGAGCTCCGCTGAAACCGGTTGGTTCACTTTGGGTGACCCGGCTGGCATTTGAAATACCAGTGACATAGCTTCCAGCATCACAGCAAGCCACCCCAGAACAACAAACTGACTGACAAATGGTGGGTATTCTGTCTACCACACCCTAAAGTATTGTTGTTAAAAAACAAGCAAACAAAACCCACTTCAGCTTAAAATTTAAGCCTATCACATTTAAGCCTTAAATGAAAGGGAGCGATATAGGAGATGCATTAGTGGCTTTGCTCCTGTACTGCAAAAAAAGTGTTCACCCAACTCATAGTTAGGGGTGATTCCAGGCTGCGGTCCTGTTCCTAGGGCTGTGGAGATGTCCTTGGGACAGGTGTCTCCCAGAGGGCTGTGCAAGCTAAAGATGGGCAGAGCCCATTATGACCCTGAGAGAAACAGGTGAAAAGAAACTTGGAGGATATTCTTAGAAAATGGGGTCAAAGGAACTATTTTAGGCCAAGAGAAAGAAACAAAACAGGGGCAACCTGGGGAGTCAGCTCCCTGGTCTGAATGTGTCTTGCAAACAAAGCACTTCACCGTGTAGTCTGTGGCTTTCCCTTTCAGTCTCGAAGTTGGTCTTTGAAAGGCTTCCTCTGACCAAGTTTGTTTCCCTGACGGTTCATATTACTTGAATGCAGTGGAAGAAAGCCGGCTCTACCCCCAGGAGCCTGGAGATCGTTTTCTCTGGCTTCCTTCTGAAGGCTCAGTGGTTTCTTCATTCACGCTCAGAACCACAATTCATCTGCAGTGGATCGCTTTTCCCCATTTGCTTCTCTAGCACGCAGCTGGGGTGTGGCGAGCGTGACAGTGACAGGGAACCACCTGGGTTCGGCTGATCTGTGAGCCATGAAGGGCACACACACACACACAGTACTTCTGATTTCGGTTTCTGCTTGACACCAGGGCTGCAGTTGCACAGGGCGATGCGGACATGCGCATGGGTCATTGCTCCAAGATAGTCATAAATGTGGGGGGGCATGCAGGAGGCGAGATGATGAAAACTCCTTAGACGTAACCCAACGCCTGGAGGGAATGAGTCACTGGGCCTGAAAGTTCAGGACCACAGTCTCAGGTGCCACCAAGGTCGATGGACATACCATAGTCCACAGAGACAGTAGTCTACAGCCTACTCTCATGAGTAGTCACTTAAAAGCCGGAAAGTCTTACCAGCTCACGAGCAGCCATCTAAGGTTGAAACATTGGTCTTTCTCGATCCGGAAGAAGGAAGACTCATGAAAATGCAAAGGCTCATGAAAACAATTAGCTGAATGGTCGAATGAGCCACACAAATCTGTCGCCGTAGACCTGAGATGAGAAGAACGAGATCAGGGGTGGGGAAGATTTTGTTTTTATTTTATTTACCAGAGGCTGTTTGGATATTTACAGCATCACTTGTGGGCCATACAACCTTAGCAACTTAAAATTTCACCCTCTCTATTTGGTCAACCATTTAATTACTGCCCCCGCCAAGGTGATGGCTGGAAACCGATTCTCTTTGGCGAGGCATGTGGTGTTGGCTGGTATTGATGATGGCTGCACATTCTCCACCCCAGAACTAGGTGGGACTCAGTTGTCAACTGCTGAGCAAAGGATCGCATCAGAAAAGTCTGGATAGAGTGGGAGAAAAGTGTGGAACAGAATTCAGAATCCCCAAAGAAACCAGATGTACTGGTTAGACTGGTAGGATTCCCCAAGACTTTGGTCCTTAGTCAACCTTTAGGTTTGGAAATGAACTCACCCCCATGTTAGAATAATCAACCATTTAAAATCAGAAGGGCCAAATGTCCCTAAGAACAGAAGGGTAGGAAAGAAGAGGAAGGGAAACAGGACACATGGAAGGCGGATAAGCAGCAGTACATGGAAGGGATTGTGATGGCTGACTTGAAACAAAATACGAAGAAATTGTGGAAGATAAAACTGATGGTTGGCTGGGTAAACCTTCACTTAAAGTAGAAGAAAAAGTGCTGGTTGTTGTTGTTTTTTAATCAAGGTTGTATACTCATTTGCCATACCTTACACAGTTTAGTCAAGGCTAAAGGAGAGATATATGTCATGAAAACGCCATGTAAATCCCAAAGCTGAGATTGCAACTGTGACCCATGGGCTGTCTTTAGGGAGCAGGTAGGATTTTGGCTGGGGAATGGTGTGGGCAGTGGAGGCTACGGAGTACTTAATTTTTAAAAAAATGCAGACTTCTATTTCTTGTCCTCCCCTTCTTCCCATGCCAAAGGTCTGCCACTGTAGATCTGCCTCCACCCATGGGGCCACTAACTGGAGTCTCGTTCACCATTTAGCACAGCACACCGCAGCTGGCCCCCTCCTCACCATTCTGACTGTGTTCACATGGGCCTTCATGCCGCCAAGTTTACTCATCTTTACCCACCCCATCTCGGCCGGTGACCCGTGTCAGAGCACTGCGGTAGCATTCGTGGTTATTACCGTCTATGAGCCAGGGACCCGCAGGGACGGCGCTTACTGGTGTGAAGTGTTGCTAAGTGCTGTGACCAGGAGACTGAGAGAGAGCGTAGTGATGCCCTTCCCTGGAGATCTAACAATGAAACAGATGTGTCTACAGGCGCCCTGGGATGCAGGTGAGAAGGAGGGGGGAAATGACCGTACCAAGGCTCTTCCGGGTTTTAAACCGGGCTGGGTGTGAGGAAGAGATATTTTAGAATTGGTGTAATGGAAGGTGCAGAATTTTCCTAGATAGATTGTATTGCATCATGTAATGCCATATTTGGAAAACAAAACCTTTTTAAAAAGAATTTAGATAGAAGAGAGGACATGAGGTTTTTATCAAAAAGAGGCATGGATTTCGGCTAGACCGGAGCATATTCATTGGTATAGATAAGAGCCTGCGACACACAGAATCCAGGACAGATGAACAGTAATTAGGAACAGTAATGGGAGTAGTGACACCATGAGGGTGGGAAGAAGGAGGGGGTGGGGAGAAAGGGGGAACTGATCAATATGATCCATGTATAACCCCCCACTACCACCATCGAGGGGGACAAATAGCAGAAATGTGGATGTAGGGAGACAGCGGACAGTGTAAGATACAGTTTATCAAGGGTTCACGAGGGAGGGAGGATTGGGGAGAGAGGGCGGAAAGAAAAGAGGAACTGATACCAAGGGCTCAAGTAGAAAGAAAATGCTTTGGCAAATGATGGAAACATATGCATAAATGTGCTCGATACAATTGATGTGTGGATTGTGATAGGAGCTGTAAGAGCCCCCAATAAAATGATTTAATTAATTTGGGGGAAAAATGTATCAGAAAAAAAGAGTCATGGATTTGTCAAAACATATTGAATTGTTCACTAAGCATCGGTGACTTTCTCAGTATGTTAATTGTATCTCAATATACGGCGGGTTTGGCCACTCCAGGATGATGGGCCTTAGTTACCCTTCAAGCCTAGAACTGGACTTACCCTCCTGAACCAACTGTCAGCCAAGCAATAGGCCTGTAGTGTGAACAGCACCGCCATGGGGCTATGCCCGCCTCTTCGAACAACCCACTGTAGGAGATCACAGCCCAGGACCTGCTACACGATGAAGCTCGGAGGTGAGAAGGGCCAGGAAAGAGGGCTGACTGGACACATACAGGAGGGAGCGGAGAAAGCGATGTTCCTTTGTGAAGATGACAAGTGTCACAGCACACAACGTGTGTCATTGGGAAATGAATTTATGTTGTAAATTTTCACAATAAAAGCTTTTTTAAAAGAATGCAATAAAAATAAAATTTAAAAAGGGGGGGCATGGTTAAATAGTAATTCTAACCTTTTTCAGATATTTATTATGTGCAGTGTCCATTCCTGACATGGAATAATTGGATTGTTTTACCCTCACAATGCTTTCAACAATCGATGCTCTTATTCTTCCCATTCTGCCAGCCACAGGAACTACGGGTCAGAGTGAGGGAACAATATGCCAAGCTTTCTAGCTGGTGGTAACTGGAAGAGCCAGACCCTGAACTCCACGTCCCAGGTTCTTGCTCTATCTTCCCATCATCTGAATGACTATAAGAAAGGAGATTGGGAGAGATGACATACATGTGATTGACTTGGAGCACCTGTCTAAACATCTGTTGACAAACACAATTCACTATTAGGTATGAGCATTAGGTTCAGAAAGCTCAAGGCATTGAGTCACCCTTGGTTCTAATGGGCAGGGTGGTCAAATTCTACACACAAGGTTAAAAGGTACTTCTGGGGCATAACAATGTTAAAAGGTACTTCTGGGGCATTGGCAGCATATTAGCACTTCCTTGGACAAAAATAATTTTGTTCTCTGATAGGACATCTCATGATGTCACCAAATATACCCTGACCCACCCTCACAAGCAATTGGTATTTCTTGAGACCAATGATTCTTAGTTTGAGAATCTGATGAATGGTCAAAGCCCACCTCACAGGGGACAAAATGTGCATGTATACATATTGTAAAATAATTCAGAGAGGCCTGAAGTTCAATCATGGACTCTAGGTTAAGAGCCTTTGCTCTAAATTAAGTTATGACCAATTTCCAGAGACCTCCAAACTAGTCTCTCTGGCTTTCCCAAGAACCTTACTACCAGCACACCAATCACTGGCCTTAGCTATCTTTTCTGCTCATGACTTGAATGTTCATCTCTTGCTTTCTTTCTTGTCTCCTGGGAAGTTGACCCTGCTAAACAGGAGATGATAGTCTTCATTTCTGTGACTCCCCTTGGGTTCTTGTAGGTGTCTTTGGCAACCTATATTTGCTTACCAGGACACAAGTACCACACATCTCTACGTATACAATGGTTTTGCTCCGTCTAGTCCATGTTTCATATCCATTGCAAGCACAGAGACGTGGAGAACTGAGGCCGGCTCACAAGTCCATCATGGATGGATGTGCAGATTGTTCCACGCACAAGGACCCTTGTTTTGTATTGGGGAGCATTTCTCCAGGGGTAGCAATTTAGGCCATCCGTTATTCCTCCACTGTGTGCTCTGACATAGGGTGTGTCTTCCCTAAGGAAAGGGCATCTTTTAAAAAAAATCATTTTATTGGGGCCTCATACAACTCTTATCACAATCCATACATCCATCCATTGTGTCAAGCACATTTGTACATTTGTTGCCATCATCATTCTCAAAACATTTGCTTTCT
>NW_022103899.1:42471969-42484329 GCF_000313985.2 Echinops telfairi | reverse complement strand
TCCCTGGGTTTGTTAACACCTGCTTCCTTTCCCCCGCCTCCCCCTCTCCCATGTCCCCCTAGAACCATTGGTCCCATTGTTTTCTCCTTCAGATTGTTTATCCCGCCTATCTTATTTGGATAGGCCTGCAGAGATAAAAATATGCACAAAAACAAGACAGAGCAAAACCAAGCAACAACAAAAAAGCATATGACACAAAAAAGCAAAGCCTGTAAATAGCTCAAGGTCTGTTTGTTGGCCTTTAGGAGTGTTTTCTGGTTGGTTGAGTGTGATGAGGTGCCACGCCCTGGCCCCAAAGTCTATTTTTGGTATTCCCTGGAGACTTCCTTGCTCTACTCCTCTTGCTGTTCTGTTGCATGCCTTTAGTGTTTTGCTTTGGTGTGGTGGGGTCAGATAGGGCACCATTCTCACACTGTGTCTCCAGTGTTGTCCCCCATAGGGCCATGGTTCAGTGAGGGATGTTGTGTCTCATAGTGAGGCTGGCCCTATGGTCCTCTCTGTGCATTGACTGCTCTGAGCAGGAATATCTTCCTCAAAGCTTGGTGGGTCAGGATGTGCTCCACTCTGTCTTCCTCCCCCTTCACTTGCTCCTGTGTGTTTTGATCAGACAAGTCCCTCTCCCTGAGCTGTAGCTTCAGTGCTGTCCTCTGAAGTAAATTCTTCTGGGGGGAGGGGCGGCTGTCCACGTAGTTGGGATTGGGGCCAAGGGCATCTTTTAAACACAATGTGGGATTGTGACAGTTCTGCTTCATCCTAAAGCCAAACGTCAGCCAACAGCCCAGAAGACTGAGGTAGCAGAGGAGAATAGGATGACCCTGTTGTGGTTTTGTGTCATCAGCCACCTTGTCTCCTCTTTCTCCTCAATGAATAAAACTTCCAGTGTTCTCAGGGCTATGTTCACTTGCAAGAATGAGACCCGAAGGATCTATTTCCAGCACGGCCTCAGGTTTCTGGTTTCTGCCATGGAAAGTTCCGGTTTCTGCTATGGAAAGCCGAGAGGGAGAGAGGATAAGAATGGCTGGATAATTCCATGAACATTTTCTCTTCTTTCCTTTCCTACATCACTCATAGACATCATGCATCTCTTGGCTCAAGTAAAGACCGATCCCTTCTCTCAGTAAAGACCAATCCCCTCCAATGTGTTCTTATAACACCACGTGATCTCTCGTATTAAACTTACCACCAGTGCACTTAGATATCTTGGATATTACTGGATTGTATAAAATTCTCATTAAACCATATACCTCATGAGAGTAGGGGCTATTCTATTGTATCAATTATTGTATTCCTATTTCCTGGCACACATGTATGCTTAATTAAATATTTGTGTGAATTCCTGAGTGAGAGGTAGTTAGACTATAGGAAGCTTCAGGGTTTTGATTGAAGTTTATTTAGGCCCTCACACAGACAGTTCAAACCCATCAGCTACTCCTTTGGAGAAAGATGAGCTGTCTGCTCCAGTAAAGATTCACAGTTTTGGAAACCCCATGTAAGGTCACTGTGAGTCAGAATCAACTCAATGGCAATAGGTTTGATAGTGGAACATCTTTGTGATAAAATGAAATGAGTTATGTCGTGTGAAATACTTAATTGGGCACTTGACCCGTAGGAGCTTAGCTTGGGGAGCTTTCGATAGCCCAATGTGAATCTGAGGGTGGGCGTGGCATCGCAATCTCCCAAAGCTCTTCACATGATTGCACCAAAAAGCCCAGGTGGAAAGCCCTGTAAGACGTGGCTGCCCAGAGTAGACCAGAGGCACCCTGAGAACTTGCTGGAAATCAGAATCTGCATTTTTATGAGACCCTGATGGGATTTCGACATACAGTCAAAGTCAAGACATGCTGCGGGTTATTCTCCAGCCAGTAGGTCAAGGGAACCCAGGACCTCATAGCGTCACTATTTAGAGATTATGACTTTTGTGGGAGCTCACATCAAGCATAAGAGCCGAAGGCACTTTCAGGCTAACATGGACTCAAGAACCTCGGGGCTATAGATGTATTGTCCCCTCCTTTCCTTACAGGAAGCCTCTCACACCCTGGCCTGGCTAGTCCCCTGGGCTCTCCTGAGGAGCTCACCAGCTGGGCACTCAAGCCCTTCTCCATCCCCCAGTGTGGGGTTCTCAAAGTGGGCAAATAGGCAGTCTGAGCCAAAGCACCTGAAATGTAAATTTTGGGGCAGTACCTCTCATTCAACTGAATTGGGATTTCTGGAAGTGGAGCCAACACCTTTGGGAACTTCTACCAAAGAAGAATGGATGCCCGTGAACCAGAGGGCTACTGAAGACACTGGAAGTACCGTGCACGGCCAGAAGCACAAACAAACCTGTCTTGAAGGAAGACCAGCCGGGTGCTCCCTGAAGCGAGGAGGGTAAGACTTTGTCTCATGTACTTTGGACATGCTATCAGGAAAAGGACATGGGCGGTGTCTAAGAGGAGGCCCCTGCACGAGACGGATTGACAGAATGGCTGCCACAATGAGCCCAAACCTCACCAGCGCTGTGAGGCTGGCACGGGCCTGGGCAGTGTTTTACCCTGTCGTCCGCAGGCCACGATGAGTCAGAACCAGCTTGACAACATCTAACAACACCTCAGTGCCCAGAGTTCGAACGACTTAATTCCTTGTTCTACCCACACTGTTTTTGTGTTTGCTACTTCAGTGGGCGCTGGGTGTGTTCATCTCTCTTTGGGTCGGCTCACCCCCCAACCCCTACACCTCCCACAGGACTCCGCATTTGTTTTCCCCAAGGATGGAGTGGCCTTCGTGCACCAGGCCGCTTCCTTTCACCTTCATTGTGAATCAGAGCTGCCACGTTAACAAGGCCACACAATCCTTGGGGGATATACCCCCCTTCTGTTGGGGAGAAAGGGGAGACTTTTTGCCCCCCTAAAGAGATCCAGTCTCAGAACCTCATGGGGGTGGAGGGGCAGTTTTACCCTCTCCTGCAGGGTCCCTATGAGTCAGAATAGAATGGACTTAATGGGACTGAGAAGCTAGGGCCTCTTTTATTACAGGGTGGGGTGGGGGGTGGGGAGCAGGCAGGGGCACCACAACAGGAAACTCAATTAAGGATGTTCCCAGCAGGAAGGCTGTTCCCAGGGAAGCGCAGAAGTGTCAGGACAGTGACCTTTCTAATCATGCCTGACATTTTGCAGCCTGGAAGGCGGAAGGGCTGCCCTTATTCTGACAGCTTCGTGTCTCCAGCATCCGTCGTGTCACCCAGACACCTACGTCTGAGGCTGGGCTGCGGTGATCTGGCCCCCAGCGGGCCGATGAGTCAGAGCCCCCCATGGGCTTTGTTCCCCTGGAACAGTGAAGCACTGAGCAAGGGCTTAGGCGGCTGGGTGAGCGCGTCTGAAGCAGGGATCAGAAGGGCTTGGCAGAGGATATTACCTCCTCCGGGGATTAGTGCAGGTCCCCAGGGCTCAGGTGATGCTAATCAAATAGGCTTGTTCTCAGGAAGCGAAACAGACAGGCTCATCTTCCAGGCCCTTGTGCCCCCAAGACAGCCCAGCCGTGATGATTCACTTTCACTGTCCCACCCCCGCCCCTGATCATAAAAAGCTATGCGGGCTCCTTCTAAAATGGTTGTACAACACATAAAGGTATGAAGAAAAAGTTAAAAAATAAAAAAGACCAATCCACCACCAGCCCCTATCCCTGAGATGTCCGTGCGTTAGCATTTGAAAGATGTATCCATAGCTGCAATGTTTTAAAACCAAACACCATGCTCTCCTAAGCACCGATGGCTAGCTGGCACTTTCCACCTAGTATCTTGATCACATCTTGATGCCCATAAAATATAAATTTAACAAAATCGTTCGTAGCAATTTTGTTCTTTCTTATTGTGTGGCTAACTCCTGTTAAGGTTGTCTCTGATCTTGACATCAAAGACAGTACTGTAATGCACACTGGGAAGTTAAGTCTTTAAGCCAACTGCGTTCACTGGGTTGGACTCACTCGTGGTAACACTATGCATAACAGGGCAAAACCCAAGTTCTTTTCAGCCTCTTTCTTTCTCTCAGCAGTCTATTGTTTTCCTTTGTACCTTTGATCCAGAATCGCAGCTGCACATTCTACTTGCTGACTTAACTCACTCCCTGTATCAACTAACCCAGAAACTTTTTGAAGGTAGAAACCTTTCATATTTCCAGCACCCGACACTGTATCTGTCTCGGTTGCTATACAACAGTTATTTGTTTAAGAGTGGCTAAATGATAAATCTTTCTAGGATTTATTTTCCTGTAAGGGAAGAACTAGACAGCAATTTGAAATTTTCCAAAGATGGAAATACACAACCATGGTGAGTGCATACTCTTGTTGTTGTTGTTAGTTGCTATGAAGTCCACCCCAACTCAGGACGACCCCAGGGGTGTCGACCAAACTGCGCCATCAAGGGTTCAGGGCTGTGACCTTTCGGAACCCAACTGCCAGGACTGTTTTCAGAGGGCCCTCTGGGTGGGCTCACACCAGGAAGTAGCCCAGTGCTGAGCCTCTGGTGTCACCCAGACACCCATCATGCAAATTCATTCCTTAATAATATCCACTTCACCTGGGAGAAAAAAAATTTTTTTAAAGAAACCTTGGCAGTGAAGGACCTAGAATTGACTCCACTGCTGTCCTCCAGTCCCATCACCTCCGCTCGACAATGACTTCCCTTTCTTCATCGTTGCCTTTGCCCCAAGTGCTTCCACGCATGCTTGTTCCAGGGCTTCACCAAAAGCTGATCCTTAAGGAACGGTATTTACTGACCGAACCATAATTCAAATGGCAAGGGATTCAGGTGTCTTTGAAGCTTTCCTGTGACAGTCCCATCAGCCTTCGGAGGTCCTGGAAGAAATTTGTGCTCCCACCGGAACGTCGCTGTATCTTCTCATTCGTTTACAGTTATCAGTACGAGCAGAAAGAGGGGGAGAGGAGGAGAGAGAGAGAGTGAGCCAGAAGGAAGTGATCAGTTTTAAAGTTGGGGAATGCTGCTTTCTGCTGCATGGCGTTTACTCCCTTAAACCTACCTCCATGGGAGTGCAGCAGCTTTACAGTCAGGCCTTTTGTTTTTAAGTTTTAATATCAGTACACCCCACCAAGGAGCCCTGGTGGCATAGTGGTTTCTAGCTGCGCTATAATCCGAAAGGTCAGCAGTTTGAAACTACCAGTTGCTCTTCGGAAGAAAGACAGGGCTTTCTACTCCCATAAAGAGTTACACTCCCAGAAACCCACAGGGGCAGTTCTGCCTGCCCTATAGAATCGCAATATAAGTTTAACATCGACTTGATGGCAGTGAATAGTAGCGAGTACCCCCACTCAAGTAGGTGAAAGTCATAAAAATAACGGAAGAACATCATGAAAGTGGTGTCAAATTCACTCAATTTATTAACTCTCTGAATAATCGCATTACCTCTATAAACAATGGAAGAAGCCACAAAAAAGTTACTAATTTAAAAATTGTTTTAATCAATCTAAAAAAATTCAACTCTGAATAATCAAAGCGATATAGTGTAAACAGCAATTAAATATCATTTCTCGTAATAATTTGGCTATAAAATAGGACATCATAATACTTAATGCTGAGCACTTTATTCACAACTGATGAGAGAGTAGTTATCATTTTTCTGAAATGGAATTTGCCCGAAAGAAGCAAGAGCCTTAAACTGCTCACACCCCATTGATTCCTCGTGTTCTAGAAGCCTCTACTATAGAAGTGCTTACTGCATGGTTATTTATGAGAATGAAATGGAAGAATAGCTCCCAATAGGACTGGGCTAAAAATAAAAACAACAGGGTCCAGACATAAGTATGAGCTATTAAGCAATCATTACCAAGCAGGTTTCCATGAGTCCTTTAATGGCACGGGAACATGTTCACAGCCCTAGAAGTAACCAGAGTTTGATCCAAAATTTTATCTTTCGATTATATTTTTATATGATAAAAATATCCTTTAAAAATCATTTTACTGGGGGCTCGTACGTCTCTTATCACAATCCATACACCCATCCATTGTGTCAGGCATATTTGTACATTTGTTGTCATCATCATTCTCAAAATATTTTCTTTCTACTTGAGTCCTTGGTATCAGCTCCTCATTTTTTCCCCCTTCCTCCTTTACCCTCCCTCCCTCCCTCACGAACCCTTGAGAATTTATAAATTATTATTATTTTGTCATGTCTTACACTGTCCGATATCTTTTTTTTAATAAAGGGTAAAAGTAAAAAGTGTTAACAATGCCTTATTTAATGCTTTAATAAATGCTTTATTTCTAGGTGGTAGGATTATAGGTAATATTTTGTTTCACTCAGTGTTTTCCAAAGTCTTACAAACAAGCATCACTTTAAAAAAAATTAAAAAACAGTGATTCCACTCTCTCCTTCCTTCCTCTGATGATGCCAGTGTTGTCTTGTACTGCATTCATGGCAGCCTGGGGTACAGAAGAGGAACGGACGTAGGTGCTCTAGTGCTGTTGGCCGCACACCTAGTGTATTAGAGGGTGGATGCAGCCCGGCAGAGTCCGTGTCACCATTCAGGTTTTAGTCAGAGTGTAGCTCTGAGGAATGTGCCGTGAAGAATGACTGGGAGGCATAGGCCGGCCCAAGAAGCTAGAATGGTGCCTGTTAAGTCCCTGAAGGGTTGACATGGACACAGAGTAAGTTCCCCAAAAGGCATGGCCAACCCTGGAAGAGACAGACTTCTCCGTGGAACAATGGTTAAACAACCTGCAGTCCATGGACACAATAACATGCAGTATTCACGAATAACAGTGCATCAATGAGACACCGTGCAATGTGGACTAACAAGGGGGTGGGGATTATGCTGGGGGCAATAAATCAATCACAAATGACAAAGAGGATATGAGACCACGATGATACAAAGGCAACGAAAGGGTTTCACACTAACAGAGATATTATTTGATGGTTACCAGGGTGGAAAGGGAAAGGAGGGTAAATTGCTAACTAGATGGTAGACGCATATTAATTAGGGGAAGGGGGAGGGGCTATGAATAAGAGGGAGGTCAGCAGAACTGACGAAGGCAGGGAAAGCTCCTGGGAGGATTGCAGGAGCTAAAGGCAACAGAGGTAAGTTCTGTGCTACATATACACTTCTGCAACAGCAGTGAACCACCAGTGGATCCATGGATAGACACTCGGGCTGAACAAGTTCTGTGTTTTACTTGTTTACTTAATTCGCCCAGGCTGAGAGACACTCAGGCTGAACAAGTATAAGAGGGACAGTGGGATATACTCACCAATACATATAGGTTTGACAGAATGTTTATAGAAATGCATTTTCGTTTGCTCCATATACAGCCAGTGCATCTGTGAACCACCCCATCATATGGATTCACTTGGAGGACACTCTGCTAAGTGAAATCATTCAATCACAAAAGACAAATAGTACATGAGTTCATATGCTATGGTAGAGCATATATGGGAAAGGTTATGAAAACTCCTTAGACATTAACAAATGCCTCCAGAAAGGGAATCTTGGGACCTGGAGGCTCGAGACCATGGTCTCAGGGGACAACAAGATCAGTGGGTGCAAGGTTTTCCACAAATACCATGTTCTACACCCTACGTTGGTGAAGAGTAACCAGCATCTTAAAACTCATCCACAGCCATCTAAGGTGCGACGACCGTCTCTCCCAGTCTGGGGGAAGGCAAAGACAGGACGGAAACAATGACTTCAATGGATTCATGGGCTCTGTGAACATCAGGGACCGGGAGAACTAGAGCGTGCTCAGCTACCACCACCAACTGCTCTGTAGGGATCACATTAGAATGTCTGGGTAGGATATGAGGAAAATGACGAACAAAACTCAAAATCATATAAATGATCAAGCTTAATGGTTAGAAAACGTCTGATGGAATCCCAAGACTATGGCCCTTAGCCATCCTCATGTCTAGAACTGAACCCACCCCACCCTTGTGTCTCCCAGCAGACAGGCCTATACGGGGAATGACAACACTAGGGGGTTGCAGTCCTTACAATAATCAATAAGTTGAGCTCAAAGGGGCAGCATTTGCTCAAGGTCAAAGAATTAAGAAAGATGGAGAAGTGGAAATGGGATTATAGGGAAGAAATGGGAGAAATGATGTTACATTGTAGGATTGCAATCACTGACATGACATAACATGTGTATACATTGCTGAATGAAAAATGGATTTGTTTGTAAACCTTCACTCAACTCACACACACACACACACACACAACTGTCTAATAATTAGAACTATTTTAAATTGCAAAGGTAGCCTCAGAGAGGAGGGTAGCCAGCCATCTGGTGGCATTGTTGAAAGGGACCCAGCATTCCAAGAGAGGTTGGACTAATTAGGTGCCCTTCTGTGTCTCAGCTAGTCAATGAGTCCATGCTTCACTCATAAAATGGGGAGCAGAATCTTAGAAAAATGTAGTCATTGTCCCTTCTCTTGGCCATGTCTTGAGTTTTACACTGGAGGATTCCAAAGCAACTTGACACAGGTGCTGTGTGTTTATATATAGGGTAGGGTTTATTAAGAAGGCTATGTATTAATTAAAGGATATATTTATATATATATTAAGGAAGATATATCAGTACTCTTTTGGTTGCAAACAACGGAAGTCAACTGATAAAGTTTATTAACCTGGCCGATAAACACATGTGGGGTTAATTGAAGGGCAGAGGGATAAATGGCTCGGTGAGCCTCACCTTTCGAGTTCTTGGGTCTCTTGCTTTCTGATGGTCAGAACAGGGTGTAGCTGCCTTAGCCAGTTCCCTGCTTTAGCTGGCAAGGCTCACTTCCTGCAAGACATCCCTGAGGAGAAGCCACATGGACCTACCCCGATGTAGCCCTGGGTGGTGCTGGAGCACCCGTGTGGAGACCCCTGCCAGCACTGACATGTTTACACATTCACTGACTCAGCTTTCCTCCTGCAGTCGGCTTCATTACTTCTGTTTTGTGAGATGGAGGAGGACTTTGTGGATTGGTGTTGGACGTATGGGTTAATGGGTTAATGTTGGACTTGTGGGTTTGGGCAGCACTGGGTTGGGATGTTTTCTTGATGCTCACTTAACCTTTATATAAAACTCTCTCTTATACATGAGTTTCTGTGGGTTTGTTTCTTTAAAGTACCCAGACTAGCACATCAACTGATGCTCTATTGGGTAAAACAGAAAATGCACTGGCCAAATAACAGGAAAGCCAGAGAGAATGAAACTGCATGATGGAGCAAAAGCTCTGTGTCCATTTCTGTCCCTTGGCTACCTGTAGCTGGGACTGTGTGCACCATTATGTGGAAGCAAGATGGCCTCTGACCGCTTTGGTTTATGTTGTACTTATAGCTCATGAGCTCAGACTAAGAATGTGACTTCTCATCAACGGAACCAAAATCCCGGGAAAGACCTTCTTTGGTGGTTGGGGTCCTAACCTACTCTCGAGCATGTCCCATGGCACTACAGGGGGTTCTCTCCTGTGTTAAAAAAAAAAACAAACAAACACTTTGGGGGAAAAAGAGGTACCAGCTGCCCTTGTAAATCTTTTTTATGTCTACATCATCTGATGGTTTTCTTCTAGCTTGAATTATTCCTGCTATAATTTCCACTGATTTTGTTCTGTTCCATCTTCAGGGTAGATTTAGATCAAAACCTCCTTTCTTGCAGATTAATTAGATTTTCCAGAAACCATCTGTGAAGTGTCATGGGAGCTTCAGGACCAGCTGTGATCAGAATCAACTCTTCATTTTTCATGCTTGTGGGGTTGGGGGGGGGTCAGGAGGGACCAAGAGTCAAGGAGAGAAAAATCTACAAATAGTCGAAAGATTTCATTTCAGGCATGGCAACTGATGTCTTCCCTCTCTAAATACTTGGCCTGCCCATCCCTAAAGGGGCTTGGAGCTTGCTAAATGTCCACACTCTTCTCCAGGAGGAAATAGGCAAGGCTGGAAAACGGATCAGGAGTGGCTGAACGGCTTATATCATCTGAACCCAACCTGGATCAACCCCTGGAGGATTTGCAGCTGGCTCTATCGAGTGGCTTCTTTTTTTAGCTCAGGTTAATGAGCTATGAATGATACATAAGTGTCTGGGCAGGGCACACATGTCACAGTCTGGCCTCCTCTGCCAGTCAGCAAGAGTCCTTTTGGGGGACAGTCAGGGACAAAAGCTGGAAGCACAGTGTATTAGTGGGAGGTTCACAGCACACATCCAGGAAGCACACCATAGACCTGGCCCACAGGACACACAAGAATCACGATCTGACCCACTGCAGCACGCCCCCCTCTTGTCTTGCTGGTCTACCTGGATACCCTCCCCCTCCTGTCCTGCTGGTCTATGTGGATGCCCTCCCCTATCATCAGCCATGAAGGTGGGCAGAGCAGAGGCCTGTCGATGCCTACAGCTGGTCCAGGGAGCAAGGTCTAGGGGCTAGGATAGAAGCTTCCTGGGCCTGACTTCTCCCTTTACAGAAAAAGCAAAACAAAATAAAAGTTTCATTTTTGAAACACTGTAACACAGGAAAGTTGAAAGAATAGTATAAGGAGCAACCCAAACCCATTCATTAGCCAGCTTCACCCTTTGAAGCCCTGCCCTCCCTCCTTCTTCCTCTCTAGGTATGTGCCTGTGTGGCTGGTGGTGTTGGCTGTTGTTGGGGCCTTCGAGGCGGTTTCAACCCATAGACCCCCATCCTCACCACCGTCATGTTTGAGCCTGTTGCTGCAGCCACTGTGTCCCGCCAGCTCGTCAAGGGCATGCGTCTTCTAAAAAAGGAAAAAAATTATTTTATTTTATTGGCAGCTCTTACAGCTCTTATCACAATCCATACACATATCCATTTTTGTCAAACACATCTTTACATATGTTGTCAGCATCTTTTAAAAAACATTCCTTTCTACTTGAGCCCCTGGCATCAGGTCCTCATTTTCCCCCTCTCTCCCCCTCCCCCATGATAACTTATACATTTTTTTCATGTCTTACACTGACGGCTGTCTCATTCCACCCACTTTTCTGCTGTCCATCCCCGCTGGGATGGGGCCAAACCCCTTATTCTCCCACCCCCACCCTTACTCTCCTAGTATCGCTGCTCCCTTATTGATTCTGAGGGGACCTGTGTTTTGAGAGCTGTGTTTCGAGCTCTTATCTGTACCAGTATATATATATATGTTCTGGTCTAGCCAGATTGGTAAGATAGAATTGGGGTCATGGTAGTTGGAGGGTTGGGGAAGAGGAAGCATTAAAGAACTAGAGCAGTGGTTCGCAACCTTCCTAATGCCGCAGCCCTTTCACACAGTTCCTCATGTTGTGGTGACCCCCAAGCATAAAATTATTTTTGTTGCTACTTCATAACTGTCATTTTGCTACTTTTATGAACCGTCGTGTAAATATCTGACATGCAGGATGTATTTTCATTGTTACAAATTGAACGTAATTAAAGCATAGTAATTCATCCCAAAACAATATATCATTATATATTGTGAAATATTTCTTTCTAATGACAAATAAATGAAATGTTGTCTTGAAGCATGGTGTAGCATGGGTAACGGTCTTCATGCCAGTTACTCGTATGTGGGCGTATCTGCATGTGGGCAGACCCGCCTGGAGATGGATAAAGGAGCAGTGTCTCGATTGCTAAGACCATCGGAAATCTGTGTTTTCCGATGGTCTTAGGCGACCCCTGTGAAAGGGTCAAGACCCACAGGTTGAGAACCACTGAACTAGAGGAAGGTTGTGTGTTTCATTGGTGCTCTATAAGGGCATTCCTCGTTATCTCTGCTCATCTACTTTACAAAAGCTAGAAGCACAGTGTGTTAGTGGCACCGTCACAGCACAGGTCCAGCATCAAACACAGTGTGCACCTGGTTCACGGCCACACACAGCAGGACTGGGCCCAGGCATGATGTCCTTCTCTGGGGACTGGGTTCTCCTGCTAACATGTCCAAAGTACGTGGCACAAAGTCTCACCATTCTGCCTGTGCTTCTTCCAAGACACATCTGGCGGTCCTTTTGGTAGTCCACGGTACGTTCAGGATTCTTCTCCAGCACCACAGCGCAAATGCAGTCTGCCTTATCCATTGTCCTGCTTTCAGGTGCATAGGAGGTGATTAAAGATACCATGGCTTGGGTCAGGCACACCTTAGTAACATTCCTGCTTTTCAATACTTTAAAGAGGTCTTATGCAGCAGACTTACCCAATGCAACTCAGCATCCTTTGACCTCTGGACAACTGCTTCCATGAGCATTAATTGTGGATTCTAGAAAGACAAAATCTCTGACAACTCCAATCTTTTCTTCGCTTATACTGATGTTACCTATTAGTCCAGTTGTGAGGATTTTGGTTGTCATTACATTGCGTGTCATCCACACGGAAGGCTGCCATCCTTGATCTTCCTCAGCAAGTGCTTCAA
>NW_022103899.1:42467159-42471179 GCF_000313985.2 Echinops telfairi | reverse complement strand
ATACAATGATTGCACTCAAGAAATTGAGCATTGCTATGCTATGCTATGCTACACTACGCTTTGCTAGAGAGGAGTCCTGGTGGCATCGTGGATTATGTGGTGGGCTATTAATGGCAATGCTAGCAGTTTGCAACCCTTAGCCACTCTGAGGGAGAATAATGAGGCTTTCTACTCCTGTAAAGATTTACCAAAGTCTCAGTAACACTCGGGACCCATGTACGCTGTCCCACAGGGTTGCTATGGATCAGAATTAACTTGATGGCAGTGAGTTGACGATATGCTAAACACAATGCTAAAAGCTAATACATAGCCTACATGAAAATATCCCTGGCTATACCATAATGTCCTTTATAGGTAGTATTTGTTGCCCCCCGTCTGTGCTTATCTTTCAGGGTGCTGGTGTGTCTAAAGGGTCCAGGACAGTTGTCTCTCACACTGTCCCTAACTTTGAATTTGTTGATCATTTCTTCACGATTGGAGTTGAGCGTAGTGCATACATCCTCAGCCAGATGACGTTGAGCAAGCCACTCAATGCCACAGAGCCTCAGTGAACCACAGGATCACACGCCTCCTGGCGTGGGGGTGAGGCTTCAGAGAGAGAATGGCCAACATTTTCAGTGCAAACCCTAGAAAGACGTAGAGCCTGAGAAGGGTTCCCTCTGTGCTGAGCGTCACGATCGTCACTCTCATCCAGAGCCGGGTAGACCCTGTTCCCAGTTCACTCTCTGTCTCCCGGTGGAACTCCCTGAGTCCCTTAACCCCCTTCTCCTCCTCTCCCAGTGAGTAACCAGCCCCGGGTCTGAATAGCTTACTGGGCTATTGTGAGAATCTAATAAGAAATGTGATTAATAGCAGAGTGCCAACTAGCACACGATATGAAAACACAAAGAAGCAAGTTATTACTCTTTGTGTTGGATGCACACTTTAAACCACCCTCTTGTGTAACCGGAACCCCCTAAAACGGGTGGGAAAGGAAATCAACGTCTAACAAAACCCTCGTTCCTAACTGGGTTCAACTGATGCAATATTCTGCATGGTTTTGTTTTTCTCAGCAGATTATTATTTTTTAAATTAATTCATGGGACCCAAATATAATAAAGCAGGAGCGGATGAAGTTACTCTGAGTAAAGTTGGAAGTGGAATGGGGTCCTGGGGGTGCGTCGAACCACCCTGCAGAGCCCTCACGCTGGAACACGGGAGACAGGCCCTGGTGCCAGGTGGCCAGTGCCCTCTCTGGGGAGCCTCCATCACCACACTGCTATCTGCTCACAGAGCCTCATGCACCATCGTTTGTCTTCTCTACCCCTTCCATTTTTGACCCATTTCTGCCAAGGCCTGGCAATAGCTATAAACCTAACGATGATTAACTGAGTTCATTATTAATCATTATTAATTACTTATAAACACGCTTCCCTGGAAACAGCCCTAAATGCCTAGTGCTCGGCGAGCTAGACATTGACAGCTGACACAAAGAAGGGCTGGTAGAGTCTCCAGCAGAGCTGTCACACCGGAACCCCTATGTCAGTGGCACCTGTACCAGTGTACCTGTGTTCTGAGCTAGGGCCGAACAGTCCCACCTTCATCTGCAAATCCCAAGCCTCATACTTTCTGGCATAGGACTCTCTCTGACAGAGTCATGTGATGGGGCAGAAAACGACAGGAGCCTAGTTTTGGCAATGTGCCAGGCACTTCGCTTGCTTGTCTCATTTACTCTTCACTGCCAGCCATGCAGGACGCCACCTTACGTTGCATGCTCCCGACCACCATGCTGCCAGGACGTGGAAGAGCTGGGACTCAAACGCAATGCCTTGAGATGTCAGGGACCATCCACTTGTCCATCCTGAGGGTCTCAAATGGATCTATTTTCTTAGGACTTTGAGCAATGCTATCTGTACCACGTCCCGTGGCTGACTGCTCCAGTCATCTCTTTGATCCTCCCAATAATCATCTGAGCTGGTGGATGAGTCATATTAGCTAAGGCTCATTCATGCGTTACCAAGGAGCCCTAGTGGCACAAATAATTAAGCGTGTGGCTGCTAACCCCAGTGGCAGTTTGGGTCTACCTACCAGTTCCGTGGGAGAAAGATCTGGCAACCTGCGTCCCTAAAGAAAACCCTCCTCTGTCACATGGGGATGCGATGCGTCAGGATCAATGCGACGGCAATTCGAAAGCATGCGTGCCTTTGCCAAGAAGGTCCCCGGGAAGCACCGTGGTTTGTGCACGTTACTCACCAAAAGCTTCGGGGTTCCGGCACCCCCAGTGGTGTTGCTGCAGACAGACCTGGCAAGGTGCTTCTGTAAGATGACAGCTCAGAACCCGCATGGAGCTCAGGTCGACTCTGCCATGCGTGGGGCCACGATGCGTTGGCATCTTTGCCAAGAATCGGGATTGCCGGGCACTTCATTATGCTCCTGGGGAGCCTGGTGTAGACTAAGAGGCTGTCATTTGAACGGAACAAGACGCTACCACATGGTTTACAGTCGGGAAAGGTGGACATCAGGGTTGTGTCCTTTTACCATCTGTGATAGTTAAGGTTTCTTGTGCCAACCTGGCCAATGAACACATGTGGGATTAATTGAAGGGTGGAGAAATAAATGGCTCAGTGAGCCTTGCCTGTCTGGTCTCTTGCTCTCTGATGGTCGGACCAGTTGCGGCTGCCTTAGCTAGTTCTCTGCTTCACCTGGCAAGGCTCACTTCCTGGGCGACATCCCTGATGAGAAGCCACATGGACCTACCCTGATGCAGCCCTGGGTGCTGGAGAAGCCGCATGGAGACCCCTGCCAGCGCTGAGATGCTTACACGTTTGCTGATTCGGCTTTCCTCCTGCAGTCGGCGTCATTGCGTGTGCTTTGTGAGTTTGAGGAGGACTTTGTGGATCAATGTTGGACCTATGGGCTAATATTAGACTTAAGGGCTTGGACTGGACTGGGTTGAGATGCTTAATGTACAATTTCCCTTTATATAAAACTTTCTCCTATAAAATATGACTGTTTATGAAGTTTGGTTCTCTAGTCTACCCAGACTAACACACCATCCTTATTCACTCTGTATGCTGAGCAAATAATCCAGAAAGCTGGACTGGGTGAGAAGAACTGGGCATCATGATCACAGGGAGACTCAGGAACAATCTGCGATGTGTAGATGATGCCCCAGCCTTGCTTGCCGAAAGAGGGCCTGAGGCACTTGCTGATGGGACTAGGAGACTACAGCCTTTAGTCGGGTGGCAACACAACCCCAAGAACACAAAAGTCCTTGCACGGGGACCATTACATGACCTCCTGACGGGTGGAGGAAAGATTGATGTCGCCAAGGACTTCATTTTACTTGGGCTCACAATCAGTGCTCGTGAAAGCAGCCGTCAAGAAACCAAGACCTCCTCAGAGTCTTTAAGAGCAAAGATGCTATTTTGGGGAATAAGGTGGGTGTGTCACCTTCCCTGCCACCTCTGCACGGACAACGGGCAAGGCGGACTGGAGAAGAGCTGCGCATTGGAACCATTGAGTTGGCAACTCGCTGTTGTTGGTGGTGGCGAAGAACATTGACTACCCCACGAACGGCGAGAGGATGGTCGGCTCTTTCTGAGAAGAAGTACAGCCAGAATGCTCCTTAGCACCGAGGGCGGGAAGACTCCGTCTCACGTATGGTGGGCATGTTATCAGTAGAAACCAGTCCCTGGGGAAGGACCTGAGGTCTGGCAAAGCAGAGGGTCCGTGTGACAGAGGAAGAAGCTTGATGACATGGATCGACACAGTGGCGGCAACACCGGGCTCAAACGTAACAATGGTGCGGATGGCGCTGGAGGGGACGGGGTTTCATTCTGCTGTACACAGGATGGCTCTGAGCAGAATCCAGTCCACGGCCCCTAGCAACAACAAGACCACTTTTTTTTTTTTTAACTGCATGCCAGGTGCTGGTCCTTCTGTTTGGCTTTCTTTTCTTTTCGTCTGCCTCCTGCCAGCCAGTTGATGCGGTCTCTGTATCTAGTCAGAGCGCCTCCTTCAGCTCCCTTGGGGAGTCTC
>NW_022103899.1:42464082-42466274 GCF_000313985.2 Echinops telfairi | reverse complement strand
ACCACTTCATTTGGCATTTGGGTGGAGGTCAAAGCGCACGGTGGTGTGGACGTGTGAGGACCCGCAGTTGGGTCGCCAGTAGGAGCTCATCGAGCAGGCTGTGCTGTGGGGCTCCCCGTGCAGAGAGGGAGGCCAGGAGACATATATCATGCAGCTCCCAGGGGTAAGGCCAGGAGCCTGGTGCCTGGTATCCATTCAGCTGTGTGCGTGACAGAAGGAGGACAGGAGAGAATAGAGGAGACAGGCAAAAGCAAGACGAGATGTTTCTGAGATGTGTGTACCTTTTGTGAACAGGGCACATTTATGAATAAAGAGAGACTGCGATAACCTGGTGGGGGGAGACATGAACTTTAAGGCCCCCAAGTCCCTGGTTAACGTGCTTGACTCTTCTGTGGAAGACTGGAGGTTCAAATCTACCCAGAGACTCCTTCAAAGAAAGGGCTGGCAATCTACTTCCTAAACTCAGCCCCTGAACCCCCACCCCCACCCCATGCATAGCTGGCGCATTGAGGATTCCTGGAGTCTGAATTAGCTCAATGACCACTGATTTTCGGTCCAAGATCCCAAGGCCGTTTGGATTCTCGTGCCATCACACATTTGCTGTGTGACATTAGGCACACTGTACCGTCTACATTAACATTGTCTACTTTATTTCTCTGGGTTCTAATATCCATTCCAATGGCTACACTGGACTCACAGACAAAATTCATGACTAGACGGTTTTAAGGAATGCAACAAGTTGTAATGCCAGTGAGAAATAAATGCTTAGGCTTGAGTTGTTTATCACGACCAGTTACAAAAGTTCTCTCAAGTGTGCCAATAAATGCCCGAAGGGCATATTGCTGCTAGGAGCCTCAACCCGAAGTCACTCAACTTAAACTCAGTGGGTCAGCAAACCCAGCTCCTTGAATCAAGTGCCCGGAGGCAACCCAACCCAGCAAGCCTCAGCCTGAAGACACACAGCTCCACTTCTGGGGTGGCCAGCCCAACTTTCCAATTAGCTCCCAGAGGCCCTCTGTCCCACCAGCCGGCCTCTCGCACAAAAGCTCTCAGCTTGACCTGTTTGGTGCGCTGGGAAGTCCGTCGCGCTGCTCTGGTTCTGCTGATGCTCCTCTGAGGCTAACGGTGTCTTCTGGGCCAGGAAGCTCGCTGTGCAGGAACCTTGGGTCCAAAGGGCCAGCTCCACTCCTGGCTCTTGCTAGGAAGGAGATCCCTCCTCCTGCTTCTCAGAGGGCTCAGTTTATACACAGCAAGGTGGCATTCCAGGGAAGCTATTCCAAGTTACTCAAAGGTGAATCCTATCAGCAGCTCCCCCATCTTCTTTCTAGAGCCATGCAGGAAAACTTGTTTGGTTCAAGCTAGAGAGTTTGCCTAGAAGAGCCACATTAAATAATTCACTGACCTGGCTCAAATGATCTCACTTCTCTGACCCTTAACTCACTTTTCTGTAACATGGGGGTAAGAAGACTTACCTTCAAACACTATTTAAATGCTTAAATGAGGTGGTGTTTTTTGCTGCCTGACAATAATAATAATAATAATAATAAAGGTTTCCTTTGTGTGGCCTAGCACCACACTGCCACGACAGTGATGTTTAGGAACACTTGGTACAAGATAAAGCTGATAGGGAGTAAGGCTGTCCTCAATGAAATTTATGATTTATTAAAATTTGACAAGACTCACGGTATCTTGGTAAAACCAAGATTTGCAAACTTTGATTGAGAAAAATAGATTTGGAAGGACTATAAACATCATAAAATAGCATTTCCAATGACAGAGTTATAATTCATAAATTTTTATGTACCAAAAAACAATCAGCTTATCAAATGATTTATGCATCTTTCACTTATAAAATAATTTATTCCGGAATTATTTCAATAACCTTAATTGAGAAATGGAGTCCTGGTGTTGTAATGGGTTACACATTGGGCTGCTAACCACTAGGTCAGAAGTTCAAAACCAAGAACAGCTCTGTGGGAGAAAGATGAGACTTTCTACTCCCATAAAGAGTTACAGTCCTGGAAACCCAGAGAGGCAATTCCACCCTGCCCTATAGGGTTGTTGTGAGTTGAAATCAACTTGATAAAAGAGATAATTAAGAAATAGAAAAAATGGAAATAATCTAACTTCTCAACATCAAAAATTAATCAAAAGTTAAGTGGACTTAATGAATTTTCTTTGGAAAAATGTGT
>NW_022103899.1:42460395-42463622 GCF_000313985.2 Echinops telfairi | reverse complement strand
CCAGTATTGCCACTCACACCACTGGTCCTGTAGGGATCATCCGCCCTGGATTCCCTGGATTTCCAGTTCCTATCGTACCGGTGTACATCCTCTGGTCAGACATAATTTTGATTAAGGTTTTGAACCCCCCAAATTTGGCCTATTTGCCCACCCCTTATCTCAGCCTAGAGTCATCAGAAGTTCACGTGCTTGGGCAACTTGTACTGGGGGCTCTTCTGGATGGTCCTGGTCAGGTGGAAGTTATTAAAGATTGGTTTTCATTGCTTATTAGCAACCTGTGATATGTAGATGCCAAGCCCTTGCTTGCTGAGAGTGAGGAGGACCTGAAGCACTTACTGATGAAGATCAAGAATTGCAGCCCTCAGTAGTGATTACAACTCAATGTACCCAAAACCAAAATCACTGCCATCAAGTCAATGCTGACTCATAGTGACCCCCTGTGGGTTTCTGAGACTGTAACTGTTTATGGGAGTAGAAAGCCTGGTCTTTCTCCCATGGAGCTGCTGGTGGTTTCGAACTGCCAACCATAAGTATCACAGCCCAGCACATAACAACTACATTACCAGGGCTGCTTACAATTCAATGTAAAGACCCAAATCCTAGACCAATAGGTAACATGACAGAGAAAAGATTGACATGGCCAAGGATTTTGTTTTGTTGGATCTACAACCAATGCTCATGGAAGCAGCAGTTAAGAAATAAAGTCCCTGGGGAATACCAAAAATAGATTTGGGGGCCAGGGCATGGTACCCCATCAGACTCAACTGGAAAACACTCCTAAAGGTCAATAAACAGACCTGTTGAACTAATTGTAGGTAGGTTTTTCTTTTTTTGTCATTGTTTTCTTTTCTTTTCTTTTGCTTTGTCTTGTTTTGGTGCTTATTATTGTCTCTGCATGTCTATCTAGATAAGATAACAATCTGGAGGAGAAAACAACGGGACTGATGGTTCTTGGGGAACACGGGTGATGGGGGTGCAGGGGAAAGGAAGGGGGATGTCAACAAACCCAGGGACAAGGGAACAACAAGTGATCTAAAATTGATGGCGAGGACTGCATAGGATGCCTGCTGGGGCTTGATCAAGGGCAATGTATCTGAGAGGAATTACTGAGACCCAAATGAAGGCCAAACATGATAGTGGGACAAGAGGAAAGTAAAAGGAAATAGAGGAAAGAACTAGGAAGCAAAGGACATTTATAGAGGTCTAAATACAGGCATGCACATATGTAGATATATTTATATATAATGATATGGAAATAGATCTGTGTGCATATACATAATACTTATATGTTAAGTATTAAGGCAGCAGATGGACACTGGACCTCTACTCAAATACTCCCTCAATGCAAGAACACTTTGTTCTAATAACATAGCATTCTGTGATGCTCACCTTCCCCATACCATCACTGAAGACAAAGTGTGTACATAGCAAATTTTGTAAAGAAAGCTGATGGTGCCTGACTATCAAAAGATATAGTGTCTGGGGTCTTAAAGGCTTGAAGGTAAACAAGCAGCCATCTAGCTGAGCAGCAACAAAGCCCACATGGAAGAAGCACACCAACTTGTGTGATCATGAGGTATCAATGGGATCAGGTATCAGGCATCAAAGACCCAGAAAAAAAAAAGTATCTATGTGAATGAGGGGGAGGGCAGAGTGGAGACCCAAAGCCCATCTGTAGACGATTGGACATCCCCTTATGGAAGGGTCATGGGGAGGAGACAAGCCAGTCAGGGTGCAACGTAGCAATGATGAAACGTACAACTTTCCTCTAATTCTTTAGTGCTTCCTCCCTCCCCCTTACTATCATGACCCCAATTCTACCTTACAAATCCAGCTAAATCAGAGCATGTACACTGGTACATGTAAGAGCTCGGACCACAGGGAATCCAGGACAGATAAATTCCTCAGGACCAATAATGAGAGTAGTGATACCAGGAGGATAAGGGCAAGGTGCGGGGAGAAAGGGGGAACCAATAACAATGATAGACATAAGACACACACACACACACACACACACACACTGCCAGAGTTTTCGTCAACAACAGAAAAGTGGGTGAAGGGAGACAGCGGATGATGTAAGATTTGAAAATAATAATAATTTATAATATATCAAGGGTTCATGAGAAAGGGAGAGTGGGAGCGGGAGAAGAAAATATGAGAAACTGATACCAAGGACTGAAGTAGAAAGAAAATATTTTGAAAGTGGTGATGGCAGTATATGCACAAAAGTGCTTGACACAATGGATAGATGGATAGATTGTGATAAGAACTGAAAGAGCCCCCAATGAAATGATTTTTTTTAAAGAAAGAAATCAAATTACGCATTGCACTGTGTAAAATCAGCTGTACAAGATCTCTTTAAAGTGTTGCAGAGCAAGGATGTCACTTTGAGGACAAAGGTGCACCTGACCGAAGCCATAGTATTTTCAATCACCTCATATATACGTGAAAACTGGACATTGAAAAGCAAGACAGAGCAATCGATGCACTTGAATGCTGGCACTGGCATAGAATCTTGAAAGAACCACGGACTACCGAAAGATCAGACCGATCTGCTTGGAAGAGCACAGCAAGACAGTGCCTCCGTCTCGGGAAAAGACGGCGTGCTTGGCCCAGTAGAAGGGCAATGAAAAAGAGGAAGATCCTTCACTGGATGGATTGACACAGTAGCTGCCAAGAACGGGCTCAAGCTTCACAGTTGTCAAGAGGGCAAAGGACTGGATGGTGTTTTGTTCTGTTATACAAAGTGTGCCCATAAGTCAGAACAGATTTCATGGCACGTTACAAGAACAACAACAACAATAAAGTTGTTTGCAGCTGTAAACCCAGAACAGACATTTCCTTGGGATCCAAATGGTACCCCATTTCCTTGAGGTCAAAGCAATCTTTACTATGACTTGGATGATGATGATAATCACTATTATGAAGAACGTTTTGGTGAATAGAAGGTGGGTATAGGTAAGGGGTGTTTTGGGGTGGTCTGGTGAGAAAGAGAATTGTTCAGACACAGGGATGCCAAGATGTCTGTGGCCCCTCTGCCTCTTTACTCTTTAAGGTTCATGCTTCGGCAGTCCCCTGAGGGACTCTGACAAAAAGGGACAGGGATGAGTTCAGGGAAATGACTGGCAATGACAATCGATCTTTCATCGTTTCAATTTGCCCGGGACCATCCCCGGTCCAAGTTATCCAGTACCATGGGAGCTTCTGGTGAGTCTAGGCCGAGATGG
>NW_022103899.1:42458784-42459835 GCF_000313985.2 Echinops telfairi | reverse complement strand
AAACTCACAGGGGCCGGTCTACCCTGTGGACCCTGTAAGGGTTCGACCCTACAAGGATAGGGTCCCTACGACTTGACTTTGAATAGATGGCAGGGAGGTACTAAGAGGGAGGAGCTCTGGAGGTGTAGTGGGGCTGCTAGCTGCAACATCAGTAGTTTGAAACCACCAGCAGCTCTCCAGGAGAAAGATGAGGCTTTCTACTCCCATACAAACGTACCACTTCAGAAACCCAGAGGGGTGAGTCTACTCTGGCCTATTGGGTGGCTGTGAGTCTGAATTGGCTCTGGGCCAGGGAGTTACTCTGGGTTACTCTGGGTGATGGTATTCTTAAAGGAAGCAGAACGGAGAGAGGTCAAACAGCTGACTTTCATTCACAATGGAAGACATCCTTTCTCAGTACCTAGAGTGCTGATGTCACCACATCAAGGGAGCTCATTTGAGGATCTGATATTGCTTGAGCAGCCAAACAAAAGTTAAGAAGGTTGCTTAGTGACCTGGGGCATTAGGAAGTGAATCAGATGCTCTTTAAAAGTGATTTTAGCAGAGCTATTGAAACCCACCCTTCTCCATTGGCAAGAGGGACTCTTTCTAATGCCCGAACATCCCATGGTTAGCCCCTCTCTGTACTGTGCTGTAGATGCACAGCCTCAATTCTCTCTCCAGGTCCCGTTTCAGGGTGCTGGGCTGGGCTAGGCTTCCTAGTCCCGGTGGGGCCACTTCCAAAGACCTCTTGACCTGCCTGTAGAGTGTGCACTCTTCAATCCCAAAGGGCTCCTGCATGTTCCCCTTGGGCTTGTTCATCTGTAAGCAATCCCTGGAATCTGACTGTAAATTATTTTATATCTACAACATCTCTGTTTAACTGATAGCATCGTTAAAAGCCAGAAATGGTCAGAGACTGGTTGAGATCATCTAATCCAATGTCCCCACTTAACCCCCCCCCCCTCCAAAACTGAGGCCCAAAAAGACAAGTAGAGTTACTCAAGTAGCAAGCAGAGAGACCAGGACTCAAAAGCAGGTTTCACCCAACCGGCTCCCAGAGTGTCTCTTT
>NW_022103899.1:42456676-42458519 GCF_000313985.2 Echinops telfairi | reverse complement strand
GAGAGGGATTTCTATTGCTAACCCAGGCCTATATACCTTTTGGGGGCATGCAAGCCCACTAATTACAGGTAGACATGCGTCACAGGAAGGGGTTGCACTATAGGTTATACAGCAATGAGAGGGGGCTGGTCTAGGGACATACACGCAATAGGAAGAGGAGGGATTGGGGGTATACACATGGCAAGATGGGCGGATCCTAGATTTAGGATGGCAGCTTAACTTTGACCTGTTCTCTGGGTCTCCATAGGAACCATTATCAGTGGGGTGTAAACCCCACCTACTGGAGCCTGTCCATGGTCCCCAGCAGCAGGGAGTAGGCCCACCCCTAAGGTGTGGGGAGACAGCAGGTCTGGCAGCAGGGAGGATGTTTGTGAGCTGACCTCGCCCACACCTCGTCCCTTACTTACACTCACCAGGGACAGCAGGACACTCTGGCGTACTGGTGGTGCCTCCTGTGGCATCACACGATCCAGGGCTCAGCCATGCTTCTTCTCAGCACCCAGAATAGCCCAGGAAGCACAGGATCTGCCTCTACGGACCCCTCCAGCCTCTCACAGCCCCAAGGAATGAGAAAAGAACAATCTCTTAAAGGGCAGAGCTAATTGGTACAGCCAGTTACTTCTCTAAATGACTGCCTTGCTAATTTTCTTGTATTGGAAGTCCAGTTGGGAGAGATTAGGCACAGGTACCTGGACACCCAAACATAATTAGGGGCTTGGGTTTGGAGGGGGAAGAGCCTGATTCCAACCTGGGAGGCCTGCTCTGCCTTCTAAGGGGAGGAATCCATGCCACCTCCCTTGTGCTCTTCACCAAGGTCAAGAAATGCCATTGGCTTTGTTATTATCATTATTGTTAACTAGGCAGGTAACGAAACCAATGCCGTGTCAACAATGTTCATATGTACAGGTCAACCGCATTATGGTCATCATGTTGTTCAACCACTACCAGTGACCATTCCTGAATTTTTCCACCACCCTCAATAGATGTTCTGTGTTCCCTAAGCTTTCTGCCTTTCCTTCTCCCTCCCTCCCGCCTGCTCTGGTCACCATGAATGAACTATGACCTCTGTACACTCGCCTTTTCTAGCTGTCTCCTATGCCATCTGTTTTCCTTCCAAACTCTAAACCCACTGCCCTTGCATTATTTCTACTCACAGAGACCCTATAGAACAGGGTAGAACTGGCCCTGTGCGTTTCCAAGACTGGAACTCTTTATGGGAGTAGAAAACCTCATCCTTCTTCCCGGAGTGACTGGTGGTTTCACACTGCTGACCTTGGCAGTTAGCAGTTCAACACATGCCCATTGTGCCACCAGGGCACCTCTGTTGCCTTAGGAGATGGCCTTTCCAGCATTTCAGAGAAGATTCTGCGTGATGGTCACTCTGATTATTCTGATGATCTCCGTTTCTGTGTCCTGACCTTCCATCAGGAAGATGTCTTATTTCTCAATAAAGAGACATCTAGAGAGAGGAGGGGCAACTGCAGTGAGCTGTGCGTTTGATCAGTTTTGGTTAAAAATTAGAGGCAGGTCTTCTCAACTCTATCAATGATAAAATACCTTTTCTAATGGCCGCCTGCATTGCATCTCCCCCTTCCTGAATTTGCGATGAAACTTCGATAAAAATTGGATAATGAAGAGCAAAAGACACAGTAAAAATCAAACCAGCTAGTGGTTTCCAAAGACAATCGGTTGTTTTAGGCCGTAAAGTGTGAATGAGGTAGACAGAGTTTCCTAGAAAATTCTGCATTTTTGCCTAACTCTCATTTCTGAAAGTGATGATTTTGTTCATTCATTCCTGTTCTGCTTTGCTTTCTGCCATGCGTCCATTTTCCTACCAGGAGGA
>NW_022103899.1:42426634-42456317 GCF_000313985.2 Echinops telfairi | reverse complement strand
ATTCCCTCCTAGTCTGTCTTAGCCTGGAAGCTCCGTGGACACCTGTTCAACACCATAGCAACACCCACGCTGAGGGTTGAGTGGCGCCAGTGCATGAGGAGTATTGGCAGAGAAACAAGCCCAGGAAGGCGAGAACTCTGCCCAGGAAGTGCCAGTGCCTCATTCTCTTACATCTCACTCACTCACTGCCAATGGGTGGATGCCTAGAAGACAACGTAGAACTGCCCGTGTGAGTTTCTGAGACTGTAACTCTTTATGGGAGTAGAAAGCCCTATCTTTCTCCTACAGAGTGGCTGGTGATTTTGAACTGCTGACCTTGCAGTTAGCAGCCCAGTGCATAACCATTATGCCACCAGGGTGCCTCTTCTATATTCCATAGGTACTACTATTACCCTCAAGGAGATCCTGGTGGCACTGAAGGATAAGTGTTGGGCAGCCAATTGGGAAAGCCAGCAATGCAAACCCACCTGTTGCTCCACTGGAGGAAGACCAGCCAGTCTGCCTCTGTAAAGATTGACAGCCTTGGGAACCCTATGGGGCAGCTCTACTCTCTCCTGCAGGGTCACTCTGAGCTGGAGTCAACTTGAGGACCAGCCTGTGATGGATGAGAAGACTAAGGCACAAGAAGGTTGAGTAACTTGCCCTACAGGCCTAAGAAAAGCACAACATGCAGCACGATACTTCACTCACAAGTTTATTCAGTCTTGCCCTTCCTAGTGACATCCATTGACCTACCCATGCTATCCTATAGTATCCTATGTGTGTTCCCAGAATTGGAGACCCCAAAACAAACCTTGATTCCCTTAGTTCAGTGACTAAAGATGAACATCATTCTACGTGTGCTGTGTCATTGCTCCAGATCACACAAATGGACACACACAAACACACACTGGAGGTGGGGTGGAGTTTATATGTGGAGACCTCTCTGAAACAGGAACTTCTGGTTGTCTTGGCTATACACAAGCCAATAACTATGAGTGTCCTGCTCACGAAGGTCAGGGGAAGCCCTGAGCCGAAAACAGGCATGGTGCTCTTGTGTTGGTCACTCCAAGTGTACTGTGGGAGGAGGTCTTGGCCCCTGGCTCGAGTCCAGGCCTGGAACTCCAGTGTTGCAGCCAGAATGGTTTCTGAACAGGATGAGTTCTTGCTGCCAGCTGCCCACTGCTGGGCCTTCCCCTTGAAGTCTCTCTCCCCTGCCTTGGTGGAGAGGACCACTTCCTTCCTATCCCTCCTGCAACGATGCTTTCACAGCCAATTACAATTCTATTCCATTCTCAGCAAGGGAGCTGGCAGCCATGGGTCTCCCCAGCAGGATGAGCTGACTGCAATTAATGTCTCTTCTGGAGACTGATTAGCTAAGAAGAGGCCAAGATACTTATCTTACCTCCAGAGCCACCTTTAAGTTGGGAAATGGGGGTTTCCCACCCTCTATCCAGAGTCATCAGTTAATGCCCACTAACCCTTTATATTTCACTCATGGTGGTGGAGGTGAAGCTGGATCTAACAGCCACAGGCCCATCTCTTAACTACACACTTCTTGGAATAAAAGGATGTGAGACGCCTTGATTCTTTCAGTCTCCAAATTCCAGGTCATTGGAATGAACTGAGGGCTCACTTCGTGAAGCACTGGCTGGGATTTGGGATTCCACAGTAGCCATGGCACAATGGTTAGTGTTATTGTGTGGGAGGTTTGGATCTAGGAGCTAATCTGTGAGAATGGTTAATTAAAGACAAAAAGAGGAAGTCCAAATGGTGGAAAAGAAGAGACAGAAACAAATGCATACTGCATGTCTACTCTATGCCAGGCTTCCTCACAGGTGTATTAGCAAGAAATCCTATCCAAAATTCTGCATGCTTATTGATGCTAAGACTCACACTCAAAGAGGGCCAGCAAGTCAGATGGCCAGGTCACTGAGCTACTGTAACAGATTCATTTTGTGAATGTCACAGATTGTTAAAAAATCATTTTATTGGAAGCTCTTACAGATATTATAACAATCCATAATTCAGTTAGATCAAGCACAATTTTACAGTTGCTACCACCATCGGTTTCAAAACATGTTCTTTCTTTTTGAACTCTCTGATATCAGCTTCCCTTTTATTCCTTCCTTCCCCCACCCTATGCCCTAGGAACCCTTATTATTATATTTTATATATATTATTTTGCCATATCGTACACCATCTAATGTATCCGCTCACCTGCAATTCTGTTATTCGTTCCCCTTGAGTGGGTTATACATCAGTGTTATTCGCTCCCCCCCCCCACCTTCCTGTACTTTCAGGGAATCATTACTCCCATTACTGTTTCTGAAGGGTCATCTATCTTGGCTTTTATGCATCGAACGCTTTTAATTATACAAATGAACATACACAGGTCTAACAAGATTAATGATGTAAAACAAAAAGCATAATAGTAAGGGGAGGAAATATTAAAGACCTAGAGTGCAGTTATGTTTTCTCAGTGCTATACTACACCCTGAACATATCATCCCTTCCATGTGACGCTTCTGTGAGGGACTGTCCAATCATCTTACAGGTGGGTTTTGGCTCTCCTCTCTGTCCAAATTCCTTAGCGTCAATTTGATTGCTTGTTTTTGACCTTTGATACCTATCCCAGCTGACACCTCATGATCACTGAGGCTGGTGTGCGTCTTCCATGTGAGCTTTGTTGCTTCCCTGCTACACGTTCACTTGTTTTAACTTCAAGCTTTTAAGTCCCAAGATGCTATATCTTTTATAATAGCCAGGCACCATCAGCTTTCTTCACATTTGCTAAGCCACTTTCTTTCAGAAAAACTTTCCCCTCAGTGACTCTGGTGTAAACCCTGTCACTTGCTTTGGCCTATAGGACATTAGCAGACGTTGGCAGGACATTCGTAGAAAATTGGAAAGTACTTGTGCATTGGATTCTCACCTTCGGGGATTGTTAGAACACTTCTACTGTCAGGAAAGGGAGCCAGGGCTAGCCTCCCTGTCATGGAGTGCAGCCTTGCAAACGTGGGTCTCCTTGGCTAGGCCATGATTCTCAGTGGTTTGGCAGTTCTGTAGTGATATCATCATGCCCAATGATGTCATTTGACATCATCAGTCCTGATATAAGGAACGCAACACCCTTATTAGGTCACAGCCCTGAGCTGATGTAAGGGGAGTTTCCTCAAGGAGTAATCTGCATCATCTTTTATGAGCAATTCTAGGAGAGAGAAGGGCACAGGGGAGAGCGACCTATTACCATGAAGGAAGAAGAGCCGAGAGCAGAACTCATTCTTTGGGCCTGGGCTTCCTGTACTGCAAACCTTCTCAGTCCAAGGGAAGATTGATGTCAAAACACAATGGAGACTTCCTAAGGGTGCTGAGCCCACCGATGTAGGAAACAGCCAAAGGCCTTTCCTCCGGGAGGGCAGAGAAGTATTCCCTTAGAGGTGGCTCCCCAAATTCTGACTTCTCGCATCCTGAACTGTGGCAAAATACATTCCTGTTTGTTAAAGTCATGGCATTTCAGTTACAAAAGCACCAGGTAACTACAATACAACTGAACCACGAGAAGAAATGGGTCATCCCCGCGGAGGCCTTCCCATGTCAGCCAGCCTTAGCCAATTTTCAGATGCTTGAGTGAATCCAGCCAAGTTCAGCCAAACCTGATGAGCAGGATGATCCAGTCAACTCGTCGATTTGAGGGAAATAATAAATGGCTGTTATTTTAAGCCACTACGTTTGGGGGTACATATACAGGAACATAGCCAGCAGCAAGGACCAACTGCTACGACGAACACCAGAAGGGGTGTGATCTTAAGGCCTGTGTCCTGTCCATTCGTAGGAAAGGCTGACATTGCAGCAGGGAGGATGCCATTTGGATCAGGTAGATTTTTCACCCAAAGTTTCCGAGCCACACCAGAGGGGAAGAGTATGAGTTCTAAGACAGGTATGTCGACATGTTGTGGGGGGCAGTTACCTTGCTCATAGTTCTTAAAGGTGCAACCCTTCGACTTTATAGTTTCTTGGCCTGTGTCTTCGCTTTATTGTTTCCCACTGTAAGGCTGAATGAACTATGCTGAGATGCTTGACAAGAATATTCTAAACCATGCCTGTCATGTATCAATTCCCTGAACAAGAGATGTCCCCCTGGGAGCCAGGCTAAGGTTCTGCTGCTTCCACTGGGCCAGAAGCTCACTGATTCTTTCCTGGCTGTGTTCCGCCTTCAAACTGCCTCAGTTGTGTTGCTGTTCATCCTTGCCTTTCCCTGCCCGCATCTGCAGCCATTCCCTGCTGCTCCCTCACAGTAGAAAGGAAACAGCCCACTTGCATTTCTTGAGCCTCCTTTCTCAGGGTCACACCTGTGACAGCTGTCACACCTGTGGTGGCAGTTGCCCGTGAGAGTGAGGAGAAAGGACAGCACCTTGGATATGAGGTAATAATAGCAGATACTGATGCACTCCAATGACGTGGATAGAAACTAGGGTAATCTTCCTAAAGACCAGTTTTGCGATGTGTATCCACAGCCTTAACAATGTGGATTCCCTTTGACTTAGCACTTCCTTTCCAGGCCTGACTCCTAAGAAAATAAGCGTGGATATAAAGTTTGGCTCTCAAGGATGTTCTTTGTATTGCTGTTTATAATAAAGAAAACCAGGGAAAGAAATAAAAATGTTCATTAATAAATATTTTTGGTATGCCTCTATGGACCCACTTGAATAACTGTCCTATTAGAAGCAACACTGCTGAGAGCATCTTGGAACACCAGTCCCTGCCCAGATTCAAGTTCATTTCTTTCACAGGTTCCCAATCTTTGCTCCTCTCCCTCTCTGCAATGTCTGCTTATGGCTGTGTCTTATGTGAGGTCCTAGAAGAACAGGAGATCATGAAATTCAAAATTAATTACTAAGATGGGCTCACAATAGTGACTATGATAGTAGATGCCTGCACTATTCATTGAAAATAGTATTTCCATTTGCAAACATCCTTCTGATGTGGCCAAATAAGGATGGTAAACAAACCAACAAAAACCAAATATTGTTTTACACCATGGGGACTTTCTTTTGTCATAGTGTGGCTTGAAAACTGCAAGGTAACAACAGGCTGATCTAGGGGAGTGTGTGTGTGTATACTTTTAATATAGAATCTTTACTCCCCAGACTCTGGACATGCAGATCCCTTACTATCTTGGCCTAGCAGGAGAATTTCCTTTAAAAACTTAAGAACAGTGGTTCTCAACCTTGCTAATGCCGTGACCCTTTAATACAGTTCATGTGGTGGTGGCCCCCTAACCATAAACTTATTTGTGTTGCTACTCCATCACTGCCATTTTGCTGCTGTTATGAATGGGGCAACCCCTGGGAAAGGGTCGTTCGACCCCCAGAGAGGTTGTGACTCACAGGTCGAGAACCGCTGCTTCAGAAGCTGGTGAAGATCTAGAGAGAAAGTGATCGAAATGCTCAATAACAGGAGAACAGAATGTAGAAATAGGACTGTGCCCTGTGGCTAGATGATGGCCCCCGGGGAACACGATTTTTTAGCAACCACGAACCAGTAAGGTGAGGGAAAATGGACTTTGATCACCAAGTGGGGGGGCATGATTGAATGTAGCCAATCGTGATGGCTAGTTTAACCACTTGTTGGTTGAAAGAAGTCAAAGGCAGTGCCCCAACAAAACGCAGTTGTCCTATTTTGCATGGAATGCCCACGTGGTGTGCAGTTAACATGATTGACTGCTGACAAAAGGTTGGAGAGTCAGGTTCACCCAGAGATCGCTCAGAAAGAGGCCTGGCCATCCATTGCTGAAAAATCAGTCCTTGGAACCCCGCGGAGCCCACTTCGACTCTGAGACACCTGAGGTCCCCACGAGTTGGAGTTGACTGATGGCTCCAGGCAGTGGTAAACATGCCACGTACCAGCCACTGTGATTGTGTGACACGTAGACCTCGCAGCCGTGACGAAAGTGAGGAATCCTCTCCTGCTCTGGGAGGGGTTCCTGGATTCCTGAAATGGGTTCACCATAGAGACTATGATAATAGACTGCTACCCTCTTCAATGAAATGGTATTTCCGTTCTCAAACATCCCTCTGGTGCGGCCAGGTAAAGAAGGTCAACAAGCAAGCAACCAGCCAGACCAGGGTTGGACACCACGGGGAAATGACACCCTGGACATCCAGGTGCAAGCCACAAGTTGACCATCCCCCCAGAGTGTAGCGGGCAGTGGCATGGCCTTGCCTCTGAGCTTGGCTTTGTCCTGCATTCTCTTTCACCGATGGATCTGGAAGGGGCCACTGGGAGGCTCTGGGGCTCCTCCCCTCCCTGGCCTCTTCACGAGACACCAGGGGCCCATGGCTCAGGGTTGGGACTGAGCAGAGTGACCAGAAGTGGGAACCGGAGCCAGGAGTTCAGGAATAGCCCGCTTCTGCGAGGGGTGTGAAAGGAATGGGGCTTCTTTTCACCAGTCTCTGGTTCAGTATCACCTGGTGAGCAGGGTGCCCCATCCGTCCCACAGGGAGCCCTGAACACGAGACTCAGAGGCCGGTCATCTTTTCCTCCTTGTGTGCTGGCCTAGAAAAGGCCACAGCTGTCCATGGCTCCAGGCCTATTCCATCTAAATAGAGTGTCATCGGCACAGAGCTGAATGGGAAGAAGTGCAGGCTGCATCGACCTCTTTCAATGTTGGCTGCAATCAGCTTGTACAAGGAGCAGAGAAAACGAGAGAGCACAGTGGTTTCCCTGCCCGCCTCACCTTTCCCTGCTGAGCTGCTCAGTGTGCAGATTGTCGCCTCGTTGCCCTGCTTGTCCTGTGTTTTCAGGGGCAACACCGAGCCCCGAGTTGACCCCACCAGCACACAGGCTCCTAGCCTGGAAGGTGGAAAGAGGAGTGAGGGCTGTAAACACCCCAAAAAGAAATAAACCCGGACTCTGATCTGGTTCCGGTTAGTTCAGGCACAGCTGATAGATACTGTGAAGTCAGACCAGGCCTACACGTGTACAATGTCGGTATACCAGAATGATCACCAGCAAGAGAAGCTTTACACGTTGAAGCCCTGGAAGGCGAGAGTCAGAGAAGCAAGAGGGAGCCCTTCGGGAGCGTGGATTATTGCCGGGACTGTGGAGAGCTACGGACCCTCAAAGCAGTCTTCTTTGAGACGGGCACCATTGTTCACAGCCTACCGACCACCCTAGAGATTTAGTGGCTGCATATTGTGCACACGGCTTCTCTGCTCAAAGAGGGCGCTCTGAGGCTCTAGCAGGACACTGACCTGCCCTTTTTCCCATGCAAGCCCTTGGTCTAGCTCACTTCAGGTCCCTTCTGGTTTTACTTCCTCAGCCATGACTCAACTGGGAAGAACCATTTCTGTATTAGTCTGGGGACTTTAGAGAAACAAATCCACAGAATCTCATGGATAAGAGAGAGTTTTCTATAAAGGGTAAGTGCACATCAAGAAAACATCCCAACCCAGTGCTGCCCAAGCCCACAAGTCCAACATTAACCCATTAACCCATATGTCCGACACCAGTCCACAAAGCCCTCCTCCATCTCACAAAACACACACTGTGACACCGACTGCAGGAGGAAAGCCGAATCAGTGAATGTGTAAGCATCTCAACACTGGCAGGGGTCTCCACACGGCTGCTCTAGCACCCAGAGCTGCATTGGGGTAGGTCCATGTGGCTTCTCCTCAGGGATGTCTTGCAGCAAGTGAGCCTTGCCAGCTGAAGCAGGGAACTGGCCAGGCAACTGCACCCTGGTCTGACCATCAAAAAGCAAGAGACCGGAGAACTAGAAAGGTGAGGGTCACCGAGCCATTTATCTCTCCGCCCTTCAATTAACCCCACATGGCCAGGTTGGCACAATAAACTTTAACTATCCCAAATTTGAAGGCCTGGCGTAAACAAACCCAAGCCCGCTGCTCTGAGGTCACTTGGATTCAGAGCCACTTGTGTGTGCAGAGTCGAACATGTTCCAGAAGATTCTCCAGACTGTGACCTGTCCAAAGCAGATGGCCACACCTGGCCTCTGGGTGGGTTTGAGCCTCCAACCTTTCAGTGAGGAGTTGAGTGATTAACTGATAGTGCCACAAACTACCGCCTAATCCTGTTAGTTTTATCCCTATTTCTGGAGGTTGGCACATGTGAGGAAAACAGGCTTGGGGAGGCTGGGATTCTCAATAGAGACGGAGGTGGCAGGTAGAGCCTGTTTTGTTGCCCACTCTCACCCCCACCCCTGGGAAATACCAGAACAGTTAGCAGACCTGGAGACCATTATCCTTCATCACGATATCACTAGGTCCCCAGGCATCTTCTCACAGGTGTCAGACCAAGGAGTTTTAGCTCCAAAGCCACAAAGGGAGATGCTTGGTAAGGTAAAAAAGCAGAGAGACCTGGTCCACAGAGAGCCTGCATCCTCTGCCAACCTGATTTTTTTTTTAAGACATGAGAACTGAGAAAGGAGAGATGAGTACATAAAAGGCAATATAAGCACACCATAATGAGCACACTACGTGTCAGGCAGTGTCCTAAGCATTTTCCAAAATGCATGATGTCATTTAATCCTCCAGAGAAGCTGGCAAGGCAGGAAGCTCGTGGGCGCTATTTTACCTCTGAGGAAAGCTGCACTGGCGCATACAGGTCTGACTGGCAGCAGATCAAGGATTCTAAACTGGGCTCACTGGGGCCAGAAGCCCCACGACCCAGGCTACACCCCACACAGGTGTCAGGACCTTAGAGCCCTCCCTGGCCACATGCATACGCACAGTAACTGCAAGGTGGGAGTGAAGCACTAAAAGCATCCGTAGTGCTGGTAACATCGTGTGGCTACAGATGAACTGACTGGGACTTGGCGAGGCTCACTGGCACAGCATCCCTCACCTAATCCGGGAAGGAGCCAGGACTTAAATCCAGCAGCCAAGCTTGGCACATGGCACCCCAAACCCCAAACTAAAATCACTGCCCCGGAGTCATTCCAACTTCTGGCAGCCCTATAGGAGAGAGGAGAAGTGTGCCCTGTGGGTTTCTGAGGCCATACATCTTTATGGGAGCAGAAAGCCTCAACTTTCTCCCAAGGAGTGACTGGTGGGGTTGGCAATCCCTTACGTCACTAGGGTTCCTCCCGGTAAGTGATCAATACAAGTTAGTCATAGCCATCTGTGTATCTTTGTATTACTGAGTCTTAGAGTAACGTGGGAAGCAAGAGGTTTGCTAAAGACTATCCGGTCTAAGGCGTCACAAAATGAGTAAGTGCCAACCTTTGCGTCAAGAGGCCAAGATTGAGTCCACTTGGAATCCGAATTTCTGCTGCCGCAGCCTAGAGCTTTTACCATGTACAATTTTTATTTCAAGAGCACATCTCTTAAACCTTGAACAGGACAAGGACAGACAACTAGAGAGACAGATCATCCTGAAGTGGGAGGTCATCGGCACACGGTCCTAATGGTGGTTGTATTAGTCTAGGTACTATGGAGAAACAAATCCACAGCGACTCATGTATAAGAGAGAGTTTTATGTAAAGAAAATGTGCATCACGAAAACAGCCCAACCCAATGCTGCCCCAGCCCACAAGTCCAACATCAACCCATTAACCCAACACCAGTCCACAAAGTCCTCCACCACCTCACAAAACAGAGGCAATGACACCGACTGCAGGAGGAAAGCTGAGTCAGTGAACGAATAAGCATCTCAGCACTAGCAGGGGTCTCCACACGGCTGCTCCAGCACCCAGGGCTGCATCGGGATAGGTCCATGTGGCTTCTCCTTGGGGATGTCTTGTAGGAAGTTAATCTTGCAAGCTGAAGCAGGGAACTGCTAAGGCAGCTGCACCCGGTGCGACCATCACAAAGCAAGAGTCCCGAGAACTAAAAAGGCGAGGCTCACTACCCATTTATCCCTCCGCCTTTCAATTAGCCCCACATGTGATTATTGGCCGGGTTGGCACAATTAACTAACTCAGTGTTCAAGGGGTTGCTGAGAAACAGCAATGAAAGGGAGATGGAGGTCAAAGAAAACCATCCCAAAAGCCTAGTTGGTGGCAGATCAACACATCCCAGTTACCTGGTGGGATTCCTGAAGTGGGATCGGGGCTGTGATTGTGACACAAATACCATGTTAGACAGAAAGGCTTACAGTGGCCCAGGGGCTTCCGGGAGGCAGTCACGGCCTGACTCATGACCATGGGATCCTAGTACAGTGATCTCCATCGAGGTCACTCCCAGGCAAGCCCCAAAGGGACACTGACCCTCCCCGGGTTGGCCAGGGGAGAGAGATAATAGGGCAAAGTTTAATGTTAATCCACTTTAATTAATCCATTTAATCTACATGGAGACTATATAAATGGATCTGGGACTTTGTTATCCACAACCTTCTGCAAACTGGGTGCTCAGAATTTAAGCTGTAATACAATTCAGGCCTCTGATCATAGATTTTATTTTTAATAGTCCTTGGAAAACATAGGCTGGCATGCTCCCTCGGTAGGGCCTTAGCTGACACCTTACTTAGATGGCAGCTGCTTTAAGATAAGCATTAAGACCCCAGACAAGAAATGGCACCCCTGACTTTCTCACCACACTTTGCTATAGCACCCATAGCCTCAGTGAGCACTTCATGGGGCAGAAATCGAGCAGGTCCACATCATCAGAACTAATTGTTCTTAGATTAAGCCTTATGATTAAGGGTGAGCTTAAAGGGTTTTGCCAGTTTAATAAACCAACGAGGTGTGTCACATACAGGCTAAATTCTAGAGCCAAGGCCCAGGGAGCTTAAAGGCAAGATCACTCAGTGAGACAGCAACAGAACTGGGACTGGCACCCCTGAAATGCCTTCCTTTTCCCATTGTGAGAGTCTGCCATTACAGAGGGCTGGTTTGAAGCGCTTAAGGCGGTAGGTGGGGACATTTAGGAAGTAGCACCTCATAGCACTCACATCTGCTGTTTCCCCTAAACACACCACGTGATACATTAATTATAGTGACTTTTGCAGAATTTCGTCATCATCCCTTCAAATAATATGTCAAGGATTTTGCAAAACTGAGACTGAGTTTGCCGCTGCCAATGTGTAGGGAGCATGGAGAGCTGACCCTAGCGAGCAAGTGAGGATTGGCTCTTGATTTGCCTGATTCCTGAGGGGAGAGAACATGTGAACCCGACGGCCATGGAATTGGCAGGCTGGAACTTTGGAAGCAGGCCCAGCCGCTGTATGCAAATAGCCCCATGTGGGTCCATCAAGGTTAGTCTACATGACATATTCCTATAGAGCCAGCCTGAGAACCTAGCAGCACTCAACATTGCCCTGTACTTCTTTGGCAAAGAGGATGGTGATGGTAATGATGAGTTTACCCGGATGATAAATGGATGGAATATTGTACACTTAGGTTGTTAGAAATACAGAGATGATTATGGATACGCACAAAAAATATGACCTTTCCGCCAGCCCTTGCATGGCCCGGTTTGTTTATTAGGCAGATCATGTTTGACTTCACAGAATTGGATGTTATTTAAATTCAATTATTGTGAGGTTCCGTTCTTCTTTCTAGTACCAGTTGAGTAAATTTAGAGGCAGTTAGAGCGAGTAGATAACATTTGTCTTATACCAGTTAAATTACAGGGCGCAAAGCACTGCAGGAATAATCAAATAATTATTGTGAAATGAAAAAGAAAGAGAAAAACATGGTTTGGAAGGTTTGGTTTGGCTCTGTGTGTTTGTTTTCCTTGTCGCTTTCTGCATTCTTAGTATTTTTTCTTTTTGACTCAATAAGCAGGAAAGCTGAAACAATTTTCAAGAACATAGGTGGAGGTAGGTGATGCTCTCTCTCTCTCTCTCTCTCTCTCTTTCTCTCTCTCTGTGTGTAAGCTGCTAGTATGAGAGTAGAGAGAGAGAAAGAAATAATTATGTGGTTAATTGGATTTAGTGCAGATAACTACTGCTCATTAAAGTCTTAAATGTTGTTTTTAAAAACCAAATTATCTTTGTAACGATTCTTTATTTTATTCTGTCAGTAGTGACACACTGTGACTGTCTTGGCACCATCTAGCGAGGAAGTGAGGCTGGGCTGAGACAGGACCTGGTAAATGGCATCGATAGACGGTGGAGCTTAAAGGACTAGCTGAAAGGACACTACCCGGAAAACAAAGAGCTGCCCATACACAGCCTGACACACTATGCAGAGGATTCAGAATGGCTCATCTGTGTACAATAATGGATTCTAGGGTCAGGGGGCCTTGGGAGGCCATCTTGCCAACAAGCCTGCCTCCCACAGATAAGACTGGAAGCTGATTTGATCATCCTCTGGGCAGTGGGAGTCACACCCTTTCCTATTCCTCTCTCCACAACCTTTGCTGGCAAAGTCTTTACGAAGTATTATTTTTCTTGACCCTGATACCACGATGCATTGACCTCTTCACAGGTAGTCAGGAAATCATCACCTGGTCTCCTGAAGTTAGCAGATACTAGTCTTCTGGGTCCCGACCCTCCCCCACCGCAGCTGATTCCTCCTGTCTTCCTGTTTATGGACTACTGTATTTCTTTTTTTCTTTTTTTTAAACATTTTATTAGGGGCTCGTACAACTGTTATCACAATCCATACACACATCAATTGTATAAAGCACATTTGTACATCATTCTCAAAACATTTTCTCTCCACTTAAACCCCCCACATTAGGTCCTCATTTTTCCCCTCCCTCCCCGTTCTCCTCTCCCTTATGAGCCCTTGATAGTTTATAAATTGGTATTTTGTCATATCTTGCCCTGCCCCATGTCTCCCTTCACCCACTTTTCAGTTGTCTGTCCCCCAGGGAGGAGGTCACACACAGTTCCTTGTAATCGGTTCCCTTTTTCCTACCCATTCTCCCTTTACCCTCCCTGTTTCGCCACTCACACCACTGGTCCTGTATGGCTCATCTGCCCTGGATTCCCTGTATTTTCAGTTCCTATCTGTACCAGTGTACATCCTCTGGTCTAGCCAGCCTTGCAAGGTCAAATTCGAGTCATGGTAGTGGGAGCAGGGAGGAAACATTTAGGAACTAGAGGAAAGTTGCATTTCTCATCGTTGTAACATCGCACCCTGACTGGCTCATCTCCTCCCCGAGACCCCTCTGCAAGGGGATCTCCAGTGGCCTACTCATGGGCTTTGGATCTCCACTCCACACTCCCCCCATCATTCACTATGGTAAGATTTTTTGTTCTGATGATGCCTTATACCTGATCCCTCCGATACCTCCGGATTGCATAGGCTGGTGTGCTTCTTCCATGTGGGCTTTGTTGCTTCTGAGCTTGATGGCTGCTTGTTTACCTTCAAGCCTTTAAGACCCCAGACGCTATACTTTTTGATAGCCGGGCACCATCAGCTTTCTTCTCCATTTTCCCTGCTTCATTCCTCTCCAAAGCATTTTAGGTCCTTCCCGTGTACTTGGTCATCTTATTGTCTGCCTCTCTCCACTACAGAATTTTGTTCCCCCCAGCCACCCACCCCACATACTCGGCTGCATCCTATCATCTAGAATAGAACATAGTAGATAAATAGAGAATAAAAGAGTGATGAATGAGCACAAAGATGCTAAGAAACTTGCTCAGGATGGAACAGATTAAAAAAGAAAAAAGAAAAGCCAGACAATGTCTGAGGTCAAGCTCAAGATGTCTCTGGATTGCTTCTCGTGGCTGCTGTTTTATTCATCTCCTTTGTTCTGATCTCTCAGAACTGCAAACCGCAGCTGGGCCTTTTTCTGTTGAACTGGGCTGTACTTCTTTCTTTCTGCTCAGTGGTAGGGATGTCGGGTGCCTATGTAGGTAGAAGAAGAAGTCTTTGGTTTTACCTGCTACTGCTATGGCAACCAGGTAACCTAAGAATTCCGGAAACAGGTTTTTCAGATTTTGGGGGTGGGGGGCACGTGAGGGGAAGTGAGTAGGGGAATGAAACCAATCTACAGTACTACACTTGATCTTAGCCAAAAGGCCGAGAAGCGATACCAATCTACAATACACAGAATGAAATAAGTGGATGGAGAAACAGCTGGAGCCCTGCACCTGTGGCTTGCTATGGCATTAGTGGTGGGGGAGAATCCATCCTCTTCCCCCAAATCAGCCTCGGCCAAGGTCTAGAATAGCGGTTGTCAACCTGGGGGTCGAGCGACCCTTTCATGGGGGTTGTCCGATTCATCACAGTAGGAAAATTACAGTTATGAAGTAGCAACATAAATGGTGTGCTCGTGTTTGATTCTGGAGTATGATTTCACGTTTTCACCCCAGCCAAGACTGCTGCTTGGTCTGGCTGGCATCTGTCTGACCCCCAATCCCATAGGACTGATCTATAGAATCAGAGCCTGTTGTTCAGATGGATAGTCCTGGCTGGGACAGGTTACCCAATAAGTCAGGCCAACCCCTGTGTGCGTGCGTGTGTGCTTGCTCTTACTAATCTGTAGTGAGTGATTTCACTGGGTACTGTGCCCCTGGCTTGGAGATTTCCAAAAACGGTCCATGAAACCCTCTGGATCACAATGAATGGTCTATCCGAAAACAAAAGCAAAACACAACGATGAGACGAAAGTCCTGAGAGCAATGGGAGTCGGCGATGTAATGTTTTAGCAGGGGGATCAGTCCTGTGTCAGGCTCCTGGTATACATGATCTCATTCATCCTTATCAACACCCTCAGGGAAGAATTACCCCAGCAGAAAGACAAGGAAATGTAGCCTCAGCCGCAAGCACCTACTGCCATCCAGTCTAGTCAGGGGTTCTGAGGCTGTACATCTTTATGGGGGTGGCAGTCTCTTTTTTCTACCTCAGAGAGGCTGGGAGGCTTGAACCACCGACCTTGCGGTTAGCAGGCCAACACTTAACCAACAGCGCCATCAGGGCTCCTTGTTCAGCCCACGGAGTCTGTTTGGGAAGACCAACAGCTCCCTGCCTGCAGTGTCCAGTAGGTTGATGAGGTTTGCTTTGCTTTGCCTCAGTCATCCCCAGGGAAATCTCAGCCGGAGAGCTCTGAGCAGATCCGTGAGGAAATATCTGGCACCCTTTGCATTTAATTAGTCCCTTTGATCTACTGAGTTTACTGAGCCCTGCGGACATGATCATAATAATCCTACAGGTCCAAAGGCTGGAGCTCCGGGGCTGGGTCATGGGCGCTTTTCCAGGCTCTGGTCCTGTCCAGCCAGTAAAGCCACCTTTTACTGCGCACATATGACATACGCACCTCTTTAGGGAAAGCAAAACCCAAACTCACTGCCATGGAGGCCATGGGGACTCATAGCGACCCCCTGTGGGTTTCTGAGACTGTAGCTGTTTACAGGAGTAGAAAGCCCACTCTTTCTCCCACTGAGCTGCTGGTGGCTTTGAACTGCCAACCATGCCAATCACAGCTCTATTCATAACCACTGCACCACAGGGCTCCTTTATAGGGAAAGCAGGAGCAGCTCAACTTCCAGACTGAGTCTGTAGTGGGAGCCCTAAGGGAGTGCGGGAGGCCCGGAAGCGTGGAGCTGAGTGGCAGGACCTGGAGGCAGAGGAGCAGTCCGATATCCATGAGAGCTGCAGCTGCAGGTGGGACAGCAGGAGCAGGAAGCACTGTGTGCGCAGGGAGGAGGTGAGGCTCTGAGTCTGATGAGTCTGACGTCAGAAAGACCTGGCTTTCATCCTGTCCAGGTGACAGACTGACTTTGATTTAGTCCTTACATCAAAGACTCTCTCACATTGAGGAAAATTTACCCCATGAGGCTTCCACGCCCTGCTTTCTGAGCTTAGGGGAGTTTAGGTGGCTGATCAAGGTCATTCCCTCAAACTTGCAGCTGAATGGCTGTGGCTCAGCTCCTCTTCTCTTGTTCTGAAAGACACACAGGTCTGCCCAGTGCAGAAGGGGGCAGGTGAGACTTTTGTGAAACCCTCAATGGTGGAAAAATGACAGCGCTCTCCCCAAATGTGCATTAAAAAATTATGAAATCATCTAATACAAAGTTTACACAAAACCTAAAGTTCAAATCGCTCCTTTCTGGTTTTACCCGCTCTAAAATTCTAAATATCTTTCTTCCTGAAACATCAACCTTTCTGACAAGCCTCGAGTGGTTATGAGTTGGGCTGTGATCCACGAGATCACCCTTTCTAACAGTTTACTTGCTAATAGGAGCCCTGGTAGCCTAGGGGGTTATGCATTGGGCTGCTAACCACAAGGTCACCAGTTTGAACCCATGGGAGAAAGATGAAGCTTTCTGCTCCTGTAGAGAGGAGGGATCTACATCATGGCAGTGAGGTGGTTTGTTGTTTTGAGATTTGTTGCTGTGTCCAGCCCCAGGATCCAGGGGGCTCCAGGAACGACCAGGCCTCAGACCAGGCCAGGGCCCTTTCTCAGCTTGCCTGTTGAGGCTTGAGGGCTCCCCTGACCCAGGGCTGGTCCCACAGCCCATTCAGAGCCAAAGGCAGAGCCTGGGTCTTAGGACAGCTCTGCCCCTATCCGTGGTGCTTGTGGATGCGGCTGCCTGCCTCGAGGTTCCTGATGGGCTAGCAGGGAGCTGAGCCCTTGCTGTCACTCACTATGGTTGCCAGGGACCGGAAGTAAGGTCTCCTACCTGATCGGCAATTTGACACGGCTGCTTAACAACCCGATTAATCAAACCCAGCTCATCCTATTAGAATTAATGAGCCTAGGAAATGCTGCTTTGAATAATAAGGGCTTTCTGCCTTTCCATCACCTCCTCTCCTGGGCCCCGCCCCTCTTGCCCCCTCTTCTGCCTGTCTTAGAGCAGCACAGTTGCTACTCCACACCCAAGGGCTCCAGACAGGCCTTGCTGGGTTCCGGGAGCACCCAGTGCCCTGTGAGCAGCCCTAGCCTTCCCAAAAGCCTCCCAGGCTGGATGGAGGAGCAAAGTCTCTTATTTATCAAAGAATGTAGGCATTTGGTCACCAGTGCTGGCCTGAGGGTCTTGCTGTACCACCAGACACTGTAGCAGGCACGAGGGATATAAAGATGGGTATGAGATTGCCTATGTGAGGGGCCTGGGTGTAGGGATTCTGGGACAAAGGTGGGGGGCCTGGGGGAGGACTTGGAGGCACCACTGGAGGAGCAGGTAGAGGAGCTTGGAGGGTTCCCGAGGACGAGGTGTTGGGGCGAGGGTCTGAACACTTACACGCCAGGCTCCTTCATCACACACACACACATTTACTAGTGCCAGACTCCGAGGGAGGAGCTGGGGCCCAAGGTCAGGAGGATGGTCAAGGCTCCTCTTCCTGTGGAATAGCCAGGTTCAACCTGTCCCTTCAGGTCATGACAGGGACCCTAAAGGCAAGGAACCTGAGTGGCCACTAGGTTTTTCATTTCCTTACTCGTCTTAGCTACCGAGGGCTGCTGTGAGAGAACATGCCACAGTAGGTGACTTTTAAGAACTGCTAGGTAGTCAGAACAGGGACCAGGGTGTCCACTGGGCATGCGCCACATTCAGTCTCTGAGCCAGGAAGAGGCGGTACATCTGGGAGGGCCCCAATCTGGGCCAGGTGAGCTTAATTCAGCCAATGGGGTCACCCAATACCGTGATCCACACCTCCCAGCAGAGGGCTGAAAAGACGCAAGGTGAGTCACAGAACTAGACTATATGTTAGGTTTCTCAGGTGGAAATGCCTCGGTCCTTGGCTTCGTGGGAGAAAAGAATTCACTCTGAAGTCTGGTTTGTGATCCAAGTGAGTTTTTATAAAGGATAGGAGTTTCAGGTTTTACACAGGCACGCTCAGGGCATTTCTCCCCCGCACGTGGAGGCCTGAGGCCAGAGGAGACCTCCACTTGGCCAGCCTGGGAGCAGCCCAGAGGGAGGGTGGAGGCGTGGGCTTCCAGCAATTCTTGGTGTTTAGGAGCTTATAGATCCATCTGTGCTGTTGTCTGACTTCATTTGGTGTCTCCCGCCCCTCCACCCCACATGGAAGTGTGTGTGTGTGTGTGTGTGTGAGAGAGAGAGAGAGAGAGAGAGAGAGAGAGAGAGAGAGAGAGAATTCTGCTAGTTTTATAACCCAGAAAGTGATTCAGCTTAGAACCCCTTCAACTGTGATAGGGCCTCATTAATAAACATGTATGTTCTGGGCCACAGATAACACCCACTGGGTCAGGGATAAAAACTTCAGTATATTTGGTGGTGGTGGTGGTGGTGGTGGTGGTGGTGGTGGTGGTGTGTACCTTTCAATCCATACATGATTCAAACCCAAAATGCGTGTTGTGTGATTTTGGGTAGGCACTGGGGAAAGAGTATAAAGGCAACTCCCACCTCACTCCTGCCTTCCAGGCCTCCTCTGCTGGGGCCGACAGGCACTAGAACAAGCCCTTAACAATGAGGTGTGCGGGTTCTAACTCAGCACCAGGCACTCACTGAGCGAGGGAAACAGAGTTCAACCTGGACAAGTCAGGGAGGAGGAGCACTGGAGCCATCTGGAAGTCACAGCAGCAGTTGGACGGGGAGAGAAAGAAAAAGAGGAAACAGAAAACACAGAAAGCCAAAACCTGTTGCTGCTGAGTTGGTCCTGAGTCTATAGGACAGGGGAGAACGTTCCCCCTCAGGGTTTTTCAAGGCAGTACGTCTTAGATAGATAGATAGATAGATAGATAGATAGATAGATAGATAGATAGACAGACAGACAGATATAGATAGATTGATGTATCCAGAGAGAAGGAATATAACGGCTAATTAGCCCATACAACAATCCCTGGTAAAAAAAAGACTTCATGCTTGGTAAAATAGTGGCTCAGTGAGAAAAAGGAAGACCCTCAACAAGATGGACTTGTCACCCACAGGGCAGGAGCTCCTGAGCCTGCTTATTTGATGTTGGAAACAAGGAGGGGCTCCCTGAAAGGGAAAACCCCCAAATTAGCAGGCCTTTGTAACTCAATGGCCATTTCTCCAACACAGCAGCGTTGGAGAGGCTGGAGCTGTGCATGGTGTCCCTTGGGTCTCTTTCCAGGGTGGGGGAGACACAGAAGGATGCCTAGAGTTGGAGGAGACAGCCATGAGTGAGGTCAGAAGGGTGCAGGGGTGGGGGCGGCTTAGTTGAAGTGTCAGCCTATGTGAGTTGGGCCCTGAGTTAGGAGGGGAAGGCAGGCTCAGTGAGGCAGTCAACTTCCGTCAGGGTCTTCTGGAGAATGAGCCCACCTCACCATTCACTCACAAAGGCTTTGAATGCCAACACACCACCCTCAGTCAAGGCCTTTGCTGCCCCATGTCCACGTCCTGGGCAGGCCTTCCCAGTCACGCCCAGCTGGGCTCCAGGCTGGAGGGCGGGCTTCACTGAGATGTCTGTCCAGGTCTTCCAGGTCTCCAGGCTCGCTCAGCCTGCTGCTTCCCAGCCCCCCACTAGCAGGCTGGGTCCTGGGGTGGCAGGCTCCCCAGAGGGGATCCGAGTGTCTGTTCACAGACCTGCCTGCAGAAGACCACAAAAGCGTGGGACCACCGCTCCCAGGGCCTGTGGTTACATTCACCCCACCTGAGTTCATTGCTGACACAGTAGAACCCAGGACCTCGTCCCTAATCCATTCTAGGAGTGCCGAGATGCAATGCAGCGGAGATCCGAATCAATGTTAGCGTCGAGACGCAATGCAGTCGAGTTTCGAATCAAATTTTCCCATAAGAAATAACTGAAAATGGATTAATCGTTCTTGATCACCATGTTTTCACCCTAGCCTTTTTTTTAAACTAAACATTACACAGGAATTTCAAAGTAAATAAGTTCAGAGTTCAATATTATAATTTAAATAAGAAACACACATTTTAAAAGTTTTTAACAACTTCAGTATGGCCCATACCTTGAGATTACTGAGGATCTGTTTCTGTGGACGCTGATGTAGAGAGGAGGTATGGAGGTTTGGAAGGGGAATCCCCTCCCATAAAAATCAACTAGTAGTTGCTTTTCAGGAGTTCCCCCCCACCTTCTTTGCCTTTTTTCACTAGGACCTGGCTGGATTTCTCAAAAAAAATCTGTCTAATGTGGTCTGCTGTTTCCTTAACTGTTTTCTAATACGGTTTACTAAAGTCTCATCAACAATATCACTAACACGGTTACCAGTTCCTTATAATGATCATTCTTTTCAAAAACTTTCTTCGGACCAATTTTTTTTTAATCTAAAAACAGTACAAAAACTAAGAAAATTATAGCAAAACGCTTGGAACACAGCCGCAAATGGATTAAACAGCGCACTAACAATGCCAGCCAATGCCGAGTAACAAAAACACGAACTGCTTTTGTTTACAAAGTCACGTGCGTCGGGTTGGATTCTGATATTTTGTTTGCGCTCCAATGCAAAATTTTCTCGACATTTCGTGTTGAAATCTGATTGAGTTGGGTACTGATGCGGTTGAGTACCTGGGTTTACTGTATTTGCATCCTGGTCCTGTGTCTAGAAAACATACTGCCTAAGGCTGGTCGGGCTTTGATTCCCCAAGGTCAACAGTTCAAAATCACCAGCCAGCTCCGTGGAAGAAACGCACCAGGGCAGTTCTACCGGGTCTCATCGGGTGGATAGGAGTCGCCATCGGCTGAGTCTGGCTGGTTTGGGTTCTGGTTAGGGTTCCACAGCAAACTGGAGCTGGCGGCTGCCCTCTTTAACCAGGGATGTGTTCGCTACGCTCGGCTCTACTGCCTCTCTTAGCTGATACCCCCTGGCCAACTCGGTAGCCCACTACCAAAGTTTTCCACGAAGAAATCTCGCTCGTTTCTACAGACACCCCAGGATGCGGGCAGCTCAGGAAAAGCTGCCCTGAGCTTACAGCGAGGGAGCTTGGGGTTCAGAAGTGGGGCTGTTGGATTCAGCTGGAACCCACGTCCCGGGGGGGGGGGGGCGGGCATGGTGCGCCCCCTTCGAGGCTCGGGACGCGGCCGTGGGCGGGGTGGTGGTGGGGGGTGCGGGTTTAACCGACTGGGTTCCAGGTGCTGCCCCACCCACAGCCTCGGGCGCCTGGCCTCACCGCCCCTGCTCTCTCTCCGCAGGGCGAGCTGCTGAGCCCGTGCCGCTGCGACGGGTCGGTCAAGTGCACGCACCAGCCGTGCCTCATCAAGTGGATCAGCGAGCGCGGCTGCTGGAGCTGCGAGCTGTGCTACTACAAGTACCACGTCATCGCCATAAGCACAAAGAACCCTCTACAGGTACCCCCGGGCTGCCGGGAGCGGGCGCGGGGCTGCAGGGGCGAGGGAGTTGGGGGGCTTTCCCCGTGCGGACCATTCTTGACTTTAGATTCCCCGCGGTTCAGAGGGAAGGAAGGAGCCGGTGGGCGGGCCGCCACCTGGAAAAGAAGCAGGGACCCTTTTCTGTTCTCTGTAGAGACTGGGATGGGGCCGGGTGAGAGAGGTCCCTACCGAGGGGGAGGCTTGAAGCCGAAGGGAGCGGAGGGCAGGGTAGACAGGCAGAGGAGAGGCTGGCTAAGGAAAAAGAGAGGGTGGAAGGGCCAGGGAGAAGCTCTGACGGTCACGGGAAGGGCTGGAAGAGGAGAAAGGATAACCGAAAGTACTTCTCAAACTTGAATGCGCAAGTCACTCCGGGGAGGGACCCTCGTGGCGCAGCGGTTAAAGCGGGAGGCCCCAATCTGAAGGCCAGTGGTTTTCTGAGCAACGTGGCCAGCAGTCTGCTTTCCCGAAGATGTAGTCTTGGAGACCTTGTGAGTGCAGGGGGGACATCCTACCCAGCCCTGTAGGGTCACTGAACCGCAGTGGACTCCGGGCCATGGGACAAGGTATAGATCTTGAGACCCCTGCCTTTCAAAGAAGCTGCTGGAATGCACCTGATGCTGGTCCATCCCTAGGTCACCATCTGAATGTGGCAGGAGACAGAGAGAGAGATGAGAGGACGGCAGAGCGGAGAGGGTGGGAATGATGGCTGGAAGGGGGGCCAGGCCGGGAGAGTCACACTGTCTGCCTCACAGATGCAGATGGGGCTGGATCTGCTGGGACTCGGGGTTCCCTTTGCCCTGTCACCCCCAGCACCACTCTCGCCAATCTCTCCAAACTATACAGCTTCCCCTGTAAAGCAAGTGTATAAACACACACACACACACACACACACACCTCTGTACCTCCGCATATGTAAAATTAGCCAATTACCAAAAAAGCCCCCCAAAATGTAAACCCATAAGACACTCCCCAAACGTCTGCCATCCAGTGGATTGCTACTCATAGTGACCCTATACAAGGTTCCCCAAATCGTCGCGCTTTCCAAGAGCAGCCCACCTCATCATTCGACAGAGCTGCTGGTGGATCTGAACCACCTACCTCGCACCTAACAGCCCAGTCGCTAACCCACAGCCCTACCAGTCCCTTGATGATGAGGCAGGCACTTCAGCTGGTGGCAGTTGTCAAGACAGCCTGGGGGGGAGGGGGGGCGACATAGTGCTAGGGCAGAGTCTCTGAATGGAGGGGAGGCAAACATCTCCAGAGCTGAGTGTGTCTATGTGCGTGCAGGCCAGAAAGAGGGAGACAGAGACAGAGCAAATGAACCAGGATAGGGCTTGACTGATGGTACACTTCCGGAAAGTCGCTGAAAAGCCACGGAGCCATGGAAATGGTTCATGCATCAGCAAGCCGGGATACAGTGGTGAGAGTGGTGATACCGGGAGGGTGGAGGGGAGGTGGGGTAGAAAGGGGAAACCGATCTCAAGGACCTCCATATAACCCCCTCCCTGTGTATTCTTCAAGGCTCCTGATTGTCTGCGCTCTCAGCTTTCCAGCTGTCTTACCCCAAGCTCCCTTTTGCCTGCTCTGCTCTACCCACTCTTGTCTTCCCCTGGGTTTTACCATTCACCACGCTTCCTCCTGCCACAGGGCCTTTGCATATGCTGTTCTCTCTGCCGGAAGCCCCCTTTCTGTCATCACTTTGCCTCGTAAGCTCTTACGTATACATCCTTCAGCTCTCAGTTCTAGCGTCCCTGGGCTAGGAAGTCAAGCCCGCTCTCACGGACTTCCTCAGTGTCACAACGCCCCTTTCTTCCCTCTAATGAATCCTGATTTGGTTGTCAGTGTTCCTCCCAGGTTGTACCCTCTATTCAGGTAGGGGCTTTGTCTGCTTTTTGTTTATTGCTTTCCCTCCAGAAACCAGCACTACGTCCAGCATAGACAGACTATTCAATGCACGGTTGTTGAGAGAATACATGGATAAACCCCAAGTAGAGTCCAATCTCAGATTCATTTAAGTCCGGGCTTCCCGGGCCAGCCATAGGATCATAGAATTTCAGATTGGGGTCTCATCCATTCATCAGCCTTCAACCCATCCACCGGCGCTGTTTGTACAGTGTTTTTCTGTCGCTTAAAAAAATGAAATCTCATTGTTTGTATAAATCCAGTAAATGATATACTGCTTTTCTTATCTCTCCCCACACCCTGCGTCCCTTCCTGGTCTATTGGATTGGTAGATTAAGTGGTGTGCCAGGGGTTGTCTGTCAAAAACAAGGGAAAGAAAGACTGGTAGCCTCTCAGCACACGTGAATATTAGAATGCACACTGTTTGTCAGGAAAGAATATTCTGGAGTCCTGGAACACCAGCCACATTAGCTCCGCATTTTCTCTCTGTCCCTCCCATTTCTCTGTCTGTTTCATAATGGAGTCTAAAAGTCTTCCCAACCCTGCCTGCCTGGGACCTATTCCCTACGATGACCTCTGACCCAGCGGTACAATGGAAAACTTACACACCAGCAAAAAACGTCCTTTGTGTTACCAGCTTGACAGACCTGGGTTAAATTCTAACCCGGATGTGAAAAGTTGGAGTGGCAAGAAGAAGTGGGATGGGGGTGGGCTTGGGGTGGGGACATCCATGCAACCACTCACCTGCCGTTCCTTTCTCCCCAGTGGCAGTCCATCTCTCTGACAGTCATTGAGAAGGTGCAGATTGCGGCCGCCATCTTGGGTTCTCTCTTCCTCATCGCCAGCATCTCTTGGCTCATCTGGTCCACCTTCAGCCCCTCGGCAAAGTGGCAGCGCCAAGATCTCCTCTTCCAGATCTGCTACGGGATGTACGGCTTCATGGACGTGGTGTGCATAGGTGGGTCTGGGGTCTGGTTTCCATGGAGAGTGGGGAGCCATGCCTTGGTGAGCTGAACAAATCCTTTAGTACCCCCCACCCCTTCGGCCCCCTGGGCCACACGGAAATGGGATGGGTGACTTGGATTTGAGGGGTGGGGAGTGAGGGAGGACAAAGAAGGAAATGCTGAGCTTCTCGCAAGCAAATCTGACTCCCTGTTGGCCAGTTGAAGATAAGCATAAGGAGATTGGAGAAGGTTACCGTTCGATCTGTTTATCTCAGTAGAGTGTGGAAGGACACCCCTCCGTGGTGGTCCCGTGCAGGGCTACAGCTAAATCAGTCCTCCCAGAGCAAACTGCCAGCAGTGGCCAGGATGACCCCTGGCCTTTCTTCTTTTTGCCTTAGCTTTTCATCCACCCACTCCAGTGCCCAAGACTTCTCTGGTCTAGTGGCCTTCACACCGAGGTTAGTCCTGGGGTCCCGTGCAGAGTTTGGCAGTGCACAGTGGGGTGCCGCATGAGCCTGTGCTTCCCCTTAACTTCTCTATTATTATCTCTTGACATGCACATTTGTTCCAGGTAAGATGCTGCGTGGGTGGTTTGAAGAAAGCGTTGGAAGCCCATGGCTTTGGGTCTTCCTCCTTCCTTCATCCCACCCTTGATTTCCCTCTCTGACCATGTGGGTGCGAGGAGGCCTGGCTGAACTGGCTTTTGTTTCCGCAGGTGAGGTAGCCATTCCCTCAGAAGGCCTGGTCCAGCTAGCTGACCATGGGGGGATGGGCCTGGCTTTCTCTAAGGAAAACAAAGCGTGCTTAAGCACTGGGCACACATCCTAACCTGGACCTCTGGGCTCCTTCCCAATGCATCCGGACCAAGAGCATGAGCATCCCAGCCATCTTCTCTGGGCATTAGTTTGTGTCTTAGCACAAACGTGCTATACTGCTCTCTTTAGCAGAGTTTGGCTGGCGTGGCGTTGATGTGAATTTTGTAATGGGAATTGTAATGGGAATCAGAGATGCCTAGAGATTTGTCTGGGAGCCCTGATGGTGTAGTGGGTTACAAATCATGCTGCTAACCACAAGACCAACAGTTCAAAACCACCAGCTGCTCTGCTGAAGAAAGATGAGGCTTTCTACTCGTATAAAGAGTTCATCTCAGAAACCCACAGCGACAGCTGGAGTCTGTCCTGCAGGGTTGCTGTGAGTCAGAGTCGACTCAAGGGCAGTGCATTGGCTTTTGTTTGTTTGCTTGTTTTTGGTCACAGCAGCCAGACACCAGTGATGGCAGAATTCGCGAACTTGTTTAAGCTTTTGCCCCTCTGGGTGGCTGACTTTTAACGATAGCACCTTAGTCCTGAGGGAACAGGCCGCGCAGGCTCAGTGGACATATGCACGAGAGAGCTGACATTGAGGCCTTCTCATTGAGTTCACTCTCTCACCAACACCCTTCCTGCCCCTGCCGAGGCCAGGGGGCCGATGCCAAATCCCAGGTGTGTCTCCATATGGCAGTCTACAGCTCTGGCACGGAGGCGAGAAGCAGCGGAGGGGCTTTCCTGTTGGGGCCCCTCTCACTGCCCTTGATTCTCCTTCAGTGGAGCCAGCTATCGATCTGCCCTGGTGTGCCCGTCTGTGAGGCCGGCTTCCTGACCTGTGGTGTATGAGACAGCTTTGGCTGCAATAACGAAAGATTCCGGAGCCGCGGTGCCTGCCATCCCTTCCCGTTCCCGGGTCTGCCAGCTGGCTGTGACGCTGCTGCACTTGGCGGGGCCCAGCTTCTGACAGCGGTTTGGGTTCCAGGCCTGGTCTGAGCGTCTCCTTGTGATGGGACCAAGCCTAAAGGAGTGAGAATGACCGAGGTGTGCCCTTCTCCCAGCGGCAAGCATGAGCAGGAGAGGGCTTTGGAAAGCTGTAAAGCAGTGGTTCTCAACCTGTGGGTCAGGACTCCTTGTGTGTGTGGGGGGGGTGTCAAACGCTCTTTCACAAGGGTCGCCCAATTCATCACAGTAGCAAAATTACAGTTATGAGGTAGCAACAGAAATAATTTTATGGTTGAGGGGGTCACCACAACATGAGGAACTGTAGTAAAGGGTCGAGGCATGTGTTAGTCTGGGTAGACTAGAGAAACAAATCCATGGATATACATATGTGTATAAGAAAGAGATTTATATACAAGAACATTGAGAAAACATACCAACCCAGTCCAGATCAAGTCCATAAGTCCGATATTAGCCCATATTTCCTATATCAATCTATAAAGTCCTCTTCAGACTCACGAAACACATGCAATGACGCCGAATGCAGAAAATCACAGGCCAGTGGGTGGGAAGTCTTTAGATCCAGTGTCATTGGAAACATCTCAGCGCTGGCAGGGGTCTCTCTGTGGCTTCTCTGGCTTCCAAGGTCTGGTTGTGTCCATGTGGCTTGTCTTCTGCAAATGTCTCCCAGGGAATAGCAGAGAGAGAGAGAGAAGTGTCTTCCGCCTCCAAGAAGGAAGTCCCAGATTTCCCAGAATTCTCAGGAGAAGGCCATGCCCACAGAAGTCTCCTGGGCCATCTCCAGATTGACAGCCTAGACTCCACTCCTACACTCTTAATCCTTAAATTGACATCAGATTAGGTGACTACCACAAGGCATTAGGAAGGTTGAGAACCCCTGCAGTAGAGCCTCTCAGAGACTCTGCCCAGAATTGGCACATGGTCCTTTGCCTACAGTCTGTTGGCCAAGGTCAACGGAGAAGGGGTGGAGGAGACTGCTATTCCCCAGGTGGAGAGTGCACCCGGGGAGCACCAGCACTTGCTGAACAAGAACACCATCTGCCACACAGGAGTTCTTAGCTCTGACAACAACAACACACTGCCATTGAGCTGCTTCTGACTCACTGCGACCCTGTAGGAGAGGGGAAAACTGCCCCTGTGAGTTTCTGAGACTGTAACTCTTCCTGGGAGTAGAAATTGCCATCTCTCTCCCATGGAGTGACTAGTGGTTTTGAACTGCTGACCTTGCGGATGTCAGCCCATCGCATAACCACTATGCCGCCAAGGTGAGGCTGAGAAAATTCGGCATAGAGGGGACTGGGCAATTAACCTAAGAACCTCTTCGTTTTGCAATGGAGAGAACCGGGGCCTGGAGAAGGGATGCGATCTGCTCATTACTGGCAGACGGGCTGAAAGCAAGGTCTGTGGGCTCACAGCCTAGTGTGCTTTCCACGAACCCCCATGTGTCAGATGGCAGGACTCCCGCAATGTCACTTATAGCACACCTGCTGATGCCACCTGTGACTTAGAGCGCACCTGGGCCCCTAATGGGAGGAGCCCTCACCAACCAGCCTGGTTGTTTTGGCTCCGAGCTACCCAGAGCCCCCACCCTGGCCTACATGGAGCTAAGTCCTGCTCAGAGTGGCTCCCTCTGTGTAGGCCTTGAGTCACCGGCTCCACCTCCTGGACTTCTCTCTATCTGCCTCCTTCTGCCTCTAATCTGTTCACTCAGCCCCTCCATTTCTGGGATAAGCAGAATTGGTAAGTATTCCTAATTTAGGAAAACACAATTACCCAGAATGCGAAGCCATACCACCATCTCCTCACTCTTCTCTGATAAGTTATTAGATCAGAGGGGAATGCAGAGGAACCCTAACTACTTTTGGTACCCCCCAAAAGTTTTCAGATATATTTACATCTAGGTGACGAGGGGGCTTCAAAAAGGGATGGAGAGATAATGGAGTCTTTTTCATGAACATTTTGAAGCCCCTCCTGTTTCCCCTTGAAGGGGCTCGGACTGCTCTGCTGTTGTTGTTAGTTGCTGCTGGGCCGGCTTTTGTTTAACAGAACAAAATCACAACACTCCTGTGTCATCTGCATGATCACTGATATGTTTTTGTCCATCTTTCATGTTGTTATTCGAGCTACTTGGGTTTTAGAGTATGCCCCTGGAGCAAGGATTACGTCCATTTTTCAGATCATGAAACCCTGAGACGAGGGCTATGCCATCCACAGGCTGACTTGCGGAGCAGAATGAGGCTCTCCGGCCAGCATTCCGCATTCCGAGATGTTTTCCCAGGGGGAACAATGGAGGCCCATGAAAATGGGAGTAAGCAGTGGTCTATGGGAGGGAGCGCAAGGCAAGAGATAGAAGCTGGAATCCCCAAATTCTTGCGGTGGTTGGACTCAGTTCACAGACAGTCCCTTCTCCTCTGCACGTAGCCCTGAAAATGAGTGTAGAAATATCAGCTTCTTTGTGCCTTCCTGGAGAAGATCTAGGTAGAGCTTACCATGCCCACCACGGAGTCAAAACAGCAGACTCAGGACTGGCAAACTAGCAAAACATCAGATTCACTAGAGCAGTGGTTCTCAACCTATAGGTCACAATTCCTTTGGGGGTTGAACGACCCTTTCACAGGGGTCGCCCGATTCATAGCAGTAGCAAAATGACAGTGATGAATAGCAAGGAAAATAATTTTATGGTTGGGGGGGGTCACCACACCATGAGGAACTGTATTGGAGGGTCATGGCATGAGGAAGGTTGAGAACCACTGACTTCGAGGGATGGAGGACAGGATCCCCAGCCAGCAGCATGGCAGGCCAGGCTTAGCTCTTCAGGGGAATCCTCGTGGAGCCTTCAGGGTCTGGTCGAGGGAGAGTCTCTGGGCTCCAAAGGACAGTTCAGGTGAAAGGAGATGAAACCATTTCACCTGAGCTATCACAACACTGGGTACAGAGACCACCTTTGCAGAGTACAGAGACCCCCCTGGGTCCCTGAAAAAAGTCCTGCTGAGTTACAAGAGCCCTTGCATTCAGGAAAGCAGGCACCTGTGGCCTCCCTCCAGACAGTCACTGTCAATCTCCCAGCCAGGGGTCAGCCCCAACATAGGCATCACTGTGGTGTAGGTGACACTTTCGGAAACCACAGTTACCACCATCACCAGATTTCCAGGAGAAAGGCCAGAACACCAACCCAGGGTCCCGTTGGTTCTGTAAGGAGAAAAGGTCTCTTGCCTGTCTCCCTCAGGCCTCCGGTGTCCCTCTGTGAACCTGGCCATCTGGACCACACGAGCCAATTGATCCCAACCATGGGAGCCAGAGAAGCTGGAATGGGGAACTGAATCCTGCTTTGGGCTGCCATAAGGAGGCACCGTGTGGTCTGCAGAAGGGCCATACAGGTGCACGAGCCCCAGGGGCACCTGTGTCACTTTCGAGGCATTCGCTTGACTTCTAAAGGCCACAACGTCATTTACTCCCATGGGAAGAGGCAGGATTCCCACCTAACAATCCTGAAGGAGTGAAGGAGGAGGAGGAAAAGGTTATGGAGAAAGAGAGGGCTGTTCTCAAGAAAGGTTGTTTGAAAACGAATCTTGCGTGAAAGCAGCTATCTATGTATCCATCTATCTGGAACCAAGTTATTTGCTTGGTATCTTCGGCTGGGTTATTTATTTTTTATTTACTTCTTTTAAAAAATCAATTTATTGGGGTTCATACAGATATTACAACAATCCATAAATCAATTATATCAAGCAAACTTGTACATATGTTGCCACCATCATTTTTAAAACACGATCTTGCTACTTGAGCCCTTATTATCAGCTCCTCGTTTTTCCCTCCCTCCCCCACCTCCCACTCATGTGAACCCTTGATAAATGATATCTTATTTCATATTTATACCGTCTGCTGTATCCCTTCATTCACATTTCTGTTATTCATCCCCCTGGGGGAGGGGGAGGGTTTATATAGCCACCATGGCTATCAGTTCCCCCATTCTCCCCCTCCGCCCC
>NW_022103899.1:42418117-42425862 GCF_000313985.2 Echinops telfairi | reverse complement strand
ACAGAGATCAATACTCTATCCTTATATATTAATATAGGTACATATGTACATGCCTCTCTATATGGCTTTTGTTGTGCTGGGTATACTAGATGAGCAAAAGCAGTGAAATCTGTAAGTATAAATATATACAGTATCCCCAAACTCAAACCCACTGCCATCAAGTCAATTCTGATTCATAGCGACCCTATCGGGCAGAGTAGAACTGCCCCCTTGGGTTTCTAAGGCTGTAATTCTTTCTGGGAGAAGATCATCTCATCTTTCTCCTCCAGAGTGGCTGGTGGGTTCAAACTCCTGACCTTGCAGTTAGCGGCCCAACTCGTAACCCATTATGCCAATAGAGCTCCTTGTAAGTATATAGAGAGCACCTCCCCCTGCCCCCCAAGATAATGGATTGCACAGCTGTGGAGGTTGGCCAGTCCCAAATCTGAAGGTCAGGAATCAGTTGGAGGCTTCTCCAGGCTCACATGGTGGTGGCAACTGATTACCCCAAATGACCAGTCAGAGGGTGGGCCGTTGGTTCACAGGACTGCAGGAACTGGTAAATCCTGACATCTCCGAGTCAGGTGGCAGGCTACTGACTGTCCCAAGAACCAGAAACAGGATAGCAAGTGCAGCTGGCTTGCAACATCCATTTATTTGGGATGCAGGCCACGCCCAAAGGAAACTCCTCTTATAACTGATTGGCTGATCGCATCGGATCACATTATGGAAGCTATTATATTACATTATGGAAAAGCAATCTGTCTAATGTGTACCAAATCACTGAGAATCTTGATCTCATCAAGCTGACACATAGCATTAACCACCCCAGATGGATGGAGCAATTTAGGACCTGGATCAAAGTTTAGCATCAGGAGGAAAGAAAATGAGCATAGGTCTGTGTTAACGCAACAGGCCGCCTGTGGGAGGGAGAGGCAGTGTAAGCCATTTGCTAAAACGAGCCTTTCGCTCTTCTCTATGTTTCAGACACGAAGAACGATTTGTCTATTCCCTAAGGCTATTTATCACATGACTATCGATTGCAAAGAATCTGGATTGAACATAAAATGTATAGCTTTAATCAGCTCTCAAACGTGCATTTTTTTGTTTTTGCCTTTTCTAATGGTTGCTGTGAGTTGGAACTGACTTGGTGGCAGTAGCTTCCCCAGAGCGGTATGCTGGGGGCAGTCCCTGAGAGTGCGAAGGACTCAGGGATTCTGCTGGGAGATGAGCTCAGCAGACCTCGAGTGAGTGAGAAAGATACGTGATCTGGGATGGGGCCTCCTTGTTGCTCATGAAGTCATGTTAGCCCTGTCCACAGCTGTGTCTGCCTGACTGGTAGACCATCAATGGTCAATGAGAAGATTCCAAAGAGATGACCCTCGGAGACTGGCCAGTGTGTCTTACTGAAAGATTTTGTCCAAAAGGCTCACCAGACAGGTCTGGGTTCTCTGCAGAATGTATCAAAGGCCCAGGGTGGTGGGGACAATGGTTCTAGACTGGGGATCTCAAAGGGGTGCCCCTACAGAGAAGCCAGACAGAGAAGCCATCTCTTGGCTTAGAATCCCAACTAACTAGACCAGTGCATGACACCACGAAGCCAAATGTAAGTTGCTGTGGACAGAACAAACCAGGAAACCTCTGAGAGGGCAGAAGGAACGGAGGGCCACAGCCCTGACAGCTAACGCGGGTAGTTATTATGAGCGACAGGTGACAGAGGAAGAAAAGCGTAAAACGGGTGTGCTCCCAGTCATCCAGCTCCACAAACGGTGGGGTGGAAGAAGTGCCCCTGCCTCCAATTTCAGAGCACTTTGTTCCAGCTGTGATTGCTCTGTGAAATTGCAAATGCAGAGCTTTGATGAGAGAGGTTGAGAGAAAATTGGTCCAGTAATACGCATGACCCATATGTAACTGCTGGTGACAATCAAAGTGGAGTGCGCCCGGCAGCACTTATTTTGTATTGAGGTTTTTAGAGGTTAGCTGTTATTGCCTCTGCCTTTGGTGCAAATAGCTAAGGTGTTTGGCTACTAAGCAAAAGGGTGGCAGTTGGAGTCCACCCAGAGGCACCTTGGATGAGAGGTCTGACGACCTACTTTCAAAAACTCAGCCACTGATGACCTGGGGGAGCACCGTTCTACTCCAACATTGGTGGTGTCCCCATGAGCCAAAGGTCCGTTTATTTGGTAACTGAGGCTCCTGCTGGGTGAGGAAGTGTGTGGACAGAAAGGTTTCAGGTCATCAGGGTAATACAGACAGTCAAGAATAAGATAGTTTTGACACCATGAGCTTCCATGCAATATCTCAAAACTGTCCAGAGAGTAGGCAGTTGGGGACGGAGGCCTAGGTAATATTGCACATTTAAGGAGTGGGTGGAGATAGAGAAGGTAAAAACAGGAAGGACTGCGGTGCCACACAACCCAGAGGAGGAAGAGTTCTGTTGGATGCTGTCAGCCAAAGTGCTGCCTCCAGGTTCAAGCAAGATTCGATCTGGAATGGCCAGGCCCACAGGTGCTCAGAGATTGGAATGCTGCTGCCTACTGGCCTGGGGTTGCTTCATGCTCAGTTTCTTACGAACCTTTCCATCTTAAGCATTTTGTTGTGACCTCTGTCCCCTTCTGTTTCCTCTTGTGTTAGAGGGGTAGTCATGCCATCCTCTGAGAGTGGTTGAGTGGATTGAATAAGATGATGCATCTGCAGGAGCATCAAGTGACCGCCGAGCCACGGGGACCCGGTCCTGCACCTTCCACACAATCCTAGGTGTCTGAGCCCATTGTTGCAACCACTTAGGTCAACTCCAATCGCTGAGGGGTTACCTCCTTTTTTGCTGACCCTGTGCCACGGAAAGGGAGTCCTGGTGGGATAGTGGTGACACGTTAGGCTGCGATCTGCATGGTCAGCAGTTTGAAACCACCAGCAGCTCTGTGGGAGAAAGACAGGGCTCTCTACTGCCCTAAACAGTTACAGTCCCGGGAACTCACAGGGGGTCACTCTGAGCGAGTCAGGATTGACTCGATGCAGTGAGATTTTTCCTCTTCTGGGTTTCCGAATAAAGGCGCGAGTACTCACAGGTCTCCGTGACTGGTGTAGTCGGTTCTGGCTTCATGTACATTTCTCTCTAGAGCAGTGGTTCTCCACCTTCCTCATGCCGCCACCCTTTCACACAGTTCCTCATGTTGTGGTGACCCCAACCATAAAATTATTTCCGTTGCTACTGCATAACTGTGATTTTACTACTGATATGCAGGATGTATTTTTTCATTGTTACAAATTGAACATAATTAAAGCATCGTAATTAAAGCATTAATTAAAGCATTTACCCAGTAATTATAATTCAGGAAATGCCATTTTATCACCAGTACTGCTGCTTTCAACACAGTAGCTACTTTTAACAGAGTAGCTGCTTTCAACACAGCAGCTGATTTCTACACAGTAGCTGCTCTCTACACATGTGTGACCAGTCTGGATAAGTACATTATGGCGCCAATCCTGTCCCATACATCTGTATTTGTACAGGGTATATGTGATGGGGTTGGCGTGATGATGTCATCACACCGGGTACTCGTATGTGGGCGTATCTGCATATGGGCGGACCTGCCTGGAGATGGATAAAGGAGCGGTGTCTTGGTTCCTAAGACTGTCAGAAATATGTGTTTTCCTATGGTCTTAGGCAACCCCTGTGAAAGGGTTGTTTGACCCCCCAAAAGGGTCAAGGCCCACAGGTTGAGAACTGATGCTCTAAGGTAAAACCAGTTGCCAGTAAGTTGATTCTGATTCATAACAGTCCCATGTGTGTCAGAGTAGAACTTGACTCCGTTGGTTTTCAGTGGCTGATATTTTGAAAGTAGATCACCAGGCTTTTCTTCCAAAATACACTTGGGTAGACTTGAACTATGAACCAACCTTCAAGTAGCAGCCAAGCACATCAACCACTTGCATGGCCTGTGGACTCCTCCCCTCTTGATAGGTGCTCAATAAATGTGTGCCCGGATGGTTGAATTCTGTCTCCTGCCATAGCCTAGACAACCCGACCCCGGATTGTCACATAGTTGAGGCTGGCTGTTATTTGGACCACTGCCTTTTCTTGAAGGCTCTCTGTCCCCTCAGTGAGAAGATCTGATTATATCTAATGTCCTCGTTCCACCTGCCTCCTCTCCTGTCATTTCTAATGATGCTGTCTGCTGCAGCTGCAGCGAAGCAGACAGAGCCTCCCAGCAAACAAATGGGGACTTCTCTGCTCCAGCGGGTCTCATTATTAGGATTTAACCAGAGAAAATTAATTAAGGTCTTTGGCACCAAGAAAAAAAAAATATATATTTTTTTTCTCTCTTAAACTCCACAGACCCAAGGGGATTTGGCCATCAAAAAGTCAACCCTGCCAAAATGAAGGCCTCCTCTTTACCATGTTTATTTTTCTCTTGGGCATGAAATGGGTCAGAGGAGGGTAGACAGGAAATGGTTCTGAGAGTGTTCCAAAGCTTAAACAAACAAACAAACAAACAAACATCAAATAGGGCAATGTTCAACATTCCAAAAACTACACATGTCATTGTCGCTGGGTGGCACAGTGTGGCTCTCAGCTCCTAACCCAAGGGAGGGCAGTCTGAGCCTCCCCAGAAGCATCCTGCCAATCAGCTGCTGAAAGATCATGACCTTGAAACCCCATGGAACAAAGTTCTGCTCTGTACCTGTGGGTTCACCATGATTTGGAATAGACGCCATAGCAAGTGTGGCGTGTGTGTGTGTGTGTGTGTGTGTGTGTGTGTGAGAGAGAGAGAGACAGACAGACAGACAGACAGACAGAGAGAGACTGAGGCACTTTCCAGTGATTTGAGACTCCTGGTCTCTGAGAGAAAATGCCTCAATTCAGCTAGATAGCAAGGGAGCAGGAGGTGGGGCAGCGGAATTATAAAAAATGTATTCTTTTAAGGCTTAACTTCAATAACTGAAAAAGAAATATGTACATCGAAGTTTCCTGACTTCCTTCCCTCCTCCTTCCTTCCAGCTTAAAGTGAGCCCCCACCTGTCAAACCTGTTAGTTCCCAGCGTAGGAGATGGCCCCAGGCCATCTCCCCGTATTTCAAAGAGAACCAAAGGTAGGAGACCTAGGTCTGAAGATCCTACCTCGATGGCCTTGAGCAAGTTACTTCTCTCCGGTACTTGATTGTTATGTTGTGGATTGAAGTGTGCCACCCAAAAATATGTGTTGAAATTCTCATCCTTAGACTTATAAACATGACCGTTGTCTCCTTTTGTTTGTTAATGAGGCCATATGAATATAGGGTGGGTCCTAAACCTAATCACTTACATTATAAAAAGAGTAGCATGAATACACACACACACACACACACACACACACACACACACACACAGAGGAAAGACAGTCACCATGGAATGGCAAGAAGTGCCATCAAGGGGCCTCTTGGTACTTCTGACAGAGACTTCCACCTAGAGCCACACGCTGAATTTGGACTTCTAGCTTCCTGAAATGTGAGAGATAAATGGGCGTTCTTTCCAGGCACCCACTTGTATTTGTGTCATGGCAGCACTGAGTCACAACGACAACCTCCAAGGTCCTTTTGAGTCTGGCTTTCTGTGATTTCGAGGTAACTGTTTCTCCCGTGGTGAGAAGGTGCCACAACTCTCCAAGGCTGACAGTTGGGGTGGGGACAATAATGTTGGCTCGGCCCAACAGCTGACGCCATGAGCATCAGCCACACAAGTGGTCAGGCTTCCTAGTCAATGACCAATTAGCCACATGTGGCTTAACCAAAGCCCAGCACTTCCCCTCCTGCCCACCCCCTTCCTTACCTCTCAGTGATTCTGAGTGCATGGCCACCCCCTCCTGAGGTGGGCGACAGGAACAGCAGCAGGCTGGGCAGGGTGGACCCCATCATTTGGAAGCAGACATGCCAAGTAGCGCTGAGCCTGTCAGAGAGAAGCCAGTCCCTTATTCCAGATCTGCTGCCGGAGCTCACGTAGTTTGAATGCCTCTTGGGAACGGATCTCAGTGTCTGTGAGGCAGGTTTGGGAGTGTGGCTGTCCACCGATAGTGGAGTTGTGCCTGGAGAGAGCCCCACACGAATAAATGAGGCCGGTGGTCAGCCAGTTCATTTTGGGAACCGCAGGAAGCACAGTCATTAAGACATAAACTGCTTTCTCAGGTGGCCCCTCACCCAGCTCTGAAAGTATGTTTGTCAAGGTAACCCCAGATGCTATAAAGGAAGCTCCCCAAATGTCAGTGGTTTAACCAATAGAAGTCCCTGGGCAGACGGGAGGTTGGCCTCACATAGAGATTCAGGCAGCTGCTCTCCTTCCATGGCGTGGCTCCACCATCCCATTGGGCTTTTGAGTCTTTTGCTTTCACTTGGAAGTTTTTTGTTTTTTCTAAAAAGAGCATGTCTCCATGAAACACACTTTTTTCCCTCCAAGACCCATTTCTTTAATCTCGGCTTGATTCAATAGTGAATACTGGTCACCTGGCCCTCCGATGGTTCCAAGCGGCCACTCTGCTCAGGAAGCGGAGGGTGGAACCTTAGTGGGCAGTTAGCCGTCTCTGTCACAGCAGGTCCATCTCTCCCAGTGAGGAATTCCCAGGACTGTTCTGAGCTAAGACAACCTGATCAAAGAAACCGCCCGGTTCCCTTGAGGAGATTTTGAAAGATCGAATTCTTTTTGCATCTACAAGTGTCAGCATGTTTGCTTCAATCAGAAACTACTGTAACTTGACAATGGTGCTTTTAATACAAAGTCGTGTGACCCTTCTATTACAACCATGACAAGAAAATAATAGTTAACAGTATTATTTATCAGGGATCCGGTACCACACAAAGTACACAATAGGCATTATCTCACGGACAGGCCACACCCTGTGAGGGTTTCGGAAGGCCCACTTGTCAAATGAGAAAATTGCAGGTGAGAGTGAAAGGTGGAAGGAAGGCCGTGCAGCCAGAGCTCAGTTCTCTCTGACTCAAAGCCCTTACCCACGGTTAGAGTGAATGGCACACATGCGTTAAAATGCATATGGTGAAAGACATCTTCTCAGCAATTTCAATAGAAGTCCCTTATAGACCTGTGTAGACACAGACATTTTTTCTAAAAGTATGCTCCTGTCGTGTTCAGGGAAAGCATAGGACCTGCGCTCAGAATAAGCCCCGATGCTTAGCACTGTCCTGTTGCAGATCCGAGGACCACAGTCCTCTGGGCATTCAGGCTTTGTGTTGCTGAGCAGTTAGTCTTTCTGAGGTCAGCTGCCTCTCTTGTGAAGGGGAGATAATATCACCTAGGACATAAGGTTTCTCCGAAAAGTATGTTTGCCTAGCCTTTTTAGAGTTACAGACCGTAGTAAAGTGTCATTCCATACTGGCTGTCATCGTCATCATCATGCAAGGTACCTGGTGACGTAGTGGATCACTAAGCACAAGGTCGGCATTTCGAACCCACCAGCCTCTCCAAGCGAGAAAGATGAGCAAGTGGAAAGGCTTTCTACTCCTGTAAACATTGGTGGCCTTGGAAACCCGCAGCGCAGTTCTGCTTTGTCTACAGGATTGCTAGGCGTCTACAGCCACCCAAGGGCATTGGGTTTTTGGATCCTCATCAGCTTCATCCTCATCTCCACCATCACCCTCACTATTGCTCCTGTCCTCATGGCCACGCAGCGACACCACATGGAGTCGCTAAGAAATGGAGTTCTGTCCATATTTATCGGGAGAGTGAGAGCTCCAAGCTTCACAAAGGAACCCTTTTAGGGAAATATATATATATATATA
>NW_022103899.1:42409886-42416951 GCF_000313985.2 Echinops telfairi | reverse complement strand
TACATGCCTGTATTTAGACCTCTGTGAATGCCCTTGCAAAGGTACTTCTAAAACTGAACCCCTCAATTACACCACTGAAGCTGGGGCTCCAGCACATCTCTCTCCTCCCCAGTCCTCCCGAGTTCAACTGGCTTGGCTTCAAAGGTTTCGCCCCATGTGTTCTGGAAGAGATTTCCTCCCACAGCTCTGTGGTGTGCTGGGCAGGCAGCATGACAGGATCTGGCTCAGCAGCACGGAGAAACACTCTGCCCAACCTGATCAAGGTCACCGGGATGCCCTCTCCTCGGGCCTGGCAAGGACTTGAAAGAAATGAGACAGAAGAGGAAGGTACACCTTCCCCTTCATTCTCTGCTTAGGCGCCTTCTCTCTGAAGAGTCCTTATCACTGGCATAGTTGCCCAAACTACGGCTGAATGCAGTCACGTCAAGGGGAGCCTGCCCAAGTGGAGGCCTTAGATCCGGCCATGGCCACCCTCACTCAGAATCCGGGAAGGAGCTCAGAAACATAGCCTGACCATACTTTTGAAGAGCTTGAGGTGGCACCCGCTGAGAATAGGGGGCATATGGTGGCACTGCCAATCTGGTATCACCCAGAGCATCCCCTGTACCTAACCCAAATAACTGACTATTCCCACTCCTTCTCGACCTGGTCTTCAGGGCAGGCGCTGAACAGGATTGGGCTGTTGGGGGGCAGAATCTGGAAGGTAAGTGTCTGCGATGGTGAGGTTGCGGTGTTATACGTGTGGTCTACTCCACCGTGGTCTGATGTTGGGGACTCTCTGGGGGGAGGGAGCACCTCCCACTGGCACCACTAGAGGCTCTTGGGGGTAGGTGAGGAGGCAGGACGGGATGGATGGCTTCCACATCTGCAGAGCCCGCTGGTCCATGGAGCCTCTTTCAGCACTGACATGTTACTCATCTATAAACAATGACTCAGGCTGAGGCTTCAGAAGGAGGACGCATAGGAAATGGGAGAACAGGTGCTGGGCTGGGGCTGGGGCAGACACTGAAGGGGGACTAAGAGGGAGGAGTGGGCGTTTTCAGGGTCCTGTCATTCCTGCTCCACACTGTCATGTGGCATTGCGTGGGGCAGGCCCTGGGCCAGGAGTCGGCATGCATGACTTCATTGCTTCAACCCCCCCACCAAACCCCTAAGGAAGGAGGGGTCAGCCCAGTGGAGTGAGGAGAAAACGGGCTCAGAACGAGGCTGTAAGGAACCCCAAGGGACAAGGCTCACCTGCGGCAGAAACTCCGAATACGACATACACGCTCACGTATGAGTTGATTCTAAATGGTGGGTCCCCAAAACCTTTGGGCCCAGGACAGGAAATAGCCATTTGTTCCATTGCTCGGGCAATTGATCAGATCTTTGTGAATGCCCTTGCAAAGGTACTTCTAAAACTGAACCCCTCAATTACACACACACACCCTCGTGTAACACAGTCGGTGGCTAACTAGAAGGCTGATTGTTGGGGTCCACCCCGTGGCCCCTCAGAAGAAAGGGCTGGCCACGTGCTTCTGAAGAAAGCAGCCCTGGGAAAGCGGAGGGGGGGGGGGCGGGGGCTAGTTCAATCGGGTACACGTGGGTGGGGCTGCTGTGAGTCCGAGTTGATGCAATGGCTATGATTCTGTGCCTTGATGTTTTTAGGGCACAGAGTCCCGTATCTTCCCACAACCAGAATGGACACCCTTCCAGGAGGTAGCAAACAGGGATGAGAACTAGGATATCACATGTGGCCCACAGACAGGCAGCAAAGTCCTAGCCTTATCCCCAGACATTCTGAGACACCCCCACCCCATCTCTGGGGTGCACCTGGGCACCTCTGGAGTGGCCCTGGGGCATCTGTGTGGTAACTTTCCACCCACCCCCAGGTGATTGTGGGGCACACTCAAGTCAGAGAAACGCTGTTCTAGGATTGTCAGCACGTCTATGCCTCTTAACCTAGGAGACTAGCAGGCGGGTGGGGGCAGGGGCGGAGGCAGTGCTGACCTCACTGCGGGGTCCCCATGGTCCTCTCTAAATTTCCCAGTTAGCTTTCATCCCATTTATGAATGGGATCATTTTGTGTTCCACCAGAAGGACTCATAGAAGCCTGTAATAGGAATCCAGTAAAGAGTCGCTAAACTGGATTCACTTGCATTCCATTGCCAAGGACGAGACAAGCTCTAGTGGCCAAAACCTGGCAGGGGGAGAAGATTGGGGACCCCACTGCGGGAAAACTCCCAATCAAGGGGTGGTGTGGCAGGGGAGTGGTCCACCTTTCCTTCCCGTATTCTGAAATGGCAAGTGGCCCTTTTCCATTGGAGGCTGGGGACAATGGAAGGTTTCAGACTCTCTCTGGCCCTCTCTCTGTAGAACTCCATTTCTTGGCGACTCTGAGTGGTGTCGCTGCACAGTGATGATAGGGGCATAAGGAGGGTGTTGCTGGTGTTGAAGATGAAGCAGCTGATGATGATGATGATGATGATGAGGAGGAGGAGGAGGAGGAGGATCCAAACCCAGTGGGTGGATGTAGACTCGCAGCAATCCTGTAGGACAAAGTAGAACCGCCCTTTGGGTTTCCAAGACTAGAACTTTTCACAGGAGTAGAAAGCCTCATCTCTCTCGTAGACTACCCCACCAGGCCATGTGAGGAAGAGGAGCCCTAGAAAGTGGGGCTACCTTAGAAAAGATGGCGGTGGTGAGTCTTCGCGGACTGTTTCCCACAAATACAGCCAAATGCCTTTCAGGTGGTCACTGTTGTGGTTAGCTGCCCTCAAGTTCACCCCAAATCATGGCAGCCTCGTGACAAAACGCCATGCCCCCGATCCGTTGGGAATCCATGAGACGTTCATTGGCTGATTTTCAGAAGTAGCTCTTCAAGGCCTTTTTCCTAGTCCCTCTTTGTTCAGAAGCTCCACGCAAGTCTGCTGAGCATCACACAGTAAAGCCCACGCCTCCAACAACGGACTGTGGGGCCTGCGGTGCACTAACCCAGGTCTTCCACGTGGGACACACAGTCTGCCATTGACCCACCAGCATTTCATTCAGTCGCTGCTGAGTGACTGTGGACTAATAACGTTTGCACTCATCAGAAACCCCCAGAGAAAGACTCAGTAACGACTTACTGAGATGATTTCACCATGTGCTGGCGTTTCCCATTTTCTCCTACTTCTTCCCTTCCCCAATCACCTCGCCAGTCTCGCCCACGTCACCCCTCCCTCCAAATGAGTGCCACTTATCTTCCTCTCGCCCTTAAACAAGGAAATCTTCCACCCAAGGAATCAATAAGTAATTTGTAGCTCACAAAATAGATACAGGGGTGCGATGGGGGTGGGGAGTGGGGTGGGAGAGGAACTGATACCAAGGGCTCAATAGAAAGTAAATGTTTAGAAAATAATGATGGCAACATATGTACAAATATGCTTGATACAATTGATATACAGATTTTTATGAGCTGCAAGAGCCCCCCAATAAAATGATCTTTTAATAAAAAGAAAAGAAACAGGCAGGGCCAGGGAGAGTGGAAGCGAATAAGGTATTTCATTTGTGCTTTCTCACCTTTTGCTAAACAAGCCTTCTCTGGAAAGACAGGTGCTCCTGCCTTCCCTTCAGCCACCTCTCCATTAAGATGGTTTAATTACTTCCTGAACACCAGACAGATAATTACAAGGCAATGTACAGACCCAAATGTTAAGCCACCCTCCTCAATCAGGGTAAAATTGTGTGATCAAGATGCTAATTACAAATCAAGTGTAGGGGATCTTGCTGGAAAGAGTTTGAGGTTTCAAAAGCTCTCGCTTCTGTCTTCCCCATGCTCCAGCTCCTCCATCATCTCCTAGGGATTATTAAATTCCCGTAGCTGCTAAACTGCGCAGTACCAGACCTGGCCCCTGCCCTCAAGGGGCTTACTGACTAGGGAAACAACATCATCAAACCCAAATCCATTGCTACCAAGTCTATGCCAACATACACACACACACACCCACACCACACACACACACACACACACACACACGCACACACACACAAAAGACAAGTGCACTGCCATCGAGTCAGTGCTGACTCACACTGGCCCCCTCTGGGTTTCTGAGACACTATCTGTCTTTCTCACATGGAGCTGCTGGTGGTCTCAAACTGCCGACCATGAGGATTACAGCCCAACATGTAGCCACTATGCCACCAGGGCCCCCGTGCCAACTCGGCAATCCTTGACAGGGTTCCTGAGACTGTAAGTCATTTGGAGAGCAGATGTCTCACCTGTCTCCTGAGGGGTGGCTGGTGGTTTTGAACTGCCAACCTTGCAGCGGGCGGCACAATGCTTAGCCTACAGAGCCACAAGAGCTCCTTGGGATAACAGCATCGTGGTCTTCAAATAAGGTTTTCGAGATAAAGGAACCACTGAGGTGTCAGGCATGGTGGTGGTGGTGGTGGTGGTGGTGGGAGGGGCTATGCCATTACACTGGCTCTGACTCTCAGCAAGCGTATGTACAACAGAATGAAACATTGCTTTCAGTAGATCTCCAAAAGGTTGACAGACATGATGAGACTCAGCACCTCCGAGAGGAGCGACCAAGACCGAGAAGTCTCCTTGCGCAGAAACAGTCCGGCTGGGTCAAGGGGTGCAAAGGTGGTCTTTGGGAGATTTAGGAGGCCCCTACAATTATAAGGCCCCTTTTTGCGTGTGTCCTTCTTGCATGATGATGGTCCGGGCTTTCATGAGAACCCCGAAAGGACCCACAGCTCATGCAAAGGGCCGGCAGGACTCCGTCACGCCTTCCCTGGATCATGGAAGGCTTGCTGAGCCAAGTGTCCCGTCAGGAACTGCCAGGCTAAGCGGGACACAGTGGCAGAAGGCGGCTGCTCGTCCTCCCTGGAATCACTGTGTGTTGGAGACTGAGGAGGTGGTGAGGGGCTCGCCCCCAGTCCTTTCACTCGACATGGAGGAAGCTGGAGGGACTAGCCGCTGTTTGTGACCGTGGGTTGGATCCTTCCCCCAGAGGCAGCAGCATAAACGGAACGTCACACCCTTCATCACTCACCACCCCGAGTCCTCCCAGACCACCCCCACTCCGTGCACCCTCGTCCCTTTGTCGCTCTGCTCACCCCTGATGACCCCATCCTGTTGATGGTGCCCTTTGGAACATACCATCAGCATTAGCAACTCCCAACCCTGGGCACATCCCTTTCATCTTCCCTTTGTTGACACACAGTGGTCTCCTGAGGATTCCTACGCCAGCCGTCTCAAGGGGCGGCTGGTTTAAACATTCTCCAAGTCCGGCCCTGGGGTCTCCGTCCTGGCTCCCCACCAGACTTCTCAATGCGACTCGCCCTTTAGCCTTTAGCACCCACAGCCCCTGTGAAGTACATTCACAACACCTTTCCAGCCCTTTCCCTTCCTGGTCCTCGCGTCCACATTCCTTGATGCACTGGGCGCCTGCCTCCCTCTCCTTTCCCTTTCCTGAACTTGGCATCTATAGAGAACAGTGGTTCTCAGCAGAGGTGGTGCTGTGCCCTTCGGGAGATTTTGAAACTCTGTGGCATTTTCCCATGTGTTTTCTAATGTTGCGCCCCAGCATTTCGGTGGGCATTTACAAAAAGTCGATGTGAGAGGAGACTGCAACTTCCTCTTCATTGTAGAGTGGCTGTGGCCAATGGAAGAAATGCTGAGCAGAAAATTTCACAAGGGAGCTCGAGAACACATAGTCACACCCATGGTGTTTCAATACGCCTCTCCGGCACCACAATTCAAATACATTCATTCTACCATCTTCCTTATTCCATGTCCAACTTTCACAGGCATCTGACACAATGGAGAATACCGTGGCTTGGGTCAGATGCACATTAGCCCTCAAAGAAACTTCCTTACTTTTCAGTCCTCTAAAGAGTTCTTGTGCAGCAGATGCAATACATCTTTTGACCTCTTGACTGCTTCTTCCTTGAGCATTGATTGTGGATCCAAGGAAGACAAAATCCTTGACGACTTCAACCTTTTCTTTGTTTATCATGATGTTCCTATTGGTCCTAGTGGTGAGGAGTTTGGTCTTGACATTGGGCTGCCATCCATACTGAAGGCTGCAGTCCTTGATCTTCATCAGCAAGCGTTTCTATTCCTCTTGTTTGAGCAAAGTTGTGTCAACAGTTGTTAATAAGCCTTTCTCCAATCCTGATACTGCACTCTTGGTCATATAATCCAGCTACTCTGGCAATATGCTTAGCATATTGATTGAACACGTATGGTGAGAGGAGACAACTCTGACATACACCTTTCCTGATTTAACACCATGCAGTTCTGTTTGTACAACTGCCTCTCCATCCGTGTACAAGTTCTGAATGAGCACAGTGATGTGTTCTGGAATCCCCGTTCTTCTCAAGGCCATCCACAGTCTACTATGGTCCACACAGTTGAATGCCTTTGCATCGTCAATGAAACTCAAGTAAACATTGTTCTGATAGTCTTGCTTTCAGCCAAGATCCATCCGACATTGGCAATGATATCCCTGTGCCACGTCCTCTTCTGAATCCTGCCTGACCTTCTGGCAGCTCCCTCTCAATGTGCTGCTCCAGCCGTTGTTGGATAATCTCATGCAAAATTTTACTTGTGTGCAATTAGCAATGATATCATTCTATCGTTTGAACATTCTGTTGGGTCACCTTTTTGTTGAATGGGCAGAAATATGGATCTCTTCCCATCAGTTGGCCAGGTAGCTATCTTCCAAATTTCCTGTCTAGACAAGTGAGTGCTTCTAGTGCTTCTTCAGCTTTCTGAAACATTTCAATGGGTGTTCCGTCCATTCCTGGAGCCTTGTTTTTGGCTAATGCAGCCAGTGTAGATTGAACTTCTTCCTTCAGCACCGTTGGTTCCTGCTCACATGCTTCCTCCTGAAATGCTGAATGTGGACTAGTTCTTTCTGGTACCGCAACTTTGGATCTTCTTTCCATCTTCTCTTAATGCTTCCTGCATCGTTCTATAGTTTGCCTATAGAATCTTTCAAAATTGCAATTTGAGGCCTGAATTTTTCTTGGGTCTTTCCATTTCAGACGTGCTGGGCATGTTCTTCCTTTTCGGTTTCCTGATTCTAGGTC
>NW_022103899.1:42387158-42409073 GCF_000313985.2 Echinops telfairi | reverse complement strand
CGCTATACTTTTTAATAGCCTGGCATCTTTTAAAATAACATTCAGCTTTGTCTTCTCGAGCCGCCCTTTGAGATTTTCTGCTCAGCTCCTTGACTTCATCGTTTCTTCCCTTTGCTTTAACTACTCCACGACAGCAGGTTTCAGAGTCTCCTCTGACGTCCGCTTTGATCTTTTCTTTCTTTCCTGTCTTTTTAACGACCTTGGACTTTTTTCGTGATGGGTGGTCTCCATGTCCTCCCACAGCTCATCAGGTCTCTGTCATTGGGGTTCAAGGTGTCAAGTCTTTCCATGAGATGTCCTCGAAATTCAGGGGATAGAGTCCAGGTGGCATCGTGGTTCTGGTGGAGACAGTAGAACCTGGAAAAGGAGAGAGGCAGCCAAAGAGAGGAGGGGCTCCCCGAGGGAGATGAGCAGAGGGGCTGCATCAATGGGCTCAACCAGGAGCACAATTGTGAAGATGGTGCAGGACCGGGAAGTGCTGTGTTCTGTTCAATGACCCGTAATGGCCCCTATCAACAACCAACCCTCACTGCCACCCTCACGCCACCAACGCCTTGCCCCTACCCCCTTGCCCACTACACCCAAGTCAATGGACCACGGCCAAATCCCAGTGCTTACAGAGTTTTCCACGCTTCTCTCTGCACTCACTTCATCTGTCAGCGTTCCCTCCAAAGTACCTCCCGACTGGAATACTTTCTTCATGTCTCCACTGCTCAATTCCAAGTCTCAGCTACCATCAGTGCCCTGGGATGCCAACTGTGCTCAGCTGCCAACCCAAAGGTGGGAGGAGTCAAGCTCACCCAGAGACACCTGAAAGCAGTGGTTCTCAGCTTTCCTCATGCCCGACCCTTTCATACAGTTCCTCGTATGGTGGTGACCTTTCCCAACCATCAAATATTTTTGTTGCTCCTTCATAACTGTAATTTTGCTACTGTTATGAATCGGGTGACCCCTGTAAAAGGGTCATTTGACACCCCCCCCCAAAGGGGTTGCAACCTACAGGTTGGGAACTGCTGCCTTAGAAGGATGCAATCTGCTTCCCAAAATCTGCCCTTGAAATCCCCTCTGGAGCACAGTTCTACTCTGACATTCATGGGGTCTCCACGATTTGGGGTCAACTTGACGGCAGCTAGGAGCTGGTGGGCCGCCATCATCTCCAGCTCGAAGCGCTCTCGCACCTCAGGCTGGTTTCCCACTCCTACGCTTGTCCCTCTTCCGCCCACCGTTTCCTCAGAGTGGACTTTCCACAGGCCGCATCAGGTCATACCCCCCTCCCTATGCAGGCCCTTCAATGGCTTCGCATTATATCCAGGCTCCAATATAAACTCTTCACCACGACGACAGGTCTTGGCATCACCCAGCCTCTTCCCACCATATCTGCAAATGTCTCCCTCCCCACCTTCCCCTGTACCTGGGTCACGCACACCTTCCTTTGGGCTTTCGTTCCCCTCATTCCCACCTCATGATCTCTGAGTTTGTAATGCCTTCCACTAAAGTGTTCTCTACCCTCCTTCGCCTCATTGAAGTCTCAGCTCGAATACCACCTCCTCCCAAAGATAAGGTGACCAGACATCCCGCTTTTGGCGGGACAGTCCCGATTTTTAACAATGTTCCCCGCATCCTGCGGCATTTTAAAAAAGTCCCGATTAAAACAAACAAACAAACAAAAAAAGTCCTGATTTTTGGAAAGTGCACGACAAGCTAGGGTATATGGTTTTCGGCTGCCATGTGGCTATTTTGCCAGGAAATGAGTTTTATCAATGGTGTCCCGCTTTACCAATGTTAAAATCTGGTCACTTACAAAGACCCTTCCTACCACCCTAGCTAAAGCAAAACTCCCAACTCCTGTAGCTAGTGGTTACTGAGCCTGATTTTATCTTCCCCACAGCATTTACCAGCATCTGGAATCACTGAGTGCTATAAGCCAGGTCTTACAAGGGGAATTTCTACTGTCTGCAAAGCCTGGCACATCCTAGGTTCACAATGAGTATTTATTTGCCTGATTTCCTGATGGGGTGTGTTTCCAACTCCGCTTCTACCACTGCCTCTGGCCAATACAACTACTTCAAGGTTGTTTTTCCTTGGGGGTGTTTGTGTCTCGGTAGCATTGGGCTCTTGGGCAAAGCATGGACTCATTGCATTGCAGACAGCATTCAGCAGGTATGGAATGTTCATGATGTTTCTTTTGGGATGCCTTTGAAAGAGGTCTTCAAACTGGCCCTCTTGCTGGTTCGGCAACCCCTCCCCTTGGAGAATTTGCATTTCTACCCCAGATAGGAATCACAATCTTTGCTTTAACAAGTTCTCCAGGTGAGCCCTATAGATTGCCAGGTGACTCTTAGGTACACATAGAACTTGTTAAAATGTAGATTCTGATTCTGTATACTGGAGGTGGAAATGCAAATTCTCAGAAGGGGTAGGGTGGGTATGGAACCAGAATGAACAAGTTCAAAGCCCTGCTTTGAAATCAGACAATTCATTCAGTACCTGCCATGTACCAAGGGTACATGATAGAGTGAGCAAAAATATTTACGTTGTGTTTTAAAGAATGAATTTCGGTTTCGTCAAGCCAAGAAGTAGGAAGGGGTGAGTGGCATAGGCAAGGGCGTTGGGTGGCGGTGGTCAGCTCTCTCGTGAACACGGAATGCTGACCCTTCCCCTTCTGCCTCCTGAGGGCTCCTTGCGTCCTCGGAACCTAAGGATGGTAACCATGATTAAGAGCTGAAAGGCGGGTGTGAAAGAAACAAGTCAAAGACTATAGAAACCTAGCTCACGCCAGTGCCGACACCTGTTTATAACGAAAAGGAGGCCCTGTGAAACGAGTTAGGTTGCTCACAGCAAGGCCAGCGGTTCAAGTTCACCAGCTGATCCCTGGGAGCAAGCTGAGGCTATCTGCTCCCATAAAGATTTACGGCCTCAGAAAGCCGATAAAGGGCCACCATGAAAAGGAATGAACTCTGAGGCAGTGGGTTTGGCTTGGGGCTTTCTCCCTGCATTCACCTGCCCTTTCTCACTTGGCTTTGGTTTTCCCCCCACCTTGCTGCCTCAGGCCTCATCATCCACGAGGGACCCTCTGTGTACCGCATCTTTAAACGGTGGCAGGCTGTCAACCAGCAGTGGAAAGTGCTGAACTATGACAAGGCCAAAGACCTGGAGGACCAACCGTCAGGAGGCAGGGCCAACCCCCAGACGTCCTCATCCACCCAGGCCAATGGGCCCACCGAGGAGCAGGAGGAGACTGTGGACAGCCCTGCGCCCGAGGAAGGGCCCGCCAGGGCTGCCAGTCACCCCTCAGGCCCTCTGTCCGATCACCACTGTGCTTACACCCTCCTACACATCTTGAGTCACTTAAGACCTCATGAACAGCGGGGCCCCGGAGGCAGCCGAGAGCTCGTCATGAGGGTCACTACCGTGTGAGAAGACGTCTGGCAGGAAGTCCTTAACCACGCACGGAGAAGGGCCCCGATCTGGGCGTGGGTGGGGAAGCCTCAGGACACCTGTGGGGATCAGGTGTGGGGAGGGGGGTGGTGCCCCTGAGGGCAGGGTTTGAGCTAGAGCCAGACTGGCACAGGGGACAACTTTGTGATGTGCAGTTCGTCGATAGTGTAGACCATACTACCCTCCCCTGGCCACAAAGCCCAAACCCCAGCTCCACAACAAGTGCAATATAGACCGGCTCTCAAAACAGAGACAGCCCCGGGCACCCACACAGCCCCCAGAGGAGCAGCCATTGGGGTGGGCGAGGCAGGGGTGTCTACGGTTGCAGGCCTGGGGTGCTGCCTGCCGGGGGTGCACACGTGCTGGGAGAGGAAGTGGAGAAAGGAAGGGTGAGGGTTGCTAGACTGCTTCCGCCTGGAGTGTGCTGGCCGCTGCCCAGGCTGCCCCCACGCAGGCAGTGGGGCGGGAGCTGGCTGGGGTGCTCACAGCGCTGGCAGCCTCCGGGTTTCTCTGAAATGTTCGTTAAGCCCACCTGAGCAGCTTAGGGTCTCTTGGGGTGAGGGTGGCAAGGGAAACGCTGCTGGGACTGGCCCGTGGGGTTGGGGTTGGGGGGCTTTTCTCCCCACTCCTAAACCCTCCCGAAGGGGAACTCCTGATTTCACATGATTCTAAGGAGGACCTGGGTGTGAAAGTGAATAACCTTTTTGTGCCCCCATTGCTTTGTTTTATGGTGATTTGACTCTTGAGGGTACAGGAAGTGTGCATGTGTGCGCATGCGCGCGCGCGCGCGCACGCACATACTCCAAACTACACATTCCTGTGGGCTTCTCAAGCATAGCCAACTGCTGGGCCCATGGCCCTCAATGCTGTCCTCCGGTAGCGACCTTCTTGACTCCACCCCTGGCTGGGTGGTGCTTGGTGCCATGCTGCCCACTGCAGCCTTGGCACATGCCCAGGGCCCCCCCCCTCAGGAGGGTCTCCGGGAGTGCTGCTGCAGTGGATGGGAGAAAGATGGCATGGAGGCCCCAGCATGCCCTGCTGGGACCTCCCTAGAGGGGCAGGATAACCCTGTCGGAGCTCCAGTGTGCTAGCCCAGGGGTGGTTCAGCTAGGCCAGCCTAGGGCACCTGGCACCTGGCTGAGAGACTGCTGTCCCTGGAGCGCACCTGCTGGTTCCAGGGACCTGGCTGGGGACAGCCCCGGGTGGAACCTACAGAGTTTCTCTTTGTCCACACACAGGGCCACGTCATCTGTGGGGAGGAAAAGGGGGCGCTGTGGAGCACTTTTTTAAAACTAATTTTTAGGGTTTTTTTAAACTCTCTGTTGTTTGTACTATTCTCTGAGAAGCTTGACAATAAAATGGCTTTCCCTATGACAAGTGCCCTTTTCTGTTGGGGAGTCCTTCTCCTTACCCATGTGCCTTCCCTCCCTGTGTGGCTGCTCCACTCGGCAGGTAAGGTCCCCTGAGCCGGAAATGAGGGTCTCCATTTCCTCCCTGAAGGGCGCAGGGTGGGAAAGGGCTCAAGAGCTTGAGCAGAAATGTCCCCTTCACAGGTAGAGCTCTGCCAACAGGGGCGGAGTGGGTGTGCAGGTGTGTGTGAATATGTGTGCGTGGAGGGTGTGCATGCCTGTGAAGCCCAGGGACTCCTGGACTAAACTTCCTAGAAGATGGAGCCTGTGGTAGTTACATAATTTCATGTCAACTTGTTAAATATTATAGAGGTGGAGTCTAGCCTGTCAATCAGGCCATAGCCAATCATGCCTCTGTGTGGGCATGACCTTCTCCTGAGGATTCTGGGAATTCCTGTCTTCCTCCCTGGCGGTGGGACACAGACTCTCGCTGTTTCGTCTTCCTGCTGACAAACCACATGGAGCTACGCTGATGGAGCCAGAATCCTGGAGCTGGAGGAGCCACATGGAGACCCACGCCAGTACTGAGATGCTTACAATGCCACTGGATCCACAGGACTTTCCACCCACTGCCCTGTGATCTTTCTGCATTCGGTGTCATTGCATGTGTTGCGTGAGTCTGAAGAGGAGTCCAAGAGGAATCTATGGACTGGTATCAGCTAATGTCGGAGCAGGGACTTGAACTGGACTAGGCTGGGATGCTTTCTTAATAAACTTTTATATAAAGCTCTGTCTTATACACATAAGTGTCTATGAATTTGTCCCTCTAGTCCACCCAGACTAACACAAGAGCCCTTCAAGTAAAAAAAAGAATGGCTCCCAAACTCTCCCCAGACTTCCACCCAGGAACCCTAGAAACCCAGCATTTGTGCTAGAAAGCCATTTGGGTGGAGGAGAACTGCCAACCAGCCCATGCAGTCATTGCACAGAAGCCCAGGAAGCCACAGGAGAGGGAGGTGTTAGGACTCTTATCCTTGACAGCTTTCCTTTGAATATCAGGAAATAGCATCAGAACAGGGCTCCTGGGTAGGACTTGGAAATGCCACAAGCCAGCAGACCAGATTTTTCTTCTTTCCATTTGACCTGCCGCCCGCCCCCCCCCCCACTCTCACAGGTGGCAGGCAGACATGCCCTGTCATCTGTGGGATGAGAAGCGTGCAATCCAGTGGGTTGGAAAAGACAGCATCATTTGTGAGGGGTGAAAGGGAACGTTCAGCAGGTATGAATGCTTCCGTTGGCCGGGCTCGGTCAAACGTCTTACAGCCCAAATCATACAAACCTTTCTTCAACAAAAACATCAAACTGCGAAGCTGTTTCCTGCCCCACCCCCCACCCCCCACATAGCCTCTCTCTGGGTCTGTGCACTTCTGAAGGGGTTGTTTCCATCTATCCAATCAGCCCTCAAAGAATTCTCTGCCCTTCCATCCACACCACGTCAAAACAGACTCAATCCGTGTTTCTGTTCAATGTAGTTCGAGCTTGGAGGACAAAAAGAAGTCTAAAGGGGCAGGATCAATTTTTATAGGTGGATGGGTGTGTTAGACCGGGTTATAGAACCAAATCCAGAGACACTCATACATGTGTAAGAGAGAGCTTTGCATCAAGAAGTAATTATATATCAGGAAAACATCCCAGCCCAGTCCAGATCAAGTCTGTAAGTCCAATACTAGTCCACAAATCCCTCTTCAGACTCACAACAGCTACATGCAAGGATACAGAATGCAGGAAGATCACAGGCCAGTGTGTGCAATGTCCTGGGGACTCCATGGCGGTGGATGCATCGCCAGGGCATGTGCAGGTCTCCGTGTGGCTCCTCATCAGGAAGGTGAAGGAAGAGAGAGAGAGGAAGTTCCCAGGACCCTCCTTAGGAGAAGGCCCCACCCACAAGGAGGCATCATCAGGCTGTGACCTGATTGACAAGCTAGACTCCACCCCTACACTTATTTATCAAGTTGATATAAAATTTTGGAACTACCACAATGGGGTAAGGTTTTCCCGTGAAATCCTCACAGATCCACCCTGGCTACCCTGGAAGAACACGCAGGTGCATTGTGATGGGGAAGAAAACACACTGCTCAGTGCAGCCCTGTGGGGGTCTTCTCACCAGGGCAATTCTCACGTTTCTTAAGGATTCTTCCTGCCAAGTGTCTGTGATGAGCTTGTGTCCTTTGGGGGAAAATAAATCTATCAAGATGATCCCACTGGAAAAAAAAAAAAAAAGATGATCCCACTGGCATCTTAGAAAGCAGTTGCTGTAACCTTCTGAGCTGACTGCTCTGCATGGAGTTGAACTGGCCAGTGATCCCCTGGGAAGCCACTTTTCAGTGGACCTTCCTCTGGAAGGCATTCCAAGAAGAAGAGGACACAGGTAGAACGGGGCGAATTGGTCTGCGGTCATCCACGAGTCACCGGGAGATGTCCAAACACAGCTTGTAGAGGAAACGTGCGTGTGTGTGTGTGTGTGTGTGTGTGTGTGTATCGGCTGGAACCCCGCTGGCAATGGGTTTCTACCTGCCCCTGTGTAGTGGAGAGTTGACTATCTCTGGGTCCTGCAGAATTTTGAAAGGGCACCTTTTTTATGGACGAAAGACCAGGTTTTGTAAGGGCTTGTTGAAGCCTCTCCTTCGGAAGAAAAATAAAAATAATGTAAAACAAACAAAAAACACAGCTGACCTGGGGACTACAGGTCTAGCCCTGGTTCCACATGAGTGGTGCAGAGCTGTAAGCTGGGGATTCTGATCATGGTCCATAAGATTTAGCAGGACTTCACAATCAGGAGATGTCCCTGTGTCTTAAGATAATGCGATCAATCACCACTTAGAGCTTGGAATCACCAACATCATAGAGATTGTAGGACGGCCCATACACTGGCTCCAATATGCAAATGACACAGTCTTGCTTGCTGAACAGGAGAAGAAGCTGAGGCACTTAGCAACGAAGATCAAAGAGTGTACACCTTTAGTATGGTTCACCTGTCAACCTCAAGAAGGCAAACTGAGGCCACGCGCAACATCCTGATGCATGGAGAACAGCTTGAAGTTGTTGAGGATTTCATTGAATTATTTCCACACGCAACACCCGTGGAACCAGCAGCCAATAAACTAGATATGTATTGCCTCGGGCAAATCTGCTGCAAAAAAATCTCTTGAAAATCTGAAAAGATGAAGATGTGATTCTGATGACTAAGTTGCACCTGACCCAAATGATGATCTTTTCATTTGCCTCCAATGCACGTGACAGCTGAACAATGAAAAAGGAAGACAAACAGGACGTGGCACGCTTGAATTATGGTGTTGGGGAAGAATATCGAGCATCCATAGACGGCTAGAAGAATGACCCAGTCTGTCTTGGAGGAAACACGGTCAGAAAGCTCCTGGGAAGTTACGGTGGGGAGACTGCGTATATGTCCTGGGAACACGTTATCAGGCGAGACTGATCCCTGACCAAGGATGTTAGGCTTGGTAAACTAGAGGGTCGGGCCAAATGAAGGAGCTCCTCACCAGAGGGTCAGCAGGGAGCGCCAACACAGGCACCATTGTGAAGACGGCACAGGACCGGGCCATACAGTCCTCCGTGGTGGCTCTGGGCAAGCAGCCTGCAATGTGAGCCCAGTGGAGACAGAAAACACCATTTTCTAAATCAGCAAGGTTGGCAAGGCTCCTAGCACCAAGTCACTGCCACTTGGCCTGCTCTCGCAACCCTTTCTCAAAGTCTTGCTTAAGAATAAGCAATCAAGATCACTTTACCTGTAAGCACCTGACCCTACAGTTGCCATGCTATGATCTTAACACCTTCCTCTACTACCTCACCCACCTTTAATGGTCATAGGGCTTGTGGAAGCCGGGACGTGCTTAGACAATAAAGGATTATTTTTTCTCTTATCATGAGACGTCTCAGGCAGGTAGCTGATAGCATCAGTCCAAGATGCTTAGGTGGTCCTGGTGACGCATGCTCACTCTAGCTCTCTCAGCTGGCATCCCTGTTGCTGGGTGCCGTCAAGACCGTCGGACCCATCGTGACCCTGTGCACAACAGAACGAACACTGCCTGGTGGTACCACGCTCACCATTGGTCCTAGGCCGGAGCCCGTTGAGAAGCCACTGTGTCAGCCAGCTCAGGGAGGGTCTTCCTCTTTCACTGCCCCTTCTCCAGGGACTGGCCTCTCCCAACAACATGAGGAGGAGCACGCCGGATGTACTTCTTCCCAGACAGATCCGTTTGTCCTTTGAGCCGTCCCTGGTACTTTCAATGTTCTTCGCTGGCACCACAGTTCAAACACGTCGATTCCTTAGTGTGCTGATTTCAAACCTCAGAGTCCCACCGGGCCTTCTGGAGGACAAAGTAGGAGAGGGGGGCAAATGGGTGGCCTCAGTTGTGACCTCCTGGGCTTTGCCAGAAATGTGTTGCTTGGCCACTCCTCACTGCAGGAGAGCCTGGGGACGTGATAACTGGTGTCTTTCCGTTTCTGTTGTGGAAGGTGGAGTCCCTGGGTGGTGCACACCATGAACACACTCAGCTACTAACTAAAAGTTTGGAGGGTCAAGTCCAGCGGTTCTCAACCTGTGGGTCACGACCCCTTTGGAGGTCAAATGACCCTTTCACAGGGGACACCTGATTCATAACAGTAACAAAATTACAGTGATGAAATAGCAATGAAAATAATGTTATGGTTGGGGGGTCACTCCACAAGGAATGGTATGAAAGGGTCGCGGAAGGAAGAAGGTGGAGAACCACTGTTCGAGTCCATACTGAGGCTTGCTTGTCTCCATCTGGAACTAGCCCCCTGGGGCACAGGTCTCTTCCGGCCCACCTGGGTGTCACCTTGTGTCAGCGTCCACACTGTTTGGCAGCTGCTTTGGGTTGGGACAGGCACCCAGGGAGAGGAGTGGACTCGGACGCTGGGGAGGCGTTAGAAGAATGGGTAGGCAGCAGAGTCCGGGTGCTATGCATGAAGGGGATTTGGTAGTACGGACTTGATGAATTTAAAATTCACATACCCTTCCACCCAGGGCCTTCCGTTTCTTCGCAAGGCTCCTCGAGAAAGCATAGCAGATGTCGCGTCAAAGAGCCGCAGGAATGAGTGTCAGAGCAATATCATTTGTAACAGTGGGGGAAAAAATTGGGATGAACTAAATGTCTGTCACGTGGAAGTGATGAACTATGAGATATTGAGTCATGGGATACCGAGAAGCTGTCCTAAGCCTGGGAGGACTGACAGGAGATGTCGCCAAGTTACAGTGCTCGCTGAACAGAGACTGTCGAGCAGTCTGTGCAATGGCCCGAGGCGCACCACACACACACACACACACACACACACACACACACCCGCCCCGTACTTATAAATGCCCTTTTCTAAAAGAATATGGAGAGCCCATGGAACGGATTAGAGATATTTACTCCTGGGAGAGGCTGAGATTGGGGAATCGAAAAGGGAACCTTCACTCTGTTTTTGTTGTTTAATAAGAATGAACTTATGTAGTGTTTGTGGGTTACAAATATACATGTCTATACATATACAGATTTAAGAGAGAAAATTGCTATGGAGTCAGACCCATACACTCCATTAGGGTTTGTTGGCTGATTTCCACCCCCCACCAGACATGTGTAACCAGGTCTTTCTTCCACAGTTCCTCTGGATGGACTCACCTCGCCAGGGTCTTGGTCTGCAGTTGAGGGCCAGGGACACTGGGGGACAGAAAGACAGTGGGATATCAAGAAAACACCGAAAACATTTCAGACAACAGGAGATGTGCCCCTGGAGGAAGTCTGCGCTTTCTTGAGAACCCTGGCTTGGAAATAGGGCACCCCTCCTGGGCTGTGGAGAGCACTCCTGGGGCGCTTCCGGCTTCTGTGTTTCTCCGGTGCTATGAGAAGAAAAGTTTGAAAGCGCTCTGCTGATTGATTGGGGGTCACGGGCAGGGAGAAGGGTCCCAGGTGGGCTGATACAAGAGCCCACTCCTATGGGCTCTTCAGACCTGAGGTTTTCGGGGGCAGCCTCTGGAATGCCCAGGGTTCTGGGCTTCTTGGTGGCAGGGCACATTCGAGAAAAGAGGCCGCCTGGCTGGAGCCGCCGAGCACACCTGGAGCCAGGCAGCTTTGAGAGTGAACCCAGCTCCCTCTGTGCCCTGAAGAACCCACAGGCAAAGTGGGTGTGCCCGGAGCCAGGATCCCCCAGGCCACAGGCAGTTGGTCTTCCCTGCTCCCTCCTCCTTTTTCCAGATCTTCCCTGGACAAGGGTCTTCAAGTGGCAGCCAGATGAGGCCTCCCCGCAGCAGATGGGACAGGCTGTGCAAGGCCACAGCCCTGTCCCAGGCGCCATGGGGCTCGGGGCCCAGTGTTGATAAGGACGCAGTCAGCCATCTGCTCAGGGGCATGCCAGCCGGGGGCATTCACTGAAGGCTCCTGCTCATCCGGACAAATGGCCCCAGAGCCTGCAGATGTGGCTGAAAGCGCCTGGCCAGGCAACGACTTGGAGCCAGCGAGGACAAACAAGGTGCAGGCTGCAACCTAGGCTCTGGGCGGATGGAGCCGCCGGGAACCAGGCAAGCCTACAAATGAAAACCAAATAGTGCAAGCCTCTGCCAGCCACGGCGCCTGCCCCTCCCGTCTGAGCCTGTGTGAATACGGTTAGAACAGAAGGGAACAGAATAGCTCTCTCTTATCTTCTGTGGCCCTGATTCGCCCATCTTCCCAGCAGGGAGATCTTTGCCTCCAATATCCCACATCTATAACTCTTCCGGTATAGTGGCTTTCTACTCCTGAAAAGTTACAATATTGGAAACCCACAGGGGTCAATTCTACTCTGTCCTACCGGGTCCCTATGTGTCAGAATCAACTCGAGGGCAGTGAACCAGTCGGGGGTGAGGGGTTGATAACTTTCATGGGTCCCACATTGCCAGGTCCAAATGCACCTGGCTCTAGGATTCCTTGACCTTCCACCTCCACCTTCCCCTGGCTTCTGACTTCACTGTGCGGTGCTGTTTTGACCCACCAATAATTCCATTCTCACTTCCCCACCCCAACCATTCTGAGAGTACTTTCAGGCTAGGATAGGAAGATCCTCAGACTCCAGGTCAACTCCAAGGAAGGACTCATCGCCAGACCAATGAGTCCTTGAGCCAACGTCGTCTACTGGAGGCGTCCCGAGTCTCACTGGAGGGGTCTGCCTTGGTCCCTCGCTGTGCTCGCGCTCTGGCCGGAAGTGGCTTGCAGGACTCGTGGCCTCCGTGGGGACATGGACATGGTAGCGGACCCAGAAGGGCAGCCGCTGGGGACATTATTAATTATACTCTCTGCAGAAGATGTGAATGGCTCGTTTGCATGGTCCCCACTCTTGGTTTTTCTATTTAAGTAAGGCTCAAAAGGCTAAGGGAATGTGGGAGAAGACAAGGGGAGGACATTTCAGGAGGCAGGAAAGACACAAGCAGAGACATGAAACAAGGCAGCTTGTTAGTGTTGTTGGTAGGGGCCATCGAGTGGGAGACCCTGGGGACACAGACCAGAGCATTCATTACCCACTCCTGCACCATCCTCACAATGATTCCTCTACTCAAGCCCTTGTTGCAGCCCTGGTGTCCATCCATCATCTCCTAGGCGACCTTCCTCTTCGTCACTGCTCCTCTACTTTACCAAACATGATGTCCTTCTCCAGGGACTGGTCTCTCCTGACAACATGGCCAAAGTATTTGAGATGAGATCTCAAAGCACTCTGACTGTCCTTTTCCCAGGACAGATCTGTTTGTCCTTTTAGAAGTCCTTGGTACTTTCAGTATTCCTCACTAGCAACACAATTCAAACACATAGATTCTTCTTCAGCTTTTCTTTATTTAGAGCCTAACTTTCACATGCATTAGAGGCGATTGAAAATATTATGGCTTGGGTCAGGCTCCCCTTAGTCCTCAAAGTAACATCCTGTGTTCCAACACTCCAGAGAGGTCTTGGATTTGCCCGATGCAACACACCTTTTGGTCTTTTGACTGCTGCTTCCATGAGCGTTGAATGTGGATCCAAGCAAGACACAATCCTTGGCAGCTTCGGTCTTTCCATCGGTGGAGCTGTAAGGAGTGGGTCATCAGTGCATGGGGTAGAGGTGACACAGCGAAGGATGAGATGGACCGGCTGGTCTTTGCTCCATCAGGAGGGGTAGGGGCCATTGCGAGTGCACAGCAGAGTCCTGGAAGAGCTGAGAGCGGAGGACTGCTGGGGAAGGTTTGGTCTTTGGAAAGAGGCCTCTGGCAGCCACATGGAGGAGGGTCCAGAGGGACGCAGGCAGGCTGGATCGAAGCAGTAGAATGAGGACCAGAGTCAAGGAGAGGTGGTGGAGCAGGAAAGGAAGAGAGGGATGGATAGATGGAAGGATGGATGAACATGTGAGTGGACAGAAGCAGCTGAGTGCAAACTAGCTATCAGTCAGCCATGGGACCATGCCATGGTGTTCGGATCCCTGTCTTTTCCTCCGTGTGCGGGTGGAAATAAACCAGCAACTCAAACTCTTCCTGCTCAAAAGTCACCATTACATGGAATGTGCCTTGTGAATTTACCAAAGGAAATGAAGTGTCTCCTACATGCCCTGCTCTGCAGAAACTCGTTCAAATGGCACCAGGCTGGGCTAGTCACCGGTAGGCATGGGGGCAACTCTGCGTTGGGTTGAGCACCCCCGGGAGGGAAGACTGTCCCTTCTGCATCGTTCATTTTCAGGGCCAGACACGTGTTTTCCTCCTCGACCTTCAGGACTGGTGTTGTTGTGCTTGCTGGTTTTCCTTCAGTCCATCCTTCTGCCTGCCCCACGCTTGTCCTCTGTGCCACGTTCACTACGATGGCAACTGGAGCTCCCAGAGAGTGGAAGAGTTCAGGGAGCCAGCCAACCCCCCTTCGCACACATCCTCCCTGGTGGCTCTGGGCAAGCGGCCTGCAGTGAGCCCAGTGGAGACAGAAAGCACCGTTTCCTAAATCAGCAAGGTCGGCAAGGCTCCTGTTACAAAGTCACTGCCACAAGGTAGACTTCAGGTCCAAACTCCGCCCTTCTCCCCCGTCTCTCAGTTACCATCTTACACAGGCACTAATTCTTAAGAGCAACTTCAAGACTGGCCCCCCCACCCCCACCCCACTCAGGTGCTCTCTGATTCCCTTCACCCGTTCTGTGGTCAGCAGGACACTCAGCTTACCTGCCTGCTTACCTCTTCTGCCAAGTGCCTACCTCAATTCAAAAAGCTCAATCCTCCCTTTCTAGTCAAACAGCATATAATGATAAGGCACAAAGTCGTTAATGGACTCGGCTGTTAATAGAAAGGTTTAAGGTTCGAGTGTCCTCGGAATAAGGACCTGGCGATAGACTTCTGAAAAATCAGCGAGCAAAAACCCCGTGGAGCACCCTTCTCCTGGGACACCTATGGGTCTCCACGAGTCAGTCAACTGGACATCAAGGGTTGGTTGGTTTGACCTTTAAACTGTCGTTGTATTCCTGTTCTGCTGTTTCTAGTAGTCACTCTGGCTCTTATAGACTCCAGCACTCACAGATTACAACTGCCCCTGTGGGTTTCGGAGACTGTAACTCTGTATGGGAGCAGAGAGACTCCTTTTCCTCCCATGGAGCGGCTGGTGGTTTCAAATTGCTGACTTTGCAGTCATCACCCAACAGGTAATGATGCTGCTACCACTACAGCGCTGGCCAGTTTGGGTCTGAGTTCCTGTGGGCACTGGGTATTCCGCCTTCGTCACTACACTCTACAATCTTCAGAGTGAGGATGAAGTCTGTTCTTTCCCTTTGGGTCTCGAAGCGTCCAGAAAATGACCTGCCATTGGTGTGCCATTGAGGGACACTGTTGCCTGTCTTGTAAGTCTGATGTCTAGTTCTGCTCTGGGGATGTAATGAGGTCTCAAGTCACCCCTCTCCTCCCCACTAACCTGGAGGACCAGCTTCTTCTCATCTACCTGCCTCTCAGCTATTGGCTATGATAAATGGGGCCTGCAAAGTGCTCTGAAAACCTAGGAAAGACTAGAACCCAGGAACGTAAGGCCAGTTCCAGAAGGTGATCAGCCTTGGCACGGAAAGCCTGTCTCATGTTTGTCATCTTATATTCTCAGCCCTTTCTTTACCTCAGTCCTCATTCCTTGCCTCTGCCATTTGCTTTTCTCCCTAGTCTTCCCGTGTGTGTTCACGGCATTATGTAACTGTCTCATTTGGGGGTTTAATTGACTCTAGGTGTATTGTTACCAACGATTTTGACTGTCTAGCTCATGATTCCCTGGGCACTCTACATTTGTATGGCAGTGGTTGTAGTGATGCTGTTGTGTGTGTGTTAGTGAGACAGACAGAAAGAGAGCCATCCAGCAAGTGCCAACTGGCAGCCTCTCAGGATCAATAATATTAACGATTTCAGAGACTTCCAAAGAGTCATTGCCAACGCTTTACACTTCTTTTCCATACTATCATTGCTATTATGAAGACACTCCAAGGCCCTTTAACTTACAGGCAGGACAGATGCCCCAAAGGAGACTGTTGTTGGTTTCTGTCTTCAGACGCAGCCTCGTGGATTCCTAGTGAGAGGAGTGGCTGGGGTGAGGCTTGACTTTTCATTTGGGGTCAAGGTTTTGGATGCCATGGTCTCCTGAGAACTTACTTTATGCTAATACCCATGTGACCACCGACTGCTTAATCTTAAGAGTGTTTACCACCTTGATGAAGACTTGCTTATCAAATCTGGGAGTTCATCGGCAAACGAGATAGTGTTTAAGTTCCGGGGTTTCAGCATCAACGTTCTGGATCCACTCTCTGCTCTGTCATTTAGTAGGTGTGCCTTCTTCTCAAGCCCCTCCGTCCCTCTGGACTTCCATACTCAGGTCCCGGTGGAGTGGGGGCTAGGAGGGGGGCCTAATGGTGAATGGTAGCAGAGGCGCTAATGGGCATTCATTGCAGGGGTCTGGAGCGAGAGACACAGGCGGGGGGCATATAGTTCAATTGAGGAGACACAGGCCTGAGAAATCTATGGACATCATTAATTTATTGATTCAATATGTATTTCTTGAGAGCCTGCTCCGTGTCGGGGATTGTTCTTGGTTCTAGATCAGTGCTGTGTACTTCGTTGTCAAGTCCACCTCGGCTCACGGTGACTCCACGTGACTGAGTCGAACAAGTCCTGCAGTTTTCTAGGCTGCCATCTTGACAGGAGCTGGTTGCCCGGCCTTTCTCCTATGCAGCTGCTGGGAACCACCTTTGAGTAAGCATTTGAACGGCTTAACTGTGGCACCACTATGGCTCCTTAATAAAAAATGTCATGGGAACTGTGGTAGTTAGATGATTTTATGTCAACTAGACACTCGTGGCTAAGGTGGAGTCCAAGCTGTCAATCAAGTCACATCCTGGTGACACCTCCTTGATGGCATAGCCTTTTGGTAGAAGAGTGTGGGACCTGCGGTCCCCTCCCCCACCCCTCGCACTCTCTGGCTTTTTGCCTTCTTGCTAGATGGGACTCTGCCACTGAACCTGAGAATTGCCCTCCCATGTTTCCAAAGACCTTGGATCCACACAGCTCTGTGATCTTCCTGCATTCTGCATCATTGCATATGACTACATGAGTATGCAGAAAGACTTAGGGACTAGCATCAGACTTATGGACTTGGGCTGAACTGGGTTGGGATGCCTTCTTGATATGTAATTACTTCTTGATATAAAGCTCTTTCTTACACATAGATGGGTGTCACTCAATTTGTTTCTCTAGACAACCCAGCCTAACACAGGAACCTTGTATGTTAGTAGTGCTAAACCTCTTAGAAGTGACAGTTCAAAAGTAAAAAGAACTAAGTGAACTTCCTTTTAATAATAGAGTTGGTTTAATACATATGTTTAAAACACTATCATTTCAACATGTAACCAATATAAAAATACTCATAAAAGATTATATGTTCTCTTTTTCATACTCAGACTTCCAAATCCAGTGTGAATTTTATACTTAGAAGTCTCTAGGTGGTAGAAATGGAGCTCTGGTAGCGTAGTGGGTTATGAGCTGAATCGGTAACTGCAAGAGCAGCAGTTCAAAGCCCTCAGGTACTCCATGGGAGAAAGAGGAGGCTTTCTGCTCCTCAATGGGCAGTTCTACTCTGTCCTCCTCGTACAGGGTCACTAAGAGTCGGCATGGACTCGAGGGCAGTGAGTGAGGGTGATACAAAGGTTTCCGTGAGTGGTCACTAACTGACACCGTGGTTTGAAGCCTTGAAAGAAAGGCTTGCCAATCTCCTGCTTAAAGTCACAACCTCCGACCTTCAAAGCTCAGTCACGGAAACCGTACCTGCAATTCTACTCTGACACAAGTGTCACCACGAGTCGAATTGACTCCACAGCAGCTTTTTCCTCTTTAAAAACACTTATGACACATTTCAGTTCCGCCTTGCCACATACCGAATGCATTAAAGCCACACGCTGATGCGGCAACTTACCGCCATCGAGAGCTGATGCCGACTCACAGCGACCCTATAGGCCAGCGGAGAGCTGCCCTGTGGGGTTCCGAGACTGTCACTCTTCACGCGAGTAGGAAGCCTCATCTTTCGCCCAGGCTGATAGTAGCGCTCTTACTAGGTAGTGCATTTCCTGGTGGGACGGTGTAATGAGTAAGCCTATCTGAAAGGCCTAATGATAATAGGAGAATGATGATAAGCCGTGTAGAGCCTAGCACGGTGCTCAAAGAATTGGACCTAGGTCTTGTTTGCTGAAATGAAGATGAAGTTCTTGCTGAGTGTGTTAGTTATCTAGTGCTGCTATAACAGAAATATCACTAGTGGATGGCTTTAATTAACAGAAATTTATTCTCTCACAATTTACGAGGTTAGAAGTTCAAATTTAGGGAACTAACTCTAGGGGAAGGCATATTCTTCTCTCTCTCTCTCTCTCTCTCTCTCTCTCTCTCTCTCTCTCTCTCGGCTCTAAGGAAGTCTTTGACTCCTTTCAACATCTATGGATCCAGCATTCCTTGAAGATCTCAATGTGTCTTGGCATCAATCTTGCCCTGTGTCTTGGTGGTTCTCAGCACAGGGACTCTGGTCCAAAGGCTGCACTCCGCTCCTGGGTTTTCTTTCTTGGTGGTCGGCAGGGTGGTAGGGAGAAGCTACTCTGCTCCATTCTCTTGTCTTTTCACTCTTTGAAGAGGTTACACCCTGGGAAAAAACCCCTTACATCTTACACCAATCAGTGCTGTGCCTGAGGAAGGGTGTGGCACCCAACCCTAATTCCCGAAAACCGATCACATCAAATCACATCCTGGGGGACGGTTCTATCATTACACAAAGCCAAATGACATCGTTACATAACTGTCAAACCATGAGAATCATAGCCTGGCCACGTGAACACAACTTTTAAGGACAAACGATTCAATCCATGACCCCAAGGAGGGTACAAAAATGCTTCGGTGTAGATCACACCTGAATGTGACGAAAATAACAATCCTCACAGTGGGACCCATGATCCACATCATGAACAATGGAGAAAAGATGGGAACTTTCACCAATTCCATTTTATTTAGATCAACAATCAACATGCGTGAAAGCAGCATTCAAGAGACCAAGTGGCACGTTGCATTGAAGAAATCCAGTGCCAGCACCCTGTTTTAAAGTTTGAGAAAGCAACACTGCTCCGGGGATGATTAAGGGATGCTGGCCTAACCTGAGCCACGCTCTTTGTAATGGCCTCGTCCGGATGCTGAAAAAGGAAAGCGGAAGGGCCGGTGCATTTGAATCGTGGTGTTGCCAAAGAATGTCGACTAGACGGTGGAACGAGCCAATCGTGTCAGATGAGCTACAACTGGAACGTTCCAGAGAGGTGAGAATGGCAGGGTGTGGATTTGCTTATTGTGGACAGACACTTCATCGGCAAAGACCAATGACTCACAAAGAAGGTCACGTTGGGAAAAGAAGAGGGCCAACAACAATTAGGAAACTTCTCAGTGAGACGGATGAACATCAGAACAATGGACTCAAACAGAGTCAGGGAGACGGTAAATACCAGGCAACTCTCTGTCCTGCTGACATCAGCTCACCATCAGCGCCGCTAGCAACAGCAACATGCTTTGAGGTCCAAGTCCAAACAGTTAGGCCTGATTAATAGCCAGGACCGGGAATGGTGACTATTAGGAGAGAAGCAGCACGCCGAGTATTTTCATGTATTAAATTATTTTGTCCGACAGCAGATACAATTGTACACGTATTTTACAAAGATGAGGACCTGGCGGCCTAGAAACTGTAACCATTCGAAGACTAAATGGTTGCTGAGAAGTGAGCCACAGAGCTCAGTGTGTGTGCTTCCTTGTGCTGGGCATGTCGTTCCCTTCCATTTACCAAGTCCTGTTGGGCCGGTGAGCCTATCTGAATCTAATGACAACATGTGGCTGCTCCTTAGTTCTCTGGGCGGTTGTCAGGGATAAAATGAACCATCGTGGGGAGATGGTGGAATTACTTGCTCACTTCACCCAAGACACCAAGATTGGTCACATTGCTTTGCTTTCTTCTGATTCAAATTAAAGTAAACCATCAGGAAGTTCATTGTCACGCTCTTGGGTTCTATCCCTGGGGCTCAGAGAGTTCTAAATGACTCCACAGCCACCCTGCCATTGTCTCTGTGTGTCATGCAAGGCCAAGTTCAGTCTCTGTGAGCCTGCTCCCAATGCAGGCTGTGATGACCCAGCACAGAAGATGGTCACCCTTCTACAGTGCTACTTTCCCCAGACAGGGGGTTCTTCAAGCATAGCTTAGGAGCAGCAAGCAAACGGAAATGTCAAATTTTTGAGCGCACGTTAAAAAAAAAATTGGCCAAGACTTGAAAGTAGAGACTCCAAAAGAGATGTGTAAACCAATTGTTTTAAGCTCGGTTGACTAGAGAAACAAATTCAGGGACATTTATAGATGTGTAAGAGAGAGCTTTAAGCCAAGAACTAATTATATATTAAGCAAACATCCCAGCCCAGTCCACATCAAGTCCATTAAGTCAGATACTAGTCTACAATTCCAATACTAGTCCATAAATCCCTCTTCAGGCTCATGCAGCCTCATGTAATGATGCCCAATACAGGAAGATCACAGGCTGGTGGGTGCAGTAGAAGCATCACAAGGCTCTGGCAGGTCTCAGCCACGTGGCTCACCAACAGGAAGGTGAAGCAGAAGGGTGGGGGGTGTTTTCCAGGACCCTCCTTATAAGGAGGCCACACCCACAAGGAGGCACTGTCAGGCTGTGACCTGATTGACAGGCTAGACTCCACCCTGCAGTTCAAGTTGAAATAAAATTATGTAACCACCACACCAATGTTCATTGCAGCATTATTCAAAGTGCCTAAAGGGTGGAAGCAACCTAACTGTGCATCAATGGTGAAGCGATAAACGAAAAGTGGTCCATGCACACAGTAGACTACTACTCGGCCTGTAGGAGAAATGCAATCTGGATACATGCTACAGTATTGATGGGGCTTGAAGATGTGGTGTTGTTAGGTGCCATCAGCTCCGTTCTGATCCATAGCGACCCTTTGTTTAACACAACAAAACATAGCCTGGTCCATGTCATCCTCACAGCCGTCATAATGGCTGAGCCGCTGAGCGAAATAAGTCAATCACAAAAAGATAAATGTTGTATGACCTCACTTACATAAGAGACAAGGAAACGCAAATGTATGGAGAACTAAGCTTATTAGTGATGAGAAGGAGTGTGGAGGGGGAGGAGGGGGCTTAATGGTGATGGAAATCACATTGATCAGGAATGCATAATCAATTATTGTAATTATCCTACATTAAGTTGTAAGACTGTAGAAGTTGTAATAGATATACGGGCATACAAGGGTGTCTCAAGTTGGTGGAAAAACTGAATGAGAAGGTAATGGAATCTTTCCACAAACTTACAAGCATCTAGCAAAAATGAAAAGTAGCTTCTATTCAAACAAATATCTCATGAGATTTGGTTCTTTGCTTTGGAGATGTAGGGTCATGGTTTCATGGGACATCTTCGTTAATTAGCCTAAAAACAGGTGTATATCTCCTGGCTTGATATCTGGTGACCAGGGTCATAACAACTTGCAAGTGCTCATCCAAGGTCTACTCATTTGTGTCCAGTCACCTGAAACCGCCGAGGAAGGAGGGTCAGGAAGAGGAAATAGTTTGTGGCTCCCTCCACAAAAACCTGCCTCCTTTGCTATGAGACCAGAACGCCTGGCTACCATTACAGAAGATTCTGATCACAGATCCATAGAAGTACTATGCTTGGTTCGGAGCTATCTGGTGCCATCCTTGTCGCTGTGGCGACCCCCGCACCCGCCGCTGCCATGACTGAGCAAATGACCCTTTTGGCACCCTCAAGGGCCACAACAGCTGGGTAACGCAGATCGCTACCACGCCACAGTTCCCCAGTATGATGCTGTCTGCCTCGTGAGATAAGACCATCATCGTGTGGAAGCTTACGAGGGATGCGACCAACGATGGCATTCCCCAATTATGGCATTCTCCAACGTGCTCTGCGTGGTCACCCTCACTTTGTGAGTGACGTGGTCATCTCTTCCGATGGCCAGCATGCGCTCTCAGGCTCCTGGGATGGAACACTCCATCTCTGGGATCTCACAACGGGCACCACCACACGCCGCTGTGTAGGCCAGACCAAGGATGTGCTGAGTGTGGCCTTCTCCTCTGACAACCGGCAGATTGTGTCTGGCTCCCGAGATAAAACCATCGAGCTGTGGAATACACTGGGAGTTTGCATGTGCACCATACGGACGAGAGCCACTCTGCATGGGTGTCTCGTGTGTGCTTTTCGCCCAGCAGCAGCAACCCCGCCACTGCCTCCCATGGATGGGACAAGCTGGTCAAGGTGTGAACTTGGCTAATTGCAAACTGAAAACCAACTACATCAGCCACACAGGCTCCCTGAACACTGTGACGGTCTCTCCACATGGATTGCTCTGAGCTCCTGGAGGCAAGGATGGCCAAGCCATGCTGTGGGCCCTCAATGAAGGCAAGCACCTTTATACCCTTGATGGAGGGGACATCATCAATGCCCTCTGCTTCAGTCCCAACCACTACTGGCTCTGTGCTGCCACCAGCCCCAGCAT
>NW_022103899.1:42385004-42386932 GCF_000313985.2 Echinops telfairi | reverse complement strand
ATGAGCTAAAGCAAGAAGTTATCAGCACCAGCAGCAAGGCTGAGCCACCCCAGTGCACCTCTCTGGCCTGGTCTGCTGATGGCAGGTTACAGAGATAACCTGGTGCAAGTATGGCAGGTGACCATTGGCACTCGGTAGAAATGTATGTGGCACAGCATTTTTGAAATTAAAAGACTGGCTTTCTGGGGGTGGGGGGGAGAAGAACTGTGATCAGAAGGGGAGAAATGCAGAACAGAAGTAAACTTTTAATGGATTCTACACATTCTGGAGCACTGGGGGCTAGCTGTACCCCCTGAAATTACTGCCTTAAGATGATCTTGAAATTTTAAATGTAAAATACTCCTGAAGTTGTCTTGGAATTGAACAACAGCGTGGCTTAACTAGTAGCAAAGGTCTGCCGTGAGCACTAGGTTCTTTTAAGAACTCTCCGTGTGGGATCAGACTGATACCAGCAACTGTAAAGATCAGCTAGGAAGCTGAGAGGGCAGTGTGTGTGGCTTTCTGGGAGGGTGAGAGTGGTCGTATGAGTCTAACAATATAATTACTGTCATTAAGCCCAACAGGTAGAAATGGATTGATGTAGGTTTTGCTGTGTTTATTCTCAACAACACTAACAAAATAAATGAAATTTAAAGAAAAAAAGTGAAAAACAATTTGGACATTTTGCATACAAATCCAGATCTTTGGTTTGTTTTGAGAAATTTTACAATAGTTGGGTGGCATTAAGTCCCTAGTCCCATGGGGCCATCCCTTGCTCTGAGCTGGGCTGCCCTGGTAGCTGAGCCATGTTCTAGAGTTCGCTGCAGTTCTCACCACCCTTACGGCCGCTGACGTGAACTTCGTTACAGTTTTTACTTATCCCATTTTCACCTTTGTTTAAATTGTAGAGCCTCCATCTTTATGAGCATGTCTCTACAATGAAGACAAGGAGAGTGTGCGTCTCTTAAGGCTAGCGCCCACAGCTCTGGCCCTGAATGACCTGTCACCATGCAATATCTGTCCAGCTCGTAGGGTACAGACCTGCAGCCACACACAAAGCCAACTTCCTCCCCAGACTTGCCCCCTCCAAAGGCCCAAAGACAAGGAAGGGCCCCACATCCATCCCTTCAGAGCTGCAGCCTCCTTAAGGATCTGAAGATCCTTTGCAACATTAAGTTCACTCTCTTTTCCACAGACACTTGGAGGGTATGAATTTGCTTCTCCAAAGGCAGACTCTAAAGCCCCAGCAGGCTGTTTTTAACCTTTGCCAGGAGGGAGAGAAATGCCAAACGTGCCCTCATGGATGACTTGCCTTCCTAAGAGACCATTGTAGCAGTGTGGATAAGAACAGATTCCAAAATCAAACCAAGAGGGAAAACCCAACTCCCCTGCCTTGGAGCCAATGCTCACTCATAGTGTCCCTATGATAGATAGGATCCCTATGATAGGCATAGTGTCCCTAGAGGTTTGCTGTGGCTATAAACCTTTCTAGGACTTGAGAGCCTGGTTCTGCTGTGTGCAAGGTCCTTGTGGTAGTTACACAATTTCATGTCCACTTAATATGAGAATGAAGGGGTGGATTTTAGCCTGTCAATCAGGTCACAGCCTTAAGATGCCTCTTTATGGGCATGGTCTAATCATAAGGATTCTGGGACCGCCCTCTCTTCCTCCCTGGGAGTGGGACACACTCTCTCTCTCTGTTTCACTTACTTGTTGACAAGCCACATGGAGTCATGCTGGTGGCAGCCAGAGCCATGGAGCTAGAGGAGCCATGTGGAGACCCCTGCCAGCACTGAGATGCTTCTACCGCCATTGGATCCACAAGACTTTTCACCCACTGGCCTATGATCTTTCTGCATTCAACATCATTGCATTGCTGTGTGAGTCTGAAGAGGAATTTATGGACTAGCATTGGACATATGGGCTAATATTAGACTTACGGAATTGAT
>NW_022103899.1:42374563-42384208 GCF_000313985.2 Echinops telfairi | reverse complement strand
GTGGAGAACCACTGCTCTGTAGTCTCTTCCAGGTGTGACGCTCTGAGAACACGTGTTGGCGTGCCCACGCTTGTTATGTTGTACGTGTTCTCTCGGCCCCGGTACTGTCAGAGTCTGTTCTAACCCCCCCCCACCCCAAACGCCGTCTATGACAAGAAGCTGGTCCCTCGGTCAGATGTGGCTTCGAATCTCAGCCCCAAGTTTGACTCAGTCAAACTTGCTTTTGTTTTGCTTTACTAAAACTCGTGGCAGCTTCCTTGGTGACGTATGCATGGGTCCGTCCATTATCTGATGAATCTGACAGACCTTTACTAAGCACTTGCCACACATAATGTGGTGTTGGCTCAGGGGAGGATGGATGAGACAATGCAGAGACACAAAATCGATGACCCGTGACCTCTGAGAAGGGGGTGTTAACCGTGGGCATGAGGACACCGTGGCACAGCCCGTGTGGTCCTTGCTTCGTGAGCCAGGTGGGAGCCTGGGGTCCCACAGAGCCAGCACTATGCTATCTAGGCCATCTTCCTCCAGATAAACTGGAATCCTCTCCCACCCTCTACCTCCTCTCCTTTCCAAGGGCCAGTGGACTCCAGTCTGAAACGCAAACATTTCCACGGATGCCACCCCAAACCCACACATATCCTGCGTTCTGGCATCAAGAGCCTCAATTCTTTTCCCAGAAGCCTGGACCCCCTTCCCACTGAGGGAGCCTGCCTCTTAATAAATGAGTTCATTACCCTGGCTACTGGGGCCCATGACAGCCCATCTGCTGGCATGATTAATTAAAACCGTGACTGCCGAAGGAGGCGCCATCTCAGGACCGGGAAGCAATTCATCTTCCAGCCAGTCATTGCAGATGGTCCTGGAGAGTCAGACGGCAGACAGAGGACAGGATCTGCATGGACAGCCCGACTGCCTTACTCTCCGCTACATTCTCCGCAGGGGCTCCTTCCTCCAAGAAGCTCGCTCCCCCTACAGAAGTAGGGGCAGAGGGCCGAGAACTAGACCCTGAAATCCTCTAAGGGGGCAGGAGAACATCCCACAGGCGGGGTAGTGGTGGGGTTCACAGGAAGGTTTGACCCTGTCTTTTCTTGTTCCCTGTGCACAAGCACTGTATATGTCCCACTTTCTGTCTCCACACGGAGACTTAGCATCTTCCTCTCTCGTTCTCCTGTCAGTGTAGAGGCAAGCGTGCTAGGTAAGGCTCAGCCTCAACCCAGGCTCTGCAATGAGTATCAACCAGAAGCCCTGAATTGAGGGGGGAGGGGGGGGGACTGCCTACTTTCCTATTGGCCAACAGGGCTGCTACCTTGAACCCCAATTGGCTGTGATCGTGGTGTGCTAATCCCTGTGGTTATGACCCAGAGAAGAAGGAAGGTCTCAGATTCTGAGAGGAAGACAGAGGCCCCAAAGGTCTGTCTTTGGGGGACCCGCCTCCACATCATAGTAAGCTTCAGCATGGGCCTCTCAGCTGACCCAGCCAAGTGAAACATCCCTTATGTCCCTTTCTGTGGCCCTAACTCAAGACGAAAGGGCCATCAGTCTTCCACCTCTCCCTTCACATGTCCACACCTGCTCTTTTCCAAACAGCAGACTCACTGCCATCAGTCAGTTCGGATGCACTGCGGCCCTCCAGGACAGGGCAGAACGGCCGGCCCGGGTGAGTGTCCGCGCAGGGAGCTCTTGACTTGTGAAACACGCCTGTCGTCTGAGCCTGCGCATCTACTGCCCTTGAAAGCCTCCTGGCTCCATCATGCACACCAAGGTGGACATCGCTGCCAGCAGTTTCAGACAGTACCTTCACTGGGCCCATCTTCATTTTAACCTGGTCCGAGCCTTGAGCTGTGGGAATGAGGGAGGTGTTGGGAATGGGACAGGAATGGCTGAATGTAGGGACCTTCTAGAAGCAACCTTTTATGCTAACACATTAGACAAACACTGTATTTACTGTACAGAAGCCGTTTTTCAGCACACTTTTCATGCAGTTTTGTGGTAAAATTAGGTGCCTTGGCTGATATTCAGGTTGACTTACACTCACGTATATATGGTGTCTTTCTTCTAATAGAACCAAATCACCCTTGACTAGAGCCGCATGTGCCACCAGCTTGTCCCACTCTGACCAGGAAGGAAGGGGAGTGCGGGCCCCTCGGACGGGTGGGCTTGTCGTGGGAGACTCGCAGCACTCACAGGTGTCAGACGGAGAAGCCGAGAGGGGAGCAGGCCTGTGGATTAACCCACGTACACACATGGTGGCTTCCAACCCTGTACTTTCTGACACCATGAGGTGAAGAGGAGATGACGTGGGGATGGGAGGGGTAGGCTAAGAGAGTGGGGCAGTTACATAATCTACTGTCAACTTGAGGAAGGGGTAGAGTCTAGCCTGTCCATCAGGGAGCAGCTTGATGACCTCATTTGGAGGCGTGAAGGAGATAAATAGCTCATTGGAGGCAAGACATACTCTCTGCTACACATCCCTGTTGACAAGCCACATGGAGCTGCACTGAAAGAGCTAGCACTCTGGAGCTGGAGGAGCCCTGTGGAGACCCACGCCGGTGCTGAGATGCTTCCACCACCACTGGATCCACAAGACTTTCCACCCCCTGGCCTGTGTTCTTCCTGCATTCAATGTCATTGCATGTGTTGTGCGAGTCTGAAAAGGAATTTATAGACTGGTATGGGACATATGGGCTAATACCGGATTTATGGACTTGATCTGGATTGGGCTGGGCTATTTTCTCAATATACAATTACTCTTTATAGAAAGCTTTTTATACACCTATGCGTGTCTATGAATTCTGTTTCTCTAGTCAACCGGGACTGACACAGGGAGCATAAACAAGCACAGCCAAGAGAGGAGAGGATGGGCAGGGTCATGAGCCATTCATGGGGGACACTGACTCACACCACGAGATGGCCCGAGGAGGATGCCAGTTCTGCATGCCCCACAAACCCACCTTGCCGCCGGAAGGAAGTCTCCAATCCCTGCACCTGGTTCACTTACATCCCCACTTGATCTCTTGTCCGAATGGAAGTATAGTGGCAATGTCCACCAGATTGCATGGGCTACACATTTCTAATGCTCATGAGGGTGGGTGGGAGGGGTGCCGGGAGGCTGCATGCTTACTAGGGATGCCCACGGGTACTCTGAGCGCGCAGGGCATGCTAGGGCCTCAGCAACTGTCTGCTTATCGATGTGCCTAGAAGGATGCCTAGCATATGCTGACGGAATGAGAACCGACTCTCCCCCAAAGCAATGGGTCTCTATGTAGCCCGAGTGCTCCCCACTTCCTACCAGGCACCTTTGCTTTGCTTCCTGTCAATCCAAACCACTAGCCTCTCCTGAACCCCATCTGAACCCTGCGATGTCCTCTGAGACATGCTCTGGCTCTGCCCCTCTTTTAAATAAAATTCTTGTTCCGTTCATGGTCCATCCCAAATGCCAACTCCCCTGGCGGAGGGGCCTCAGTGACCAAGACTGAAATCGTCCTCTCCCTTGGGCCTCTGATGCCTTGCCCATCCCCCTCAGGGATGCTGACTGCCTGGCACTCTTCCACTTAAACACTCGGCTAGTTACCGAAAGGTTGGCTGTCCCAAGCCACAGATCACCATTCGAGAGAACAACGTGGCTGGCTTGCTCCCAGAAAGGCTGACAGTCCTGGAAGACAGTTTTACTCTGCCCTCCCGGGTCTCCATGCGTCAGACATGGACCGACAGCAATGGGGCGGGTTTGGTCTCTGGAGTTTTTCTCCACTGGCCTGAAACTTCTGGATGGCAATGAACGTAACAAGGGCTTCAGGCCCTCTGGGTGCCCGATGTGCATTTAATCCATGGGATTTTGTAGACCAGGAGCCTGGTCACGTGTCGTGGAGTTGCTTTGGTGATAAATAAGCTCTTGGAAGCCTCACGATACCCACACAATAAACAGGAAAGAACAGGGTCACGTGGAACCAGCTACACCCCTGGCTACATGGTCCCTTCCCTCACAACATCCACAAAGGGATGAGTAAAAAGATACACACAAGTCAGTCATACTTGCAGTTTGCTTTAAATGCAGACCTGCAGCGCCCTTCTGCACCACTGGGCAGCCCGACCCCTCCCTCCCACTTCCAGGAGATGGACACACGTCTCTCACCAGCCTCACAGACGGCATGTCTCATACACACGCTTTCATTTTTTATATTTATAGAAACAAGAGGAGGGCCATTATTAAAACATTTCAGGTGCTGTTTTAGGAATCTTACAAGTACAGACACGCTCCCCAAAGACCCGCTTGCTCATGTGTGTGTCCATCAAAAACCTCCCCGTTCTTCTAACTCCACACATTTCAAGCCAACGTTAGTGGCCCAGACAAGGAATGTGTACAAGAATGTGTGCACCCTGGGACACGGGATGCTGCTGTGCCCGTGTGCGCCTATGTGATTGAGGATCTGAGTCTGTGTTTACATACAGCTGTATGTAAAGACAAGGAATCATTTTTGTCTCTGCACCATCACACGCTTTCTGTACCCATCGCTGACACTTCAGGTGTCCTCTCTGCTTGGACTATTAATGAGATCCCTGCACTTCCCCGGCCTCCCTTTGCCAGTGGGCGGATGGCAGCTTATGAGTGATTAAACCTCATCAGGACACTAATCAAAGTGGCCCATAAAAAGGTATCTAGCCCTGACACTGCTAGAGGACCCAGGACCCAGGACAAGGGGGAGGGAGCTCTTTAAACAAAGGAGCCAGGTGGAATGACACATTGTGGGGTGACCTATCTACTGATGTTCTAAGACTTGAGCGCGCGCACACACACCACCACATCTTCTCCCATCTAGAACCCAAGCTGTCTTTGCGTTTGTTTCCCATTCTTCAGTTTCTGCCTCCACCGTCTCGAGGCAGCTGTCCATTTTGTAGGTGGAAAACAGATGGCCTCTGGCGGCGATGCATCCTGAAAGCAGAGCACGGAGGGAGAGGCAGTTGGCTCTCTGAGAGCCCTTGTTTATGAGCTAATCTGTCTAGTGGATTAGTGGGCAGAGCAGGGTATTTTTAAAGCCAGGCAGATGTTGGTGTGGGGGAGGAAGAGATATGGAACGAGAGGGGCTAGATGGTAATGGAAAATATTTACTGGGCACCTAACCGTGTGCCAAGTATTCCACGTGAATCACGTCACTTCACCTCGGCAACCTTGTGAGGATGATTAACAGATGCTGTTTCACAGTTTATGTGGCAGTTGCAGGAACTGACGGTGATGGGGGGTTGAGTAACTTGGCCAAGGTCGTGTGGCAGGAAGATCTGGGAGGACCGAGCATGAGGGAAGATGGGAGGAGTCGAAGCAAGGATGGTGAGACTGTGGCTCGCTTACCTGAACATGTCATTTGGAAAGATCCATTGCTAGCCAATGACATCAGGTTTGATGCAGTCGAGGTTTGCTGAGAACAAATGAAGCCCTCAGTGAGACGGACTGACACACAGCCACGGCAATGGGCTCCAATGTGGCTGCAGGCAGGACGTCAGCACTGGACTCAACAGGATTTCGTTCTGTCGGGGTACAGGCTGCCCTGTGTGGGCACCGAGTAGACTGCCAGGAACAAAGACTAAGGACGCTGGGCACCTTGTCATGTGCTTACTGCCTGTCCGTGCACATTCTCTGAAGAATGTCTATTCAAGTCCTTTGTCCATTCTTAAAGTTGGGTTGGTGTTTTGCTGTTGAGTTAAAGGAGTTTTTCTTGTTTGTACATAAAAAGGCTTTATTTGCAAGGCAGGGTTAGTCAAACAAGCCAAAGCCCACATCGTCACCTGGCTCCTCAGATTCCTCCTCCTTCTCATCTTTCTTCTCCTCTGCTGCAGCTGGGGCTGAGGCGGCAGCAGGAGCAGCTGAGCCCGGGGCAGCCGAAACGGCCACAGCACCACCCGCAGGCACACTGGCAAGCTTGCCAATACCCTGGGAAATAACGTCTTCACTGTTCTTCCCGTTCAGCTCATTGATGACCTTGTTGAGCCGGTCGCCATCGGCCTCGATGCCCACGATGTCTAGGATTTTCTTGATGTCTTTGGTGCTGGGGGACGCATTGTCCCCGAGGGTGGCCAGCAGGTAGGAGGCGACGTACTGCATTCTGAAAGGTGGCAGAAATGTCCCAGCGGCCACGTTACCCGAGGCCTCTACTCACACCCATTCCGGCCGACCTAAAGGAGTTCTTTATGTCTTTAGATATTAAGCCCTTATCAAATATATGGTTAGTTACCTTTTTCCCTCTGTAGATTATCCTTTCATTTTGTAAAGCCCTTTGATGCTAGACTTCTTGTCGTTAAATATATACAGTGAACCCTCGTTTATCGCGGTCAATCGGTTCTAGACCCTACCGTGATAAATGAAATTTCCGCGAAGTAGGATTCCTTAGTTCTAAATCAAATATTTTCGTAGTTAGAGCATAGAGGATTGCAGAAGAGGATTCTGGTTGAGGTTTGTCTGCTGTAAAACGCTGATAGAGCTGCCTTGCCTTCTCCCGGATGACTATCGAATCCAACGGAATGTTTTTCTTGCGCCTGTCATTGATCCAAACGGCTAGGACAGACTCCGTTTTTACTATGAACTTATTACGACTTGTCACGATGCGCTGTGCTTCCTTGTTGAAAGTGAAAGTAGCCGTAGCACGGATGTTTTTTTCCTCTTTACGGATGGAGCGAACGGAAGACTCATTCAAGTCGAAATGGCGTGCAACCTCCACGATTTTCTTGCCATCTTTGATCATATCCAAGTTTTACCTTTTCCTGGATGGTGAGCATCTTCCTCTGGCGCTTATTTTTATTGTCAGAAGGCTTAGAAGCAGCAGCTCGTTTAGGAGCCATCATAGGGCTTAGATAAAATTTCTTAAAAATCGCAAACAATTACAGTACACTGTACAAAAGCAAAAATGCATCTGATAGGTAGCTCTGATACGTAGCGATGCAGACAGAAGCGTGTACAGTATGAGCCAATCAGTGGCAGTAATGACAGAGCATGCGCTGTTACGCAAAAACCGCGATAGAGTGAAGCCGCGGAAGTCGAAGCGCGAAGTGGCGAGGGTTCACTGTATATACTTTGTTTTTAATTTTTATGTTTGATAAAGTCCCGTTTGTTGCTTCTGTTTTGGGTGTTGTATCTTACAGTTTGTTGTCAAAAAAAGGTCTTAAGGCTTTTCCCATTGTCTTCCCGCCACCATCTTTATCATGTTAATGGAAAATCACTGTTGTTGCAAAAAGAAAAAACACTTCTGTCAATGAGCAGAGTAGCATGGCTTTACGTTTAGTACCTGGCTTCAGAGGATGGCGCCCTCTGCCGGGATCTGGATCTGACCTGTTGCCCAACCACACAGGAGTTTGTCCTTTTTTGCTGTCTCACAAGCTACCACCACCTGAGTGGCTTAAAACAGCACACCTTTGCTATCTGACTCCATCTCTGGGGCAGGGATCAGCTGGGTTCTCTGCTTCAGAGTCTCTCGCAGGGCTGCATGCGGATGTGGGTTGGGGCTGAGGGCTCATCCGTAAGCTGGACCGGGGAAGGAATACACGTCTATGCCTCTAGGTTCTTCACACGATTCAGTTCTTGGGAGCCGTGAGCCTGGGCGCCTCAGCTCCTCCTAAGGCCACTTTCAGTTCCGTGGCCTATGAGCCTCTCCACATGGCTTCTTGGATTTCTCCCTCCACACTAGAAAGCACATATGAGATGGCAACAGAGTCGGCTAGCAAGGCAGCAGTCCACCTTACGTAGCCCAATCACAGAAGGGACAGCCCATGATTTCTGCCATATTCGCACGGCAAAGCAGCGAGCCGCAGATCCTCCCACACTCCATGGGAAGTTGAGGGGGAGCGTCTGTGGCAACACCAAAGCCAGAATTCCAGGCAGCAGATGGTGCCTAGCACACACACCACGCAGCCGTGGGGAAACCCCACTGTATAGTCTTCCATAGTGGGCACCTGGCGTGCTTCCCCGCCTTGGTTCCTTTTATTATAGTAACAGCACGTGACTTCCATGGGAAGGACTACCTCTTTCGGGCGCACAGTCTAAGATCTGTAAGAGCCATACTTTCTTTATAGAGCTATAACATCTTAGTTCTTATACACAGGTCACTGATGCATTTCACATCGGTGGGAGGTATGGGCCCAACTTCGTTCTGTGTAGAGATGCAGCTGTCCCCAGCACCAGTCACTGAAGTGACTATCTCCCCCTGAGAATGCACTCAGAACCCTTGTCAAAAGTCAACTGTTTACAGATATGAGTTTATTTCTGGGTTATCAGCTTTATCCCATTAATCTATACACCTATCTTTATACAAGTACCAACCTGTTTTGATTACTATAGCCTTATAGAATGTCCTAAATTCAGGAAGGGAAAGCATTCTTTGTTCTTTTTAAAAGCTTGTTTTTGCTATTCATGACCCCCTACAGTTCTGTATGAATCTGCAGATCAGCTTTTCCATTTCTCCAAAAGAAATAAGCTAACATTTCAATAAGAATTACATTAAACCTGTAGATCACCTTGGGTATATTGAGATTTTAATAATATTAAGTCTCTAAACCTATGAACACAAAATGTCTTTTCATTTATTTAATTCCAGCATTCTTTCAATGTTTTCATAATTTTCAGTGCACAAGCCTTTCAACTCCTTGGCTAAGTTTATTCCTCGATATTTTGTCCTTTTCGATGCTAGTATAAATGGAATTTTCTTAATTTCTTTTACAGTTTGTTCAGTGCTGGTATAAAGAATCAACCAATTTCTGGGTGCTGATGTTGTACACTGCAATTTTGCCAAATCTATTTATTTGTTCTAGTAGCTTTCTTTGGACTGTTTGGAATTCTTACAACATAGGCTATTTTCAACCCTGATGCCTTTTATTTTTCTTGCTCAACTGTTATGTCTGGAACTTCTGACACAACTTTGAATAGAAATACAATGACTAGCAGTCACCTTGTTCTTGATCGTAAGGTAAGCTTCTGTAAATGTCTTTATCATGCTGAGGAACCTCCCACCAGCATTTGATGACGGTAGTAGTGTTCAGAATGGCTTGAGATTCCTTTACCCCACAGCTACTCACACCCACATCCTCAAGGGAGCAGAGCATGCCTCTCAGTTCTTTTGAGCTCTGAAAACCTCAAGCCATTATTCATGATTTTGAATTATATTCCCCCTTAATAAAAATCATCAGGATTGGATTATTTCTATACTATTTTGCACAGGAAATCTCATATCTTAGCTGATCCAAAATAGAAACTTCTCAGAGGTGAATACATTTTTCACCCTCTTCATCTGGCAAACACTGGCACACAGTGTTGACTGAGACAGTTCTTGGGTGTTGCTAAAGCTACAGACATGGCTGGACAGCGTACGGCAGCATCTGTTAGTTGTTTCCATGCCTTATCAGACATTTCCAACAGTCCAGATTGCTTAATGAGCTAAGCAGTGAGCACTAACTGCACGTCCTGCAGTACCAAACCACCAGCAGCTCCATGGGAGCTTTCTATTCCCACAGAGTTGCAGTCTTGAAAGTACAAAGGGGCAGGTCTACCCTGTCCTACAGGGTCACTATATGTGCCCGAATCAACTCAATGGCAGTTACTTGGCTGGTTATCAGACATTTCCGTGTGTGTGTGTGTGTGTGTGTGTGTGTGTGTGTGTGTGTGTGTGT
>NW_022103899.1:42352787-42374463 GCF_000313985.2 Echinops telfairi | reverse complement strand
TGTGTGTGTGTGTGTGTGTGTGTGTGTGTGTGTGTGTTGGGGTGGGGGTGGGGGTTATTCAGCCATCTGGCTTCAGAAATGTCCTATGATTTACTTAGACTTTGTCAAATTTGGAAGGTGCAAACTGATGAAAGTTTTAACATCTTTTATACCTTCTTCATGGAGTACTCCTTAGAAGTGAGGAGGAAGATACTTTGTATCACATACTTTGGACATATGGTCAGGAGGGGCCAGTCCATGAAGGAGGACATCAAGTTTGGTGGAGGGGCAGTAAAAAAGAGGAAAGCTGTCAGTGAGATGGATCTGACACAGTGGCTACACCAATGGGCTCAAACATAACAGCTGTTGTTATATTGTAGATAGCAGCCCTACCAGTCAGCACCAACTTGAAGCCAAGAAGGGTAGAGACACAGAAAAGTACATGTACATTATAAAAAATTATTTAGATTTGTTCGATTCACCGTATCTTTTTCTCTCTGCCCCTAACAGAAGGGGAAGAGTCCAGAGATGAGGCAGAGGATTTCTTCTTCATGTTACCAAAACCTCCAGAGACTCCTCCTCAGGGCACGGAGCGCTACTCTGTAACAGGCACAGCATCCTGTGAAACACACTACTAATGGGATGTGGCCACATGGAATGTGCATGTTGATCTTGGGCAGTGTGTGATCCTGCTCCAATCTGCCCTCACACACTGAAATTCAAGCCCAACCGCTTGGACTGCAATTTTAAGTTTATAAGCAATGCTGTTTACGAGTGCTCGCACACACTTCCTTTCTGCTTTCTTGACTGAGCTGTTCTCTGTGGTTGCTTTCAGAACATAGCTCACTTTTGTTCTTCCTTCTGTAAGGCTGTGTTGCTGGTGTAGCGTGTCACTGAGTCGATTCTGCCCACAATGAGCCCTCGCACGACAGTGCATGGCCCTGTGCCATCCTTCCAGCTGCAGCAACGCCTGAGCCACTGTGACAGTCACTGCGTCAACCCACCTCCTCGAGGGCCTTCTTCTTTGACGCCCTTTCACTTTACTGAGCATGATGTCCCTCTCCGAGGACTGGTCTCGCTTGGCAAAATGTCTGAAGTCTGGCCATCCTTGCCTCTAAGGAGCACTCTGGCCTTACTTCTTCCAGGACAGGTTTGTTTGTTCTTTTAGCGGTCCATGGCACTTTTGATGTTCTTCTCCAGCCCCGTAATTCAAATGCATGGATTCTTCTATGGTCTTCCTTATGCAAGGTCCAACTTTCACATACATCTGATGCAATGGAGAATACTTGGGCCAGGTGCACCAGAGGCCTCCGAGTAATATCCTTGCTTTTTAATACGCAGAGAGGTCTTCTGCAGCAGATTTACCTTCAGCAATGTGTTGTTTGATCTCCTGCTGCTTCCATGAACATTGGTTGTAGATCCAAATAAGACACCATCCTTGACAACGTCAACTTTTTCTCCATTTAGCGTGATGCCACCTATTGGTCTCGTTGTGAGTTAGTTTTTTTCACTTTGAGTCACAATCCACACGAAAGGCTGCAGTGCTTGCTCTTCATCAGCAAGTGCTTCAAGTCCTCCTCACTTTCAGCAAGGCCGGGTCATCTGCATGTCTCAGGTTGTCTATAAGCCTTCCTCCCATCTTGATGCCATGTTCTTCATATAAGTCGGCTTCACATTCCTCAGCTTCATTTTCTCTGCATACAGACTGAATGAGTATGGTGAGAGCCTACAACCCCGCTGGCACACCTTTCCTGATTTTAAACCAAGCAGTATTCCCTTGTTGTTTCCACAACTGTTACCTTGATCCACGTCTAAGTTCCTCACGAGCACAATGCCGTGTCCTGGAATTCCCATTCTTTGCAAGGTTGTCCGTGTTTATGATGTCCACACAGTTGCATTCCTTGGCACAGTCAACAAAACACAAGTGAACATCTTTCTGGCATTCTCTGCTCCCTTGTTTCCTGTCCTCTTCTGAATCTGGCCTGAACTTCTGCAGTTCCTGTCACTGTGCTACTGCAATCATTGCTGTATGATCTTCAGCAAAAATTTACTTGTCTGCGACATCAATGCTACTGTTCTACAGTTTGAGCATTCGATTGGGTCGCCTCTTTGGAATGGGTGCAAATATGGATCTCTTTAGTCAAGTTGGCCAAGTAGCTCTCTTCCAAATTTCTTGACATAAACGGTGGGTCCCTCCAGTTCTTTCATCTGCTTCTGAACGGGAAGGATACAAATATCTGATCTTGGCCGTAACACACAGGTACAGGGACAGTGCACACTGTCACCTACACATGACTGGCTTCAGGTGTAAGTCACAAGATAGCCAGGCAAGTCAGGGATGCCTGCACTCCCCTGGACATTGTGTGTCTACCCTTTTCCTCCTTGATGCAAGGCACAGGATCCAGCACCATCACGCATCCTTGAACACACAACTCTGAACACGGAGGAATAACTGCCGTTTCACTGGATAGTTAGCAGGAGCTGGAAGACTCACTGACAAGATACAAGTAAGAGTAAAATACTTCATGGACATTCCAAATGCCCCATCCTGCCTTTCTTTTCACCCCCACCCCATCTCTAAGAAGTAGTCCTCGTTTACAATGTTCACCAGAACAAAGGCTGGGAATTAATCAACCAGATGATCCCCACCTTTGTTGTTCCTCCAGGCTTCCCCCCGAATGTCAACTTCCTTCTACGGCTCCTCTCCCTATCCTCCTCACCCCGGTCCCCTAAATTATTCACACAGGATTAAAGCAAATCTGTTGTTTTCCATGCTGTTATGCCAGCATACTATGTGCCATTAATGCTATCTTCATTGATATTTGCCCTAACTCTAACCCTAACCCTCTCCGCACACCACTCAGCTGCTAAGTGCCAATACTGACACTCACACCTAGGACCAGTGAACATCCAGGGGGTATGTTGAAGTACTATGCCATCATGCTTCTCTAAAGAAAAGAAGAGCAGGAAGTCTACTCTTGAGTTACACTTAAGTAGAGACAAGGGGTCTTTTTCTTCAAAAATGATCTGGAAGTCAACCCTATCTATCCAGAGATGATCAGTTCTACTGATAAAAGTGACTGACTCTCGTGAGGGCTGGCTTTGGGCTAAGGTCTCGCTTCCCACTAACCTTTTAATAGTCCTCTACCCACTATTTGCAAATGTGACTGCTAGTTGGGCCATATTTACCGGGATCAGTAAAAGCCCTAACAGACTTTAGGTCAGGTTCAACTTCCCCGCACTTCCCTTCGGCTCCACACTGCGAGTCCGACAAGCAAGTAGGGCTCGCCCAGCTGCTCTCCTTGTCGTCTCAGGCTACGGGGAGGCTCTGGAGGTAGGAGGAAGATTGCAAAGCTAAGCCATCTTTCAAACGAGCCCATTTCCATTTTGCCATTCGTCCCTTGTGCCTGGCTCCAGCAGGGTTGGCGGGAGGGGTGGCTGAGCAGGCAGGGGTCCTTCTTTCCGTAGCCATGCTGTGTGCCTTCCCCAAATCACTCCGAACGGGCCACCAGATCATCTTCTGACCCCGAGGTAACTCGGGGAGCAGAAAAGGACAGTATGAGATGAGGCCAATGGGAGGGCAGTCGAGCAGAGAGAATCATCTGTTCTCTGAATCAAAATTCGTAGCACAGTCATTGGTCCCGTATACATTAAAAGTATCTGTGCCTATTTATTTTTCAAAATCATTCTGAATTAGGTAAACAAGCAACTTGTCGTTAACTGGACTTCAAAATAATTACCCAGGAGTCCAAATTCAGTATGTAAATTGACTGAATGCTGAAGACTGCAGGCGCACTGGGAAATGCCTGGGACCTGTGGGTTGTGACTGGAGGGCGAGTCTCCCCCCGCTCCCCACGGCCACCCCCCTCTAATAGATTTTAGAGCTGTAAGACTGCAGGTGACGGGACCACTGTCAGGGACCTCTCATCCACACCATCTATAGGACACATGGGCTTCGGAGGACTAGCTCGGGCTGACTGAGGCGCACGGAGAGCTCAGGCAGAACAGCAGGGGTTCTGTGGATCTGAAAATCTCATTTCAGCAAAATGGGACGTGGACGTGTGCATCCAAAACATGGCCTACTCAACACAGTATGTATGCTAGGGCCACGTCTACACAGCACATCTCCCGGGTCTTCCGAGTGGAGGGTGAGTGGATTTGGAAGTGACATGGCTAATTCGGTCCTTTCTCTCCCCAGGTCTGCTTAATTTAGGCAAAACTGGGGCTAGGGAAGCACAAATAATTCTGCTTTGACATACAACCTAAATAAAAAAGGAATTAGACAACCCAAAGGATAAACCTGACTCAAAATTTTCCTGGTTACAGAAGGACTGCTGTTGCCAAGCAGAAATTCCACAAACTAACAGGGTGGTAACTCATTGAGCCAATTCTTAATGCCAGGGGACTCTGAAGAGGATCATACAGAACTTAAAAGAATGCAGTTTCCTTGCTTGATGATTCTCAGGAATGTCTTTGTTTTGACCGCATCACAAACATCCACTGGACAGTAACACATGGTACCTGCAGGCCCTGGAGACTGCGGCAAGTCTGTGAAGCACTGGCGGGAGGGCTGGTGTTCGTTCTCTGGGACCCCGTTTCCACTAGCATGACACTGAAGACTCTGTGGCGGGCAGGGCATCAGCCACCAGCAAGAAGCCATAGCTGTGAGTCACTTACAACTTCCGTGGCCTGTTTACAAAAGCAGGTGGTGTGTTACTTGAATGGGGGGTGCAGAGGATAGATGAGACGGGCCCGGAGGTCTGTGACATCAGGAAGGAGTGGATTAAGACTCAGGGAAAGGATGGTAGAAATACAAAGGGGGAACGCTGCTACTTTCTTAGTTTGGGGAAGAAAACCATCTCGAGGGAGACGGGAACCACAGGGAGCTAAAGGAGGAACTGCTGACACCATCGACTTTCCGTGAGGCCTGTGAGCAGACACTCCTGAGACAACACATTCCTTAGCATGGACTGTGAGTCTCTCAGCTTGCTTTCTTCAAGTCCCTGAGATGACAGGGGCGGGTCCCAGAGAGGGTCTTTTCTTCCAGAGAACAACATCAAAACCCACTTGTAAAGACCTACGCACACCATGTCCCCTCGCCCCTCAGCATGCACTCTGGAGGTGGTGACTACAAGGCTGAGGTCCAAGGAGGAGGTGACCCTGACCTGTGATTTTCCTGACCCCTCTCTCCCGTGATCCAGAAAACAGGTCATTGCTTGACCCACCCAAGTTGTGAACGCTATCTGAGCATCAAAGGGCACTCCCTGTGAGGGGCTTACTCCTGTTGGGAAACATGCCTGGGCAGGCCAGGGTGCCGGCGGGCAGGCCAGGAGGGGATGCAAAGCACTTTGTGAGGGCCGAGACCCTCACCACCCTCACAAGGAAGCGCGACTCTTCAGAAACTTCAAAGTCACGAGTCACAAGCTGAGATCAATAAGACCACACTAGAAAGAATTCATGTATCAGAAGATAACAATGGCTCTTTATAAACTTGTATAATGTCTGACCCTCTGCGTGCACACTCTCTCCGTGGAATCTGCAGGTCCCCAGAGCTTCGGGCTCCCTTCGAGGGCCTCCTTCGGCTGTTCTGTGTGCACTCCCAGCACGGCGCCGTGACCCTGCAGCTCGTCTCTTCAGATTGTCCACACACTCCGTGACTACATCATGTCGAGCTATAAACAACAACCATGTAATTAGAAAGTCATCAGGCCAACTCGGACCACTGCCACTCTGGCACCAGGGTTGAATGAGAAAGGTCCTCTTCGTGGGCAGAGTGAACACACGCACACGGACTCACGCTACCTGCCGCAGAGCTAGAGACAGAACGTGTCCCCCTCTTCACAGTGAGGGATGCTCTGCGACAAGACTGCAGGAGGCAGCGGCAGTTTTTCTGGACAGCTGTCATGTGGGGCTTAGAGGCGGGAGTTTACCAACACGACTACACAAGCCAACGCTTACACAGGCTCTCTGACACCCACGTGTACAGAGGCCCAGAAATCTGCCAAGGCCTATCCGTCTACTTTGTTTATATTAAGTTAATTGAGATCACTTAAGAATTAGGCTCTTTAAAGGCTGTTTTTATTTGTCAGCCCACGTAAATTGCACGTTGTAGTGCTTATTTGGGGTTGAGAGCAGTTTCAGTAAATTGAAACATTTCCCTCATTCGTTTTCACCCCTTAAAGGAGAGGATTAATCTGCAGGAACAATATAATGGAAACCACAGAGCACAGGAATTTCCATGAAATTACCTATGGACTCAATTTATAATGGCATTAAATAACAGTGTAGGAGCTGCTGGTGAGTTAGAAACTAAAACACACAAGAAATAATGCTACGGTCAGCAGTCAAGTGACTGCCACCGAGAGAGGAGCACCTGGTACCCCGAAAGAACTTACCAAGTCATCCACATCCCCGCTTTCTTCACACCGGGCTGCGTCCTCCGCTGGCTTCTCATCCAGGGTCAGAAACTATGAAGGGAAAGGCCATCATGGTACCGCAATGACACTGTACCTCTCTTGCGGAAGGAAACAGCCTGCTAGTGTTGCTAGGGGCAAGCCTAACCAGACTTGCTTAGCCAAGTCTTCCTGCAAATGGTCTCAAAGCCGCAGCATCGTGACATCCCTCCTCTACCTGACTCTGGACGCGAGGCCCAGATTTGAAGAGCAATAGCACATGCTAAAAAGCCAACAGAGGAAATCAGTGCAAAGGGGCAGGAGGGGACTGTGCGGAGGACGCCACTGGTGCCTTCACTAGGAACAGGTGGCTTGTAATGGCTAGGAAAATAACCAAATACGGCAAATTGGTGTGTCTTGGTCTCTTCTAAAGGAAGCTTACGAATGATTTCAAAGCTCTGAACTTAAAAAAGATATTCTCTGATAGTCCTCAACTCTATCACGGCCAAAGGAGGTAAAGAGCCAGACTTCTTCTTAACAACAACAGAAAGACAAGACACAACAATGGATGGATGAGCATGGGAAGTGGTTTAATTTCCTTTTCTATACACTCTCCCATTTGTGTTGGGGCAGTTTCTGAAAGCTGGGCGAGAGTGAGAAAACTTGTGGTGTACGCTCTGTTCAGCATCAGCCTTCTACACCTGCAGCTTCTGAAGGGCTGGTGTGCAGAGAGAAGCAAGGTTCCTGAAGTCTGCACGGAACTGGGACTCAGCTGAGCTTTGAGGAGAGCACATTCAGCATGGCCTTGAGGAGACTGCGAACACTCCTGCCGTCCATCCTGGCTCTCCCAGAGGCGGCGGTGGGATTGTGACTACATCTAAGCTCAAGGTTCCACCAGCCACGCAGACAGCGAGAAGGCGCTCTGCTGCAGCAGAAGCACTTACAACGGTACCGAGCAGTGATGTTCAGGAGACAGGCTTGTCAGAGTGGGCGTCTACAGAGGAGGACGGCTCCCTCCTCGCTCTCCTCGGCGACACTGGGCGTGGAGCAGCACAGCGGCAGAGCCTTCCCGCCCACCTCTCCTCTCCTTGCTTCTCTGAGAGGACCAAGAGTGGTGGGACGTTTGCCACACTCTCAACTTGAAAAAGAAAGTGGCAACAACTGCTTTCCCCAGACAGACCCCTACCCTTAACGGTGCGACAGAAAACACGGAAGCCTTTGGAACCCAAGGCCTACACACAACCTGAAATATGTCTCCTGAGCCCAAAGTCACCCTCTACGTATTAGGCTGCAAGCAGTAAGTCTCAGGAAACAGGCTCAGCATGTCCTCATCTGTAAGCACCCAAACCATCTGCCTACATATCCCTGGGGGCGCAAAATCCCCCAGTTGACCATCAGTGTCCTAGCCCTACCACGGTTCGCAAGAGGACACACAAACGCAAATCCTTTTGGATGAAGAAAGATCCGCTTCTACGTGCAGAATGACTCACCCTGCCAGGCCTCTCCCAGCCAGCCGACTCTGGGCTACCGCCCGTGGCTCCAGCGAAGTCCCAGCTGGGGAGCCACGCCTCCGCCCCACACAGAGAAAGGACTGGCAGATGAAAGGCACACATGAGGGACACAGAGCTATACGGAGACCTCCCAAACGGCACATGCTAATGACAGGTGTAATAATACCAACTCGGAAGAGACAAAGAATTGGAAGAATAATACGACAGTAAGAAATAAGTATAAAAAGTGGGCTCTATTTGTGTTTAGGCTTCACAGTGAAACGAGAGGCAAACTCAGAGTGACTATCTAGACGTATGTCACGGGGAAGTTCTTCCTCTCTGCAGCAGGGCGGACTTACTTATATTTCTCAGAAGAACCATCAGGTCCACATTTCTGAAACAGATGGAGGGACGTGGCTGTTGTGCAAATGTAAAACTACAGTTCATCTTCCATTTAAAAAGAAACATTCCTGGGTAATCATTTCTCAAAATCATCAACATTAAATAGCAAGCATCTGACAGCTCGCTAACTTGAAATAACTTCGGGTAAATACCATGAGAGAACGTAACTGGACTGTGAGGACTGCTCTCGGCCAGCCCAATTACAGTTCAGTTGCCTTGACTGATTATCTGGGAAGTGACCAAACTTAACGCTGGCTCACAGGCACGGCATGGTCAGAAGTGACCACAGGAAGCTAACTTCACTGAAAAGAGGCTTCGCGGCGTAACGGCTACGAGTTGAGCTGCTAGCTGCGAGGTCAGCAGTTTGAAAGCCCCAGCTGGTCCATGGGAGAAGCGCTCCAGGGCAGGAAACCTGCAGGGGCAGGGCTACCTTGTCCTGCAGCTTGCCTTGGGTCAGAACGGCCGTGAAGGCACCGAGTCAGAACTGCACTGAGAGAAATAGCGGAGGCCGTCGTTTGAGCCACAGTATCAACCACCACGCCCCCCTCCCCATCGGTAATATCATCTGGATACACGCTACATTTTTAATAGAATGGATCAAGTTTTCAGCCTGACAAACAAACTTAGGAGGTCACGGGATATTAAGACAGGCCTAAAAACCTCATCTTGCAAGTCAGACCCCATTGTAATGGAGAAGCCGAGGGAACTCAGCACCCTGGCTCTACTCAGGGTCACTCCAGGCCGTTCCAAGCGGTGCCCGTCCGACCAGACAGCTGCTGTGCAGGCAGCAGATGGAGATGCATTCTGAGATTACTGGCCTAAGGGCCCTGGTTCGACATTGGGCTTCTATCTACAAGGTCAGTGGTTCAAACTAAGTGGAAGAAAGATGAGGAAGTCTTCTACTTTGGTACTGATTTTGTCCTGGAAACCATATGTGGTAGTTACATAATCTGTTGTCAATTTGAGACTTAAGAATCAAGGGGTGAGTTTAGCCTGTCCATCAGGTTGCAGCTTGATGACCTCATTTGAAGGTGCTATGGAAATAAATAGCTCACTGGAGGCAGGACACACTCCCTGCGAGACATTCCTATGGACAAGACACATGGAGCTACGCTAGAGCCCTGGAGCTGGAGGAGCCACGTGGAGACCCTTGCCAGTGCTGAGGTGCTTCCACTGCCACTGGATCCACAAGACTTTCCACCCACTGGCTTGTGATCTTCCTGCATTCGGCATCATTGCATGTGTGGCGTGAGTCTGAAGAGGAAATTATAGATTGGTATTGGACATATGGAATATCAGACTTATGGACTTGATCTGAACTGGGCTGGGATGTTTTCTCAATATTCAATTGCTCTTGTATATAAAGATCTTTCTTGTACACATACGAATGTCTCTGGATTTGTTTCTCCAGTCAAACCAGACTAACGTACCACACATAGGATCTCCATGAGTCCGAATCAACTCGCTGGCAGTGAGAAAGCACACAGAGGCACTCTGGACACCCCAGTGGAATGTGCAAGTTTCTGATCTGCCCTGACAGTGTCCGGTGCCTGGTACTGGCAAGCTTGGCTAGCCTCGCAGAGGCCAACACTGTGCTCCACAAGGAAGAGGCAACCAAAGCCAAGAGGGGAGGGGGTCTTCTCCACCTGCTTGCTCTCCCTTCACACGGCGCTGAAATTGTCTTCAACTCCAACTAACTGAAATCAGTACTGGTGATATTAAAGGGACACCACCACACACCTACTCATTAACTGAGCATCTTCTCTGCCGCTTAATTATCCGGCACTACCATTCCCGATGCTCAAGCTCCGTGCCCTTAAGCTGAACAGCTGACTGCACCTGGGCAATCTAGGAGAAGCCGTCTACGGTGTGCGCAGCACAGTGTCTCTCTGTGGGTTTCTCTAATCGTCTGACTTCCTTTTGCTCACACCCCTTCGGGTCAGGGGTGCCATGCAGGAGCAGCGACGACCTTTTTATTGACCAGCGCTCCCTTCTTCTTCAGAAAGTTCACAGGCACTCAACTCTCACTGGGATAGTGGTTGTTTACATTGTAATAATGGCTCCAATTGTGTCTTGATTTGTTTGACCTATTTAGTAAAACTCATAGACAAACTTTCTTCCCCAGTTGGAAGGGCAAATATCACCATGCCACTGTGTAAACTGATGAGCAGGTAAAACCCACAGAACCAAGCAAGTCATTAAATGCCCTTCTCAAGCTCGGGTGCTCGGTCCTGATGCGGCAGAAGAAGGTACAGATACTGTGGCTCTCCTTCTCCAGGGCCGTAAACCAAACCCCTCCCTGCCACTGGGTGGCTTCCCACTCAGAGCGGACCTAGAGGGCAGAGGAGAACTGCCCCGGCGGGTTTCCGAGCTTGTGCATCTTCACAGAAGCAGAAAGCCTCGTCTCTCTCCCTTGGAGTGGCTAGGGAGTTCGTACTGCTGACCTTGTGTTTCGCAGCCCAACACATAACTCACCATGCTGCCAGGGTGCTAATGTCCAGTGCTCCTGAGCAGTCCTTACCTCCCAGGGGTTCCGCAGGTGTGAGAAGTGCCCTGAGCATGGTTTTGTTTGTTCAGAGTTTTTCAGCCTCCCTGGTGATTGTAATTTGCAGCAAGGTGTTCTAGTGTATGGGACACCAGGGGTTTCCAGTAGAAGGCTCTGTGTAAGCAGACCCAGTGAGCTTTTTTTATTAAGATAAACTGAATGGTGAGACCAGGGACTCTCTGGTTGGTGTAGGAATTGGACCTGATTCAGCTTTGAGTCAAATGCATAGGGCTCCTTAGTTGAGTAACCCTTCCTTATGTCCCAGGTTAGTGACGAAGTCTCAGTGGAATTCTATTAACAGCTGGATCTCATAGTCTACTTTATGTATGATTCACTTGCAGTCACTGATTGCCCTGGTTAGGGTAGCACACTCCCTGGCAGCTGTTCGTTAGGCACTAAGCCTAACGATGCTGGCCACTGTGCTAGATAGTGAGACAGCTCCGTGTGCTCTAGAGACTCAGACCAAACAGCCCCAGCGTAACATTAATTACAGAGATAACGAAGAATTAAAAAATAATGGCACACTCTACCAGAGCGCGCAGTGCCGGGGCTAGAGCACACGACTCTAGGGCAGTGGCAGGAAGCAAGGCTGAGACTCCGCGGCTGAAGCCGGACAAACTGTAAAAGGCCTTGAATTTTCAGCTCAGAGTCATGTGGCTTTGAGAAACCAGGATATTGTTTGAGGTGGTCATCAGAAAGAGACAGGACTTTTTACTGAGCATTTTGCCTGGCATAAAGAACAGATATGGTTCCTGCTTTCAGGCAGTGAAAACCTGGGATTTTAGACGCTCCAAAGTGCTGTTTGGAGCCCAGGTGGTGTAGGCGTAGAGGGCTACACACTGGGCCGCTGGCTGCAAGGTCAAGAGAAGGAACCCACCCGTCACTCCACGGGAGGAAGATGAGGCTGTCTGCTCCAGTTAAGAATCACAGCCTCCGAGGGTGGGGTGGAAAGGGGGAACCGTTGACAAAGATCTACATATAACCTCCTCCCTGGCGGACAGACAACAGAAAAGCGGGTGAAGGGAGACGTTGGACAGTGTAAGATATGACAGAATGATAATTTATATCAAGGATTCATGAGGGAAGGGGGAGTGGGGAGGGAGGGGGAAAATGAGGAGCTGATACCAAGGGCTCAAGCTGAAAGCAAATGTTTTGAGAATGATGATGGCAACAAATGTACAAATGTGCTTGACACAATGGATGGATGGATGGATTGTGATAAGAGTTGTACAAGCCCCCAATAAAATGATTAAAAAAAAAAAAGAATCATAGCCTCGGAAGCCCACGGTGAGCTGGACACCACTCGATGCGTTAAGTATCTAGTGTGTGTGCAAGGAGAGAAGTCCTGGGGTTGTGTGGACTTCACACTTTACCAAGTCCAGGCTAAGCTTGCTATGTGCTATGGACATCAGGGGCTCTAGAGCAGCGGCGCTCAACCTGTGGGTTGCGAGCCCTTTGGGGGTCGAATGATCCTTTCACAGGGGTCACCCAATTCATAAAAGTAGCAATATTACAGTTATGAAGCAGCAATGAAAATAATGGGCTGAGGCATTAGGAAGGTTCAGAGCCTCTGCTCTAGAGTTTCTGAAGGGGATTACAGGTGAATTCTCGAAGACGGCTATGGCCCCCGGGGACTGTGCGAGATCCAATGTCTCCCAAGATGCTGCTGCACTGAAGTAATTTGCTGGTTGGTTGACTAAAGAATGGATGCTTAATTTAGTTACTCTAAACATGTGACTTCTTCCAAGAAGAATGGGCATCAGGAAAGTAACCCACGTAACAGGCAGGGGCTCCTTCAGTACCTTTTTGGCTTCCTCGGCCGTGACCGAGCTTCCAGAGGCTTCGTCTTTGCTGATCAGGGTGATCCCATCTAGGAAAGCAATTCAGAGTGAAATCCAGCCCCAGCGAAATAACCCAACCGCATCGGTCCTTTCCACCGCGCCTCCTCCCTCCCACAGGGCTGGAGGTCTTCCACACTGTACAGGCGCTAGGACACGGAGTTGTCTGCTTTCGTATTTCACACAATTCCTACCACTTTACATGTGTCCTTCTACATTGGCTTGTGCAAAAAATAAAGGCACACCTCAAAATGTAACCGGCTCCATGAAGCCTTCTTTGACGAACTCCAGATACAAATGTGCTCTGCCTCTTTAGCATTCTCAAATCAATTTGTTTACCCCTTTTAAATGGCTGTCAGCACGTTCCGTATACTTTCTTAAGCCCCCTTGTACATGGTTTTCCTCTCCTAACAGGTTATACATTTCTTGACAGCAAGAACTACCTTCATTCATCTTCATATTCCCCTCCATGTTTCACACAGCAGACTCAATAAATAAATGATCACTGAACGAATGTACACGCGAGCTTCAAAAAGCCTGTGGAAGGATGGGATGAAAGGAAAGGGAATTTTCCCACGGATTTTTGAACCCCCCTGTATGCTTTGTCTACACCGATGAGGTGGGCACCAGCACATTCTGACTTCCAGTAGTGTTCCTGGCTATCGGGGGACCGGGGCGAAGACTAAGACCAGAAGGAAGCGCTCTGACCATGACCATCGCTAAGACAGCACCTCAATTTCAGCTCCGTGAGAACTAACCCAGGGCAGAGACCCCCCCACTCTTCAGTTTTCTCCCAAGACTTTCTTCTAGCTCAAGCGAGTGATCGATGGCACCTTTCTAGAAAAGCGCCTGCATTTAACATCCATTTGTTCCTAGAAATGTCACAAGCCATGTGTATTCTCTCAGAAGGATACAAGCTCTGAGGAAATATGTATCCTGGTATGTCCTGTAAGCTTTCTTTCAGCAAATAATATGCTAGAGGCATTCAATAAATACCAAAACCAATCTCTTTCATCTACTGGGTCTGCAGCAGAGACACCAAAGTGATTTAAGTAAGCCCCATTCGCCACCTATCCTAATTGCTTTCGCTCCCCAGAGTAGAAGCTAAAGGGCTGAAAAATTAACTGTCACGGAGTGGCGCCTGTGTGATGAAAAAGTGCCCACCAGAAGCTGGACAGCTAGGTACTTGGCTCCTCTGCTACAGAATTTGCACAGAAGGACCAGTTGAAACTAATCTGGAGGTCCTGGGATAACTGAAATCTTTCATATCTTTTCAATATCCAGTATTTTCACAATATATATAGTTTAAGTAATACCTTGTACGTGGGTCCTGAAAGAAAATCAAGTGAGGTTAAAAGAAACGGGCAAAATATATGCAAGGACTCAATCGTCAAGCCTGAGACAGAAAGACCTGCCTTCTTTTGGGTTTCGCTGCCAAAGGCTTGCTCTTCTGGAGAGGCCAAACCTGTGGCAGGGAAGGCTGTATGGAGAAGGGCGCAGGTGTGGGTGAGGGCTGGCACCCAGGGTGCAGCACGGGCACAGCCTCGGGGTCTGGGAAAGGGACTGTTTGGCCCTGTGGCTGCGTCAGTCAACACAGAGAAAGGCACCACATTGGGAGGTGGGACTCACATGCTTATTATTTTTCACCTGGATTAAAGCAGGATTCTCAAACTTCTTGAATCCTGAGCATTTCCCAATCCAGACAGAGTTATCAGGTCGCCACATAGCCCAGCACATGACTTGACTTGCATTAAGAATTTAGATTTAATTTGTGTTTAGAAAAGAGAATACAGCAAATACGTGGAGGAAACGATCAGCAAGAACTTACCCTGAACGACAATTTCCCAAAAGTGACCGAAGGGTTTCACTTGCACTTTCTCTCGAAGGTTCCTCAGGAAACTGTTAAAGCGCTGCTGTTCTGAAAACTGAGGTGGGGTGTGAGTCAGAGTGACACTAACCAAAGTCCCGTTGCCCCTGCCCCGGCCCCGGCCAGACTGCTGGATTGTGAAAATCAAATATGGGTAAAAATGAAATTAAATGTAGCTGTGTTTGTCTAGAATCAGAAATCCTTGCATGTCGAGGACCCAGTGCCTCACAGGGAGACACGGTATTTTTGTGGCCTGACACTTTCTTAACTTTCCATAGAGCTAAATGCTCACAGAAGCAGCGGGAAGGCTTTATTAAGTGCTCCTGTGCCCACACTCGGCTCCAGTAATCATCGACCGTGCTCCCTTTATAGCCCTGCCCCTGCTTCCAACCTGCAACCGCCTGGAAGAAAAGCCCAAGGCATTGCAGTCCGTCTATGATAACTGCGGCAGGTGGTCCCTAAAAGACAGACTTAAGAAAAATAGTCACCTGCCATGATCATTCCACCCCAAAACTAATTCCTTAGGAGGCACAAACAGCTCATCAGTAGGCACCTTTCCTTACTTCATTTATAAATTATTCTGCTTTGGGGGGAACATTTTTATAGTTCAAGATCTACACATTAAGATTGATACAGCTCTAAAATCTGTTGTGATCCTCCTCCATACACTTTTCCTCTCTCTCTCTCTTTTTTTAAAGAAACCCAGAACCTCTTACTTTTAAGTCACGTGTGATGTAAAGGTCACCCCCACCCACTCCTATTTTCCCTCAGTGGCACTACTAATAGTAAAATGAGGTTAGTCCTTTCTCCCTCTCTTGGCATATCAAGACCGGGCAGTGTTTGGCTCTGCTGTACACAGACTCGTTAGGAGTCAGAACTGAAGTGACGGGCAGCTAACAACAGCACTTATTTGGGGGAGGCTGTGCTTCTGTCCCCTGGGACAGGGCCAAGGGTCTAGGACAGTGGTTCTCAACCTTCCTAATGCCAACACCCTTTCATACAGTTCCTCATGTTGTGGTACCTCCCCAACCATAACATTATTTTCGTTGCTACTTCATAACTTTGTAACTTCATAACTATAGTAATTTTGCCACTGTTATGAATCAGGCGACCCCTGTGAAAGGGTTGTTCGACCCCCAAAGGGGTTGAGACCCACAAGTTGAGAACCGCTGGTCTAGGAAGAGAAGGCGGGCTGGGGCAGTGTTACCCGAATAGCTTCTTCCCGGAAGGCTTTGATGCAGTCCACAGTCTTCATAAAGTACAGCGTCTCGTTAGTATCCAAAAACTGCTCAATGTGACTTATTAGCTGGTGACTCACTGGAACATAACACATGAATTAATTCTCTTAGGTTGGAGTGATACTTGTTAAGAGAGGAGATGCCTTTACGCAAAAGCATATATAGGTTCAAGAGCCTCATGATCAGTATGCACAACAGCCACACGTCTTTTAAGAAGCTGAGAAGGAAAGTTCAGGTAAAATGTGAACACTCCAAATTCAAAAAGCCTGTAATTGAGACACTAAAGCTGATACTTGCTCATGTTTGTCAAGAAGTAAAATATGATTTACTAGAATATTTTAGAGCTTCTAACACTAGGGTCTGCTGTTGATGCTGTCCTCCCTTGTGCCATCTGGGCAACTCCACACTGCCTTTCCTGCCAACTCACAGGAGCAGACCCCTAAGCCCTGTCAGGAGAACGGCCAGACCTTGCGGGCGGTGAAGAATACAAGTCCCCGGCGAATGAGGAAAGACTGGCCCAGGTCTTAAGTCAGTAATATCCCTGTAGACTGAGAAATCCCTTATACCCTAAGCTGGACCTACACATTCTGTGTTGCTCAAGACACCACAAGCCATCAATACTAAATAAACAGTAACTGTCAACAAGCAGTATCACAAACACATCAGAGAAAGGAAGCATATTAACTGCTATCGTTCCGAAGGTGGCTAAGAAAGGGTCACAACTTGAGGATGCCACACAGCACGGGTGGGGTGGAGAGTGACTACCACAAGACGACCTTCGGGGAGACAAAAAAAGCTGAGGTAAAGAGAAATATACAAAGTTATCCGGGGACTTCATTTGCTGAGATCTCTGTGGAAGAACCAACCAACGGGAGGGAAGCGCACATTCTTTGTCCAAAGGCTCCTTCCTTACTGGTCCCCTGAAATCCCACACTAGCTGCCTGCTTAGTCAGATGGGAGTGGTCCCCAGATCCTCAGTCTGCACACTTCGCGGAGTCACAGCCCCCGCAGCCCCGAGTGCGCATGCTCATAGGTGCAGGTGCGCAGCTAAGAGGCAGCGCCCGACCCTTGCTCTGTGCCTACGAGAGTCAGGGCCGGCGGCTTCTTTCTCGGGACCTCCAGCCCATGGAAAGGAATAGGGAAACTGGACGGTTGTTTCTCACACAGTACTTGTGCAACCTTTAGCGACCATTTCATATGACCCATGGTATTCTACAGCTGTTCACCAACTTGAGGGGTCAGAGAACTACTTCCAGGAGTTTCAGAACTCTTGACCAATGGATCTGCAGCAATGAATCAGAATCTCCCTACGGGGCAAAAATGACAAAGGATGTTTGTTTCAATGAGCCTTCTAAGCAAGGTGAATGACAGCACGCTGATTAGTCTGCAGGGCACGAAACCATCAACAAGAAACGCAACGCCACCGAAGCTACCCATCTCCCTTTGTGGCTTGGGAGAGAGAAGTGGAAGAAACGTCCGCGCTTTCCATACTGCTCACAGCAGCTTACTTTCGCCGCTTCTTTTGCACACAGCTCACCGAGAGCTATGCTTGTGGGCACCAGTAACAACCTGTAGAGACCTCAGGGGTCCCAAGCTCCCCCAGTTTGTTAAAAACAAAAACAAAAATGGGGACTCTTAGGAAGCTTAATGTAGATATGTTTCTTTCTTCCTGGTTTAACAATCAATTCCACAAATTTACCTTATTACATCTATTGCTTCATGACTACGTAAAAACACTATGCTATGTTCTGTGGGGGTTAGGGTTAAGTTAGATACGACTCTGGCCTTCGAGGGCTTACAGGGCAAGAAGGGACACAGCCCACAGACACAATGATGATAGCAGATGGTAAACGTGAAAAAAGTTGATCATCTTTTGTTGCTTAGGAAATACATTCACTAACAAATTTTAAAAGCTCTTTGGCGATTATAGAAAGCTTCATGAATTTTGCATGGCTCTTAAGCCAGACAAAGAAAAACAAAATCGGTTGTCAGACGCAGGAAACAAAAGTAGCACACATAGGAAGGACAGAAGTGGAGAAGGCGCCTGGTGCACAGGGCAAAAGCAGAGGGTTCTGTCCCTGGATCTCAGAGTGTGAGGAAGAGGGAATAGAGGAGACAAGGGAAGAGTAAGGGTCCAACCAGGAAAATTAGGAGGGAAAACTTCCAAGAGGAAGGGACATTATGTGGGGGACCCAAGCAGCTGGGTAGAGCTTGGCCTCTCAGAAAGTGTGGCGAGAAGAAAGGGTTCAAGACCAGCCTTTGGAAGTTGGATAGCCGACCAGGGTCAACCAAGGTGCGAGCTGGGAGGTGACTGGGAGGAAGTGGCATGGCAGAAATGAGAGGAGGCGGAGAGAGTCCCTGTGTTCAAGCCAGTACACACCACCTGCACAGAGCAGAGCCCAGTGAGCACAGGGCATAATGAATGAAACGAGAGGCATTAAAGAAACCTTTAGATCAGGTCCTGCAAGGAGGGTAGAGTCCATGAGGTAACCAGAGAAGGGCTTAATCATTTTGTAAAACAACCCCCCCCCCCATTTTTTCTCAAATGTGATGGGAAGTGTGAGCCTGGGAGGGGGGCATGCGCGAGCGCGCACACACACACACACACACCTTCTTACAGAGGAAAGACATTCAAAAGAGCAAATTCAACAGCTAACAATCCAATATTAAAAGGGCACATAAAGAAAAGGGAGTCTTAAATCCAGCTTCTATTTGCAAATGAAGTCCTAATATGTCTACAGGTTTTAGATCTGGTTTTCCTTATTTACGCCTTGGACTGTGCTGTTCTTTCCTCAGAAGATTCTAGAACACAGGAAGGTAAACATATACAAGCTTCTTCCAGTAGCCATCAGCCGTATGTGCTTTGCATCAGCCAGGTTCTGAACGCTGGCCCTCGGCTTCCAGTATCTTGTATTCACTGACTCTCACGAACATTTAACATGAGTAAGTGGCTGTGATGGATGATGTTTTAACATCTGAGTATCAGACCAGTTGTGGTAATAACATGATCTCTTGTCAACCTGAGGATATTAAGAGTGAAGAGGTGGCGCCTAGCTTGGCTCCTTGGCATGGCCTTCTCCTGAGGACCCTGGGAACTTCCTCTCTTTCTCTGGGGAGGTGGGCCTCACTCTCTCTGCTTTCACATTCCTGTTGACAAGCCAAATGGATCCACACTGACGGCAGCCAGAGCCCGGAGCTGGAAGTGCCACTTGGAGAGACCCATGCTAGTGCTGAGATGCTTCCACCGCCACTGGATCCACAAGACTTTCCATCCACCCGCCTGTGATCTTCCTGCATTTGGCATCATTGGATGTGCTGTGTGAGTCTAAAGAGGAATTTATGGACTAGTGTTGGACACATGGGTGAATATCTGAATTATGGACTTGATCTGTACTGGGCTGGGATGTTTTCTCACTATACAATTGTTCTTTGATATAAAGCTCTCTCTTACACACGAGTGTCTCTGGATGTTTCTCTAGTCAACCTGGCCTAACACATTATGGTACCTTGGGAATGGCGTACTAAAGAAACAAATGATGACGATGGAAACTGGATGCTTGTTTGACCTCTGCCTTCTGGCAATCTTTCTTTGGCTAACCAGAGGTCAGACAGGCCCACACTGTTTATACCAGTGGTTCTCAACCTTCCTAATCCTGGACCCTTTCATACAGATCCTCATGTTGTGGTGACCCCCAACCATAAAATTATGTTCGTTGCAACTTCATAACTATAATTTTGCTACTGCTATAAATTGTCATGTAAATATCTGATAGGCTGGATGTACTTTCATTGTTAAAAATTGAACATAATTAAAGCATAGTGATTCATCACCAAAACAATATGTAACTATATATTGTGAAATATTTCCAATTACAAATAAATGAAATTTTGTCTTGAAGCATGGTGTAGCATGGGTAACAAGCTTCACGTCTATGTGGACGTATCTGCATGTGGGCAGACCCGCCTGGAGATGGATAGAGGAGCGGTGTTTCAGTTGCTAAGACCATCAGAAATGTGTTTTCTGATCCTCTTGGGCGATCCCTGTGAAAGGGTCGTTCAATCCCCAAAGGGGTGACGACCTATAGATTGAGAACCGCTGGTTTACACGACTGCTTTCTGGAAAGGACACGGGAAATGAAAGACTTGATTCATAGACATTGTCTTTGGTTAATCCTCTCTGAAATGGAAAAATGAATGTGATAAATATACATTTTGAGCTAAGGGGGCAAAATCGCCCCTTGAACTTCTCCTCTGAGACCATGCTGGTGAGTCACAATGGCTGACAGAAGGCCCTGGCTTGATGTAGTCAGATGCCTAAGGAGATGTTTCATATCAATGGAATAGTTTAGATAAGGATTGAGAGCTAAGGATTGAGCTTGAATGTTTTAAGAATTGAATTTAAGAACTGGATGCACTAGGCTCATACTGTTTACTTCTGCCTATTGTTATTGATATCATGATCGATAGAAATGATTATTGGGAAGTAAAAATTGAGAGTTTGTAAGCCCACTTGCCTTCAGCCATTAAATTGGTACTTTAAATGGGGGTGGGACACACCTGCAAAGAAGGCTCCTACAAGATAGGTCCCACCCAGTGTCTTGAGTGATCAGGGCATTTGAACTTGAAGAGACTTGCCAAGGAAGTTGTTGACAGACTGAAGGAAGAAAAAAAAGGACCCTTTGGCTTTTCAAATTCTGAACTAGTGGTTTATCTGGAATCGATGCATGTTGCTGCTGATGTTATGGACAGCCTGTCCTGATTTGACTTTGCTAATGGATGTGACTCACAAGGTTCCAACTGGAATGAAGGTTCTTCACATCAAAGAATATGATTGCTTCCTCAGAGCAATGGGTTGACATATGTGGGCAATATAGAAATTGGATACCCAAAATGGGGAGGATAGAGGCATGAAGGGACTGGCTTACAAACTTTCATAGGTGGGGGTAATATGCCAATAGGATAATGGTATAGGTGTTCACATAACTGCAATTATAATAAAATATTTGTTTTGTTCATTTACGGCGTATTATGCTTAAATGAGGCTGACACATTTTGAATGCATACATTTTTAACTGTATGCATTTTAATTTTATTCTGTTAGGCACAAGTCGGATTTCACTATTGTCTTTGTTTTAAAAATTATGTGTGGCTAAAGAGTTGTATAAAAGTATCAAGCTGACAAGACGTGGTCTGTGGCAGGTACATAATCTCTTGTCAACTTGAGGATATTAAGAGTGAAGGGGTGGAGTCTAGCCTGTCAAACATGTCACAGCCTCATGATGCCCTCCTGGTAGGAATGGCCTTCTCGTGAGGATTCTGGGAACTTCCTCTTTCTCTGGGGAGGTGGGTCACACTCTCTGTTTTCACATTCCTGTTGACAAGCCAAATGGAGCCACGCTGATGGCAGCCAGAGCCTGGAGCAGGAAGAACCACAAGGAAACCCATACCAGCACTGACATGCTTCCACCACCATGGGATACCCAAGACTATGTACTCACGGGCCTGTGAATTTCCTGAATTCTGCATTATCACATGTGGCTGTGTGCATTTTAAGAGGGACCTGTGGGCTTATACTTGACTGTATACGGTATTACTTCTTGCTATAAAGCTCATACATATGAGTGTCACTAACACATTACACTACTTTGGGAAGAGGGTACTAGAGAAACAATCACGAAGATGAAGAGTGGAGGCTTGTCTGACCTCTGCCTTACGGTCGTTTTTCTTTGGCTAGCCGGGCAGCAGATAAGGCCACACTGTTCGCTCTATTTTTTTTGGAAAGGGCATTGAAGTGAACATTTTGATTTCTAGAGTTGACTTTGGACATGCCTGTCTGAAATGGTGAAAATGAATGTGATAAATTTTGGGCTCAGGGGGTGAAATCACCCCCTTGAACTTCTCTGAGGCCATGCTGCTTAGTCAAAA
>NW_022103899.1:42321504-42351891 GCF_000313985.2 Echinops telfairi | reverse complement strand
AAGACCCCAGACGCTATCTTGAATTTGACAGTTTTAAGAATGTGTTCAGGATCTGGCAGTACTACAATTATATTGACCTTTCTACCTATTGTTATTGATATAATGTGTGACAGAAATGGTTATTGGGAAGTATGAATAGACAGTGTGTAAGCCCACTCCCTTCCCCATTAAATTGGATCTGTTAAATGGTTAGTTGAAAACACCTGTGAGTGCTCAGGGCATCTGCATTTGAAAAGACGTGTGGAGAGAGCTGTTAGTAGACTGAAGGGCAAAAGGGAACCATTTGGCCTTTAGGAATTTTGAACTTGAGGTTTGCTCCTGAAGTTAGAAAAATCTGGAGTCATAAAGGAACTCTCCTCTTTAGGATTGAAAGTTAAAGGAGCCGGTCGGTGGGCAGCCTGAAATGCTGAAATGATAGATGACCACCTGTATCCACTTGTTGAGGGGAAGTGGGAAAAATGCAGCAATAGAGAGATAGGTTGAGTCTGGCCACTGACACCTGTGGACCTGGTTCACAGGCCCTAGAGGTAAAACGTAAGTGGGTTGGCTGGTCTGAAGAGTAGAGTTGCGCAGAACCTGAGCCTATGGCATGGCCTAGCCCAAGGAGGCTAGGGCTCTTGAGAATTTGTGACAGGGCACATGGTCGAAAGGTGAGGTGGCCAATGGGCCCCCTGTAGAGACTAAGTGAGGTGGCCCACACTGAGTTGACCAGAACCCCACCAGAAGAAGAAAAGATTTTTGAGTCTTTGAATTGGTGCATATTGCTGTTGACTTTATGGATGGTGTGTTCTGATTTGAAGTTGCTAATGGATGTGAACTCACAGGTTCCAACTGGAATGAAGATTCTTCACATCAAAGAACACGCTTGTCTCCTCAGAGCACTGGGTTCGGATAGCACTTGATATATAAGGGCAGTATAGAAATTGGATACCCAAAATGGGGGAATAAAGGCATGAAGTGGCTGGCTTACAAACTTACATGGGTGGAGGAATATGTGGATAGAATTATAGGATTAAGGTGTAGATGTTCACATAAGTACAATTGTTAGGCATAGAATATTTTTGTTTTGTTCACCTGTAGAATATTATGTTTAAATGAGGCTGGGACATTTCAGTTGTATACATTTTATACAACTTTGTCCTGTTAGGCACAAATATAATTTTATTATTGTTTGGTTTAAAAATTATGTACGAAACAAAACAAAAGATTATGTATGGCTAAAGAGTTATGTAAAGGTGTCAGGTTGACAAGGTATCGTCTGTAATAGTTACCAAATTTCATGTCACCTTGAAGGTATGTAATAGTGTAGGGGTGGAATTCAACCTGTCAACTAGCCTGATGGTGACTCCTAGTGGATGTGGCTTTCTCATAAGGAGGGTCCTGGAAACCTCCCCCTCTCGCTTTGCCTTTGCCTTCCTGCTGGCCAGACACTCTGAGACCTGCCAGAGGCCTGAAGATGTGTCCACTGCCATTGCATCCACACCACTTTGTACCCACTGCCCTGTGATTTTCCTGCATTCTGCATCATTGCATCCAGCTGCGCAAGTCTGAAGAGAGGCTTACTGACTAGTATGGACTTATGGACTTGATCTGGACTGGGCTGGGATGTTTGCTTGAGATACAATTACTTTTTGATATAAATCTCTCTCTTACACATACATGAGCGTCGATGGATTTGTTTCTCTAGTCAACCCGGCCTAACAGAGTGGGGAAGAGGAAGAATTGTCTTGTTTAATTTGAAATGCATGCTTCCCTCTCTACAGAAAACACTCAGCAGCATCCCAAACCCTGCTAAATGGACCGCCCTCCTGTCAGATTCCATGGTGGGGGCGAGGGTGGGTGGGGATACACAGCTGTCTGCTTTCTTCATGGTTATGGAACAGAAGTAGCTAATCAAGTTCTCTACAAGATGGCTTCCAACCAAGTGAAAAGAAGCCATTTCTTAGGTTTGGCAGGGCCAACAAAATAGGAGGTCCACTGTTTGTCACATAGCGCATATAAAAGACTATTCAGCCAGTTCACAAGACTGCTGAACCAATCATCATGCAGCATGTTTCTCAGGTTAATTCTTTCATTTCAGAGCCTCACCTGACTACTCCTTGCTGAAAGGCACACATGTTGCAGATGCTGGCAGTTAGAGCCTGCTTAAGAGCAGGTTCATGTATCCAATGACAATGGCCTTTATGAATACAAACGATCACAAACTGACAACAGTATACGGCAAGACCTGTCATTACCACACGAGTAGAAAGAAAGAGATACCCATCGATGGATAACATTCTAAGCAAAACAGTCCAATCTATCACAAGTAACAAATCCACAGGCGAATGAAAACAAAGGCTTTAACCTAGACGTTATTCAATGTTCAGGAAACAAGGCTGTGCTGTTATCAAGACCACCATCATGGAAATGGATCACAAACTGGCCTCTCTTACATCTTTTGCTGTTGTTCGTAGGTGCTGTCAAAGTTAGTTCTGACTCATGACACCCAGAAGGAAACCGAGCCCGGACACAAAGTGACCACTGTGGGCAGGGCTGCAGGGGGCGTGCATGATCATGAGGATCAGCCAGGGTCTAATAACCAGAACAGAACTCACTCTAAATACTACCCAGGAAATTGAATGCAGGAACTGTTAGGCAGGCAATTAAGAGCTGTAGAGTCAGATGAAAAGAGTGTAGTAACGGAGATTAGCAACAAACAAACAAGAACCCTTAGCACCTCTAGGTGTGTTGGGAAATAGAACGAACAGGCGCACCTAGAGCTCACGGACTTGCCCCCATGGGTGCGGAAGCCCTGAAGGACCAAGATGCTGCCCAGCACACAAAAGAAGAGAAATACTTGAATCTCCCTCCTTTCTCCTTCCCACCAGTTTCTCACCAAGACCTCTGACCGGCCAAAGGCAGCTGGAAGCCAGCTGGTGTGTTGGCAGAGGAAGCTCATCCAGCAGAGACCAGCTCTGGGCCCTCCCTGGCAGACCCAATGCAGAGCAGGGGACAGGATGAAGCGCAGACAGAAGGGCCACCTGGTACAGTGTGTTAGAATGCACCGGGTCTGGCTGGGAGATAAAAATCAACAAGGCATTCTTCGTTACGTAATAAGGGAAGACTAAGTGGACAGGGGGTTTTTGTTTTCTTTTTTTTTCTAGTGAGATGGACTACAATGAAATTCAAGTAAAAGTTATTAAATTATATTACTATTTCAAACTTTCCCCCAGTCACTTTAATGTTCTTAAGAGTTTTCGGTCTACAAATCTGAGGTATACTTTAAGATGCGGTCTTCATTTGTAACACCTTTAAAAAGACCAAACACCAAACTCACTGCCAAGTCGATTCCGACTCACAGCGACCCCACCGGACAGGGTAAAACTGCCCACCTGCTGACCTTGTGGGTCTCAGCTCCACTTAGACCCGTGACACCACCCGGGCACTGCGTTGCCGGCCACAGAATGTCCCTTTTCTTGGGGTTTGGCCTGGGGAAGCACAACAGGCGTCTGTCCACGTGCGGCTCAGGAGTAAAACGAACGGTCTGATGAGCTTGAACACTGGGCTCTGGGTTCACAGCCTTTCAGAAGTGAACAGCACTTCTGAAAACGTATGTACAAAGGGAGGTCTCCCAGCTATTTCCCCTCCAGATGACAAGATATATGCCGACTTATTTCTCAATAGAGAAATCGTTCCTTTTCTGCTTCCAGTTCCAAGAAGCGTTCGAGGCTAAGATCCCAGGAGAGAAGGGCCCTCCAGGCCTGTGTTCTGTGCTGTGGGTCCCAGTCCCAGGTCCTAGTTCTGTGGTCTCTAAGGAACACTATTTGCATGGGGGCTGGGGGCAGGGATCTCCCTATGGCAACAAAGGAACTGGAGAATGGTGGTGGTGGTGGTGGGGAGGGCAGGAAAGCCCAAGCTTTATGAACCTGAAAATGGTGTGTAAATGCGGACTTTTTCTGCCATGCTCCCCGTGCAGCCTGGCCTCCTTCCCTGTTAGAAACGGTTCTGCTCCACATTTGCCCCAACCTTCATGCAACCACGAACAGGAGCTGAGGTTGCCTGCCTTCCTTTCAACGCCAGACCAGGCCGGAGACGAGACCTGGAGGGGCACACCTGGCTGTGATGACACTAGATAGAGAAAATGCTGGCCACCTCAACAGTGTACACACAGCCCTGTTTTTAAAATTCTTTATGATTATCTCTCTTACCAATAACTAAAAAACTCAATTAAAACCTCACCATTTGAGCTCCACAAGTTCAGTCACAACCCATTTTTTTTTCATGCGTAAGGATTTTCTCATTAAATGGGATAATGTCTCACAAATGGCACTAATAAAAGTAAGTCCTGCTGGGTGTTTCCCCCCCTTTTAAGCACTGCCTTTTCATTGATGTGTTAAATTAAAACCCCAGGCACAGGGCGAAGAGTAAATGCAGTTTTTATTGTCAGAATCCATTCCTGCAGACTCTTGCCTTCCTTTTGTTTTTATTTGAGTGAACCTGAGTCCTACTTTGTAGCCGCAGGAGGGGCGGTAGCGCAGGCCTCTCGGCCTTAGCTCACCCTGGACAAGGATGGGACGGTGAGCTAATAAGAAACGAGATAAATGGCACCCCGTTAGCTTATTACCTATAAGCTCATTTTATCCAAGAGAACATGATGATGTGTCTTTTTTTAGTCTGAATGACTAATATTTTCCATCTAAAATAGCTTGGATATAAGACCAGGAGAGTTTTGAGGTCAGCTGAAAAGTTCTAAGGCCCTTGGTCAAGGGCACGCTCTGTCGACTTCCATGCTTCTTAATTTTGATGTCAAACGTTCAATTTGACCACTGAAGATGCATTGACCATGCCCTGCAAAGCCTGAAGGTCATCAACTGATGTTTGCAAGGCACGTAGCAGTTAGTTAAAAACCAGAGAACATTCACTCTGGAGTATAATTCCCAAACCGAACACCAACTTCACTGTCATTGCTTCGATGCCGCCTCATGGTGACCCTACAGGACAGGGTCGAACTGCCCCTGTGGCTCTGAGACTGGAACTCTTTACAGGATAGAAAGCCTCTGACTTACTCCCAAGGAGCTGCTGATGGCTTTGAACTACAGGCCTTTTGGTTAAGAGCCCAAATCATAACCACTACTCCATCAGTCTCCCCCAATTCCAGAAAGAACAGAATGGACTCCTTCGAAAGCAGAGCACGGTGGCACTGCACTTCCATAAGGAAGACCTCATCGCATGAGGGAAGGCCTCTTTGGTTGGATTATGTAATGCTTGCTGCACAGGCCAGGAAGTTCGTGTCAGGAGTGAGGACGAGAGTAGGGAGGACAGAGAAAGGGAGCTCTCACAATTTTCTAAGGTCCCAGAATTCTAAAGCTTGATGAAGCTTATAAAAACATGAGTGACACCCGAGTCCTAAGGTGACCAGACGTCCTGCTTTTGGCGGGACATTCCTGATTTTTGGCGTTTTAAAAAAATCCTGATTTTTGGAAAGAATGCACAACAAGCTAGGGAACGGTCTATTTGGTCCATATAGACCAAATTTTTAAGCAAGAACACCCCCCCCCCCCACCGTCAATGGTGTCCCGCTTTAAATCTGGTCACCTTAGTCACTAAGAGCCTCACCACCTAGACTTGATCCCAGTGCAGCTGGGTGAGAGGAGGAATCCGAGGGGAAGTAAGTGCCTGGCCCTGGAGCCATTTTACAGGTTGCTATCGCGCTCACAGTGAAGTGGGTGGCATCAAGGAAATGCAGGAAGGAAGCCAAAGGAACCCAGTAGCCATAGTAACAATGCAGCCAGGTGGAAACTCTGAAACAGGAGACCAGTCCTGGCAATGGGATCCAATTAAAAGTTGGTAATTGAATGGAATTTAACCTCCCACGTCAGCTGAAGAGATACTAGCAATGATGCGTCAGGCTCCTCACCAGGAAGAAAACCCGGGCATGCTGAACGTACACTGGCAGCCGTCAGAGGACGAAGGCAGCACACAGGGTTTTAGGGTGCCTCCAGAATCTGGGTCATTCTTGAAAGGAAATAGCAGCGGAAATATTAAAACCACAATCCAGTTCATGCGGTCAACTCTTCTAAGAACTGGTAACTAAGGTGCCTACCTCCGACGGTGTTCATATAGTAATCTTCCTTTTATTTTTAGTATTCTTCCTTATGGATACTGCAAATCTCTTTTTTTTTTAACCTCCCCTCTCCTTTCCTGAAAGGTGCCCTGTTGGTGTAGTGGGTAAGCATTGGGGTGCGATCCTCACGGCTGGCAGTTCAAAAGTAGCAGCAGATCCTCAAGACAAAGACTGGGCTTTCTACTCCCGTAAACGACTGTAGTCTTGGAAACCCACAGGGGGTCGCTGAGACAGCACTGACTCAGTGGCAGCGAGTTTTGTTTTGCTTTTATCCTTCCCTGAAGGTGCTCTGGTGGCACAGTGGGTTACGAGTTGGACTGCTAACCACAAGGTCTGTGGTTCAAACCCACAACTGGCTCTACTGGAAAAGCAAGGAGGTTTTCTGGTAAAAGGAAATAAAGGAAAGAACTAGGAGGCAAAGGGCATTTATAGAGGTATAAACATGGGCATGAATATATGTGAATATATTAGTACATGAAGATAGGGATATAGGTCTATGTTATGGTGACCAGACGTCCGCTTTTTGCAGGACAGTCCCGATTTTTGGCGTTTTAAAGCCCCATTTTTGGAAAGCATGCACAACAAGCTAGGGACTGGTCTATTTGGTCCATATAGACCAAATTTTTAATCAAGAACCACCACCCCCCACCCCCTGCTTTAAATCTGGTCACCCTAGTCTATGTACATATATTATAGGTTAAATATTAAGGTAACAGATGGACATGGGGCCTCCATTCAAGTACTCCCTCAACACAAGAACACCTTGTTCTAATAACCTGGCATTCTATGATGCTCAGCTTCCCAACATGATCGCTGAAGACAAAATGGGTACATAAGCAAATGTGGTAAAGAAAGTTGATGGTGCCCAACTATCAAAAGATATAGCCTTTGGGGTCTTAAAGGCTTGAAGATAAACAAGTGGCCATCTAGCTGAGAAGCAACAAAGCCCACATGGAAGAAGCACACTAGTCTTTGCGATCACAAGGTGTCAATGGAATCAGGTTATTAGGCACCAGAAGACCCAAAACAAACAATCATATCAATGCAAACAAAGGGAGTCAGAGTGGAGACCCAATGCCCATCTACAGACAATTGAACATCCCCTCACAGAAGGGTCACAAGGAAGGGACAAGTCAGCCATGATGCAGTATGGTACTGACGAAACACAAAATTCCTCTAGTTGTTTAATGCTTCCTCCCCTGCACTATCATGACTCCAGTTCTACCTTACAGATCCAGCTAGATCAGAGCACATACACTGGTACAGATAAAAACTCTGGACACACGGAATTCAGGACAGATAAATCCCTCAGGAACAGTAATGGGAGTAGCGATACCATAAGGGTAGGGGAAAGTGGGTGGAGAAGGAGAAGAGGGGGTTACCAATTACACAATGATCTATGTATAACCCAGTGAAGGGAGACAGCGGATGGTATAAGGCATGAAAATAATAATAATTTATAACTTATCAAGGGTCACTAGGGTGAGAAGGTGGGGCAGGGAAGGAAAAAAAGAGGAGATGATACCAAGGGCTCAAGTAGAAAGAAAAAGTTTTGAAAATAATGATGGCAACATATGTACAAATGTGCTTACTACAATCGATTTATGGATTGTTATAAGAGCTATTAACACCCAATAAAATGATTTATATATATATAAAGGTAGAGGTGTTCTGTTCCCATAACGACTTATAGCCTTGGAAACCCAGAGAAGCAATTCGAACCTGTTCTGCAGAGTTAGACTCGACTTCATAGCACTGAGTTTCACTGCAGGATCCCTTTCTGATTTTAGAAAAGTGCTCAGCATAAACTGATGACAGTTTGCTCCTGTTATCTGTGTGTGTGTGTGTATGTGTGTGTGTGGATAGGGCTAAGGTTTATGAATTGATTCAAAGTACAATGTAATTCAGAAAATAAATTATTCCCAAGCACAGTTTTGTTCACATTAAGAAGGGAAACAACAACAACAACACACCTACTACTCGCCTGCAATTCCCAGAGAACGTCCTGGTGAACTTCATTTTGTCCCACTGATAGAGAGCAGCAGCCGCCACTGGGCCTGGGCAGACGAACGTACATTAACTCTCAAATCACAAAATGTCTTTAGACCAGGGTTGGTCTCGAGAGGTGAGAGAGAGATTCTTTGTGGAGGGAGTTCGCATGCACAAGGAGAAAAGGCAAAGCCACGAGTGTATTGGCAGGGATACAGTTTGGTTTGGGCATGGTGTTCACCGGGGAACCTGTAGGAAAATGAGTCCGGAGTAACAGAGAAGGGTCCAACAGTGCACAGCCCTGACTGGATGACTGATTTCATAGCCGTGGGGTGAAGAAGCAGGGCCGACTCATGAACAACTGTGTCCCATAGGATCCGTGTCAGGTGACGTGGGGTCCATTCGGATGCAAAACAAGTCTGTGTGCAACAGAACAGAGCCCCGCCCAGGCACGCACCAGCTCTGGGTCACTGCGATGTCTACGGTCACTGTGTCAACTCGTTTGATGGAGGGCCTTCCTCTCTTTCACTGACCCTCTACTTGCAGCAGCTGGTCTCTCCTGAGAACATGTCCACCGTACAGGAGATGGGAGTTTTGCCTGCTTATTTCCACGGGACCTTCTGGATGTACTTCTCCCAAGATGCATCTATTTATTCTTCTGTCCGTCCATGGTACTTCTAATATTCTTCACCAGTACCTTAATTCAAAGGTGTCAACTCTTCATCCGACTTTTGTCCAACTCTCACACGCATATGAGGTGACTGAAAATACCAGGATGGCGCTGGGCAAGCACTCCTTCGTGTGGCAAGTAATATCTTTGCTGTTTCACATTTTAAAGAGATGTTTTGCATCAGATTTGCTCAATGTAATAGTGTTTCATTTCTTGACTGCTGCTTCCATTGGTGTAGATTGTAGATCTGAGTAAAATGAAACCTTGACAACTTCAATTTTTCTCCTTTTCTCATGATGCTGTTTGTAGTCCAGCGTCTCGTGTCTGGGAGTCATCCTTGACTTCTTTCCCTTGCACCGCACCTTCAAACCGCTCAGTAAAACCTGTCAGTTCTACCTGCAAACTGTACTGAGACTTTATGATCTTCTCACCACCTCCGTCACGGTCACTCTCTCACAGATTATTGCAGTATTTGCTCCCAACCACCACTTACCCCACACTTTTGTGATTTGGGTAGAAATTTACAGAGTGATTGGCTTCCCAATCACTAACTCATACAGTTTGCTTTGTGACATTGATTGTAAGCTCCACAATGTAAAAACATTCTTCTCATTTCCTCTTTATGTTTACCGCTCCCACCCTTTCTCTCTTATCCTGCCCTGCCATTCAGGGCAAATGGTGCTCCCTTTGATCTCCAAAGGCTGATAGTTCTAACTGGTGTTATTGTTAAGAAGCTGTTGGATAAGCATTGGATTGCTAATCTCCAGGTCAGCAGTTCAAAACCCAGCAGCTGCTCGAAGGGAGGGAAATGAGGCTATCTACCCCCACGAAGATTTATAGCCTCAGAAATCTTTGAGAGCATCACTATGAGTTGGAATTGGCTTGATGGTAGTGGGCTTTGGTTTCTGTTGTTACTGTCTTACAGAAATTGTTTCACTAAAAACTGAGCCACAGGGGTGAGATCCATTCCAGGCTGGAGGGGTATCTGAGGACCACAGTCTAGCGTGATTGACCAGTCTGGGTGTCTATCATACTACTAAGCCTGGTCTTTTATTTACTGTATGAGTTAGTTAATTGTGCCAACCTGGCCGATAATCACATGTGGAGCTAATTGAAAGGTGGAGGGATAAATGGGTGGTGAGCCTCGCCTTTCTAGTTCTCAGGTCTCTTACTTTGTCATGGTCGCACCAGGGTGCAGCTGCTTTAGCAGTTCCCTGCTTCAGCTTGCAAGATTGACTTCCTACAAGACATCCCCAAGGAGAAGCCACATGGACCTATCCCGATGCAGCCCTGGGTGTTGGAGCAGCCGTGTGGAGACCCCTGCTAGTGCTGAGATGCTTATTCATTCACTGACTCAGCTTTCCTCCTGCAGTCAGCATCATTGCCTCTGTTTTGTGAGGTGGAGGACTTTGTGGACTGGTGTTGGGTTAATGTTGGACTTGTGGGCTTGGGCAGCATTGGGTTGGGATGTTTCGTGATGCACACTTTCTTTACATAAAACTCCCTTATACATGAGTTGCTGTGGATTTGTTTCTCTAAAGTACCTAGACTAATACACTGTATATACTAGAGTATAAGCTGACCCGAACATCAGCCAAGGCAGCACCTAATTTGACCAAAAAACTGTGTCACAAATGTGCTGGAAAACTCGGCTTATACACAAGTATATATGGTATTTTAAATTATTATTTTGAATTTTATTCCACATTTTTCTCCCACTCTAGGCAGGATCACTTATCACAATTTCTTTCAGAGTGGTTGGCAGTGCTACACAGACACCATCCAATCATTCTGGTCTCAGGTTGTAGAGGCTGTAAAACAATTATTTTTATTTCCAGAGCATTCTTCATGCAAAAATACTTTTCATGGGTTGGCATTTACTGATGGTGATACCCAGAATGCTTTTCCCTGATCTTATTTCCTTGTGGTTTTATGCTTTCTGCACCACATGAGTCTTTATTTCTATGTACTACTCATCTACTTAAAAGAAGGGCAGTAAAAGGCAGTTTTTAGAAAATACTTCATCTACTGTCCTAATCTTATCCCCATAAATCACTGTACAGACCATTCAAAAAGCACAGAAATATAAGGTGAAATTTACAAACAAAAGATATTGCCCCTTAACAAATCTGACACTTGTCATTTCATCATCTACTGCCCTAATTCTGTCCCCATAAAATGACTGCATAGACCATTTAAAAGCACAGAAATACATTTTCCCTTAACAAATCTCATTCCCTTGTCATTTCCTCAAAGACGACGTATGACGTATGAATGGCCAAAAAGCGCATGAAAGGCTGGTCATATCATCGCCATTAGTTATCTTTCAGAAAGTGCAGGTCAAGCCCCCCTGAGGCAGTAACACACGGCCGCTGCCGAACGGCTCGAAGGAAGAGACAGGGACACAGTGTCAGTCTGTGTGGAGACGCTGGACCCGAAAGTGCAGCTGTGAGGCCTAGAGAGTGATCCAGCCACTTGTGATAACGGTGGGGCTGGCTTCCTGGGAAGGTCAGCCTGAACGTCTCCCACAGGCCAGCACTGCACTCCTGGGCATCCGCCCACGGACATTCATGCATCATCTGTAACAGCCCCAAGCTGGAAACACTCACTGGCTGAATGGATACACAAAACACGGCGTATCCACACACACAGTGCAACAGTATTCAGTAATAAACAGGAGTGAACGGTTGGCACATGCTATAGCGCAGAAGAATCTCAAACACATGCTAAGGTCAAGAAGGAAGATGCAAAAACCTCCAGTGGAAGGATTCTGTTTATGTGAAATTTCCACAAAAGGCAGATCTGTAGGAACGGAAAGTGGCTGCTTGGGAATGGCAGGACAGCCGGGCAGACAACAAACTAGCCCAGGGGACTTTTGGGGGTGAGAGAAAAAAAAAAAAATTTTTTTTTTTGAGAGAAATATTCTTTACCCGGGTTTTGGTGATGACTGTATTACTCTGTGTTAATAAAAAATAATACTTATAAATGAGTACATTTGATAGTACAAAATTATACTTCAATCGTTTTTTTAAAAACTGGCAATAAAGAAGTACACTTAATCTGACTCTCAATGCCCCAAGAAAACAGTGCTAGATTCCAAAGGAATTATAAAAAATAATTTTTCATACGAGAAATGGCTCCTGGCTCAGTCATCTAACAATGAAATGTGAAGAGGCTTCAAAAAGGTTGTGGAGAAATTGTACTTTTCCATGAAATTTTTGGGTCCCGCATACAACCTAACCTGGGTCTTATGGTTGAATTTTTATTACCATTGAAAGGCATAAAAGAATAAACCGTAGGATTTCAACATTTTGATCCAACAAAAGACATGGAAATTGATCTTTAGTCGTATCTAATCAAAGTTTTTCTCTCCGAAGGTCCCAAGAAGCTTTAGTAAAGTATAAGTTTTCTATTTCCAAAGACATCAAGGCTGACAAAATTCTCAGTCTCTGCTAAGACTGCTTTCTAAATCTGCATCTAAATTCCTTCCCCTTTCTGGCCAAAGACACAGCACATCATATTTTTAAGTTTTACGTTGACACGGATGGATCTGATAGGATGAACTGCATTGCATCACGCTCACCATGTCTGTCGGCATCAGCACGTTTCCGCCTTGGGCTTGCAGTTTGAACGGGGAGGAGCACAACACTTGGACTGCATTTCAGTGGAACGCCAAGCTGTTTCCAAGCTCTGCTTACACGTTTCAGCTGATTCCTGACTATTTTAACAAAAGCCTAACAGCCTTTCCTTAAACATCTTAATTGGTTAAGAGCTTCTGTTGTTTGCCACAAGCAGTCACTTTAAGTCATTGATTAAAGCAATTTGCACTTCAGCACAATCTGAAATCAGTTTCCTTTTCCAACCAGCTGGGCTTAAGAAGCAATCTTGAAGACAGCCCAATTCAAGGAGAACCAAGTGCAATGTCCTGCATGGCAGTGATCCATCACACAAGGCCAACCATAAAATGGATAGGGGATAAACAGACAGACCTACATTGCCACGAGGAAGTGTGCAAACCCTCCAGGCCGCACAAATCACACTCATTAGCGTGCACTGCAAAAGTGAACCGTAATAGCAAGTTCTTCTAAGCATTTCCCAAGTCCACTGAAGGAGAGAGTCCTCCTTTATACAGATCTGAATGAGAGCACTTGCCTTGCGGGACTGATGGGCTAGCTAAATGCAGGCTTGAATGGACGCAGGCCCTCGATCACTGTCTTACTGCCGGGAGAACATTATGCGTATCAACTCTTCAACCAGGGGAAAAAAACATCCTTTCCATGTGCAACATGAAAAGTACCCTGCCGGTTTGAGGCCAGTGACTTTACCCCATAGCCTGAGACGCCTCCCATCCAGGCTGAGGGAGACATGCGTGCTCGCAGGCACCCACTGGGAACCATCACACCAACCATGCTGTCCTTGTCTTTCTCACTGGGCAGCTGGGTGATATCTGAGTAGTCAGAGCCTGTAACTAGAGACATTCTGATTCTCAGAGGGACAGCAATTTGAAAGGTTTTCTGAAACCTTTCAGGGAGAGTTGCCGGAGAGAGAAACCAGTGTGTGATTCGGCCTGTATGGCGGGCTCTGGTTTCCACAGTATGTCTTTTTCTTTTTGCCTTATTCCATTCCAATGACCTCATTTGAATGACACGGTTGGTACAATATTCGAGGTAGTGCTGTGCCAGCTGATACAATTCATTCTGCCAATGAAGAAGCCAAGAGATGCCGTTTCTTCCACAAATTGGCAAGTCACCTGAAGTACTCTGGGCCTCAAGTCTGCCCACACAGCAGATGAGTCAGACCCCGAGGTCATGGAATGCATAAGACCATGGGATATAACAGCACACCCCTTTAAAGGGTGTCCTGTAGAAATCCAAGTGGACTGATTTGTTTTTATAAGGCTAAAGAAGTTTAAAATATCAAGTCAATGTCTGTATTTAATGTCCTTTTTTCAAGGTATTTGAAAGAACTTATTTTCTTATATTTACCAGTTCTGTGTAAAACAAGAGATAAATATCAAATTGTCATCTTAATTTTGCCTATCTGGAAAGATAGGTCACATACCCCAAATCACATCAATTTCACACACACACTGAAGAATTTTCTCCTACACCACAACTTTCAAAGGTCTAGGTACACACTCTCAGGACATGTGTCCTGGCAGAGTACCACACAATCTATGTACTACTGTATGGAGTTTCTGCGGAGGATACATGGCTAATGCAATGGGTACTAACACAAAGGTTGGTGGTTGGCACGCATCCTGAGACAGCTTGGAAGAACAGAGGTCTACTTGCAGAACCCCACGGAATACAGAGTTCTCCTGTGACCGCACAGGGCTGCCCGGGGTCAGAGTAGACTCGAAGGGAACTGGTTTGGTGTGGGTTTTTTACATGTAAGTAAACACTTGTGCAAATGGGAGAATGAGATACCCCACAAAAACAGAATTGGTAGGTGGGTGGGTGGGTAGGGTATATTTGGCTTTGATGAATGATATGATTTTATTACTAATAGTGTCACATTCTGGCTAATACTAGGTTTTGCTGAGGAAATGAATTTTTTTTCTGGACTTAAAAAAAAAAGTTATTTTATTGGTGGCTCGTACAACTCTTTATCACAATATATACATGCACCCATTGTGTCTAGCACAGTTGTTCCCATCATTTCTTAACATTTGCTTTCTGCTTGAGCCCTTGGTATCAGCTCCTCGTTTCCCTCCCATCTCTGTTCCCCCCCCCCCATGAACCCTTGAGAGTTTATATATTATTTTGTCATATCTTACACTGTCCGACATCTTCCTTCACCCACTTTTCTTTTGTCCATCCCCCAGGGAGGAGGTTATATATAGATCCTTTTGATCGGTTCCCCCTTTCTACTGCACCTCCCTCCACCCTCCCGTTATCACTACTCTTAGCACTGGTCCGGAAGGGATCATCCGTTCTGGATTCCCTGTATTTCCAGTTCCCTTCTGTACCAGTGTACATCCTCTGGTCTAGCCAGAGGAAATGAATTTTATGAAGTACCTTTTAATGTTGAAAAGATGCTATTTGATGAATGAAAGTAAGGTCCGTTGGGGAAAAAGTCATGGCTTGAGCACAGGGTGTGATTCAAGCAAAGTGAGAGGAAAGGCAAAGGACAGAAATTGGATGCCTCAGCACCACAGAATCATCATCAACCAATCAAACGGATGTGTGCACAGTATCCTGGTAGGTGTCATCGAGGTAGTTCCGATCCACAGGGCCCACTGTACAAGAGAACACACACTACCCAGCCCGACACCGTCCTTCTCATTGTTTCTGTGGGTGAGCCCATTCTTGCAGCCCTGTCAATCCATTTCATGGGATATATCCCCTTTTCAGTGATCCTTAACTTATTAAGCATAATGTCCTTCTCCAGGGATTGGTCCATCCTGACAACAGGCCCAAGGTACATGAGATAAAATCTAGGTATGCTTGCTTTTAAGAAGCATTCCGCCTGTACTTCTTCCAAGACAAATTTGCTCGTTCTTCTGGAAGTCCATGGTACTTTCAATATTCTTCATCAATACCAAGTGCATCAATTTTTCACTGGTCTTCCTGAATCACTGTCCAGTTCTCACATGTATAAGAGGCAACTGAAGTATCACAGCTTTGATCACACACACCTTAGTCCTCAAAGTAACATCTTTGGGGTTCCCCCCCACCAACATTTTAGAGAGGCATTTTGCAGTGCAATACAGGGTTTTATTTCTTAACTGATGCCTTCCGTGGGTGTTGATTGTGGATCCAAGTAAAATGAAATTCTTGACAACTTCAATCTTTTCTCTGTTTATCATAATGTTGCTTACCGGCCCAGTTTTAAGGATGTTTGTTTTCTTGATACCGAGTTGCAATTCATACTGCAAGCTGTAGCCTTGGTCTTCAGTGTTTTAAGTTCTCGTAGCTTTTAGCAAGCAAGACTGTGTCGTTCATCTGCTTATCTTGGGTTGCATGTCTCTAATCCTGACGCTACATTCTTCTTCATAATGTCCAGCTTCTGGGATTATTTTCTTAGCATGCAGAACAAATAAAAACATGGTAAAAAAATAAACCCTGATACCTAGCTTTCCTGATTTTAAACCATTCAGTATCACGTTGATTTGTTGCAATGCCTGCTTCTTGACCTGTGTACAGGCTCTGCGTGACCACAGGAAGTGATCTGCAATTCTCACCACTCAGTGTTATCCTTAATTTGTGAAGATTCACTCAGTTATGTACCTTTGGATAGCCAATGAAGCACAAGTAAACCATTATTTGGTGTCTCTGCTTTCAGCCAAGATACATTTGACATTGGCAATGATCTCCCTTATTGCATTTCCTCTTCTGAATCAGCTTGAATTTCTGGCAATTCCTTGTCGGCGTACTGCTGTAATCATTTAACTATCTTTGGCAAAAATTTACGTTTTTGCGCTACTCATACGTTTGATAATCCCATTCTGTTGCTTCTCTTTTGTCTGCAATGGCACTGTATATGGATTGCTTCCAGTGAGTTGGTCAGGTAGCCCCTTTCTGAACTTTTGGGCATGAATACTTCCAGCCATGCAATCATTTGTTGAAACATAAAAGTTACATCTCAGAAACATGTTAAAACTATGTCCGTGGAAGATTTCAAGGAGCTGCTTGAGAAGACACAGTACTCTACTGAAATGTACAAAGAAAGACCTGGAGTTAGAAAACCCGAAAGGAAAGAACACACTCAGTGTTTCTCAAGATACCATCATTCAAGAAAAAACGGAAGCCTGGCATTGTATTATTAAAGAACTGTAAGTGAAAAATATTGACAGACACAGGAAGTATCAAAGGACTGTAGAAAGAATACACAGAATCCCTGAATCAAAAATAATTGGTCAATATTCAGCCTTTTGAGGAGTTAGCATCTGATCAAGAACTGATGGTACTAAAGGAAGAAGTCCAGCTTGCCCTGAAGGCATGGGCCAAAAGCAAGGTTCTAGGAACAGACAGCATGCCAACTGAAGCGTTTCAGCAAACAGATACCGTTATGCACATTACTGTACACAAATCTGACTTTAAATACAAGTTATTTGGGGACTCATTTCTACTTAGGGTGTTTTCTTTTGGAGGTCTGTCTGTTTATTAATTAAGCTTTCATGCTCATGGACTGAAGCATCATCACCTCATCATTACTCGGGTTATCTAATAGAGTACCCATAATTTAACAGGGAAAACAGGTCTATCAACAAAGAATCACCACATGTTGTGAAAATGTATATTGTTCTTTTATCTGGCTCTTAACGCCCTTAGAGAACTCGTTTTTTACATACTAGGTAACTTTTTTTTTAAGTCATTTTATTGGGGATTCATACAACTCTTATAATCCATACATACATCAATTATATAAAGCACATCATTCTCAAAACATCTGCTCTCCACATAAGCCCCTGGCATCACCTCCTCATTTCCCCCTCCCTCCCCACCAGGTAACTTTCAGGCACTTTACATGATGGCACATTCTCAGTAGAACCTGTAAACTCAGACACAGCTCATCACGCAAGTGTTCTTTGGAGGATGAATGTAATAGGGCTTTCTCTTCTCCACATTACTGCTCATCTTTTGACCATGGTAGTGTTCTTCCTAAGTAAAAGCAGCAAAAGGGCATGCAGCTGGAAATCCAAGGTGTCCTTCCTTAGTAGTTCTGATTAACTTCCTTCTGGGAGGAGCAGTAAGTGACTCTGATATTGTACATGGGGAGAAATATGCCCCACTTTCACCATTTATGGGTGGTGATTATATACACAGCCATGGCTAAGAATGTGTCCCGTTGTAAAACTGTAGTGATTGGTGGGCATGGCGGGCCGGAGAAAAGGGACTGGGAAAATGGGCATCTGGGAGATCAAAGCCATCGCAGAACCACTGGCTGTCACACAGAACATGGTGTTCCCTGGGTGGGGAGTGTTAGTTTGCTTCCTCTATGTCAATATGATATAACAGCAAACATCCCACTGTAGAGCAGGCTAATCAGAAAATCTGTAGCTGCCAAATGCAGAACGTCAAGCGGCAGGACCACCACACTCAGCATCACTGGGCTACCAAAGGCCAGACAGAGTAATTAGGCCCCTAGTTCAGCTTTTAATAATAGGTGAAAGGGCCCCATTCTACCACAGGTCCAAACAATCCTACCAATCACCTAACGATGATCATGTTTTGGCAACAGAACCAAAATAGATGTACTACACAAAAATCTTTAGGAGGGAGAAGTATAAGGCAGCTTAGAACCTGTGGGCTCCCAAAGGAAGTGAGTATTGGGTCGGCAAGTGTTGGTAAGAGAGATGCCCAAGCAGAAACCCAGGCAAAGGTAGAGAAAGCCATGAGGAGACAAAATTCCAGGAGCTTCAAGAGAGAAAGGGTGTATAAAGAAAGCCAAGTCAGGACCAGAAACCAGTTGCTGACAAGGTGCAGTCTGGTCCTCCCACAGCTATAGGGAAGGCTGATTTGAAGTCACTGGAGAGCCGATTCTTTGCATCCTACTGTCACAACACCGGTGACATGCCTCAAAGCCACGTTCAAAGTACTGTTGATTCCCACAGAACAACGAGGTGAACAGCCGTGCTATCATGCAGAATGCATTGGAAAGTGGATTCTTACAGATGCAATTAAGTTGAAATTTTACACCTTATCACTTGATCTCCCTTTTGACCCATTTTAAATTTGTTCTCAATTTTAATAGTCTCTGCTTGCTTTTCTATTGAAGTTTTTCTCTGTATTACTTTGCTATTGTTCTCAGTTTTCCTTCCAAAATATTTTTCTCTACATGAAATCCAGGATAGGTAAATCTGTAGAGACAGTATAATAACAATGTGTACAGAACAAAATTGATAGTAGTTATGTTTGTACCACTCTTCTTAATATGACTGAACTATTGAATTGTATATATAGTCTGTGAATTATATACACCAATAAAACTGTTAATTAGAAAAACAGAATCAGATCCCATTTCTTAAGAAAAGAGTATTGTCGACTCACTGAGTATATTAACCATAGGCATAGAGTTTTAAGATACATGAAAGAAAAGCATTAGGAACCAGGCGAAACAGCCTGGCTAAGGGGGAAAAATCCACTACTTGAAAAGGATCTAGATTTGGATCCTTATTATTTTGGGACAAATCAATCCCTTCCAGTTCAGTTACTCCAGCTCTAAAATGGGGATCATAATCCCACTATAACCCTTGATATATTCACAGACTATTTCAGATCCCTAAGTGCTTATCTGGGAGGAACACATTTTCCAAACGTAAGCAGATTCTCAGGAATTTTCTCAAGGTCTCTTTAGAATCTGGCCTCGAGTCCATGGATGTACTCTGTTCTTCCCTAAATTAATCCAGACCCTAAATTCTGTCTCTTTGCTAGCTTCCCCACACTCAAAGTAGACAATTCCAATATTTTACAGACACCAACTATTTCCGGGTCTCGAGTGGGGAATGTGAAGCAGAAGACTGCACCCCTCTGTAAATCCATTTACTTTTCCTCCCTCCCATCTCCCTCCTTACCCCACCTCTCCTGAATTAGCGCCACCTTTTCTACATCTGTCAGGCCCTGAAGCTCCCCTCCTAGCAACCAAAAACTCGGCTCTCTCCCAGGCACTTTCCAAAGTGTTTTCCCAATAAAGACAATTCTCTCTTTCAGAACAGGCTGGTCTCTGTGATGCTCCGGTGCTCTGCACATCCTCATGACTTTGCCGATGTGCCTCTGTGGGGTAATTGTGCCAAAGGCTTCACAGAGTGCTCACAATCATCGTTAAGTTTGAAGCGAGTGTTGCAGCCACTGTGTCAACCCGTCTCTTTGAAGGTCCTCCTCTAGTTGGTTGACCCTCTACTGTATCAAGAACGATGGCCTTTTCCAGGGATTGGTCTCTTCTGATAACATGTCCAAAGTACGTGAGACAAAGTCTCGCCAGCCTCAAATCTACGCAGCATTCTGGGTGTACTTCTTCCAAGATAGATTTGTTTGTTGATAACATAGTTGGCACTAAGCATTTTTATTCTGGTCTCTGCAGTAATCACTTCAGATGGCAGCATTCATTGATTTGTCACCATAGTGTCTCTGCCCTGTCCCAAACAGTCACCACACACAGTCCAACAGGAGCAATGCAGGGAGACCACGCAATGCATGCGAGAAACACTGCTGCCCCCACAGACTTCTGCAAAGCTGCCACTTTCACCTCATGTGGGTTTTCTCCTCCTCCTTCGACGTGGTCTTATTTTGCGCTGATGTGCATCAAAGCTTTCCTCCTCTGTGGCAGCCCTTCAACACAGCAAAACACTCTCCATGCCAAATGCACATGAAGGGATTTCAAAAAGGGGTGGAAAACTTTCATTTTTCCACGAACTTTACGAAGTAACTACATATACTCCACCTCAAAGAATGCACATGGCCGTCAGGTCTCAGCTGGCCTTCTTCAGGGAAACGCTGGTGGCCGTGGCCTTTGTTCCACCTCCAACAGGAATGCCGTGGCCTGGCAGGTTGCTCTCTGAGGCACCAGCTTGGTAGCTATCAGGCATCCTGCCAGGATCCTCAGGCTCTGTGCTGGGCACTGCGCAGGATTAGGCTACAAAGTTGCTGCGTCTCCAGCCAGTTGAGTCATTTTCTCTGCAGAAATTGCCAAGAGGTCAGAGCAGTGGTTCTCAACCTTCCTAATGCCGTGATCCTTTCATACAGCTCTTCATGTGGTGGTGACCCCCCCCACCACACAATTATTTTTGTTGCTACTTCATAACTGTTATTTTGCTACTATTAGGAATCGGGCGACCCCTGTGAAAGGGTCGTTGGACCCCCAAAGGGGTCGAAACCCACTGGGTTCGAAGATCAAGTTCTGGGTACATATGCACACGACCACTTGTAGAGAAGGCAGCTCACGGACCGGCCTGACCCTGGGCAGCAATAAGGAACACAGAATTGCTGTGCACACAAACCTGCAGCTTCAGTACTGCCAGGCACCGCTCATGAAAGGGGAATGAACAGGAAAGAGACTGCGGTCAGGTGAGTAACTGTTGCTCCCAGACCCTCTGTCCACCCTGAAAGCTGTTTTGATAGCATGCCAAAACTAAACAGAGCTCTAGAAGATATCTAATGAGAACAGTGTCAGAAGGTAGTCAATTGCAGAAGAATCTCTTGGGCAGCAGCAAGGTCATAGTACATATACATCTCTGGGATGAGGAAGATTTGACCCCAAAATATTTACTCCAAGTTCACTCAGAAGATCTCAAAGGCACCCAATGATGTGGCACTCCGAACAAGGGGGTTCTGGCCTGCAGTCTGCACAGGAGGGACACCCAAACACCGGTCTGTCTGGGTTGGGGCGGCTCATCCTGGAGAGGCACCCCAAAGGGGCCCTCAGGAGGCTCTCCCAGTCTCGTTATGTAAAGCATTACGACAAAAGCCTGCTGGTACGAATCCAGACTCTAAATCCATGAAGACTTCCTGAAATGCCTTCTTAGATGCAAAGCAAATGTCAGAATCACTCACCTTCCTCAAAGCTGGCATTCTTCTGCCTCACTAGAACCCGGAAGTTTTCAGCAGGATTCACACTTCCAACCTAGAACACATCCAGACAACAGACCTGGGTGGCAGTGCCCTAAGCAACTCAAGAGACTTGACGGGGTCAGTGTGCTCGCTCCCACAAAGTAAAGGCACCAGTTCCATGTCCAGGGCTTGGTTAACAAGCTAGCAGACGGGAAAATGCAGGACAGAATTTCAAATTCTCATGAACTCGGTTTCTTGAAGTCAGGGAGGGTGGATGACCCCTGAAACTACAGCCCCAAGGTCATCTTTAAGCCTTAATTGAACCAAAACACCCCCTATGTCGTCTTAGGAGCCACAGGGGTGGGGGCGGGGTGGTGAGCAGGACTGCCAAAGTTGAACAACGTCATCAGTGTCACCAATGGCAACACAGAAACTGTCGAATTGACATGCGCTTAGCTGCGTATAGTTTACACAGCAGCAACAGAGTTAAGTCAACCGACGACACAAGAAAAGGCTAGCAGACTCCTGCACCGTGTAGCTGCTACGTGCACTCTCACGTTTCTTTACGTAAGGTGACTGCTTTCCACCTGGCTCAGAAGCCAGTCTGAACCCAGCCTTCAGAAGTGGACACACCTAGATGCAGGTATGTTAAGAAAAACAACTTTTCTAACATACCTTTTTGATAGTTTTTGTAGCTTTTGATATTTTGTAGCAAGGCTTTTTGAGTTACATATATATATATATATAAAATCTTAAGGCTTGAGAGAGAAAGGGCTCAGGGATGAGCCTGAGTAGTGACATGTTAAGGGCTAACAGGAACTGAAGCCCTCCCACCAGGCCCAACCTTGTTCAGGTGATGCACACGGGACAAACCCCACTTACTCTGGTGATGTGGCCCTCAGCCAGACTGGAGATACTAAAGTGAACGTCCCCTTCCTCAGTCTTGCATATCTTAGAAGCAGGTCCTTCTTCATGGCTGGGGGCGAAAAAAAGAGATCTTTTTTTTTTCTCTCTTCCTTCTAAAACAGTGGTTCTCAACCTTCCTAATGCCGCGACCCTTTCATACAGTTCCTCACGTTGTGGTGACCACCCCCAACCATAAAATTATTTTCATTGCTACTTCATTACTGTAATTTTGCTACTGTTATGAATCAGGCGACCCCTGTGAGAGGGTCGTTCAACCACCAAAGAGGTCATGACCCATAGGTTGAGAACCTCTGTTGTAAAACAAGCAACCCAAAAGCCAGATTTGCTGCTGTGGAGCATCTACTTGTATTTTCCAAGCATCAAAGATAAGCAATCACATGTACAAATAGCCCGCCCCCCGGTCCCAGAGCTCCCTGCCTAGAGCAGCTGGGCTTTGCTTTGCAGTGGTGGAGAAATCAGAACCAGCAGTCACATCACAAAGCCCTCTTCAAAAGATGAACTTGCAAGCACAGGTAATGGAAACTCAACATTGAAATAAGAGACCGTTTGTTCTTCGGATAGCATTTGCTGGTTTCTGTCTCAGAACTGATAGCTATTATTAGCTCTCTGTGTACACCGAAGACCTCAGTGACGGAGAGCCCATCTTCTACATAGTGAGTGCAACAACTTAATAGGCTCTGCCTTCAGCTGCCAAAACTTAGTAGACAATCCTTAGTTAAATGTACAAGAGCTTGTGCTTAGAGACATTTGAATGCTTTCAAGACCTGGGACATAGAGTGCCCACCTACATTTTCTACCTCTGAGGTGTAGTGGGAGGAGCTAGCCCACGTTTAGTGTGCTGCCATCTGGTGGGGGCCTGTAAACCGTGTGAACATGAAGACCCTAGCCACCAGAAACCCCTGGGGATATGGGTCCCACGAATTGTTATCAAAACCCTATCAACTAAAAAAATGTTTTTTTCATTCATTTAATTTGTCTTCTAATCCTGAAAACTTTATTTTAGCAACAGCAAAATTCAAAACAGAAAAATGATTGAACTTAAAAAATACATTCAAAGGAAAACTAGAATGTTCTTATATAAACCTAACCTGTTTGGGGCAGGACGTTAGTAGAGTCTAATAGCACTTGTGCCACGGAAGCGTAACTCCAAGAAAGTGCATCGTACACCTTAGGTGATCAAATGAGCAAACGTTGGTGCAAACAGAGTTGAGTCAAACAGAGGTCAAGTTAACTGCTAAGGAGACAATCAAAGGCAAAGACTCTACCCATAATCTCACTTAAGCTCCAGAACATCAAGATATAAAGATGCTTCTCCAAGAGACATAATAATCAATCTGAGGGAAAGGCAATCACCAAGAAATGATGAAATTAGTAACTAAGATGTATGAGGTATATCCACTTTTTTAACCTCAACCTTTTCTAACAAGAGACTGGAAGAGGTTATCCTGAAAATTAAGCAATGAGAAATATAGCTTAAACAGGCTCACAGTAAAGAATCACTTCTTACAACTACATGAAAGGACCAATCATTGAACCTCACACAAATGAATTATCGCATTTCTACTCACTATAGTCCCCATTTACCACTTGCTCCCCCTTGCTCTCACCCTTTGAGAAGTAGAGAGAAGCAAGTAGAACACAGAAAGGTGGGGACCAAGAGAGATTTAAAGGGGGTGAGTCACCACCCAGAGCCATTTCCTTGCAAGTAGAATAAAAAATAAACACACAAAGCCCTGATGTAAAAAGTGGAAGAAGATGCTCTTACTCAAGGAAGCAGAAATTCCCATTCAAACCTGAATTCCTTTTAGAAAGCAGATGAAGGCTATTATCATTTCAGTCAACTTTGCACGTTACTCTCAAGAGACACAGTGCAGCAGGGTATTGCTGGAAACAGACACTGGAACCTTAGACAAGTTATGATTGCCTCTAAGCTTTTATTTTCTCATCAGGAAAATGCTCGGATGCAAAGTACCATTAGGACAGCAACTATCCCACTATTCTCTTTGCAAAAACACAAAGTAATATGCACAGTGGTATAAGGAAGCATTGCTACATGCAAAGCACTGTGCCAAAATTCCATAGGAGTTCATGGATGAATCACATGAAGAGTTTCTTGAAACTGCAAAAGAGGACTCTCTTGAAGAACGAGAAGGAGGCACCTACAGCACTTCTCCAGCACCGGGTGGGTTCTCCCATTACAGGACTGTGGGGGCTCTTCCAGACAAACTCTCTAACTCCCGCCAAAGGACCTTTTCCTGCAGGGATCTGGTTAAGGAGGTGGGGGAAGCAACTGATAGGATTCACCTGAGTCATTTCGAACAGGATTCCCTGCAGTGCCATCCTGCTGTGTATAAAATGAGCTCTCTGAGACACAGGAGGGGGAAATCTCAGTATCAGCAAGTCAGGAGTGGAGTCTTTCTCTGGCCCTGAGATCCCTGTGCAGTGCACCTCCTGGATCCAGGAGGAGGATCTGTACCATTGAGCAGCAGCAGCAGAACCAGGAGTGAAGCAGGAACAGAGGATGGACTGCTCTCAGCCTTCGGAGCAAGTGCAGCAGACTGGCATGTGGAGTGGGATGCCTCTGGGCACTTAACTGGGGAAGAAGTGGGGGTGAGGCTTACTGGAGTGGGGTGCCTCTGGGCATTTAACTCAGGGGGCTGAGTTTGCTGACCATGGGCCTTGGGCTGAAAGCCTTCAGATGGAGGGTTTTACGGTAGCGTGAGATGCTCCTTTCGGCATTTATTAGGAGAACTGAAAGAATTTTGCAGCATGTCTCAACAAACCAATTCAACTCAACCCTCAGCATTTTCCCCTGGTATTATAACTTGCTAATATCTTTAATAAACTATTTCATCATCAATTTTGTCTCTGGGTTCTGGGTAGCCATTGCAATGGATCTTAGAAACCAGAGAGGTAAAACAAAGAATACTAAGTAAGACTAAACAAGGATAGAGTCTGACCTTATGTGGAAGGGGATAAACATGCTGGAGCAAGGATTTTTTAAATAAGGGTCCACGAATGGCTTTAGGACTCTTGAGCCATCTAACATTATTTGTAAAATTGAGTAGCATGTTAAGGGCATTTTCTGTGGGGAAAGGTCGTGTCGTTTTTAATCCTATTATAAAAAGAGTCCATTACAAAAAAATAAAGAGTTACTGCATTAAAGAATTTTAAGCAAGGGAATGATGTGGTCAGATGTTTTTAAAAATCACTCAGCTAACAGAATCGCAGAATAGTTTAAAGAGGGTTAAGACTGAAATGCCGAGAAATCAGTCATGCTAAACCCAGGCTTGCTGTCACAGAGCTAATTATAGTGTTTCCAAGACCGTAAATCTTTACAGGAACAGACAACCTCATCTTTCTCCCTCAGAGAGTCTGGTGAGTTCGAACTGGTGACCTTGAGGTTAGCAGTCCAATGCTTATCCCACAGCACCACCAGGGCTCCTTTTTCTCAGTAGAGCAGACTAAAAATGAGAAGATGTGCCTAAAAGCAATGGCAATGAGTGACGCTGTTAGCAGTAAGTTTCTCATTGTCGCCATGTGCCAATCACTGTGCTAATAAGCTCATTTGAACTACCTCGATTAAACCCCACACCCACCCTGAGCCAATTCTTAGCACTGTGTTTTCGAAACACTCTCCAGGGCCTGGCCCCTTGTTTAAAGCACACAATTCAGGAGAGTTTAGAGCCAATCCACTCTCCTGCACAGCTTCCACAGAGGCAGCCATTTGTTGTTCCCACTTGACAGTGGCAACAGCTACCAAGGGGCAGTGCGTGGGCTCAGATCCAAAGCTCGCTGACCCCAACCCACTGCTATTCGCCACTACACTAACCTGAATCAGAGAGGTGCATTTGAGGTCAAGGAAATACAACTTGGTAATATGGAGAAAAAAGGGCACGCCTCCAGGAAGCGGGAGGCCATTCATTGAAATCAAGCCCATGGCATGACTCAGAGAACCAGAGGAGCATGAAAGGAGAGACGAGGCCAGGAAATCATTTCTGGACATACTGGGCCTAAGACACTGCGCAGCTGGGATGTCCAGCAAGCTAGAAATCTCAACTGACAGGCTTTTAGTAGTTTGTGAAACAACACATACAACTGGTGGTGCAGTGGGTGAGTTAGTGGTTGGTCTGCTAACCCACAGGTCAGTAGTTCAAACCCATTAGTCACTCTGTAGGAGAAATACAAGGCTATGTATAAAAGATTGATAGTCTAGGACAGCGCTTCTCGACCTTCCTAATGTCATGACCCTTTAATACAGTTCCTCATGTTGTGGTGAGCCCCAATCATAAAATAATTTTTGTTGTTACTTCAAAACTGTCATTTTGCTACTGTTATGAATGGGGCGACTCCTGTGAAAGGGCCGTTGGACCCCCAAAGGTTGAGAACCACTGGTCTAGGAAAATCTGAAGAGGGCTCGGTGAGTCAGAATCAACTTATTATCAGCGGGTGTGGTTGGTTTTGGTCTGTGGAATAATAACACCAAGTCTAGAGGTATGCAGTATTAGGAGAATAAAGCACACTGGGCAAGCAGGGAAGCTCGGGAGTCAGGCTACCTGCACTCAGGTCCTTCCTCCCACTGCGATGAGGAGAAGTCTCTATATTCGCTGTAAACCACGGGCTCCTCGCTTTCAGGCTGGACCAATAAAGCGACCAGCTTCCCAGGAAGGCCAGCAGAATCCAGACAGGCAGAGCACTCAGCATTACACCTGCGTTGAACAGACGCAAGCTACCCTGAGTTCAAGTCCCGAGAGCATCAGCATGCAGACTGGATGGCAAAAGAAAAGCCGCCCAGGGGAATCTGAGAGGGAGCAGTCAAAGGTTGAGGGGACACAACCCGGAGAAGGTGAAGTTATGCTTGAAGAGGGAGAAAATCATTGACGATGTCAAGTGCTACAAGAAGTCAAGAAGGAAAAAGACTGCAAACGCAAGTGAATCTAGAAGTTCGTGTCCTTTGGAAGATGGATTTCAGGAAGGGGTGGGAGAAGCAGAGTCCTGACGGGAGAGTTGCTGAGACGAGAGAGCAGGTGGCAAATTAGCCAGAGACCAGTCAGCCTGGTCTGTGGGCAGGAAAAAGCCCCAGAGTTGCCAACAAGTCAGTTCTGTGCCTCATAGGTTTTCCACGGGTGACTTCTGAAAGACCACCAGGCCTTTCTTCTAAGGTACCTCTGGGTGGCCTCAAGCTTCCAACCTTTCGGTGCGTGACCGAACCAATGAACCATTTGTGCTGCTGAAAGGCGGGTGGCAATTACAGGGAGGAGTGGATTGGATCATTTTATTTTGTTCTAGAGGAAAGAAGTAAAATAAGCAGAGGAAAGGATCTGGTAGAGGAGAAGACGCTAAAAATCCAGAAGTAGGAAGACATTCTCAATGGTCTGAGTTAGCATGGGAGAAGACAGGATGGCGGGGTGCAGGGTGCAGGGATTTAACTGTGGACAGGATGAGCCGCTCTTCTCTGAGCAGTAAAGAAAGAAACACAGGCAGACAGGAATTCTTATATGATTTTAGATACAATGAGCTAAAGGATTACGGGAATTCCACCTAGGGCAGCTGTTCTCAACCTGTGGGTTGCGACCCCTTTGGGGGTAGAATGACCCTTTCACAAGGGTCACCTAATACATCCTGCACATCAGATATTTACATTACGATTCATAACAGTAGCAAACTTACAGTTAGGAAATAGTAACGAAAATAATTTATGGTTGGGAGTTACCACAACATGAGGAACTGTATGAAAGGGTCGCAGCATTAGGAAGGTTGAGATCCACTGACCTAGTGGTCTCTATTCTGTGAAATCATCATCACACATGTGCCAAAGACATGACCGTTGCTGGGTGCCCTCCGGTTGTTTCCTGTTCCTTGTGAGCTGATGTACAACAGAAGGTAGCTCTGCTTAGTCGTGCCCCAACTTTACAATGGTTATGTTTGAGCCCCCTGCTGCAGCCACGGTGTTAATCCATCGTATGGAGGGTCGGTCTCCATGTAAGGGCCCTCTACTTCACCAAGCATGATGTCCTAGTCCAGGGATTGGCCCTCTTAACAACCTGCCTAGGAATATTTGAAATCCTTTACTCAAGTACCCTGCACCGTCACTATGTGCTACGTCACTATGTGCTACGCTCTAAAATTATAAGGAGCAGAATGCAATGCTCACTTGCTCCTCCAGACAACTCTGTGAGGCCAATTCCTTTCTTGCCCAGGAGGGAAATGAGGCTTAGAGAAGACAAGCCAACTGTTCCTAAAGTCACACTAGCAAAAGGGGACCAAGTCACTGTCTGACTCTGAAGGCCAGAGTCATAAACATTTGTCAGGTGACGCTGTCAGCAAACAGTGAGGGAGGAGGGCTTTCAGGGGGCGTGAGAAGAGCAGAAGACTTTCCAATCGCTGCACAGAGACAAAAGGAAATCGAGAGCACAGCATAAGTCAACTGCACAAGTCGGATTAGACTATGACATCCTAATATCCAACAAGTTCACTATCCAAGAGATGACATTTTCATTTCATAGGTGAAAACCAACATGGAGGGGAAGGAAAAGGTCATTAAAAGGAGAGGAAAGAGAGAGAGAGAGACCAAAATGGAGCGAGAAATGTGATCTTAATGTACAGCAGGCTAAAACTAATGGAAAAAATGATGAAATACGAGAGCTGAAGATTCCAAAGGGTGGTCCCAGAAGCTAAAGTATTATAGTGAAATGTGCAAAGACCAGGAGCTAGAAAACCAAAGGAGAACACTGCATTTCTCAAGTTATAAAGAAAAGGAGGGAGAGAAAGAGAGAGAGAAAGCAAGTCTAAAGCTGCAATATTGAGAATTTCTATCCAAAATACTAAATGCAGAAAGCATCAAAAGAAGATGGAAGGAATACACAGTCAATGTGCTAAAAACACTGGTCAGCATTCAGCTGGTTCAGAAGGTCACGTGATCAAGAACCAATGGACTAAAGGACGACATTCAAGCTGCACTAAACACCGAAAACAAACTCCCTGCTGTGGGGTCGATGCCGACTCAGCCACCCTCGAGGACCAGGCAGAACTGCCCCCATGAGTTTCCGAGAGTGTAACGCTTTATGGGTGGGAGGAGCAAGCCCTGTCTTTCTCCCGAAGAGCCACCTTTCGGTAGCAGTCCAATTCACAACCACTGCACCACCAAGGCTCCAGAGAAGCCAGCAGGAACTGGCAGTGTGGTTTCCTGAGTGCGGGGAGGTTGCAGCTACTGCCCTCTGGGTCTATGCGCTGGCATTCTTTTTTATTTTTTTCACCAGCTAATTTGAATTTTAATCAACTGGAGGAGGGGAAAATGACCCATTTCCTTCTCGAAATACCAGAAGGTAATCCAGATCCTGAACTGGCGCTGTACTAGAGAGGAGCCTGGAGCCAGATGGAAGGCTGGCGTGGGCATAGGAGGGCTCAGTATTGCAGGAAACCTCTTAAGTCCAGGGACACAGTGGTGAGCAGCAGGAAAGCCCTCCTTCGAGAGCAAAGTGCAAAAGCCCCACCAGACCCACTGCCATCAAGCCACTTGTGGCTCACAGCAACCCGAGTTGCCTAACGCTTTCCCGACAGCTCCGCCTGAGCTCCCAGAAGAACCGGTGACAGGCGGAAAGAAAAGCACTCTCTCCAGGATGTGATCAGGAATGTATGTGACAGACATCACCTGTCCCACGGCTGGTGTCACGGCTGATGTTCCGTCCTGACCAAGCGTAGAGTCTTGACCTCCAGAACGAGGCTGAAACTGCAAAGCTTTCTCCTCAACTCGGACAAGAACTCACTCAGTGAATGACTTCCAGAAACGGGGGAAGGGTTCTGAACATAACTCAGTACTCCTACGCTGAGGTGCTTAGAAAACACTCGGCTTTACTTTGTCAATAAAGATAAAGCTGTTGGCAGGAAATGAAAGAAAAGAAATTCTGGTCTGAAACCGCATCTCAAACGAAAACCCAAAGAAATAAACAGGTTTTTGATTTGGGGCAACAACAAAAAAAGTCACCAATAACCATTTGACCTAAACTTGGTAAATCAATTGATCCTGCATAATCAAGAACAAGTGCGGGTGTTTTGCTTAATTTTTAATGGGAATTAGTTAGCAATTCTAAACAGAATCTAAAGAGAAGGATTAAGGACAAAACAAACACCTCATTAGTGATAACTAATGATACAACCTAATACATCACCGACTTACTAACAGAGAAGCTGAAGGCGGCTCGGAT
>NW_022103899.1:42296943-42320591 GCF_000313985.2 Echinops telfairi | reverse complement strand
ACAGGATGCCCCGACTTCATCATACCGCTTCTGAGCAGGGACTCTCCATCTTAGTGTGGGAGTTTTCCATACCCCATGGAAAAGACAGGAAGAAGGGGTCTGGAACCTCCTTTGTTAGCAGGGCACTGCCAAAGTCTGAAATTCACTTCTTACCATTGCAATCTTTGCACAAGTATTCCCTGCTTGGAAGGGCTTTTCCGGACACGTGGTCTGCAGTGAAGCAGTGCCTCCATCGACATCCCAGCCTCCCAGCACAGCCCTTCCCCTGGTTTCATATTCCTGACAACACTTATCATGATGTAAATTATCTAACCAGGTTTTTTCGTTTACTGTTTAACCTACCCCTTGAAAGCTGAGAGCTGATTGGCCTTGCTTATGTCTGAATGCCAAGCACTGAGAGAGTGCCTGGAGAATGCCCCCAGCAGCTATCACTGGGAGGGAGGGAGGGAGAGCTCTTTCCCAGGACTCCAGGTATTGACCAAGCTGTCAGGGGGCAAAGCCAAGAGTGGGACAATGATGAAGGGGCTCCCACTGCCCACGAGAGGGATGCTAGACAGACAGCCGCTTCCCTTCAATCACGTGCGCTGCTTTCAGTATACTCGGCCAAGCCTTGGCAGTACTGGTATTTTCCCAGAAAAGTTAATTTTCTAAAGGAGTTCAGGAAGATAGGTAATAAGGTAATACGCCGTTAAGAAAAAAAGAACTGAAACTAGCTGTTCATTGATATTTTTCTTCCCTTGCTAAATAACTATCCCAAACTTAAGTTAGAAAATAAGGTTCTTAATACTCTTTTAAACATTTGTAGTTTGGAAGGAAGAAACCAGGGAGGTCTTTCAATTTCAAAATACGGTTTCATATCACTAAGTAGATGACTTACACTTTCCTGTGGGTAGTTTTCCTACCTTGAAGACGACAAATAAGCTAGACGTCTCCACTATAAAAAGAAGAGACTTGGGTCTAAACAATAAATCTCATCCAAGAGTCAATGACCTACACATTCCGAGAGCCCTGAGGTGGGAATTAGGCACCCCTTTCCCCTGGAAACCCCACATGCTTCTCCACTTTCCACAACAATCCTTTCCCGCAAGATTCTTCAGCCTGACTCCTGCTGTCCTCTGTCCTACATCCTCCACTTTCCCTTGAGCAGGGAGAACACACGGGGCCCGATGGCCATCACGTGAAAGGGGAAACCAAAATGATCCCAGGGGCTGTGAATCCACCCCAACCATGCTTGTGCCCACAGCCCCTAGTTCCCGGCGCCCTCCCTCCGGTCACTGAAGTACTAGAAACCGTTTAGAAAACCAACGGATGTACGCTGTAAATGAACACTCCACAAAGCGCAGTAGCGCTCACATATTCTGGAAGGTTCTTCTATCTGTGCTACATAGTTAGCTTTTGGGCGGTGGGAGCTAAACCCACCTGTGGACAACTGTCCCACCCCACCTTCCTACTCCAAAGCATGGCTGGTTTCATCATAAGTAAACTCTACGCCTTCCTTTTAGCCAGTGCCATCGTCCACGACCCACACTAAAGCACCCACAGAGCTGTCTGAAGTGCCGACCTTTCTCTCCTATCTTCTCAACGAGCACATGAGACGTAAAGGGGATACTTACTAGGTTCACTCAAGCAACAAATCCCAATTTATTTTTAAAATGAAGTTATAAACCAGTGGCATTTTTTTCGTAGATAGCAAGCTGAGTTCAGTCTTTGATCTACTTATTTCTCTCTTAACCCACTGTTACTGCTCGGTGTGAGTTTTATGACTTGTAAAAGACTGGGGAGAAAACCACATGCTGGCTACATGTCTACAGGCTGTCGATACTTACACAGGACCAGGATTCCTGTGAAGAGTGGGTTCTGATCAGGGATCACCTGAGTGAGAGGAATGATGAGTGGGACTCTGAACAGCCCACCGTGTGACCTTACTGATCCTGAACCCGTCGTCACCTAAGACTTACTGCACATCCCAGAGGCCCTCTGCTGCTCCCGTCACTGGCCCTTCTGTCACCCCAGCTTTGTTGAGTCGCCCACCTGACTTCTGCAGTGCCTTCCAGGACCCTGGCTCCCCTCTCTGACCTTTGTGGTTTGGGAGGAGGGTGGAGGTGGCAGTAAGGGTGTTTTGCATGCAATGTCTTCTTCTTGTGATGGCTACCCCTAGTTGTTCACCCTGGTGTTCCCACTTCTGTTCTGTCTCACTCAGCAGTCTCACAGCGTACCTCATTCCCTGCCACTGCTTCTGCCTGAGGGAGAACTCACTCTCAATTCTCCCCAAGTAGACCAGACTCTTCTCCTGGGCTCCACACGCCTATTTTCATTTCCTTCTGCCTGTCTGTCCTCAGACATCCAACAGACACCTCAAATTTAACACTACTTCCACCTGCTCACTTCACATTCCTGAGCCTAACTAGTTGGTGACAAAAACTGCTCAGTCACCGATCTGGGGTCCTGCAGCCCTTGCCGGCTCTGTATTTCTCACCAGTCCTGTGTACTCAGCGTCTACATGTAAATGCTTTGAGAATCTATTCTCTCCACCTTTCAAACTGACTCCTTGCCTCTTGTCTCTACCAACTCAGTCTACCTGCTTGCAGTCACCAGGATCAGTTTTCAAAATCAAGTCCAACGCCTACTGACGGAACCCTCTGCCTGGAGAACAAAGACCCAGACCACTGAGTGTGGCACACAGGACACTTCATGACCTACCCGCTGTTTACTTTCCTTGCTGCCTCTGCACCGTTCTCTCTGACAGCGCATGTGATCTGTGGATTCCTAACACACCAGGGGCTGCGTGTTTTCATGCCCCTGCCCAAGCCGCTCCTCTTTCCTGGCATGCCTTTGCCACATAATGCATCCCGTGTCTTCTTTCAAAACGCTGAGAAAACGTTAGTTCCACAGGGACGGCTTTCTTAGGCCCAGCTCTCCACAGGAGTCCCTGCTCTTACTCCTGCAGCATGCGTACTCCCCACGCCGCCCTACGTCTCCCAGAGGGTCCTTGGAGGTGGGGTGCTTCCAGTATCCCCAGCAATTGATACCCTGTTGGTATTCAATGACTACTTGGTATTGGAAATAAAAGGTTAATTTACAACCACCCTAGCATTTACAGTGCTTCATTTAAAAAACTCTCCCACAAAGAAAACAAAGCTGGTAAGTTGTGAAAATCAATGTTGCTAGTGCTTGCAGCTTTGCAAGATAACAGGCCTGTGTTTATTGCTTGTATCTGTTAATGATCCCAACACACATTTATTGGAGATAAATAGAGCCCATCCTGGACAAATCTGCCAGTCACCGAATCGTTTTTTCACCGTAGCCACCTGTTTTCACAAGCTTTCCACACCGTGCCAGCCGTCTGCTTCTCCTCCCAAACAGGCCTGCAGCTCCCTCAGTTCGCTTGACAAAACTGCTAGACTTTTACAGCAGTGGTTTATACTCGACTGCGCCGAGCATCCTAACGTAACAACTGAGTCACGCTTTCACATGTTAGTTCTCCTCTACCTCTAATTTTAGAACAGAAATTATAGAAAAACACTCCTGAAAGGCATTACAAGCATGAAACATTAGCCGTTTCGAGTCGAGCCTGCTGAGTAAACAGCAGGCCCTAATGTGGACTCGGAGGAGGTACAGGTGCTCAAAGACACGCGTGCCTTCTGGCACGCCTAGTGGTCTCGGCCTCCTCGGGACGTTCATCTGAAGAAGCTGCTGGTGAGCTCTTCAGAGAATACCACGTCCTGCAGTCACCAACTAACCCTGGACTCTACTGTCCCCTCCACTACAGTCCTTAGTCCCACCTGCCCCCTCCTCAACATAAATCAACTTTCTTCTTAATGTTCCCGGCTTCTCTTACCTCAATCTCTATCTTCCAATTCCTTTGTCCTAAGATTCAGACATACTTAATGTTTTTTGGGGTTTTGGTTTTTTTTTGCATTGTAGTTACCCTGTAACAATTTTGTATTTACAACCTCTTCAACTTCCACATGACTGCTAATGAAGAACTGGCAGCTGTGGCATGGGAACACTTCCTAAGAGCAGTAATGGTACCATCAATTTTAGAAAAACTCTACTACTTTGGTGCTAAAAAGACTAACAACATAGAAAGGTCTCATCCACATAACAACAGGTAAGAAGAGCCGAGAAAAAAAGAAAGAGTGTACTATCTGCTGCTTGTTAAGCCCTCCGACATCTGTAAGGAAAACCCACCCTTCCTGAGTGGGGGGGCAGGAAAGAGGGCAGGGGTGGGAAGCCTCCCAACCTGACCACTGCAATGGCTCAGAGCCCTTTATCTTCTTGAAGTAGGAGAAGAGAGTGCTGTTCCTCCAGAGAGGCGCTCAGAGGCTGAGGGCCTGGCTTAGTGAGCACGGGGCAGTTCCCTTGCCACTGGCCACCTTTGGCCTCTCACCTGAAATAATCTCTGAAACTGCGGATTGGGGATTTTGGTGGTTGGGAACAAGTCTTCCACGGTGTCCTCCTCCTCCTCGTCTTTCCTCACCAGACTCATGGAGTCAATCAGAGCGTCCACCGCACTCAGCTGGGCCTCTGGAAGCAACAGTGGGCAGGGGCAGGAAGACAACAAAAGTGATTCTCTCTACGATCCTCCACCAACACAAATGCTTCCATTCACAGAGATTCGCAGCGATATTGGCAGGCTACACCGTCCGGCTTTGCCAAAAAACAATCTCTATTCAAAAGACTGGTAATGAGCTGAAGGAGAAAAACATGTGTAAAAGGCCTCTGATAAGCCCCATCAGCGTTCCACGGGTTTGGTACACCTGCCCTGGAGTACACCAGCCCAGGAGGAGCTCCACGGGAGCACAGCAACGGGTTCCTTCCCGCTGGCCACTCCCCAAGCCTCGTGGCACGGCCCATACTCAGCCTACAGGACGGGATGTGCATGTGTCTTGAGCCCACTCCGACCAGACTCTAAGTTCCTGAAGGGAAGAACAGGCTTTCCTCTGCTCGGGCCTCTCCTGATGCTGAGCAGAGTGCAAGGGCTGCTCCACAGAGACTTGCCCAGACAAGGAAGGGCATGGTCCAAAGGCAACTTTCCACAAAAGTTTCTACCGGCAGCTCCAGGCATGGCTGTCAGTCCTCGGAGTCATAAAGCAAGTCAGCCGTTAAACTTCAGTGCTGTTTTGGGGTCACTCCCCATCACACGCCGTTCCAGAGAAGTCTATTATGCTTTCAATTCTTCACTCCTACAAGTACCCTTTCTGAACAGCCATTACAACAGGCTTCTGATCAAGAGACAGTTCTTGCCTCTCCAGACACGGGCACTGCAGGGTTTAGTGCTGGCTGTGGGAGCACTGCTGTGGTTTGTCACAGCTGTTACAAGCCGGTGAACCCTATGGGGTTCTACAGTCACACAGGGTCGTTAAGGGCCACCACTGCCTCCAGGGCACCTAGTACCAGCAACAGCAAATGCACACGTCTCCTCTGGGTAAATGCCGACCAACTTTAAGTATTCTTTCCTTCCCAATGGAGAACATCTATAAGACATGTGTAGCTCATAGAAAACCAGTCAAGGACAAAAGGGCTTCAATGTTTTAGATCCCGAGTGCCTTGTGGCAGGGACTGAATCAGGACTTCTACCTCTTAAAGACACAAGGGACCCCTGAGAGAACGAACCCTGTAAAGATGTTGGCTTTGAGGCCAGGGCCCTGGTGAAAACCTCGTGAGCATTGTGACACGGCGCTGTGGCCTGAGATCAATTTGAAAGAGAAGATGCAGGAGACCCAAGGACAGACAGAGCAAGCTAATTCAAAAGCTGCTTGACCATCTGCAGAACTGTGATCACCAACCCCCGCCCCATCCCAACTGTGCCTTTAGCAACAAGGAACGTTCCCCTAGACAACAGGGCCCTTTCTCAACCAGTGAGGGGACCCGCTTTGCTCTCCAGGCACCTGAGCTATGTTTTGGGGGCCTGCTCACCTTGGAGGGAGACCTGTTCCCCTTAACGAAGACTTTTGCTTAGCTCTTTGCTGCAGGGGTGGCGGTGGTGTGTGTGTGTGTGTGTGTGTGTGTGTGTGTGTAACACACACCCCTGAGGAAGAGAAACCTGGTCTTGGCAGTAGGGCTTGACATTCCTCTGCAGGACCAAACCAAACCACACCAAACTCAATGCCGTCAAGTCAATCCCGACTTCTGGCGACCCTACAGGAGAGAGTAGAACTCACGGCCCCTGTGGGTTTCCAGGACCAGCTCTTGACCAAAGTAGGAAGCCTCCTTTCTTCCCCTGCTGCAGGACAAACCATCGCAGACTGTGTCTGGTAAGAAGGCGCCTTCTCCTCAGCACTTGGGTGCATGCTGCCCGTCTGGCCATGCTGCAGACTCAGCCTTGTGAGGACGGCTAGCTCCCCTACAGCACACTGCTCCCCAGGGGTCCAACAGGATGGAGAACCCGGTTTGTAGGCTCACCTTGAAATTTCCTAATCCGACATGCCATTTGTATCACATCTCAGCTTGGAAATGCAAGTACGCTTCATTTTTCATTGACTTTGGTACATTTCAACCATCTGCCTGTGACTGTATTTTAACGACTACAGAACTTATGTCTACAAAAACCATTCGGCACAGCACTCTGACATTGAAGACGGATGCTCAATGAGAGCCTTTCTGGTCGAGCTCCAAGCACAAGCGTGGGGCTTCAACAAGTAGAGGGAAAAGCCCATTATGTTTCGGTTCCAGAACTTTCTGAAGCCAAACATAAGGAATGCTGATACTTGGACCATTCATTACTGCATGCCACAAGGAGAACCGTTCCCTGCAGAGCCAGGCCTCTGCAAGGCCGCCACGGTCCATGTCGGGCGGGCGGGAGCCATTACAGCTTTGGCCCTGGAAGTCGACTCATTCCCGCAAAGGGACCCTGCTCACAGGCAGAGACTGCACCAATTGCCAGCTGCTCCGTCAGCCCAAGTCGGCGGGGAAAACTAGTGTGTGGAGAGCGAGCGCAAACCTAGCCCTGCTTCCGGCAAAAGGCACGGTGAGTCACCTCATCGTTGCTGTGGATGACTGGAATCTGGCTAACTCCTCCCTGGGAGATCAGTGCCCCACCAGTGACTGCAGACAGGGGATTTCCCAAGAACAGGCTGTGTTTCTAGCCAAGTAGTGAGCTAAATAGATACACACTCACCTGTGGGAGTGCATTTCTTAATATTTTTCAAGGATGGAAACATGTATTGCCGCAAGTCTTCCATGAAAGGCAGCTGCACATACACCAAACACTAATGGGGAAAAAAGGGGGTAAAAGCAGAAACCACTGAATTAATGAGAAAATATAAAGCTGGTCCCATAATCGACTTCACAAGCCAGACAGTGAAACTCTAACACAAAAGGCTCAGTGTGCTGACATCTGCTTTGAGGTAAACACCACGAAAAACATTAAACATAAATAAATGCTCAGAAGAAAGGACCAAGAATAGCTGCAAAAAGCCTGGCCAATAACCGAAGAGGAGAGCCCGGTGGCTGGAAGGCAGTTCTAGAAGTTCACACAGCTGCCTTCTCTTTCCAGTTCTAGCACAGAAACTTCTCTGGCCGCAACAATGACAAGAAATGGAGGCTTTTTTCAACTACAAGTGCACTAAATGAAGTGCGCTTCACAAGGACTTCCTCCCACTCATCTGTCTTCACAGTTCCCATCTGTATTTGGGTCTGAGAAGGTGATCGCTGGATCTGGCACACAGAAAGGAGGCCACGGCCCATCTTTACTGATGTGATTCACTAAAAAGCTCCCTCTATGAACTCATTGCTATGGAGGTGCTTCTGACTCCCACTGACCCTGTAAGACCGAGCAGGACCGTGTCTCCCTTTAGAGTAGAACGCCTTTTCTCCCGCAGTGCCTGGTGGGTTCCAACGACTGGCCCTGCGGTTCAGCAGCCCACGCTTCCAGAGTTTACGCTCTCTCCAAGCTAGTCAAGTGTGCTCCACTCTGAGCGTGAGTTGGGAGTTTGCAGAATCTCAGGCCACATCGTAGGCCTACCAAAGCAGAAGCTGCATCTTCACAGGGCCGCCAAATGCTTCCCTGAGCCCCAAGTCAATGGGGAGAACCACTGTTCAGAGAGATGAATGCACACCTGGCCCTGCTACCAGCAAACCACCTGGTGACTCACCTCAGGGTCACTGTGGATCGTTCACATGGGAGAGGGACTACTGAGAACAAAGAAAGCAACACGGACAGAAAAGGCCTATGGGTTTTACCTCGTAGGCTTCCTTGATAAGTGGAAACGCCACGCCAACTTGAGGATTAGCTCTTTTGTCGTAAGCATATCGCACGATAGCCACCATGTCCAATTCGTCCAGGGCATGGATCAGGGAGGAGAGTGCCACCGCAGCTGCCTAGGAAGAAAGAGGCAGGTGGGGACACATATCCAACACCTGAACACTCAGAATAGCGCTGAATGCTTACAAGATTACCATCCACTGCCGTCCTCTTTGCTTCTGTGGCAAAGTAAAACAAATTAGCACTACGGCTCTTCTTTTTATTTCTCTAACTCCCAGACAATGATTGGATGGACCAGGCAAATCAGGTGGACAGGCCTCTAACTCAGGAAGTGGTCAGTTTTTGCCATCCCCTTGTATATTAGCGCAGGAACAGAGAGAATCCCAGGAGCAGCAGCCAGGCTTCCTGGCCCACGGAGGCCGAGGCCCAGGGACCATGTGACTAAGGAAAAGCTGGCTGGGAAGAGGCACTGCTGTGGGCTAATGACGGCATCCTTAATGTTATCTGATCCTGGCTTGAGGTAAAGCTTGCTCACTTCCCTGATAAACCTCCAGGACCATGGGTCTGGTCTGTGAGTTCTGCGCGACCTTAAGCAACGGATTATCAAGCCAACCGAGAAGTTGTTGGTGTGGGGACAGGATGAGAGGGAGGCCTCAGTCTTGCAGCAGCAGGCCTCGGGCTGGAAGGAGCTGCATTCTACTTCTCCCGTTGAAGGAGGAAGAAGTCAGATAGGGCCCACACCGTTTACTCAGCTCCAGGTCAAACTGTACACCGCATGTACTTTTCATCACATGTGCGCTTTTGGTCCTTTGCTGCATTAAGGGAACTCTTTCTCTTCTCCATCTTCCATTCCCTCTGAACCCATACCGCCACCCTCTAAATAGACCCAGTCTCCATGCATCCAAAGCACAATCTGCCTTTGCTCTGTCCTCTGCATAAATTACTACCTGTCGTTTCCGTTTTCTTTCTCTTCAACTCTAAGGTTGTGAGATAACAATCTTGCTCTTCTCATGGCACCGACACAATTATTATTCATCCAGTCTGAAGACAGCCTTCACCTCACTCTGAAATTATCCTCTGAAAGTCACCCTGACTTCCCAATCGACAAATGCTTGGTTCCCATTCTAGCTGACCTGCCAGTGGACCTGCTCGTCCCCACGCTTCTTCCTTCTTTGGATTCAGACCCGGCGCTGCCCTGGTTCCTCCTCGCCAGGCACTGCCCTTCTCCCCACGCATCTGTACATTCAGCTCGCGCCCCTTCTCGCCTCTTCTCCCTCTAAAGCTCCACTTGGGGATTATTTCATCTGGTTCCACGTGCCAGTGATTCAAAATCTTGTAAGACCTAGATTCAAGCTGCCAATTAGTGGTTGGCAGAGACCTTACCTGGTTATACAGCAGGTATCTCTCTAACCCGACCGAGTAAAATTACCCGTAGTACTTTCCTCTACTTGCATCGCCATCACCATCCACCTGGTGGCATTTTGTTAGAGCAGCCCTAGGAAATGAAGATACAGCCTCACGTGGGAACCATTCACTCGGAGACAGCAATCCTTGTTGACAAATAACTCTTGATCTTGTTAGTTCAATCCACCCCTCTGGGTATGAAGCACAGTTTAATTTCTATTCCACAGGATGATCCTCTAGATGCATGAAGAGCATTACGATATCTGCCATCATTCCTACTCCCTTCTTTGCCTACACAAGGGGTTTCCATTCAATTTTCTCCTCCATTCGCCCCTGGGAGTCCTCATATGCCAGTTGATTGCGACTCGTAGCAGATCCATGTGGGGTTGCCGAGACTGTACAGCTTTATGGAAGCAGGCAGCCTCACCTCTCCCATGGAGCATCTAGTTGGTTTGAACCACCAACCTTACGGTGAGCAGCCCAATTAGATAATAAAATTCTTTGACTATGGCTGAAGAACTCACTATAAGAGAGAGCAGCCTTTTGCTGTTAGTAGATAAAATACTAGTTAGCTTTCGTTTTCCCTCGAGTGACCACAGAGCTGGTTGTGTTTGGGGCTGGGTTGGAATTACTGGACGCCTGCCACAGGTTATGCCCAGCAGAAAGTCTAATAAGTTATCAAGCATAAGGCTTCGGAAACTTTTGCCACTCACGACCCCTTTTCATCCAAGAAATTTGTGACACGGAAAATGCTGCCTGAAATGCCTCAGATTCATTAAATGTCTGCTTATCTAATGTTTGGTCGTTGTATGTTCGGCAAGCTCTTATTGTTGCCAAATTTCTCAGGAGGCCCACATTCCGTTCCTCGATCCCAGTGTGGTTTCCAGCCACAGTGTAAACCGCTGTACTCCAGCACGCGGGCCTTAGCCCAGCTCTGTGGGGCCTCGTGCTTCTCCACGCCCAGCCAGCCTCGTGGAGGGCTACGGATGCTCTTTGTGGAGAAGGTCAGTAAGTGGGTGTTAACATTTCAGGCCAAGTTGAAATGATAGTTTATGTGTGGATTGACAATATATACCAGAACTTAGAGATTCCCAACAGCATTTGTTTCAGGAGAAGTCCAGGAAATGGGCATCTCAAATGTGAGGATTCACGTATGTCTACTCAGCTGAGCACGCTGCTCTCCTCCTCATTTCAACAGCTCTGATAGAATGATGCCATGCCACCGACTAGATCAGCAAGCAGCAGCCACGCTTCAGAAGTGGGGCAAAAAAGAGGGCTAAGGAAACGGGACAGGCCACGTAACTGCCTGAGGTCCACCCCCACCCCTACTTCAAACAAACCTTTATTGTTTACTAATTTCAAATGCACATATCTCTGGGGCTTAGGAAACTGCTCAAGTACTTTAAGTAGATATTAGCTTGTGATCATCCATTTAAGATCAGTATCTCTAAGGAAATAAAACTCTCCAACGCTCAGTTCTGATTTGAAGGGTGAGCAGAGAGAGCCGCAGGGAGGGCAGATGGGAGCAGAGGGTAAGGGATCTGGGGAGAGGAGGACGGGTGGGAAGAGGAGGGGACAGGGCGAATCTCCCAGTGATGGAACCAGCCCCAGCAGGCACTGGCGCCCATCTCCTGGAAATGTACTCCTGACACCTGCTCATGGTGAATGACGGAACCGCCAACCTGGCCTCAAACCCTCTCTGACAGTCATTTCACCATGAACCCCCACACCTAGATGCAGTTCCACACATCTGTTTTTAATACTCATCGGGCCTCTCACTGAAGAACTAGATTCTCATGCCTTGGATTTAAGCTACGACAAACTCATTTCTCCATTTTCAAAGGTAAAATTTTCTCACTGTTACTGCAAGAATTAACATCATTCTAGGTCATAAAGTTCCAAACAATTCACGTTCAGAAAATGACACTCAATTCTGTGTCTCTACCACAAAAAGCCATCCCTGTGAACTTACCTCATCATCTTTTGCAGCAAAGACCTTTAAAACTTGATGTCCCATAAAGAATTTTATCTGGACCTATAAGAATATGTGACGGGAAAAAATGGTTTTAACTCAAAATAAAGACACATGTAACTATATGGTCACAAGTCACGACAAAATCCTACTCAAATGTTCTTACTGAAAATGACATTCAAAGGCACTAAAAAAATATTCCACTTGAGGTTCAATTCAACACAAAAAGTCTTTCACATCCGGTAATGTGAAAAATCACTGCTTTGAGCATTGTTGTGCCAACGATGGATAGGACGTAGTCCTGTCCGTGCAGTGTTTAGGTAAAGAAGAAATTAATGATTTTTAATTATTTGAGTCCAGAGTTACCGGGTGCCAAGGGAGCACATATGGTCATGAGAGATCAGAGAAGGCCATCAAGCAGTGACAGCTCAATTAACACAAGATGGGAAAAGGAGAGCAGGGAGGAACGTGGGGCACAAGCTCCCCTGGGAGAGAGGGTGTGAGAAAGCACACAGAGCAACAGAAACACAGGGAGCAGGGAGAGCCCAGAGAAGAGGAGCGAGGACGGGGTCAGGAAGGTCCTTGTGGGTGGACTTCATCTGAAGAGCGCCAAGGAGACACTGCTCAGCAGCACAGAGTCCGACACTCCGGTTAGCAGCTGAGGATTCCGAGTGCGAAGTGAAGAGTCCATCAGAGAGGGCCCGGGCTGGGAGGAGGGAAACTGGCTTAAAAAACGAAACAAACTGCCTGTACTTCCCTCCCTTCAAGTTCAATTCATTTATCGAGGAGAGTCTCCGAAGAGGCAAAGTAGCCCGACCAATACCTGATTAGAAAATACTGAAGGGCTCTTAAAATCACAACTATCTGCATTTACTTACCAAGCTCGATCCTCTCTGCTCTACCTAACCCTGAACTGGAGTGCATTTATAAGAACATGTTAGGTGCTGTAGGGCAGTGTTTACAGTTTACAGTTCTGTTTTCTGTTCTCCCACCTCTAAAGCAAGACGTTATAACAACGTTAACCAGTAAGAACAGCTCAAGACGACAGAATCTCAAAGGTATGGATGTGGGCCTAAAATTCATACAACCCTCATTCCAACTTTACTTTCCCATTTGAAACCCATTATTCCAAGAAATATGGGAATAATCCTATACTTCCCGTGTATTATATTCATACAGTTCAGTGTTTCCCTGTGGTAGTCACCTAATCTGGTGTCAATTTAAGGATTAAGAGTATAGGGGTGGAGTCTAGACTGTCAATCTGGAGACAGCCAATGAGACTTTGGTGTCTCATTGGGCATGGCCTTCTCCTGAGAATTCTGGAAAATCTGGTACTTCCTCCTTGGAGGTGGAAGACATCTCTCTCTCTCTGCTACTCCCTGGGAGACATTGCAGAAGACCTGCCACATGGACACAACCAGACCTCGGAAGCCAGAGAAGCCACAGAGAGACCCCTGCGGCACTGAGATGCTTACAACACCACTGGACCCAAGGACTTTCTATCCACCGGCTTGTGATCGTCCTGCATTTGGCTTCATTGCATGTGTTTCGTGAGTCTGAAGAGGACTTTATAGATTCGTATTGGACATGTGGGCTAATATCGGACTTATGGACCTGATCTGGACTGGGCTGGGATGTTTTTTCAATGTTCAATTCCTCTTGTGTATAAATCTCTTTCTATACACATAGGTGTGTCAATGGATTTGTTTCTCTAGTCTACCCAGAACAACACATTCCCAAAGCGGGCAATACTGAGGAGCACTGGAATGATCCAGGGGGCTGGAAAAGCAGATACCTACACTTTATCCTGGATGTATCCAGGCTATAATACAAAAGTTTCAATTGCCGTGGGAGGCACCAAGTAATTTTTGTTTTTTTCTGAAAAGGGGTTACTATGTCAAATAAGTTTGGGAATCTACAGATTTACTTGTCCTATTAGAATTAATAATAGATTTTGTTAATGAACAGTTAGTGATACCATTCCTAAGGCTCCCAAATAACTTCTCAAAGAATAGTCAGACATGTGAGGAGAGTTCTGGCTAAATTATTATTCCCTTCTATAACTGAATACTCACAACACTGACACCTCGGAGAGAGTTAAGTGGAAAGGCCTCTTGAAATTAAAAAAAGTGAAAAAAGTTGGTCCTGGCCAGCACAGGGTCCATGAATTTGAGTTAGGTTGGACTGGGATGCCTTACATAAAATTATTTCTTGAAATAAATTATTTATTGTACATATATGAGTATCACTGCTTTTATTTCTCTAGGCATGCCAGCTTGATGCATTGGGGAATCAGGAACATTGTCTTAGGGGACACCAAGGTCAAGTGGCATAGCACAGTCCACAAAGACAACATTCTGTAGCCTACTTTGGTGAGTAGTTATTAAGGGTCCTAAAAGCTCGTGAGCGGTCATTTCAGTTATGACTATTGGAAAGAAGAGTGATGAACATCAAAGACACATGGAAACCATTAGTCCAACGGACAAATACACCATCCAAAGATCCATCTCCACAAGCTTATCTCTGAGACCAGAAAAGTGACGGAGTGCCAGCGACCACAACCAAGGGCTCTAACGGCATCACATTAGAAGATCCTGGACAGAGTGGGACAAGACGTGGAACAAAACTCAAAATCACACAAGAAGGCCCGTTTCACTGGTTGTATGGAGACTGGGCGAACTCCTAAGACGACGGCCTTCAGAAGTCACCCTTCAGGTCTGAACTCACCCCCAAGGCTCAGCTGTCAGCCAAACAACAAAGAGCTCTCTAAGGGGTCCAGTAACACCAGTGAGGAATGCACACCTTAGAGCAGTGGTTCTCAACCTGTGGGTCACGACCCCTTTGGGGGTCGCACGACCATTTCACAGGGGTTGCCCGATTCATAACAGTAGCAAAATGACAGTGATGAAGTAACAATGAAAATAATTTATGGTTGGGGGGGTCACCACAACATGAGGAACTGTATGAAAGGGTCATGGCATTAAGAAGGGTGAGAACCACTGCTTTAGAATAATCAGCTATTTGAAAGCAAAAGGGCAGCATTTACCCCAAGACAATCAGAAGGCTTAGAAAAGAAAGAGGGAAAAAAACCCAGGAAACACAGGGAGGTAATGAGGTAAGTAATGTTAAATTGTAAGTACGGGTTAAAAAGGTAAAACAAAATGAGCATGAATTATCGAATGGAAACATGATCTGCTCTGTAAAACTTAACCCAATTCACAATAAAAAGGTTCTTTTTAACAAATAAGTAAATGGTATGTGTGTGTGTGGGGGGGGGGGGACATATCCCAGGATACCTGGGAACCCTATTGAAATGTAGATTCTGATTCCGTATATCTAGAATGGAAATGCAAGTTGTCACCAGGAAATCAAGCAAAATGAATTGATTTGAAGTTCCGGTTTCTATACACAGGTCTGAACAAGGGTGCTTTTTTACAGAAAAGACTTACATGCATTGTTGTTAACAATCCAAGTTTTAAGTTGACACACCTCCACAAATGAAAATTTTTTTTAAGGGGAGCATATTTAGAGTAACTTGCTAGAACATTATACATACATAATCTCAAATTCCAAAAAGCATTTATCTTTACCATTAAAAGCTTCTACCTTAGCAAGTACATACTGCTAAATTTATGCCCTGACGATGTCAATCTAAGTTTGAGCAGCCCATGGAAACAGTCCCCCACCCTCACTGCAGCACCAATGAGATACATAGGCCTGTGAGTGGAAGCAGCATGAGGAAGTTTAAGGCCAGTGTATGGTGTACATACTGTTGACCCTTGAACACCACAGATTTGAAACACAGGGGCCCTGGTTACAGAGAGTTTTTCCTGCTACTATTGTAGGAGGCATAGTGGATTGTGCACTGGGTTGCTAACCACAAGTTGAGCGGTTTGAAACCAGCAGCAGCTCCCCAGAAGAAAGATGAGACTTTCTGTTCCTGTAAGATTTACAACCTCAGAAACGCACAGGGGCAGTTCTACTCTGCCCTATGGGGTTGCTATGAGATAGAACTGATTGGATGGCAGGAAGTTGGCTTGGTAATTGCAGGAGCTCAAGGGCTGTCTCTGTTTAAAACGCCGCGATGCTCATCATCTCCACATGAGCAGCTGGCATGGCCATGATTATCAATACATGCAGCTTCAAGCAGTGTCACAAGACTGAATCCACCATAATAAAAAAGACTCAGTCATCGTTTCCATTCCGACTCACAACGTCCTTAAAGAGGGGGGAAATTCCAAGTGGGTCTGCACAGTTCACACCTGTACAGTTCAAAGGTGAATTATAAATTATACAGATTTTCAAATGTGGAGAAGGTGGGAACTCTTAACCTCAGCACTGCTCAAAAGTCGAGTCTTATTTTCCTAATTCTTACTTACTACTTGAGTAACAAATGAATCCTTTCAGTTCCTATGGTCTTGGTTCGGATAAAATACACATAATTATATAGTTCATATTTGTTAGGATCTATCTCTTTGGTTACACACCACAAACGTCTTTAATCTAAGATCTCTAAGAATCTTGTAATAACCACTTCAGAGTAGCATAGGGTGTCCCTGGGTGGCACAAGCAGATGGTTCTAAAGGTTGGTGTTCAAACACACCCACAGGCACAATGTAGGAAATACCTGGCAATCTGCTATTGTACAGGTGGTAGCCACGAGAGCCCAATGGCAACTCCACCCAAACAGCAGGGGGAACTCCAGCCTGCCCTCTGCGGGAGCGCTGCACAGCACACAAGGCAGCTGGGGCAGCCCTCTACAGCGCTCCTCGCTGCTGAGGAAACCTCCGATTGGCCTCTACAGTGATCTTGACAACTAGGGCAATTGCGGCCAGCACCAGTGGGACCCTACACCAAAAGGGCACACCAACCTGTCACCTTGGGGAGGGTTTAAACCCCTCCGGCCTCACGTTCAGGCGATCAGGGATCAGCTATCTCTTTACTCTTTTTTTCTTCTTTTTCCACCACAGTCAATCTTAGCGAGCACAATTGTGTTTCCCCCCGCTTCTTTCTCTTTTTTTCTTTCTTTCTTCTCTCTCTTTTTTTTTTCTTTCTTCTTTTCTGTTTCTCTCCCTCTTTCCTTCCACATGCCCCTACCCTCTTCAAAGGGCAACTCTCCGTCCACCCAGCAGGGAGCGCTCCAGCCTGCCTCTTCTGGCAGTGATGCACACGACACGTGGCAGTGCTATACACAACCCGGCACAGCACAGGGCTCAGCTACCTCTTTATCTATTTTTTTTCTTTCTTTTCTTCTTTCGCCTTTTCTTTTTCCCTCTTCTCTCTTTCCCACCACGGTCACAAATAGACAAGTGAGATATACTGAAGATAAAACACCTGTGTACATTGAAAGAATTCACCAAGAGAGTAATAAGAGAGCCCACCAACTGGGAAAACATCTTTAGCAATGACACATCAGACAAAGGCCTTTTTACTAAAATCTATAATACTTTGCAAGCTTGCAATAAGAAAAACACTAACTGCCCACTGAGGAGGTAGGGAAAGGACCGGAACAGAAGTTTCACAGGGGCAGAAATCCAAATGGCAAATAAACATATGAGAAAATGTTCCCGATAATTAGCCATAAGAGAAATGCAAATTAAAACAACTACGAGATACCACCTAACACCCTCAAAGATAGCCCAATTCAAAAAATCAGAAATTAAAAAGTGTTGGAGGGACTGTGGTGAGATAGGAACTCTGGTCCACAGCTGGCGGACCTGTAGGTATGTAAAGCCACTATGGAAATTGATTTGGCGATATCTAAAACAGATGGAAATCAAACTAACATATGACCCAGCAATCCCCCTACTGGGCATATGCCCAGAAGAGGCAAGAAACAAACCACAGACATCTGTGCTCCAATGTTCGTACGGCACAGTTCACAATTGCAAGGAGTTGGAAACAACCCAAATTTCCATCAACAGACGAATGGATCAAAAAACTGTTGTACATATACATACAACGGAGTATTACGTATTGCTAAAAAGCAGTGATGAACACATGAAGCACATCGCCGCATGGGAAGAACTAGAGGAAATTATGCTAAGCAAAGTAAGCCAAGCACAAAAGGACAAGTACAACATGAGTCCGCTGAGGAAAGCTTAAAAAAAAAAAAACAGCAAACAGGGCTTAGGGGAAAAGGTACTACATCTCTGGGGTGAGGTCCAGCAACTACGGCAGGGGCCAAACCCAGTCCAGGGATACATACGGCAGCCAACTAATAAGAGGGGGAAGGAATGAAGGGGGGGAAAAAAAAGACGGGTAGGGGGGAACAGGGCACTAACCCACCCAAGGGGAGGGTATTGTTTATATCTTCACAGGAGAGGGAGAGAGAGACCACAGGCTTCAACCAGATGTGCCAAGACATGAACACAACATACCGGCATGTACCAGGAAACCAATAGAGAGGTCTGTGGGGCAGGCCCCATCTCAACTATGTGAACACCTCTCACCCCTCAGAAGAATGCACCTCAGAGGGCAGCACTGGGGCTACAGCTTGGGGAGAGGGGAGCACTTCTGATTAGAGGGCACGGGAGAAACAAAAAGGGATGGAGGAGGCGGGGAGGATACCCTGGCCCACCAAGTCCTGTGGACGATATTCCTGCTCAGAGCAGACAACGCAGAGAGGACCATAGGGCCGGCCCGACCACGACACATGACATCCTAACTAAACCATAGCGCTGCAGGGGACAGCACTGGAGACACAGTGCGGGAATTGTGCACAATCTGATCCCATCACACTGGGGTGAAACACGAAGGGCATGCAACATAGCAGCAAGGGGAGCAAAGTGATGAAATCCCCGGGGAATCCCAAAAATAGGCTTTGGAGACAGAGTGTGGCACCCCATTAGACTCAACTGGAAAAGACTCATAAAGGCCAACAAACAGACCTTGAACTATTTATAGGCCTTTCCATTTTTGTCAATGGCTTTCTTTTTGTTGTTGCTAAGGTTTTGCTCACCTTGACTTCCTTTGTTGTTTATTTGGCTTTGCCTGGTTTTTGCACTTATTAATGTATCTGCATGTCTATCTATGTAAGATAGGCGGGATAAATAATTCGGAGATGAAAAGAACAGGACCAATGGTTTTGGGTGGATACAGGAAAAGGGGAGGTGGGAGAAAGGAAGGGTGGAGGGGGGGGGGGGACCAACCCAGGGACAAGGGAACAACAAGTGAACTAAAATCAATGGAAGGAAGGCCGTACAATGCCTAGTGGGACTCAATCAAGGGCAATGTAGCAGCCTGGAATTACTAAACCCAAATGAAGCCTAACATGATGGTGGGACAAGAGGAAAGTGAAAGGAAATAGAGGAAAGAACCAGGAGGCAAAGGACATTTATACAGGTCTAACTACAGGCAAGTACATATGTAAATATATATATGAGAGGGGTATAGAACTATAGAACTATGTATTCATATCTATATGTTAAGAATTAAGGTTGCAGACGGATATTGCGCCTCGACTCAAGTACTCCCTCAACACAAGAACACATTTTTCTAACAATCCAGCATTCTGTAATGCTTACCCACCCGACATGATCGCTGAAGACACAATGGGTGCATAAGCAAATGTGGTGAAGAAAGCTGACGGTGCCCAGCTATCGAAAGATATAGCGTCTGGGGTCTTAAAGGCTTGAAGATAAACAAGTGACCATCTAGCTGAGAAGCAACAAAGCCCACATGGAAGAACCACACCAGCCTGTGTGATCACAAGGTATTAATGGGGTCAGGTACCAGGTATCTAAGACCCAGAACAAAATCATACCCAGGTTGAACAGGGAGGCGGGCATGGAGTGGAGACCCAATGCCCATCAGTAGACAATTGGACATCCCCCTGCAGAGGGGTCACAGGGAAGAAATGAACCAGTCAGGGTGCAGCATAGCATCAATGAAACACACAACATTCCTCTAGTTCTTTAGTACTTCCACCACTCTCTGCCCCACTATCATGACCCCAGTTCTACCTTACAAATCAGATTAGACCAGAACATGCACACTGCTACAGACAAGAGCTCACAACACAGGGAATCCAGGATAGATAAATCCCCCAGGACCAACAAGGAGAGTAGAGATACCAGGAGGATTTAGGGGAGGGTGGGGGGAGAAAGGGGGAATCGATCACAAGGATCAACCTACAACCCCCACTCAGGGGGACAAACGGAAAAGTGGGTGAGGGGCGACGGAGGATGATGTAAGATATGAAAACAATAATCTATAACTTATCAAGGGTTTGTGAGGGAAGGTGGGTGGGAATGGGAGGGGGAAAATGGGGAGCTGATATCAGGGGTCAAGTGGGAAGAGAATGCTTTGAAAATGATGATGGCGGCATATGTGCAAATGTGCTGACACACTGGATGAATGCATGGGTTGTGATAAGAGATGTAAGAGCCCCCAGTAAAAGTATTTAATAATAATTTTTAAAAAGAGAGAGAGAGCCCAATGGAGCAGTTCTAGGCTGTAATACATGAGGCCACTGGGAGTCAGAACGGAGCCAAGAGCATGGGCTTACTTTGGAGTAGTATAAAGCACTGAGTGGCTTTCTGCACTTCCCGCTGTGTCTCATGTACATCTCTGCACTGGGGTGAAAAATAAATGACCGGTAGACCAGTTTTCACATCCCAGAACTCGTATGTTGGGAGTTCTTTGGTAATTCAAAACTTACCTGACCTTTATTCCCCCAAACACCATTTAAGCACAACAGTTTAGAACTGAACCCTTTAGAACTATGATGAGCTATGACGTCCGGCAAAGCTAGGAAGTCACTTGGAGTTGAATGCATGGAAGTCCCTTACATAATCCCTTGGTTACTTTCCTCAAAGAACCAAAGATGATGACAGTTGACAGTACCTCCAGACTGTGTGTAGGAGGAACTAAACTTGAGATACATACATATCATAAACAGAGGACCAATCAAAAGTGCTCATTTACTTAGTTTTTAAGTGTAGAGTGAATGAGTGCTGTACCTGAGAAGATCTGCAAAATCCCAAAACAGAGAAGCATTTTCCTTCCGATTTATATTTCATTTGTTCCTCATCCACTTTAGAGAACGGAACTATGTCACTCCCGTAGCGGAACCCTAGGGAGCAGGGAAAGAGCAGCTGTGAAGCATCTGGGGCCTCGTTTTCTTCAAGCTGAAACCCGCTGTACACAGACAAGCACAAGACATGCCCGGCCCGCAGCCAGTCTCCACACACTACTCTCTGCAAACCAGGTCCGGCCCCTTGTCCTCGGTCAGGGAGCTGGAGAAGCAAGTACACAAATACCACATATGCGGGGCCTTCAAAAAGGTCATGGAAAGATGGAATGAAAAGATACTGGAATGTGCCCACCAACGGTCTGAAGTCCCCTCATATATTTTAAAAGACAATTAAAATCCAATCACACTTTTCAAGTAGCACCTTCTGAAATCTAGTTACCTTAATGATTATGTGGTCTATGAGAGTAAGCAAGGAGGCAAATGCAATGTACTTGCTATCCTCCCAAGATACACCCTGGCTGACTGAAGTACAAGAAGGATTTGTAAACATAATAATAAGAACACATTTGTTCAGAAACCTGAAAATGCCCTGGGGAAATTTTCAGAACAAAATGTTCTCAAAAACACACTCTGGGGCTATACAAATGCCTAATGGGAAAAGCCCAAACTCTTCTATTTAATGGTAGAAAGTTCTATTTAATGAAGCACTCTAATGATAAGTTGCTTATTATTTTACATGTAAATCTATTTGTAAGGATTCATTATACTCTTTCTACTTTTGCAATCTTTAGGACATAGGCACTTGACTACAAAGCAAAGCAACGAGTCTTCGCCCCTGTCCCCCTAGGTCTGGATCGGCATTGTGTGCCTGGCACCGGAGAGCACCCGCCTCTTTACTCTGCGGCCGACGAGACTTGTATGTGGGGCAGATTCTGTGAGTGGGTGACTTGTTCTGTCAGTCTGTTGTTGCCTTGCATTTAATTAAGAAGAAACAAATTTCTATTTATACTGCATGTTTATTTAAAAAATCTAGCAATGAAAACAAAATTAAAATACAAGAGAAAATGAACAAACGTATGGCACTTGATTGAGAGAGGTATCTGGACTAAACGTTTTTCCTTTTCTCTGCTGTCAGTCATTTTACCTGAACAACTGAACAGTAACTTAAAAATTCTAATTAAGACTAGCTTGTGTTTTCTGGCTTATCTACTGCAAGGTCAGAGAAGTAACTGTAGCCTCTGTAAATGGCAAAACATATATAGAATAGACTACAACTTTTAACAATTTTCCTTTGCCCACATGTATATATTATTACTGCTAATAAGAAATTTCTCAACCTCAGTGGGTAGAGACTAGGTGAGGGAATCATATAGGTACTTGCACATCGGTACAGCAGAAAAACTGCACTTTTATCGTCTTTGAAACCAATCAACCCGTCTCCCCATCACCCGCTAGGAGTTTCTTTTGGCCCACAATAACCAGAGCTGCGCCCTCTGCTTGCAACAAGGCAGTGGCACTCTCTGCGCTGGTTCCTTCTCCTTCCATTTCAACCCACACCCAGCCCTCAGATTCATTTTCCTAAAACACACGACTAACGATGACACTGCTTCTCAAAACTACAAACAGCTCGTCACTTGCAAAATTGAATATAAAATCTAGCCTATCAGTCAAAGCCCTTCAAAACTAGGTTCCAACTCAATCAAGGCTAGGAGCACAGCCTCTGGGGTCAGACAGCTCTGGGTTAGAGTTCCAATTCTGCCAGTGGCTAGCAGGATGCCTTAGGACAACCTCAGTTCCCTTATCTGCAAAATGGAAATAAGAGTTATCAAAGGAATTGTTTCAGAGTTGGCAAATCAGAGCTACGGTATGCCAGGTAGTACATGCTCTGGCAGTCTAAAGTCCCTGACTTCTATCTTAGCCATCACTCAGCCTCTGCTACACTTTAGCTCTTGACTATTCAGATACTGGGCTGGTTTCTAAGTCCTTTGGACGGAGATGCCATGTAGAACCACAATGCCAAACGGAGATAAGTATCGTTTAAACGATGCTAGTGAAAGCCCTTAAACAAACACACTTCTCCTATGCCCCTAAGTTAATGTAAGCAAGCATGCTGGGCAAGACATCTTAAACTGTTGTTTAAAAGAAGAATCAGCATGGAATTCAAGAATAAATACAAGTAAGCAAGAAACTTGCTTCAACCACATTAATACACCTAGCTAATGAATTTTAAACTTTAAAATAAAGCCTAGTATGAAGTCCGGTCACCAGGGACGTTTAAAACTCTGCGAGTTGGAATACCAAGTGTCCTCCTGGACACCATCCTACCTAAGACTTGGCAAAGGAGCTACAGGATCCGGGGTTCCATCCATTAGCTCCCTTCCCCACCCCCACCCCCAATCTGTATCTCGGTAACTCAGAGAAACAGAGAATACAAAGGACTTCCAAAAAGTTCATTAGAAACTAATTAAATATTTCCACGAACTTGTTGAAGCCTTCTATCCACGCCAATAATAGTACAACTCATAGGCGGCCTCATATCACTTGGAAGAAAATCCCTTTTAAGGAGGCCACAGTGACAAGTCTTACTGGAATACCTTGAATAGTGTCTTCTTTTGAAACTTCAGTTTCATCATCATCATTTAAGCAATAAACTGTTTCCTTTTTAATATCTTCTCGCTTGAGGGTCCTTGCATCCACAACTGTCCATGTCTTTTTAACTTTTTCCTGTAGAATCTGATTTCCCCAAGAAAAATAAAGGGATAACCGGTAAAACTAGTGATTCAAATTGATGGAAAAAAACTTTATACTCTCTGGTTCACACAGAAAAACCCAGAACGTTTATTCTACAGCTACATGATTTTGCTGGCTCTTGCCTATTATGGCAGTCCTGGTTCATTTAATAATAGAATACACACAATAAGTATCTCTATGTTTCTTTTTCCCCTCAGGGTAATTAATCAACAGATAAAATCAGTGATTTCTTTATCCATAAGAACTTCCTCTCAGAAGCAACAAAGCCCACATGGAACAACATATCAACCTGTGTGATCACGGGGTGTCGAACGGATCACTGAAGACAAATGGGTGCA
>NW_022103899.1:42238401-42296212 GCF_000313985.2 Echinops telfairi | reverse complement strand
TGTTTTGAGAAACGCTGTACAAATGCGCTTTACACAATTGATGTGTGTATGGATTGGGATAACAGTTGTATGAGCCCCTAATAAAATGTTAAAAAAAAGAACTTCCTATACAAAAGAGACAGACATTAGATATGATACATTTTTAACAGTTTTCCAATTTAAAAAGAGGGGAGAAATTATCTATCAGTAATCCTAAATCTATATGGAAATTTGAACAAGAAGCCAGAAAAAGGATAGAGATTGCCTCCTTACTCCGAGGCTTACGATTCAAGGTCTTCATGAAAGTTGAACAAATAAGAAAACTACTTCCAAGGTTGTCATGGATGATGTACGAGTTTTGGAAATAAGTCCTTGAATCTATCCAAAGAATATGGATATGCACATATATGTACACACGTGTGTATGTGTGTGTGTGTATGTGTGTGTGTCTGCATATCAAAAAGTTCGTGGAAAAGTTCCATTTTCTTGGAATTCCATTTTCCTCATGTAAGAGCATGTCTAAAACATTACTCTGCATTTAAAAATGTTTTTATATATTTATTTTAAACCCTTAAAAGGGAAAATAGGTAAGGGGGCACGTGTGGAGGCATGGATCAAGCTCTAAATCAGACTGGAACTTCACCAAATAATCACCGAAAGCACCTTGGTTTTGAAAGTGTCCTAGTACCATATATACTCGAGTATAAGCCGACCCAATAATCTGCCGAGGCACCTAATTTTACCACAAAAACTGCATTTAAAATGTGCTGGAAAACTCGGTTTATACATGAGTATATATGGTATGTTCAAATATACACCTATTACAAAATATAATTTCTTGATAGCAACTTACCATTTTATGATATTTCATATATAATGCTACCAAATCTTCAATAATGAAATTGGGTGGGGCTGAGTCTTGAAAATGCTGAACTTTTAAACTGGTATATATCTATATTTCTGCTATGCTACTTCAAGAACATGATTTATTGCATTTCAAACTGTTTCTTAAATAATTTTTTTCTTAAAGTGCCAAACTCATGATCATTAATTCATTACAGAGTGAAAGAGAAGAAGCGGGACTCACACGCTATTCTAAACAATTCTTAAACTTTCTTCCCTGGGGTCCCCTCTTTAGCCATTGCTGCCAGTGAGTCACTTCCGGCCAGAGCGACCCTGCGGAGCGGAGCAGAGCAGGGCAGAACTTCCTCTCGGGTGTTCTAAGCTGCCAGTCTTTATGGACGCAGACTGGCACGTGCTTCCCCATGTGCAGGGCGGGTGAGTGCTTGACCACTACACCACCAGGGCACCTCCTACAGGAGTGCCTTTTACAAAGGAAGCTACACTGAGATTCCAGGGGAACAGTTAGGGAGGCAGTACTTGCAGTCCCCAGTCATCCACACCTGTGCTGCCATTCACTTATACGCATGTTTGTTTGTCATCAAATCACTTTAAGAATGTGTATACCTTGTAATCGGTTCCCTCTTTCCAACCCACTCTCCCTCTATCTCCCTGGGGGACGGACAACAGAAAAGTGGGTGAAGGGAGACGTCGGACAGGGCAAGATATGACAAAATAACAAGTTATAAATTATCAAGGGCTCACGAGGGAGGGGGAGTGGGGAGGGAGGGGAGATGTTTTGAGAATGATGAGGGCAATGAATGTACCAATGTGCTTTACACAATTGATGTATGTATGGATTGTGATGAGTTGTATGAGCCCCTAATAAAACGAGTAAAACAAAAAAAAAGAATGTGTATACCACTTACCGATTTATAAGCCACGATCCTTATGGATAAATTAGAACCAATAGTCAGCTGGCAAGGCCAGGGCATGGAATGTCGCTCAGTTTTCTTAAAGACACATAGTTGTTTCAGGCTCTCACTTTAATAAAAACAAACAAACAGGAAGAGCAACAGTTTTAAAATGCGAACTGCGCCGGACGATGCAGGTATGTTCTAGAACTACTGAGCTGCTGCTGATCACAGGGGAACATGGGGACAGCAGGCAAATGACAACCACAAGTTGAGAGAGAACCAGACTACAGGAGCCGGCAGAGGGGGAGAAGGGGTTGGATAACTTTACTGTCAGGTGCAAACAAACATCTCTATCTTCCCCTACTCAAGCTTTACTTTCTACTCAGCTGGTGGCTTTTCACACTTCTGTCAGCCCAAAAGACACTCTTGGCCCAAGTACATTTATTTACATGGCACTACACTGAGTTAGGGGATGGACTTTGGGCCTCTGCTCACACCCTCCCTCAATACAAAAACACTATGTTCAATCCGCAGTCTGAGATGTTCAACACACCCACCCCACCCCACCACAATCGCTGAAGACAAAACGGGTGCATAAGCAAATGTGGTGAAGAGGGTGGGTGGTGACTGGCTATGAAGAAATATAGCATCTGGGATCTTAAAGGCTTGAAGTTACACAAGCCACCATTCAGCAGTGAAGCAACAAGTCCACATGAAAGAAGGACACCGCAGGTGCGATCATGAGGAGTTATAGGACTGGGTAATAGGCATCAGCAGACACATAACAAACAAAAACGTATTGTTGAGAACGAGGGGGGCTGGAGCAGAGATCCAAAACCCACCTGTAGATAGTGGAACAAGCTCCCACAGATAGGGGATGAGTCACCACAGTGCAGTAAAGCACTGATGAAACACATTATGTTCCTCTGGTTCCTTAAAGCTTCCTCACCCCCCACTACCAGGACCCCAGTGCTGCTTCCCAATTCAAACTAGAACAGAACATGTACACAGGTATAGAAAGGGATGGGAGCTCACGACACACAGAATCCAGGAACAGGAGTGGGAATAGTGATACCAGAAGGGTAGGGGGAAGAGGAGGAGAGGAAGGGAGAAAGGGGGAACCGATCGCAATGATTGACACATTAACCATACACCCCTCTACAGGGGGAAGAACAACAGAAAACATGGGGGAAGGGAGACAGAGGTGGGTGTGAGAGATGAAAATAATACCAATGTATTATCTATCAGGGGGTTATGAGGGTGGGGGAGGAGGAGAAAGCTGACACCAAGGGCTCAATAGAAAGTAAATGTCTAGAAAAGAATAAGGGCAATGTGGAATATAAAAAGACTTTTCCCCAGCTTTGTCTCCCCCAAAGATATGCCAAACATTAGAGGCTATTTGCCATCACATGGTGGGAGGTCAGATGCATTCAGCCTTCAGACTACTGTCTGGTCCCACCACAGGTGGAGCCCACTCCCTGCTGTTAAGGACAATAGATTACTTCTCCCTGAAGGCTTTCAGCATCAGTCTGGTCCATGGTAGGTGGGGTTCACACCCTACTGATGTTTCCATGGAGAGCCAGAGAACAGGTCAAACCTGCTCAGTGACATCCAAACTTAGGCTGCCATCCTGAATCTAGAATCCGCCCACCTTGTCACATGTGTGCCCCCAACACCTCTCCTTCCTATTACATGTATACCCCTAGATGGTCTCTTTCTCATTAGTGTATTACCTATAGTACAATCCTTTCCTGTGATGTATGTCTTTACCTGTAATTAGGGGGCTTGCACGTCCCCAAAAGATAGATAAGCCTTAGTTAGCAATAAATCTCCCTCCTGCTCTCTCTCTCCTGCCCTGTACCACCAAGAGGAGCTGAGGTGCGCATGCTACCATTAAATGTGTCTGACTCCATTATTTCAATCTCTCATTTATCTTTCATATTCTCTGTCTTTACTATAATCTTTACTTATTATTGCTGTACAATTGCGCCTACCAGTCCTGTAATGACTCGTTAGGGGCTGGCTACCCTGACAGGGCAACATATGTACAAACATGCCTGAATCAAATGATAATGGATTGTGATAAGAGGTGCACGAGCCCCCAATAAAATGATTTTTTTAAAAAGAATACAATGAAAGCACATTCATAAATGAGTTTACTCTTAACACAAAAGGTTCACCAACTCCCTGACAAACAGACCTGAGGATATGAACTCCTGCTGCGGGACATCCAAGGATAGGTACCAACCTATGACATCGCTGCTCAAAACTCTACAATTCACTAGTTCACACCAACTCTCTTAGGTAAAAGGTCTAATATATTTGTGAGGACAAAGGGGTTCTTGGCCTGAGCCACGCTATCTTCAATGGTCTCATATGCATGTGAAAGCTGGACAGTGAATTAAAAAGACCAAGAAATTGATGTTTTTGAATTATAGTGTTGGCAAAGAGTATTAAATACACCACAAAGTGCCAGAAGAATGAACAAATTTGTCTTGGAACAAGTAGACCCAGAATGCTCCTTAGAAGCAAAACTGTTTTATACGCATGCGGTGTTCTATACCAGCTGCCACTGAGTCAATAATGGCTCGGTGACCCTATAGGACAGGGCAGAATTGCCCTTTTGGGTTTCTGACACAAACATTTTAGGAGCAGAAAGCCTCATTGTTCTCCTGCAAAAGAGCTGTTGCTTTTGAACTAACAACTAAGCCACCAGGGCACCTCCACTATACCACTGCTTTCACAAGAACTTGAAGCAGTCAGAGGTAGAGCAGTGGCTGGGATACGGGGACTTCTGGGACAAACACAGGGCAGGGGAGTGAAGATGACCATGGAGGACTCAAGTTCCACAGGCCCCATCCAGACTCTTGAGGATCCTGAACAGGGCACGGTACGGCCTGCAGCATCCACAGCACGTGAGATGTTGGTCCAGTCTGTGCAAGGAAGACCCCCCATGGACCCCTCCCGTTTGGGTGCTGCGGAGGGCACCTCCATGAGGAGACCACAGAGGGTGTACCGGGTTGGCCTCTGAAGAGTTCGGTACAATCCTGCTGACCTGTCCACGTGTCTTGACATTGTCACCACTGCTTCTTTATGCCCATGAGCCTGAGTTTCTTGAAAATTGCTTTTGAAAGCACTTGGAATCTATTGCGCACATCCAGGTAGGCCTCAGGTCGCAGGCATTTCCATTCTTGCAGGAAATTCCAGATTTCGCGGTGGTTGCAAGGTCCAATTAACCAGTCTGAGGGCTCTCTGGCTCTGGCGGCACGTTCTGCTTATTTCAGGGGACTTCTGATCATTGTGCTCTAAGGTATCACGTTCCCCTATCTATTCCTGAGTTGTATCGCTTCTCCGCCTTTTGGCTAAGATCAAGTGTATTCCTGAGTTTTTTCTCCTCTGATTTCTCTCTCGGCAGCCACAGTGCTGTCTTCAGGGCGGGCAGAGAGCGGCACGTAGTCTGAGCTGCTGGACCTGTAAGTTTAGAAGACTTCATACTGGGGGGAAAACAAAGTAAACACCATGTAGAGAGTGCTACTTCATTTGATCAACTGAAGATGATCAAATCTTTTTCTTTTTCTTTTTTTAACTTGAGCTCCACCCAAGGAACTAATAGTCTAGCTAGAACGAAACATGTTAACCAAGCCCAATTTCCATTCTGCTCAAGTGGCGTGACTGTTCCTGATTTCTCTCACATGGTAACTGCTTGTGACTGGTTAAGAAACTGGCTCAAGGTGCTTCAGCCACAGGTGCCACAAACGCAAACCTGCCATCATCTAGCTGTTTCTGACGCAGAGAGAGAGACAACCAGCTGCCTAGGGTCTGCAAGGCTAGTACATATGCACAGGAGTCGAAAGCCTCCTCTTTCTCCTTGGAATGGCTGGTGGGTTTGAACAGTGAGCAACCGCCTTGCCGGGGTCCCTTTACTGAGAGACACAAGGGCAATACTACTCCTAACTTTGTATTTTCTGGTCAGTTTGAGATGAATGACTTTGACTGAACTTGGTTTGGCTTATTAGATGAAAGGGAAACTACTTGGTTATTAGCTCTTGCTCCTGATAAGGGGAAAGGCTCTAATTGGAAGAAGGATTTCAAGACAGAAGTAGACATTTATTTGAATCAGCATCCAGCATCTTTAGGTCTTATCTATGTTGAAATTTAATCAACTCCAAGTCTTTTAAGGTAAGAAAAAAAAAAAACCTGGGCTCTAATCAAGCACAATCCAGACTAGCGTAGATAAGATAGAATTTGTGATGTTCACTGAAATAAGGAGCGCAACTGTTAATGACAACACACACTCACAGCATGCCAGCTAGACTCTGTGGTTTATCTCCTTGGTACAAAGCGAGAGGGGTTCAACAGTGAGGACAAGAGAATGGCCTGATGTTATCCACAGAGGCCTCAAGAGCTCTCCGTTTCCAGAAATAATTTGAGCAAATAGCAGATATTCTCCCGAAGTTCATAGTGTATATTGGTTTTGATTTTCTGGAGACAGGCTGGCCCTGAACCAGGTCTGCAATTTCATACATGACCAGCCCAAGTACCCGTCAGGTCTAAAGCCACCAGGAGGTCTGCGCTGTTTCTGGGGGAGTTCATCATGTCACGTCCAAGAACAGCTGGGTCAGTTCTACAGTGCATTTGAGTTTCCCAAGCACAAGTCAGTTACCCTAATTTTCTGCAATAATAAAAGTGTTCTGTTTCTAACCATGCTGTTCAATATGGTACGCTCTAAGCCACCTGTGGCCATGGGCCCTTGAAATGTAGCTAATATAACTAAGGGACTAAACTGTTCATCTATTCCATTTTAATTAGATTTAATCTAAATAGTGACTTGTAGCTAATGGCTAATATACTGAGCAGGATAGTTCTTGTCCATCGTCAGAGCTATAATTGCTAGGACAATACTTATTGATTTAGCTATTTTGATGGAATACCATAGGAGCCCCAGTGGCATAGAGGTTACATGGTGGGTTGTGATCTGCTAGGTCTACAGTTCGAAACCACCAGTCACTCCTCAGGAGAAAGCTGGGGCCTTCCTACTTCTGTAACAATTGCAGTCTCGGAACCTCACAGGGCAATTCCACCCTGTCCTACAGGGTCTCTCTAATCCAGCAACAACTCAATGGTGGTGTGTTGGGTTTGGGGTATGATATACTATAGAAAGAAACAAGCTTCTAATAGTAATTTGTATTGGCCTATAATTTTTCCTATCAGTCAATACATGGTTATATCACAGTTAATAAGTTTTTTAAGGTATATAACCTCACATTAGCTTAAGTCATATACAAATTTGAAAGAGAAATAACTTCGAGACACATTGTTGCAGTATTGAAAAGCAACATTTTATAGTATTTTTCATTCAGTCCTTGCTTTGGTAGCTCCTTATAAAATTAAAATGCCATTTCCAAAATACAAACTAGAGCAGATATATACTCAAACCAAAAAGCAAACACTCACTCACTGCCATCGAACCAATTCTGACTCCTAGTGACCCTATGGGAGTAGAATGCCTCTCTTCTCCCACAGAGCCGCTGGTGGTTTAGAACTGCTAACCTTGTAGTTAGCAGTTCAACGAAGAACCCCCTATGCCACGATAGCTCCTCAAAAAGGTTCCAATCATTGAAATCTTACTTCAAAACCTGCACTGTGTGTATTTATTGGTGAGTTGGACTGACTCACGAGCATCAAAGGACAACACCCTCCAGATGTGAAGCCACACCAGTCACTGCCTGCTCCGTGCTGCAGCTTTCATCAAAGCAGGTCCCCAGCACACGCTCTCCAGCAAGCTCAAAACGAACGCATGCGCCGTCCTCGCCAGGGATAACCTGGAAAGGGGATGGTCTCTAACTGGGAGACTTAATAAAACTCATTGTAGATTTACGTGGTACTTCAAGGCTGACATTTCCTACCCAATTCTGCCTTTACAACGCCCACCTGAAATAAGCAGGCTAGGAATTCTTTGCATTCCGGGGGTGGGGGGGTGGGTTTTGCTTGCTTTACTTGACCAAGACGGGCTATGACCAAAAGGCTTTTTTCAAGCTACTTTTTTATTATTTGTGATCTCTAAAACCTAAGCCAGAGGATAAGAGGATATTAGATCCCCAGAATATGATTATCACTTTTAAAAATCAAGCATGTTTTCTTATAGGTATTTGAGAAGGAAGGGCGCAAGAAATGTGTCCCAAGTTCGTCATAAGCGAGGAAATCTCCCACAGGCAGACCTAGGGGACATTGTGGGTTTGCTTTCAGGCCAGATAATAAAGTGACTATTGCAATGAACTGGGTCGCGAGCATTTTCTGGTTTCCAGTGCATAAAAAGTTATGTTTATATGACTCTGCAGTCTACGAAGTATACAACAGCAATAGGAGAGCACGCGGAATCGTGTGAGAACTACCAAAACGTGGCACCGAGACACAAAGGGAGCACAGCTGTTGAAAGTGGAGTGGACAGACTTACCACAGACCTCAACTGGTAAAAATAAAAAGCCAACATCGGCGAAGTGCTGCAAAAGGAGGCATGCCTAGACTGCAACTTTTAAATTGGCTTTGTGAAATGACCTTGAGTACCTGTAGATTCCCAAGCTTCACTGACAGAAGTCCTGGGAAAAAAATCAGACATGTTCCTCCAAGCCCACCAATGTCTCGAAGACAGGAGAGAAGGGCTGACACAGCATTTCTTTAACAGTCGTCAAAGTATTGACTGCTCAATCAAAGGAGTGGCCAGAGAACATTAGTGAGAGTCTGGATCTAGAGAGAAATGGACGCGAAAGCGACTGAGAAGTGCTGAACCACGTTTTCGCCTCTTACCTGAAGGAATAGATTTCATCCAGTCCATCTTCACCTTCTAAAGCCAGCATCACCCTTTTCACCACCTTAATGCCTTCCTTTTGCTGCTCGGTCACGCCTTTTGGAGGAAAAGCGGGTCTGTTGTGCTCCGAGTTCAAGCTGCTGTCTCCTCTGTCCCCAGTTCCAGCTTCCTTCTCCACCACGAAGGGCAAACTATTAGTAAAGGATTAGCAGTAGTTAGAGCAGTGGTTCTCCACTTTGTTTTCGTTGCTACTTCATAGCTGTGATTTTGCTACCGTTATGAATCGGGCGACCTCTGTGAAAGAGTCGTTCAACCCCCAAAGGGGTCGTGACCCACAGGTTGAGAACTGCTGAGTTTCAGGGACACATTCTCACGTCAAAGCAGCAGCAGTCACTATGTGAAAAGAGGCCTGCCAGTCAACCTCAATGAGCTTCAGCTTTCTTAGCGGGCAAATGGCACTGGACTACCCTAGCCAATACTTATGGTGGTACCTGTCTGTCTCATCTCATCTTAACTAGTCGTTAGGCTGCTTCATTCTCTCAGGCCAGCTTCCTCCACATGGCCCCCGAGCACTCAAGCTCGATCCTGTCCAATTCCACTGCGGCAGCACCCTTAACCTTCAAATTGCCACACACCACACCCTTAACTCTCAAATCGCTACACACACGAACAGGTCCTAACTAGCCTAATTTAGGACGGATGTCCTACCACTGTTTAACCTGGCTTTGGGCGAGCTCTACAAGATGACCATCCTCACGTAAGCTGCACGTTTAGATTTCAGGAAAGAATGCCTCTAAGAAGACAGTGTTGTCTAAGCAGACAAGGAAATAAACACCCATCTGAGATCCTTGAAGGTCATCGTAACGATTCAGTAACTCAGCATGTGCAAAATGCTTAAACCCAAATGATTCTTATTGCTGTGGATACAGACTGCCTATTCAGGTATCAATTCATTGCTAGAAAGGGGTAAAACCTAGTTTCCCTTTTGTGTCTCGTTCCAGTGTGTGGCTGAAATGAGACTAGAACTAAATTGAGATTACCAGTCATGGGAATAGTCCATAATTAATACTACAATTTTTTTAAAAACCAACTATGTATTATGGTAACATTCTATATGACACTTTAGAAATGTGTTCAGGTAGACCAGCTCACTTAATCCTTGCATGTCAGGTGGACAGGGACTTACATGGCAATTCTCTGCAGAGATGGAGTCATCTTGTCAAAGCCACATGACTGCTACATGACAATAAAAGCACAGTCCTCTGATGGGTGTGCAAGGTTCTTTCAAATGTCTCACTTTCCCTACTTTGCCCTGAAAAGCTTTCAGGCTGAATTCAGCACTCATTTCAGTACACCAAAATTCCCTGGTTGGCCACCTTTACATGGACTGTCATCTGCAAGGCGATTTCTCCATTTCTGGATATGATTTCTCCACTACTTTACTTGCTATTAAGAAGGTCCTCTGTTTAAATTTTTTCTAAGCATCCTACACGCTCAGCTGCTAACTGCCGAGGTGGGAGGGCAGTTCAAGTTCACCCTGAGGTGCCCTGGCAGGAAGGGCCGGGGGATCTCCTTCTGAAGTTCTAGTCCTGGGAAGCCACTGCCGTGCACAGTTCTGCTCTGGGACACGTGGGCTCATGCTGAGTGGGAGCTGACTCCTGGTAACCAGACTGGGTGGGGTTTGTACTGAGCCTGGCCCATTTCCATCTCCTGCAGCACACACCAGACACCGAGCTCCAAAGAGCAGGGGGTGGCACACTGCCTCAGATTCAGGCTGTTTCCACAGCAAGAACCAGGAAGAAGAGCAGACAGGCATGAAAAAGGAAAGTGCCAGTACGCTATCCCGAGAAAAGACGTTACAACAGCAGTTCCTTTCACTATCCAGAACAGAGATGCACGTTCTCAGTCATTGAGAGGTGAAATGAAGATCTATGTCCAGGGAACAAGCCCGCTGAGAACACAGCCCTTTGTGGGACTGCCAGTATTATTTTTAGAACTTCGAGAACAATTTGGCATCCCTTAGATTGTTTGCCTACAACAAAGGAGACCAACAAGTGGTCGGAATGCTGGAGGTGTGCTGCACAGGAAGACAGACAGGATCCAGGAACAAATTACAAATGGGCACACAGCAAGTCGAAGGAAGAGCAGGATTTCTTCTTCAGAGCACTTTACAATACTCACTTGAAAAAAAATGCAGTCCTTTAAACTACCACTGACAGAAGTGCAGCATGCTCCACTCATGGGAAGGCATCGGAGATTACAGAGGGAGCAGAAGCTTGAGCGGAGGGTCTGCAGTGCTGAGGAACCTCCACTCAGTAAGAGAAGTCTCTCTGAAAAGTCCTTCATTTCTCTGAAGTACCGTCCTTAACAGGTTTCAGTTGGATGGGTTATTCTGAACAATGTTTCTACAGTTCTACAGAAAGGAGAAGTCCTAAAAGGGGCATATATGCAAGAGAGGGCCTCTCATCCCCAGCGCAGGCGTTCTGAAGGAGCCCGAGGCTAACCTCTGAGATAGAGGCTTCTCGGTAGAGCCTTCAACTTAAAAACGAGTGTCCCCAAAAGACTTTAATAATTCAACATCCTCTATCATCATTCTGATTTCACCAAAAGTAGGACAAGAAGAAACCGGTTTCAAATGCAGCAGGAAGGACTAATGTTGTAAAGAGAACTTTCAGTCAGGGTGGGTATACGCGAAGGAAAGTAAATGCCTGATGACAAGATTCAAGTTTGCTGCAGGGAAGGGGACTCGCTAACACATTTTGAAATAGACATCTCCTCCCATCCCAAATCTAAACACCTCACTTCTAAATATACCGAGATATAGTTCAGATGAACCTTCTCGTCATAATGCCTTATGTAATTTCTAGCCTCTAAGTTTCTGGTTCTGGAGCTCTGGTCGCCAATTGGGTTAGACATTGAGCTATAACCTCCAGGTCAGTGTTTCCAACCCACCAGCCGCTCCATGGGTGAAATATGCAGCTTTCTCCTCCTGGACAGATTTAGTCTCAGAAAGCAGGGAAGGCAGTTGGACTCTGCCCTACAGGGTCGCTCGGAGTAACTGACTGGATGGCAGTGAGTCTGGTTAGTCTCATTGTGGAGGGAGTTCTCTTAGGCTCAAGGACAGGATTAAGGTGGGATGTGTTCCAAGTCTCCACCTTACTGGAGGGTGTAAACTAAGTTACCATGGAGGTGTAAGCCACACCTCCATCAAAGCCATTCCCCTGCTAGATGGGTCCTCTGGGAAGCAAACAGAGAAGGCATCCCAGGACCATCAAGGAAGAACCATCACTAGTGGAACATGGTCAAGATGCTCCTCTGCTTGAAGTGGCAGAGGCAGCAGAAGCCATGCCTCACCAAGACCAGAAGCTGGGGCAAGAAGACCAGGAGAGAGAGCAGGGGAGAAGCAGTGAGACGAGGGGGCTGTGAGGCAGGGATGGCTTCCTGGCCGGTGGAGGCACAGGCCAAGGGGCTGAGAGACTGAGGACTAGAGAGACTTGGCTGCTGCCTGAGGAAGAGATGCTGCTGTTGACAAACACTATATCCTTCATTTTTTTCTGATCCTGGCTTGTGTTAACATGGTAATTGTCTAATGAGATCCTAAAATCGTGAGTACTGTGAGGTCAGGGGGGTGACTGCAATGGATGCCACTGAGTCCAGCAGAGAAGGACATTGGATCCAGCAGCGAAGTTGAGCATTATGGGAGCAATGGTTGGCGTGGAATCATGGTAAAGGAGGGAGGACGGAGGCCTGTCGGACCTCTCCCTTGTGGCCACAGACCTTGGGTTGGTGAGGAGTTGGAGTCTCCCTCTCCTGGTGTAAACAAAGGTCGGATATGGCCTCCATGGCAAGCTTAGCAAATGACATTTACGTGTGTGTGTTTCTAAAATATTGAGTTCCTATGGTAATAACATTTTTATTCTCTGGGGAAAAGAAATTCAAAAACAAACATGAACATATATGTAAATGAAAATATACAAGAGGAAAATTCTCTCTATCCCAAATGTAGGTCTCTCCGCTCCACTCCACTGTAGGACTAGAGTTCTCTGGTTAAGAAAAGCTCTCATTTATTGATCTGGTCACCATCTAGGTAAAGTCTGTGTAGGTAGGAGATGAAATAAGTCCTTCCAAAGATTCTATGAATTCCTGGCTCTTTAAGCCCAAGGACAGTGAACAAAATGGTGAGAAACTGAGCTTAGCTCCCCTGTGTTCTGTTGCCTTTCATGTCTTTATCACCAAGCTTCAGAACAGTACCCCCCCCCACACACACACACACACACACACTCCCTGTAGCCAGTGAATGTTTGCAGAGTTCAGGCATCTGAGAGTGTCCACCTTCGGGCAGAAAGGCATCCCACTGACTGCAATTATGCCCTTGTCCCAGGCTGTGTCTACATACAGAACTCTTAGGATCTTACAAGAACTGCACCGTGATGCCAGATTGCTTCAGGTTATGAATTATGACATCCAACTGATCTTTGCTGAACGGGCTGCTGAGGTCAGTGAACACTTCAATATGCCTCTTCTCAAACTTCTTTCCTCTGAAAAAGAGAGGGATCACATTAAGACACCATTCCCTGAATTACACTGTACACATTCAAATCCACTTTGTCACTGAGCAGAGAGGGGCTCAGGATGGAATCTAACCCCACCCACCCCCACCTTTTCCCCCACAGATAACGTGCCCACATAAATAGCACACCCATACATAACATGCATAGAAAACTAACACCCAAAGGGCTGGGTGGTTTGCAAAAAAGATTTAACACATACATTGTGTAAAATACAATAGATACCTGTAACAAACACTATTGCATTTCGACTTTTGCTGGTTGCTATTCTGTTCTATTGAGCAGGTAACCAACCCTGCTGTAACTCCTACTTTGAACATCTTGGGTGAAATTTCTGGGCACCATGGCAGAATGTCAACCCGGAGCTCTACCTACATGCCCTAACGTCAGTCTCATAGCTCACTGTCCAAACACCCGGAGCTGGCTCCACTCGGAAACTCAAGGGACCATTTTGAAGTGTGGGAAATGATGATGATTTAGGCTTGGGTTGTGGTGGTGGTGGTGGCTTTGTTGGGTTTTAGCTAGGTGCTTTCCTAACAGCAATGGATGTTTCTGCATGTACGTACAATTAAATGAGTGGTGCATAGGAAGCTGGCCAGAGTTAAAGCACAATGAATTTCAATTAAATCTAGTTCATGCCACTGCTATTAAAAATAAAGCCCTGGTAGTTGGCTTAAGTCAAATAGGAATAGACTTGAAATAAGCCAAACAATTATTTCACCTAAAGAAATCCCCACCAACTATAGTCCTTTCTTTTACAAATTAAGCTTTTAAAGAAACAGGCTGAACTGAGCCATGGGATTCTGTCAATTGTTTCTTTAGCCACACAAACCTGCTGCTTGGCTAACAATGAATAAGGACACGGATTGCCTCACCCCTTCAGTGCCTGCAGAAAAGCCTGGGTCCCTTCAGTTAAAACACTTACACAGTTTCTTGTTGAATCACATCCATGCACACAACGAGGGCATCCAGAACTCAGCTAGTTAAGGCAGAAGATGGCAACACACAGCCCCTTTATTGCAAGGACAGGCAACCTTTTTCCCAGTGAAGTCCACAGGGCTGAACATCATGGGCCCTGAACAATGTGATGACGCAAAGGACTTGTCCAAGTGCTGGGGGCCCACACTTATTTCATTAGCACATATCTATATATGTGCATCTTGATTCATACCAGGGGAAAAAGCATTAAAAGATGCTAAAATGTTCCCATGAACTTTTTGAAGCCACCTTGTGGAACTAAGAAAACCAATACATTCCATGCATTTAACCAAATATTATAATTTCATTTACATTATCACAGACCCACTTTTGGGGGTTGTATTAAGTATGAAATGAGCCACAATGTAGCATCTTCAAGTCATTCCCTGCAAAGCAGTGCCTCCCAGTGGTCAGAGATGGCACTACATAATAGTCAGAGAAATGACTCCTTAAAATTAACCAATATGTGGAAGAAATCTGAAACCTCAAGAGTTTGTATATCAATTAAATTTTTGACACAAAAGCATCCCCTCTCTAGAAATGAAGAATTCCAATGGCATAATCTCCTAAAAGCATTTTTCCTCTGCTCTAAGCATTTCTAACCATCACTATTGTAAACATAATCAATGAGTATATGCCCTATGCCTAATTGATCAATATCCTGATCAGTAGTAAGCGAAAGTCCTAAAGACCAGACACCCACCTGATTAACTTCACATCCAATCCCGACAGGCATCCCACCTGCAACACCCTCAGAACCACAAACATCGAGAGAGCCTCCCCAAATTGGATTATGACCCACCCCCCACCCCAGAACAAAAAGTGATTTCTTAAGAGTCTTCTCTGCCTGAAAAAGGATACTATCAGCATGCTGAGAACCTGGTTGGATTTGACTTTCGATGTCCTCCAGCAAGTCAAAGTCTGGTAGCATCAGGTGTCTGTGCACTGTGATGTTCTGATACTGATCGTCGCGAGCAAGGGCATTCTTGGTGCCATCGGTACCAAACAGCACGAGAGCAATCTCATCCTTGCTCTCAGCAAACACCTGCAGACAAGGTGACAAGACAGAAAATGATGTTCCAAAGAACGGAAGCCTTCACGCACCCAATCTGAAGGCAAGACAACCAGGCCTTCCTCTAATGGGTCCCTTAGAATATTGTCAAGCCCAGCACACTGGCTGGCATGGACACAGACCTGAGGGGCCAGAACAATTCTGAGGTTTTAAAGGTACTTTTCAGGGACGTCAGGTTCCATTCTTCACATCAGCACAAGCTAGGGTAGGGGTAGTAGAGGAGGGAGGGTGGTAACTGGTCTGGGTGACCAGCCAAATCAGATTCTAATTTTCAAGAAAAAGCTAATGATGAATAATTAGGGGGGGGAAATTGCCTATTTCGAATGACTATCCAAAGTTTAAATTCTCCAAGTGTGGTGAAGCTAGATTACTTGCTAGGGCTCTTCTATCCCCAGTCGTAACTGTATGCAGCTAAGGTGGGTGGGACTCTAAGGTGGTGATGGGCTAGTTTTGCCATTCCACTGGGTATAAAGTGGGCCAACTCAAACAGGAACAGGGGACTCTCATGATCACCAAGAAATGTCACCAGCACAGCACATCTCTTCCCTACAAGGAGAGAGGCGGTGACAGCAGAGTCAGAGGCACCAAGAACATAGAGCAGAGGGCCTCTCGGCCCACGGGATGAGAAGAGCTGTCTTGTATATAGTAGCTATATAGTAGCTATATATAGTACTCTTTAATTCCTCAACCCCCTATTTGATAGGTCCTATAATCTTCTCTCATTTTACACCTGGGAAAGGGAACCGCTGCAGTAGCCAGTCTCCAGGATGACCACCATCTATCTATTCCTTCTCTCCCTGTATGGCCCTTAGAACCAAAGCAGTCTCCAATACCCTCCCCTTGATTTTGAGCTGAACAACAGAAGGCCAGGGCACTGTGTGAGACTTCTAAAGCTGGCTCACGGGAAGTCATTCAATCAAGTCTCATAAAACACTCGCTCTTGGGACACTTTCTCTCAGAACCAGTCACCCTACTAAGAATCTCAAACCACAAGGAGAGGCCACATGTAGGTGATCTCCAGTGGATGGCTCCAGCTGAGCTTACCCCTGACAAAAGGCATCTACTACCAGCCACAAGTGAGGCATCTTGGACATCCAGCCTGGTTGAATCTTCAGATGCCTTGAGGCCCAGCCACTGTCTAACTACACCTGTCTGACAAGTCCAGATAAAACTACCAGCCAGCTGAGCCCAGCTGTCCCACAGAACTATTAGAAAGGATTAAAAAGAGAGAGCTGTTATTTTAAGACATGAAGTGTTGGCATAGTTTATTATAAGTAGAATAGGCACAAAGTTGAATGACTTTTCAGGGTAAGTAGCTAGGAGTTTGGAATCAAACGCTGTTAAACTGCCTCCAGAGATAGTACTTTTAAATCTTACGTATATTGCACAGTTTCTAATAATAATTGCAATACCCAGTGGACAAGTCAGAAGAGGAGAAGGGACAAACATCAGACTCTTAGTGATAGCTCAACTTGTTTGTGGTGTATGTAAGAAAGCTCTCCAGGCTCCCCAAAACACTGAGGCTGGTCCTGGTCAGCAAGGCTCCCCAAAACACTGAGGCTGGTCCTGGTCAGCAAGGCTCCCCAAAACACTGAGGCTGGTCCTGTTCAGCAAGCCAGAAGTTTGCTTTAGCAGGTGGAGGCAAAATGCAGTAAAAGAATGCTCAACGCCGATCTGAAACTTACCTGTCGCTGCACGAACATGGTCATCACCTTCTTGGCTTGTTCAAATGGCGACTCCTCACCAGGAGAAGAGTTACTCATGGCAAAGCCCACATCCATACATAGCACAACAGCTGCCTACAAACAATACCCCAAGAGTGTTTAAGAAAACATTAGTAACAGGGATAGGGAAAGACACAGAAGAGATATGTTCACTGCTTAGCTCACTCATAAACTTGGGACAGATATCCAGGGGACAGGTGATGTGTGGGTGTATATAAAGCGCATATATGTGGTGTCCAAATTTTCCCTATGGAGAATTCTCCTATAGCCCCTACGCTTTCTAAAAACGGAACACTTTCTAAAATAAAAAACAAACAAACAAACCACTTTTTTGCCAGAAGAGATGTATGCTCCAAGTCGCTGTTACCATTCTGACTTTAGCATTAACTCAAGGGAGCAGATCTGAACCCAGCCTGTGGGCTAGATTCAAGCCCAACCTAATGGAGTCCAACAAGCGCTGATGCATTTACTTACATGTTCTTTTAAGAATCTATTTTAAATCAGAAAACCCTAATGCAAAGACTAAAGCTCATTTGGCAAGAGCAAGTATCCCAAAAATGGCTTCAAAGGGTTTCACCGTATAGAACTTCTTGTCTGGAAGCAGAAGAATGGACTCAATAAAACTCCTCTTTGATAACCTTAAGAATCAAAACTAAAATACAAGGATACGAGGCAACACAGCAAGCTTTCATTTCTATGAGGTAGTAGTGCATGATGGATGTATGATGGAGCCCTGGTGGCAAAGGGGCTACACATTGAGCTCTTAACCACTAAGTCAGCAGTTCTAAACTACCAACTGCTTTAAGTGGGGAAAAGGAGGCTTTCTACTCCACTAAGAGTGATAGTCTCAGAACATCGTAAGAGCAGTTTCCTCTGCCTTCCAGGGAGCTGATGTGGAATTGACTTGATGACTTAGGTTTTTGTTTGGAATGTGGCTTTCAGTCCACCTGCCATAAACAGCTGCTCCACTAAAGCAACCCACTTTCCAGCAGTTCAAACCAGAGGAATACAAGGGAGGAACATTCTCACCAATCTATAAACATTTTAATTAACATTTCTCAATGGAATTAGAGTCACAATCAGCAGCTCAAATTCCAATCTTGCTTAGCTGTATACCAGGTGCTTAGTGTAAAGCTAAGTCTACCGCACACTGAAGAAACGGGTTTAATTACGGATTGGCTCCTTAGGACCGCACCTCGCCTTAGAAACCATTACAATTTTTTTTTAAGTCTGTGATTATTACTAAAGAACCTTGGTGGCGGGACGCCAACCACACGGTCAGTAGTTCAAACTTCCCAGCAGTTCTGAGTGAGACTAGGGCTATCTGTTCCCGTAAAGATTTGCATCGTTTCGGAACCCAGATAAGGTTGCTGTTGAGCCGGGATCCACTGGACGACAGTGGGTTCGGGGGTCCGTTTGTACTGTTATCACTTCTCTACGCCACGGGTTTCTCACCTGTAATAATAGTTCCTGCCTTGCGTGGCTGTTGGGAGGATTAAATGGGACAGGAATAGTTTGGATCTGTGGGTCGGATAACTTGCAGTAACTATGAAGGTAGTCAACTGCCATATGACTCCCAGAGAGTCCCTCTTTCCCTGTCTACAAGTGTGGAGGGTAGGTGCTTAGCATTGTAATCAACCCCACTGTCCGAGAGTTGAAACGCCCGGGCTCACAAGAACCGGAGCAGGTTAGGACGCAGCAAGAGCCAGAGAGCGCGGGAGCAGTGCTGGACGGACGTGGGTGGAGCCTGCGCGAGGCGCCAGTTGGAGTCCCGGGATGTCAAACCCGCCGCCACCAAGGCACCCTTCGATCCGTCCGCTCGCGACCCAGCCCGCCACCGAAGTTCTCCCCTCCCCCGCACCCCCGACTCCCTAGCATCGCCATGGTGACCCCACGACTCTTCTCAAGTCCCAGGCAAGGGCAAGGCTCAAGAGGCCAGTTCCCGCTACCTTATTCCAGGACCGTGCCATTGTACCGGTCCGCGGGCGTCTAGGACCGCCTCTTCCGGGGCGGACCACCGCCTTCCGGTTGCGCCGGAAACAGCTCGTCACTCGCGGCGCTGGGACCGTGAGCATGCGCAGATGCCCTGCGCTCCTCCACTCCAGCAGACGTACTTCCGTTTGCGACTAGGCTCACTAGACCTTGAAGCCGGAGCGCTTGTGGCGTTAGATGTATCCGAATCCAGGGAGTTCGGGAAAGACTGCCCCAGTACAACCCGTAAAAGGGAGGATAAGGAAAGACTTGGCAAAGACAGCGGTCACAGAACCAAGTCCTAAGAACAGTAATCGTTTCCTAGGCAACAGAAGTGGGCGGGGCATTCTTTGCAGAGGGAATGCCTTCTGCAAGTACAGAAGCCAGCAGGGCAGGCATCGAATAGGCCAGGGATCTAACAACACTGTCGTTTGGAGGGCTTCTCATTTGGAAGGTGATCGGTGGCGTTGATACAGAAGACCAGCCTAGAACGTAGATATTCTAGAAAACGGCCTCCTTGCAAAAGGAAACGTGGCAGAAACAAAGGAAGCGTCCACTTCCAGCCTTGTCATTTTGAGGGTGAGGGATCTGTAGAAACCGCTGTTTTCTGCATCAAAAGACCTGCAAGTTAACAGGTGACTGAAAAGGATCCGGGGTTCACAAATCTTTGACCTAACTGGAAAAATCAAATCCATCAAATGTTCTCGCTCGTTTGATCATTGGAACGGGGAGAAAGGAATATTAAAGCTAGAGTCAGCTGCCCTCCAGCGCAAGCAGACCTCGGGGGTGTTAGAGCAGAAATGTGCCCCATAGGGTTTGGGACTGAATTTTCAGAAGTAGGTCTTTCTTCCTGGGAGGCACCCTTAGGGGGCTTGGATATCCACCTTTTTAAGTAGCCAAGTGGCTGCTGACAGATGACAGAGAATTGAGTGTAAAGGGAACAGGAGGGGGAGAATCGTTAGTAGACTGTGTCTACTGGGAAGAGATTTGGGCCAGAGACCCCTGAGTCTGTTTGGCATGTGAGGGAAATAAATGTGACAGGAAAAGAGGAACTTGCGGCTGTTATTACATTGGTAGTTCCCAATGAGTCAATCCCGTCAGAATGGACAGTGTTGTTTAGTTTCATCCTCTTGGATCTGGGTAGACCTGGTGACCTGCTTTTTTTACCGGCAAAATGTGACCAATTCTGGGCCACAGCCATTAGAATATCGGGCAGATTTAGCTTTTGCTCTTTGAAACCAGTCACGATGAAGACCACCACCCTAGCCACAGGGTGGTACCACCTGAAGGATCACTGAGCGCTAGAGTGTATGCCTGGATGGTAGGTAGCACTTGAGGCTGTCTTGGGAGCGACCCTTCAGCCCCATGGGAAGGTCTCAGCATTAGAATCATCGACCAGAGATCAATGGTTTCTCGTCTAGAACTTTTCCGGAGCATCTCAGCTTTGTTCAAATTACAGAATTGCGAGCCAATGGTTGTTATATTAAGATGCCAAGTGTTGGGAGAATTTGTTATACAGTAAATAACGAACACAAGTTTTTTTGGAGGGGTTCCATTTGTTTTTTTAAGTAGTGCTGTCAGTGTAGATTATACTTTTTGGAGTGGCTGGAATAAAGGCAAGTGGCAAAGTTTCTTCACTTTGAAATTGCGATTCTGATTTCTGGAATGTGTTTGTGTTTAGCATCGCTCTGCAAGTAAACTACCTGAGTAGTGACTTCATAGTGTTCTTTAAAAGAGAAATAAGGAGGTGACATGCTCTCCCAACAAGCTGCTATGGACAACTGGGAAAATGAGTTAAAATCCTCAATTGGCTGTTTATTAGGCTGGCTTGACTAGAGAAACAAATCCAGTGACACTCATATGTATAGGAAAAAGCTTTGTATCAAGAAGTAATTATACATCATGCAAACATCCCAGTCCAGAAAAAGTCCAGAAATCCAATACTACTCCATAAATCTAATACTAGTCCCTAAGTCCCTCTTCAGACTCATGCAGCCTCATGCATGATACAGAATGCAGGAAGACCACCAGCCAATGGGGGAGAAGTTTCATGGATCCAATGGCAGTAGAAGCATCACAGGGCTGGCACAGGTCACAGCATGGCTCCAGCATTTCTCCGAGTGACTTGATAGCAGGAAGGTGAATGCAAAGAGAGGGGGAAGTTCCCAGGATCCTTATAAGAAGGCCACACCCACAAGGAGGTATCCTCAGGCTGCGACCTGATTGACAAGCTAGACTCCACCCCTACACCCTATTTATTAAGTTGACATGAAATTATGTAACTGCCATAGCTGGTTTCTCTAAAGAACTAAAACCAGTGAGATATCTTACGTATAGATATTATATGTAATATATACACATATATCAAGGAAATAACTGACACACATATAAAAATGGGTAATTCCAGTCTGGTTCAAGTCTGTCAGTCAGATATTAAGCTAGAGGCTTTTGCTGGCTCAGATAGCTTCCTAGTGATGATCCCGGAAACATGAAGACCACAGGCTGGTGGAGGCAAGTCAGGCTTGTGTTTTTCCTCACTTGCGTAGCTTCTGTGCTAATGAACCAGGAAGCAGGAAGATGACAGCCTGGTGGGGGGTGGGGGTGCAGACCTGTGATGGATGGAAGCAAGGTCAGTAAGTCAGGTCTGTGTCTGCAGAGTCAAATGAAGCCAAACTGCAGGCAACATGGCAAGCTGCTGATAACTCCCAGGCTTGGTGGGTCCATGACCCAGATACAGGATCTGGACTGGCAAGAAGTGGGGTACCTTCTCACAGACTTCTTTTCGATTGTATCAAGGCTGGGACCTGATTAAGTGGGTAGCACTCCACGCCAATTCTCCCACAACTACTTGTCTGCTCACAGTCCTCATCATGGAGTTGATTGCGTTATGTTAGACAACATCATGAGATAACCCTCGCCTAGCCAGGCTGACACAAAACCTTGCTATCAAAGGGGTAGCGGGAAATTACTTTACGGGGCTCCTTTCGCCATGATCTTCACAAATCCCACCAAAAGACTGGGCGGGACCAAGCAAATAGGGTATATCAAACTCTAACGGGATTGTTGCCATCCCACTGGGTTTAAACGGACTCATCTTAGTAGCAGGACTGCAGAATCTCACAATCATCGAGCAAGAAGAGTCAAAGATGATGTCTAAAGTTCCCTGGACTGAAACACCTCGATCCAGGAGACATCAGGACACCAGAGACACTGGAAGAGGGGGCAGAGAAGCAGTGGCAGAGGTAGCAGTGCCAAGAGCACAGAGCAGAGCTCCCAGGTCCAGGAAGTGAGTAAAGATGAGGGCCCTGGGCAGGAGGCTCCTTGGCAGAAGGGTCGCTGTGTTAGTCCTGTCAGACTAGAGAAACAAATCCAGAGACACTCATATGTTTAAAGGAAGTAGCTTTATATCAAAGAGTAATTGTACATTAAGAAAACATCCCCAAAGAGTGTAGGGGGAAGGTGGGGGCTAAAACAAACAAAAATAGAAAAAGAAAACATCCCAGTCCAGATCAAGTCCATAAGTCTGATATTAGCCCACATGTCCAATTCCAGTCCATAAGTTCTCCAGACTCACATAGCATATGCAATGATGCTGAATGCAGAAGATCACAGGACAATGGGTGAAAAGTCTTGTGGATCCACTGGTAGTGGAAGCATCCCAGTGCTCTGGCTGCCATCGGTATGGCTCCATGTGGCTTGTCAATAGGAAGACAAAGGCAGAGAGAGAGTGTGTCCCACCTCCAGGGAGGAAGACTGGACTTCCCAGAACCCTCAGGAGGCCATGCCCACACACAGGCATCATTGAGCATGACCCGATTGACAGGCTAGACTCTACCCCTTTGCTCAAGTTCACAGGAGATTATGTAACTGCCACAGTTGCCTCCAGGCATTTAACCTGGTGAACAAGGTGTACTGACCCATGGAGCTGGAGCCCAGCCATGTCCCTTTGGGTATTTATTAGCTCCACTAAAGGAGCCTTGTAACATTGCCAAAGCAGGGCAGAGGCCAAGGTCCCAGAGAGGCATGCCTGTGGGCATGGCTGAGAAGCAGCCCTCCTGACCAGAGTACTGCTATTTCTGATCCTATGAAATCCCCTAATAAACCCCAGGAGCGAAGTATTGTCTGTGAGTGCCGTGTGGCCATTGACAGATGATGTCGAGTGCCATGGGAGGAAGGGTGTTGTCAGAATCGGGTCAAAGAGCTGGAGAGGGAGGACTCTGCCCTGGGTGGATGTGGAGTTGGAGTCTCCTTCCCCCAGAGCCCCCACCCTGCCATTCATGTTGTTGTTGTTAGGTGTCTTCGAGTCAGTTCCTCTGCTTGAGCAAGCGTGATGTTCTCCTCCTGGGACATGAGATATGTTATGCCATTCTTACAGGGTACAGATATGAAATGAAGGTTTGTACTCCAAAGAGATGTAAAGAGTAATATTGTGCTACCACATTACAGTACAGTACTCCAGTAGTACATGATTCCATCAAGTGCCATTTAAAAAGTCATATAAAATGTTTGTATCCATGAAAAAAGTAATTAATTGAGGAAGAGAATGTTTTAATGTTGCCCACTAATTTTTTTAAAAGATCATTTTATTGGGGACTCTTACAGCTCTTATAACAATCCATACATCAATTGTATCAAGCATATTTGTACAATATGTTGCCATCATTATTTTCTAAACATTTATTTCTATTTGAGCCCTTGGTATCAGCTCTTCTTTTTTTTCCTCCCTCCCCCACTCCCATCCCCATGAACCCTTGATAAATTATAAATTATTATTTTCATATTTTACATCGACCGTGGTCTCCCTTCCCCCACAACGTGTTTAACACTGCAAATACTAAGCCCCGGACGGTCATTCTAAAGTGGTAGAATGACATCTTCATCTAATTATGTGGGGGATTTAGAAATGTGTGTTGCAGGAAGTCCTGGGGAACAGGGATCTGGTTCCCCTTGGACATGAACTCAGAAGAAGGGTGCTTTACCTAATGGAAATAGACAAGTTGTCCTGAGAGCATAGCTATGCCCAGCCTGGGTTTACCAGGATAGCAGGTCTTCTGAGTCATTGGAAAATATAGTCGTTCTTGATATTCACCAAGAAAATTAGGGAACTAGCCTTGATGGAATAGTGGTTATCTGCATTAAACTGCTAACCACAAGTTCGGCAGTTTGAAACCACCCGCAGCAACAAGGGAGAAAAATGGGGCTTTCTACTCCTGTAAAGATTTACAGTCTTGGGAACCCACAGGGTTTTACCTTGCCCTGCAGGATCGCTGTGAACCAGAAGTGGCTCAATGGTAGTGAGTTCGGTTTTTGGATGTGCTCATAGAATTGCTTAAGTCAAGTGTGTGTGGTATTGAACTTCCACTTTTCCCTCAAAGTTCTCTGGGTGTTTGCTAAGAGTAAATATTTGATTGCCCACCAAAGGACAACTATTTTATGAGTCCATACTATGAGGAGAAATAACAAACAAATCTAAGAGACTAATTCCCAAACAAAAGGGTAGTAAGGCTACCTGTTGGCCATAACCCATACATCAGCCCCTTATGCACACTTTAAAAGAAACACCTTGAAGGAGGAGACCTCATATTGACTGGGGTCACTCCTTCAAGAAGAGGGGAAAGGGAGTAGACCATCCACTCAATGCTGTACAACACTGAGACAAGGCAGAGACAAATCAACAGGCCTTCCACAGAAATGGGAGGAGAACCGTACTGGAAAATCTAGCTAGGACCAGGGGAGTGGAGCATCTACATTTCAGAGGAGGTATTTATATCTCTGTTGGTGGGTACGGTAGGTCAATGGGGAGGAGCAAGCTCACATCTGGAAAGGGTGCTACACAATAATTGTAGAGAACCTAAGGGGAGAATAAACCCGATCTTCTGTTCCTGGGTAGACACTAGGAATATGTTACTACCCAACCCTTAGTGCCACACCCTGGCCTAGAATGACCTTAGACACTGGCCTGACAGGCAATATAGCATCCCCCAAGGGCCACACCGGAAGGACTTAGGACTGAAATACTCTGATGGGAGAGGAAGCAAAGGTGACCACCCCAAGACTGTGGAAATGGTGGTCATTGGACCTTGGGTGGGACCCCTGGCTTAGTGGGTGTTCAATAAAAGAGGACCCAGAACCACCATGTATTTAACACCTCACTGCTCCCCTCACATTAACATGACATGTTTTCATATAATAGGCAAGGATCTGCACTTGTAAGAAATGATACAGGACATTTTCCCCTAGCATCAACACCTCCCCTATCCTTAGTGTGAACAGAGCTCAATCAATTAAGAAATCAATCTGTACAAAGCACCAACTCATGGACTGCAGCTTGCAGTTGGACTACACTCATATGAACGGCAAATCAACTGGATCTTACCTCCTAAGTCATTGCACAATTATTGATGTTATCAATGCAACCCTAGGGAGACAATTGATAATGCTTTTCTTTTTTGGCTCTTTGTTGTTATAACTGCTAAAGTAAACCAGAGTCGTTCATAACCCGTGGACAAGCAGGTGGATTCTGGTCTTTCACTTAATTCTAGCCCTGGTCCAAGAACAGTAAGTTCTTATAACATCGCTGCTCAATACTAGCCTTCATGAAGAGATCACTGAAGATAAGGGTGCTACAGCACAATGTGGTGGAAAAATAAAAGGTGGTGCCCAGCTACCAATTGAAATAGAGTCTGGGGTCTTAAAGGCTTATATTCAAACAAGCAGCCATTTTAAGTGAGACATCAACTGAGTCCACATCAAAAAAGCACACCAGTCTGTGTGATCCAAAGATGACAATAACTGTGTTCGTCCGGGTTGACAAGAGAAACAAATACAGAGAGACACTCATATGGGTGTAAGAAAGAGCTTTATATAAAGATTAATTATACATTAAGTAAACATCCCAGCCCCGTCCAGATCAAGTCTGTAAGTCTGATATTAGCCCATATGTCTGATATCAATCTATAAAGTCCTCTTCAAAATGAAATACATGCAATGATGCCAAATGCAGGGAGATCACAGGCCAGTGTGTGGGAAGTCTTGTGGATCTAGTGGCAGTGTAGACATCTCAGCGCTGGCAGGGGTCTCCATGTGGCTCCTCCAGCTCAGGGCACTAGCTTAGCTCCATGTGTCTTCTCAGCAGCAAAGTCTCTCAGGTAGTGAGACTGTGTCCTGCCTCCAGTGAATTATTTATCTGCTTACTGCCTGCAAACCAGATCATCAAGCTATGACCTGATTGACAGACTAGACTCCACCCCTTCACTAGTAATCCTCTCAAATTGACAACGGATTATGTCATACAGCAATAACAAAATCCAAATATGATGAAGGAAAAAGTATCAGAGCTTAAATTGTGAACACTCAATTCGTAGAAGGCAGTGGAGGATGGCAGAAACCCAAAATCCATCTGCAGAGTGTCTGGTCAGCACGCCTTTGTCAGATCTCCTCTAGTCACAGACAAGAGTCTCAACAGCTTTACTGCCAGACAGAGATGATTGTAAACTTAATTATGGTGGATTGAACCATGGCATAATACTATAGTTAGTTGACATCCCTCTTGACCCAACCTGAAGTTGCTCTGGGCTCAAGTATCTTTTGCTTGTTCCATGACAGAATGTTGATCATGGTCTTTTCCTTTTTAAACTTTATTTTTATCTTTATATTACGTTATCATTTTCTTATTGCCACTTTGTTTTGTTTTTTCATTGTTTCTGTTGGGTTTCACAGTTTGTGAAGCACAGGAGGAGTGGATGGGTGCACAGAGACAATAACTGATGCAATGGTTTATTGGAGATGTGGGGTGGTGGTAGAAAGGGTGGGGGGAATTGGGGAGCAAACAATGAATGCAAGCGTGGGGAGGGAGCATTAGAACTGATTGCGATGCAGTATATACAAGTCTTTAAAAGTAATTTGATAACAGAAGTGTATAAATGTGAATACTATATCAAGAAAACAGCCCACCCACCCACCCCCCAAAAAAAGAAGGAAGAAACCAAACGTGACCAGTGGTTTCCAGGGGTGAAGGAGGAAGAGTTTTTGCTTTGGGGGCATCGAGTTCATATTAATGGTAGTGGAATAATTTGGAAAAGGATATGAAAAATGGCCAAACACCACAACGAGTATAATCAATGGCACTGAATTTAAACATGTAGAACTTTTTGAATTAGAAAAAAGTTTTTCTTTTGTTTGCCTTCATTCCGTTTGATTCAGGATCCATGCCTCTAGGCTTTGTAACATGTTGGAGCCCTTCAGAAACGAATTTCATTTTCAAACCTATTTCTTCCACTAGATGGCATGCCCACCAAGGGGGAGGGGTCAACTTCAGGAGCACCCCTATGTCCAGTTTCACTTTCCACTGCCCTGTGCCCAATTGCCCCTGACCTTGTCCTGCTTTGGACCTTGACCATGGATTTCCCCATGTCCAGAAAAGTGTGACAAGTGTCGTTACAGCATTAAAAAAAAAGATGCTTAAGTGCCTGTGTGATTTGTGAAGACAGCCTCCTGAAACGGCACCTCAGTAAATCAGGGGTACAGAAAAAGTGCCAGGTCATTAGGGCACAGGGTACATATCATATTAGTACAATCACACACACAGGGGGCAGCCACCCCCTCCCTCTTGTCCTGTAGACGCCAGCTTTCACAGGGACCAGGGACGTCGGAGAGCCTCCCAGGCAGACTGAGCAGGGACAGTCAGATTGTGGTTTTATTGTCTTTGTCTTCATGGCCATTCTTCACGTCTCCATAAAAACACCAGGGACCATTGAGATCAGCTTTCAAAAATGCTGGAGGGATCTTCTTCTTCTTGTCAAATTAATAAGAGCTTAAAGCAAATCAAATTCCTCAAGGGCAAAGTCCAGGACCACACAGCAGGGTGTGGGCGTGTGGAGGAGCCTGCTGCTTAGAGTCACAGCAGTTGCTACAACAGCTGATTTCTGAAGCACCAGCTGCACGCCAGCCCCTGGAGGGCCTGGGAAGACGGCAGGAGCCATCCTGTCGAACAGCTGTTCTCAACCTGTGGGTCCCGACCCCTTTGGGGGTCAAACGACCCTTTCACAGGGGTCACCGAATACATCATGCATTGCAGACATTTACATGAAGATTCATAACTAGCAAAATGACAGTGATGAAGTAGCAAGGAAAATAATTTTATGGTCGGGGTCACCACAACATAAGGAACTGTATGAAAGGGTCAGGCCCTATGAAGGTGGAGAGGCAGGACTGTAGAAGCTTCATTTTAAGAAAAGTCAGGTGAGGTTTGGAGTAAAGCTGCCCCAAACAACACAGGACTAAATCGAGCTCCTTTGTGAAGAGCTGGACTGCTAACCACAAGGTCAGCAGTTCAACCCCCTCAACCACTCCTCAGGAGAAAGAAGAGGCTAGCTGCTCCCATGAAGATTTGTAGTCTCAACAACAACAACAACAAAAAGAAAATAGTTCCAGGTCTGTTTGTTGACCTTTAGGAGTGTTTTGCAGTAGAATCTGATAGGGTGCCACACCCAGGCCCCAAAGTCTAATTTTGGTATTCCCTGGGGACTTCATTGCTTTGCTCCCCTTGCTGCTCTTTTGCAAACCCTTAACATTGCTCCCCAGTGTGGTGGGGTTGGATGGGGCACATTCCCAAACTATGCCTCCAGTGTTGTCTCTCGTAGAGATCTGGGTCAGTGAGCGACGTCTTGTCTCCGGGTGGGTCCAGCCCTATCGTCCTCTCTGTGCATTGGCTGCTCTGAGCAGGAATATCATTCTCAGGGCTTGGTGGGCCAGGATTTGTTCCACTCTCTCTCCTTCCCTCTTCATTTGCTCCCGTGTGCTCTGATCAGTCATGCCCCTCTCCCTGAGCTGTAGCTTCAGTGCTGTACTCTGAAGTGCCTTCTTCTTGGAGAGGAGGGGCAGTGTCCACATATCCCAGCTATTTTTTTCCATTGGTTTTGTTGTTGTTGTTTGTTTTTGTTGTTTTGTTTTGTTCTGCCTTGTTTTTGTGCTTATTATTGTCTCTGCATGTCTATTTAGATAAGGTAGGTGGGATAAACAATCGGGAGAAGAAAACAACGGTTTTAGGGGTGGGGGACGATGGAAGGGAGGCAGGGGAAAGGAAGTGGGTGTTAACAAACCCAGGGACAAGGGAACAACAAGTGATCTAAAATCGATGGCGAGGAGGCCTGGTGAGGTTTGATCAAAGGCAATGTGACTGGAAGGAATTACTGAAACCTGAATGAAGGCTGAACATGATAGTGGGATAAGAGGAAAGTAAAAGGAAACAGAAGAAAGAACTAGGAGGCAAAGGACATTTATGAAGTCTAAATATAGGCATGTACATATGTAAATATATATATAACAATGGAGAAATAGATCTATGTACCCAATTTAGAGGCTTAGTATTAAGGTAGCAGATGGACATTGGGCCTCTACTCAAGTACTCCCTCAATGCAAGAACACTTTGTTCTATTAAACTAGCATTCCATGATGCTCTCCTTCCCGACAGGATCATTGAAGACAAAGTGGGTGCATAAGCAAATGTGGTGAAGAAAGCTGATGGTGCCCAACTATCAAAAGATATAACGTCTGGGGTCTTAAAGGCATGAAGATAAACAAGCGACCATCTAGCTGAGAAGCAACAAAACCCACATGGAAGAAGCACACCAGAATGTGTGGTCACAAGGTGTCAACAGGAGCAGGTAACAGGCATCAAAAACCCAGAATGAAAAATCGTATCATTGTGAATGACAGGGAGTACGGAGTGGAGACCCAAAGCCCATCTGTAGACAACTGGACATCCCCTTACAAAAGGGACGCGGGGAGGAGACGAGCCAGTCAGGGTACAGTGTAGCATAGATGAAACATACAACTTTCCTCTAGTTCTTTAATGCTTCCTCCGCCCACCCCACCCCCACCCCACTATCATGACCCCAATTCTACCTTACAAATCTGGCTAGACCAGAGCATGTACACGGGTACAGACAAGAGCTGAAACACAAGGAATTCAGGACAGATCAATCCCTCAGGACCAATATTGAGAATAGCCATACCAGGAGAGGAAGGGGAAGGTGGGGGAAGATAGAGGGAACTGATTACAATGAACTACCTATAACCCCCTCCCAGGGGAATGGGTAACAGAAAAGTGGGTGAAGGGGTATATTGGTCAGTGAAAGACATGAAAAAATAATAATTTATAAATCATCAAGGGTTCACGAGGGAGGGAGGGTATGGGAAGGAAGGGGAAAAATGAGGAGCTGATACCAAGGGCTCAGGTAGAAAGAAAATGTTTTGAACATAATGGTGGAAACAAATGTACAAATGTGCTTGACACACTGTATGTATGTATGTATGTATGTATGTATGTATGTATGTATGTATGTATTGTGATGAGAACTATATGAGCCCCAATAAAATGATAAAAAAATATTTATGGTCTCCCCATCCCAGAGCACCAAGCCTTGAGGGCAATACACTGGCAGGGAGCAGCAAACTAACAGAGAGGATGACAGGACTGGGGCTGGGCCCAAGCTGAGCTATGTTGACCCCCTCCTCAGAAGAATGTAATTCAGAGGACAGCACTGAAGATATAGCCCCGGGGAGAGAGGCAGGTCTGTCCAGACCACATGGAATTAACTAAGGGTGGGGTTGAGACGGTGGAGGAGGGTGGAGAGAAAGGGAGTGGACCACATTATGGTCCACAAAACCCCAGGGGATGGCATCCCTGTTCAGAGCAGCCAATGCACAGAGAGGACTGTAGGGCTGGCCCCACTATGAGACATGACGTCCCCTCTCCGAACCATAGCTCTACAGGGGACATCACTGGAGACATGGTGCAGAGAGTGTGCTCGATCTGCCCCACTCACAGTGGGGCAAAAGATGAAGGGAGTGCAATGGGGCAGTAAGGGGAGCAAAGAAACCCAGTCCCTGAGGAATCCTGAAAACAGACTCTGACTCACGGGACAGGTCTTGGCACCTCATCAGACTTGATCGGAAAGTATACATAAGGGTTAAAACACACACCTGGAACTATCTATCAGTTTTTTCTTTTTCGTTCCGTTTTTGTTTGATTTTCTTTTTCTTTCGCCCTATGTCTAGTTAAATAAGATACGCCAGACAAACAATCCCGCGTAGCAAGCAATGGGACTGATGGTCCTGGGGGGACATGGGAGAGGAGGAGGGCAGGGAAGTGGGGTGGAGAGGCAACAAACTCAGGGATAAGGTAACAACAAGAAATGTAGAATTGATGGTGAGGAGGGCGTATAATGCCAGGTGGAGTTCAAGTGTAATGTATCTGAGAGGAGTTACTGAGAGCTGAATGGAGGGTGAGCATGATAGTGGGATAGAAGGTGAGAGGAAATAGAGGAAATAACTAGAAGGCAAAAGCTATATATAGAGGTATAGCTATAGGCATGTATATATGTTAATTTATAACAAAAGGGATAGAGGCCAATGTACATATGTTTATATGTTAAGTATTAAGATAGCAGGCGGACATTGGGTCTCTACTCAAGTCCTCCCTAAACACAAGAACACTTTGTTCTAATAACCTGGCACTCTTTGATACTCACTTTCCCGACAGGATCATTGAAGACAAATGGGTGCATGACCAAATGTGGTGAAGAAAGCGGATAGTGCCCGGCTATCAAAAATTGTAGCATCTGGGGTCTTAAAGGATTGAAGTTAAACAAGCAGCCATCTAGCAGGGAAGCAAAGAAGCCCATATGGAAAAAGCACACCAGCCTGTGTGATCATGAGGTGTTGACAGAATAGGTATCAGGTATCAAAAGATCCAAAACAAACCATTATATCCATGTGAAAGAGGGGGGTTGGAGTGGAGACCCAAACCCCTTCTGTAGACAATTGACACCCCCTCACTGAAGGGTTACAAGAAAGAAATGATTCAACCAGGGTGCAGTATAGCACCAATGAACCACACAGCATTCCTCTAGTTTCTGAATACCCCCCTCCCTACACACACACACTATCATGGCTTAGTTGTACCTTACAAATCCAGCTAGACCGGAGAACACACATTGGTACAGATAAGAGTTCTCCACACATGGAATTCAGGGCATATAAACCCCTCAGGAACAGTAGTGAGAGTAGCAATATCATGACAGTAAGGGGATGGTAGGGGCAGGTGGGGAGGGGGAGAAAGATTGGACATATAGCCCCCCACCACAGGGCGATGAATAACAGAATGTGGGAGAAGGGGGATAATGCACAGTGTAAGACATGAAAGAATGGTAATAATATAGAATTGATCAAGGGTTCACCAGGGTGGGAGGGTGGTGGAGGGAGGGGGAAAAGGGGGCTGATATCAAGGGCTCAAGTAGAAAGAAAATGTTTTGGAAATGTTGATGGCAGCATAGTGTGCATAATACCATTCAATAATGGATTGTTATATGTAAAAGCCCCCACCACCACCCAATAAGATGATTAAAAAACAACCACAACAAAGATCTGTAGTCTCAGAAAACCTCTGTAGGGTCTCCATGAGCGGGAATGGACTGGGCCGGCAGGGGGGTCAGGTTATCCTGGGGGAGGTTTGGCCAAGGCAATCCCTCCTTCACAATCTGTAGCTCGGGCTAAGTCTCAGCACCCCCCTCCCGACTCCCACTAGGAAAACGCTGGGGGCTCCTGTTATGCAACTACCTTCTCTTGTCCTTTTGGCCTTTTCCCAAAACAAACCAGACCTGAAGCTGCATGACACGACCACGTTAAACTGTGAAATACACAAAATTCTTCTTAGCCGATATGGGTGTATAGATTACTGTCCAAGATTACGGTCAAAATCAATCAGTCAAGCCACATGAACTGTTTAGAGTTCTAAATGTATTAAAAAAAAAAAACCCATAGTGAGGCGCAGGCTTGGGAATAGTCTTCCTTTTTCGCTCACATGAACACAACTTCAATATTTAGCCAGGAATCTGGCTGTGCGACCCAGCCTCTTTTAAACCTGAGGCGATGTCACCAAGATCTGGCCTAGAAGATATAGAGAGTGTTGAGTGGGACTTCTGAGAACTCTTCTTACAAGGGAAGGGTGTTCTCTCCAGCCCCTTCCGCTATTCTGCTGCCAGAAACACCAATGTGATGGGTGGAGACACAGTCAGACCCTGGAGCATTAAGGTTCAGGATGAGAGGAGCCACATCCTACATTAGAAGAGGCTTGAGGTTCTGATAACTCCGTAGGTGCCAGTCTTCTCTATGAGAAAAAAAATACAGTTCTATCTTACCTAAACCACTGGTATTTTAGGTTCTTCACAATATAGAGTTCTATCTAAATCTCAGTGCTACAGTCTACATTTTGCTGCTTAAACCTTTCATTCCTTCTCGATGATCTCATTGGTGGCCTTGATCTCCCTGAGCCTCCTGATTCCCCCTGTCACATTGGTTACATACTTTCTTGGGTTCCAGGAAACAAGAATTCTTCCAGGCTCCTGAACTGCTACTACTGGGCTCCTGTTTGGATTCAAGGGTCACTTCAAGCAGGAAATAAGTGTTCACTAGGTGCAATGCTTTCGCACAAGTTCCTTATCTGTCCCCTGCCCTCCTGGAATCATCTTGAGATGTTTGAATAGATCCATGTTGTCTAGGCTTTTCCAGAAGAACAGTGAGGTGGGGTGGGGAGGGGTAGAAGGTTTAAGAAGAATCGTCTGGAATTAGAAGATTCTATCTAGACAACGGGAGCCAGAGAAGAGCGGACACTGTCTAGAGTTTAAACAGTGGAGGTTTCTACCTCCTGGGTTGCATCCTTGTTGGAAAGGTTGCCTGAGATGTTGTCAGATTCTAGCAGCTCCACAATGCTGTAGGGAGAGCAGTCCTCCAGATCCAGCTTGCTGCAGAGCCAACCACAAAATCCTTTCTCCATGTCCCGAGCCGCGTGCCACCAGGCTCCCCAGGACCAGGAGAGCTGCACCACAGCAGCATAGAGGCCCAGGGAAGAGGCCATGGCCATGATGAGTACTGGGTAGAAGAGAACGAGGCAGGGGCAATAGGAAATCTTGTGCCAGAAGGTCCTCTCCTCGTTGTACACAAGGAAGATGTTATACCAGGTGATGGTGCCGTAATAGAACGAGACAATGAAAGAGAGGACGAAGACCACTGGCAGGCAGACCAGTGTCCAGAGGACCACATGAGGCCCACGGTCGGCTCCCAGGGCACAGACCTTCCTTCCTTCAGGGGTGGTTTCCCTCGATGATTCTTTTGGCTTGGTCAATTCCTGTAGCTCCTTCTCTGTCAGTGTGACGTGGATATCCACCATCTGACCCTTTTTCTTCCCTCGTGTGATGGTCCCAGTTAAGGTGACGTAGCGGCTGTCCAAGGGCATGTTCCACATACCTACAGGGCACAGAGGAGGTGAAAATCAAGATCAGAAAAGAGACCCTGGCATGTACAAATGTGCTTGACACAATGGATGGATGGATGGCTTGTGATAAGACTCGTATGAGCCCCCAATAAAATGATTTTAAAAAGAAAGAAAGAAAGAAAAAGAGACGTGGCATCCGTGTCACCCCCGGAGATTGGAGTGGAGGATGAGGATGTCTGTCCTCTTGCACGATGCCCGCCACAGCACCCAGGAGAAGTCAATGACTTTGGTGACGGAATGCGCCTCCTTCAGAAGGCCCCTGGCTCTATTTCTCCCCTCCGGTGGATTCTCACACATCTGGCCTCTGATAAAACTATGAAGTGCGTTAAGTTTGTCTTTCATACCTTCTCTCTGCCTTTCTGGGCCTCCTTCATGTCAGGGTCTCTGTGATGTGGAAGTACGTAGGGAGACAAGTTTCAACCCTTTTCAAAGCATCTATACTCTTGGGGTGGGTGTTATCCACCATACACATAATACAAGCATGTAGCCATTTATACCTACATAACATATGTACCATAGAGTGGCTATGGCCGGCATCCACTTGATGGCAAGGAGTTTGGGTTAACATACATACATAACCATACACATATGCACATAAATATATTTATATCCAACATGCACACAGATTATGAATCCAGGGCAAGATTCCATCTGGAAGCCCCGAAAAGCTGTGTACCGCACCCACTCACTTTGTTCCCTGTAACAAGACAAGAGTAGCAGTGGAGGCAATTCACCAACTCCACAATTGGGAAGAAAGAGTTTATTTTTCAGAAGGTGGCCCCAGTGAGGAGACCAACAACCAAAGCAGCATCCTGCTGGGGTCTTGTTGGAAATCAGAGTCCATAGACAATACAGACTTTTTGCTTCAGAATTCCCACCCTGGGGAGTCACATACTTTACATAAACTTTATGTAAAGTCAGATGCTTTACATAAACTCGGGTTTCAGGATAACCACAGGAAACAATTGTTGACTTTGAGCAAGTAAACAGAGCCACTGGGTCTATAAGTCTTTGACCATTCTCAGGATGTTTCTGTTAAGAAAAGACTCAGGGTTATCTGGCCCTTCAGAGACACAAGTCTGTTGGCCTCTGAGCAATGTTGTAACTTGGAAAAAGTTCATACAGACTGCATGAAGTCAAGTATCTTAGGCTAACTGCGTTGAGTAAAGTAATTTGGGCTACATCTTCTCATGTCTGTCTCATATGTCCATAGGCCTGTGGACATCATAGCTGACATACCCAAATATTTTATACACATACACACACCACCACCACCACCACCACCACCACCACCGCCGCCACATTGACCAAACAGCTATCCATTGGCTGCTCTGGAAGCGAGTGAAGGTGGAGATATGAAGACAGACAATTCCATGGTCCTTGGCATACAAAAAGGTGGTCTAGTAGTTAAATTGTGTGTGTGTGTGTGTGTGTGTGTGTGTGTTGGGTGCCCAGTGGGGGTAGACAGGCTCTAGGCAGATACCTGTCCTGGGCCTTGGAAACTCCTTGCCCTATGCATTGGAGAAGGGCTAGAGCTGAGCCATCCAAAGAGCAGGACTAGGAGAGTTGGCCGTCTTTGCCGAGATGTAGCGGTTATACTATTCCCCAAGCCCAACGTTTCAATCTCCCTCATCTCAGTAAACGATACCACCCGTGTTAGTCTGGGTTGACTAGAGAAATAAATTCATAGACACTCATGCGTGTACAAAAAAGAGTTTTATATACAAGAGCAGTTGAATATTGAGAAAACATCCCAGCCCAGTCCAGATCAAGCCCATCAGTCCGATATTAGCCCATATGTCCGATACCAATCTATAAAGTCCTCTTCAGACTCACAAAACACATGCAATGATGCCGAATGCAGAAGATCACAGGCCAGTTGGTGGAAGGTCTTATGTTTCCAGTGACAGTGCGAGCATCTCAGCACTGGCAGGGGTCTCCAACTGGTTCCGCCGGCTCCAGAGCTCTAGCGTAGCTCCATGTGCCTTGTCAATGGAGATGTTTCCCAGGGAGTGGGCCTGTGTCCCGCCTCCAGCAAGCTATTTATCTCCTTAGCACCTCCACATGAGGTCATCAAGTTCTGACCTGATTGACAGCCTGAACTGCACCCCTTCCCCATAAGTCTCAAATCGGTAACTACCACACCACCTTCTATCCTTTCCATTACTCATGTCATCATTGATCCTTCACCCGCAATGTCCAATCTATCAGCAAGTTCTAAATGACACTCTGGATCCATCCACCTCTCTGTAGCTGTCCCACTAGTCCTAGTTTCTACGTTCATGTCATTGTGCTTGCAGTGCTGCAATAGTCTCCCATCGGTTTGATTGTACCCCATTCTTCACAGAGGAGGCAAAGTGATCTTAAAAAAAAAAACTCTAAGTGAGATAAAGGGACTCTTCTAGTTCCGCATCCTCCATGGATGTTCCCTTGCACTCCTAACAAGCTCAAAGCTTCTTATTACAATTTATGAGGCCCAACATGGTCTACATATTGATCTGAGCCATACAAGGGCCAACCACGGCCCATCTTTCGGACTTCCTCTCACCCTCTTCCTGTGATTGCCTACTCGCTGTTACTGTTGTCGTGTGCTATTGAGTTGACCCCACCTCACCGGACAGAAGAGAATTGTCCTGTGGGTTTCCTAGCCTACTGTCTTTATGGAAACAGATTATCCGCTCTTTCTTTTCTTGCATGGAGCAACTAATGGGTTCAAGCCACTGACCTTTCCGATCATAGTTGAGCATTTAACCATTGTGCCACCAGGGCTGCCCATACTCTGCTGCTATGAAGCTGGTTCCAACCCATGGTGACCCTCTGAGCAACAGAAGGAGACTCTGCATGGTGCTGCGTCATCCTCAAAATTGTTCCGATGCCTGAGCCCATTGTTGCAGCCTCGGTTCAACCCATGTCGTTGAGGGCCTGCCTCTTTTTCGCTGCCCCTCTACTTTATCGGGCATGGTGTCCTTCTCCCAGGGATTGGTCTCTCCTGACCATATGTCCAAAGTGTGTAAGATGAAGTCTCACCATCCTTGCCTCTAAGGAGAACTCTGGCCCTACTTCCCAGACAGGTGTTTGTCCATGTATCAGGTCATGGTATTTTCAATATTCTTCGGCGGTCACACAGAATAATTGTATTCCATAAATGGGCCAAGGTTACTCTTATCTCCAAAGCCTCACCTCTGCTGTCTGCCCTTATGAAAATGCTCTGCCAAGACCTCTTCATGGCTGGCTCCTTCAGATCACCTGAAACATCCCTCTTCAGAGAGGCCTTCCGTTATCTGCCAATCTCTCCCTCTGGACGTTCCATCATCATCATGGTTTTATTTTCTTTGTAACACTCACCACTACCTGAAATGATCACAGTTTGTGACTCTATCCCCCTGACCCAAAGATAAGCTGCATGGAACCAGGGACACTACCTCTCGTTCTCACTGCAGGCATCTGTTAGAGACCCATCGATTTGCGCAAATCAATCGATTTCACCTGTTTCTTGCTGCAGAGTAATCCCGCATAAGCACCCTCTTCAGTTTCCTTCGCAGCAGCAAACATGCTTGTACCCACCTCCTGATGCTCATGGGCATAGATTCCCTGTGGTAGATGGGAAATAGGCAACTGAATTTCTGAATTTTAAGCCAAATTGATCCACTTCCCTCCAGAGTGGCTTACACCTCCCCCTGAGTGTATGGGGGGGCCTTCACTTCCTCGCATGGATGCTCTCATGTTTTCACTATTTTAGAATCTGAACTCCTCACTGTTGCTATAACTTGCATTTTCCTAGTCATTCTTGAAGTAACTAGTACTGTTTCGTGGTTAATAGCCAACAGGGTTGGTTTGTCTTATTTTTGTGCATAGACAGCCCCATCCATTACGCTAGGAGCTCCCAAAATGTGGAGATCACGTCCACATCATGCAGCATAGAACATAGTAGGTGCTTAGAAAATACTGTCAGATGAATGAGTGCATACTCTGCAGCACTGTGAGCATAAGGGTCAGCAAGAAGAGCCCTGGTGGGGTAGTGGGTAAGCATTGGGCTGCAATCCACATGGTCAGCAGTTCAGGACCACCCGCATCTCTGCAGGAGAAAGACTACTCGGGTCAAGCGTTGGGGTCTAAAAACCCACAGGGGTCACTATGACTCAGCAGTGAGTAGCTGGCAGTGAGTTTGGGCTTTTTAAAGAAGACCCAGGCTGGGCTCTGTGCCTATCTCTACCCTTGTGGTGTACGCAGCACACTTCCTCACGTGTCATCTCAGAAGCTCGTCAGGATCAAGAGATTCCTGGCCAAGAACCCGAAGCAGCACTGCCCTAGCCCTTGATGGACTGGAATGAAAACAGATCATAACATCAGGCACAGCGCCAGGAGGAGGCCCTGGAGAAGGACCAAGCCGGGCTGTAAGGAGTTGCACATCTAAAAGCTCTATCAAGCTCATTTGCATTTCACCACACCAAGCGGAAAAGGTTGCCATTACCTGAGAAATTTGACTTTTTTTTTGCTTTTATGCTTTCATCATAATAGATGGATTTGGTAATAAATAGGTGGGACTTCATTATTTCAAAGAAAAGAAGAACTATATCAGTGAGGGAATGCCTGCCTATCATCAGAGACATTCTTATCTAGTTTTCTTCCCATGGCTATGCGCTCATGGCCACAGAGACTTCCATCACCATCGGCTGTGCTTACGCTCACGGCCAGAGACTCACCATCATCTGCGGGATCGTCTAGAAAGTCATCTCCCTCCTCTTCTTTAGGCCGCTCTCCACCTTCCAATTCCTCTGGATCCTCTTCCGTCTTCTCGTTATCCGACCGGTAAATTATGATAGATTCTGGGCGGGACTCTTTCTTCTTCCTTTTCCTGTGACTAATGGTAGAGTCCCCATCCAGGGCCAAGGCAGCAGCCATAGCCTTCCTCAAGGTGCCCTGCTGGGAGCTTGGGAGCTGGCTCTCCCCTCCCACAATTGCTGGCTCTTCCATCCCCATCCCCACAGCAATCTCCATCTTGGAAAGGGTCCAGTTTGCTTGAGACAAATTCACAACCCACACGTCTCAGAGTCTCTTTATTGGAGGGGGTGAGGCAAAGAAGTCTCCAGGATACGTTGTACCTGAAAGGGGGAAAATCAAAGCCATCAACAGTAAGCAAATAGAGTGAGCAAGAGAGGGCCATGGTGGGAAATGACCTGTGATGTGGCCGAAGTCTTCTCTCCTTATTTCTCTCGACACTTTATCCTTGGAGTGCTGTCGCAAACTCTGTTACGAGAATGAACTGTTGTGATCACGCGGTACTCCTACTAGCGGCGGTCATATTTTTGCCATGCATGCATACAAGGTCACTATGAGTCAAGCAGACTTGATGGCAGTGAGTTAGACACTAATGTAACGTGAACCATCAACCTTGTGGGAGAATGTGAAGTACAGGGGAATTGGGTGGGAGAGTGCTCTAGAGCAGTGGTTCTCAACCTGTGGGTCTTGACCCCTTTGCTGGTTGAACAACCCTTTCGCAGGGGTCGCCCGATTCATAACAGTAGCAAAATTACAGTGATGAAGTAGCGACGAAAATAATTTTATCATGGTGGGGGTCACCACCACATGAGGAACTGTATGAAAGGGTCGCGGCATTAGGAAGGTTGAGAACCACTGCTCTAGAGTGACGGAAGGAAGTCCTTCTCATAACTCCCACCAAGAGCAGAGGCAGAGGATTAGGACCAGTACGCCAGGCCTTGGGCTGTGCCATCACATCTTGTAACTGTATGCGAACAGATGACTGCAACTCTGAGCAAGCCGTCTGCTTGAATTGACTTGTGTCTCCCAAAATATACATCATCAACTCACTATCCCTGTGCTTTTCATTCAATTTGCGAAGACGGTTTTCTTTGTCATGTTAATGAGTCAGTATTACTGTAGGGTGTATCTTTTTTTCTTTTTTCTTTTGTTTTTTCAGGGATACAGTTCCTAAGACAGCCCTGACCTCCATTTAGCTGCTAGCCTTCATCACACTTTGCCTTTTGGAGAACCGCTAACACAGCCTGGATTCATTCACCAGACACAGGGCCATGTATTCTACACACCCCCCCCCTTTTCCTTTCTAGAAGACAGCAAAATGGCAAGAACAGGACAACTGAAGTTCCCAGCCAATTTTCATATAGCTCAAGATCCCCCACCCCCATTCCCAGAGCAATAGCGTGGCCAGGAGCTACAATCAAGTCATAATTGTATGTGATAATCGATCATGATCTCACCCGAGGAGGCAAAACCAGGCCGGCCAACATGGCTATTTCTTTCAGCAGGACAATGGCAGTACTTCCACAAACTAAAGCACTGCAATTACAGCCTGCTTTGTAGGGTGTGTCTTAAATCAATCACTTTTGATATATAAATGAGCAAGCTGCAAGAAAGCAGAGATGGGTCAAGGCAGATGCCCCAGCATAGGAGACTTCCACGGAGACAAGAAGCAGAAATTACAGAGTCAAGGGCATTCCACAGAGCCAACAGAGCAAGCTTCCCTCTCTAGCAGGTACCCTGGATTCAGACTTCTTTCTAGCCTAAACTGAGTAAATAGATGTCCCACACTGGAGGTATTTCTGTTATACCAGCTCTCGATTACTAAGGTGCCAACCATTTCTATCTTTGTATTCTGCAAAGGCCTTGACCTTGAGACTATCCCACCTAAATTACAAAACAGCTCAAGAAGCACCTACCAGATTAACACATGTCCTAATCAAGACAGGAGAGCATTAAAATAGTTAAGTATACGGTAGTTTGGGGTCAACACTCATTGTACACCCTTAAGGCAGGAGATCTGAACCACAGTTCAAGGCCAGCTCCAAGTTCTAGGGATAATAGTCATCTGCTTCTTCTCATACTAGGGACTTTCAGCTTTAAGTCCAAGGGCTATAGGTGAGTATGTGATAAAGCTCAATCTACTTAGTGGGGTTTCCACATCGAGTCCTTTTAGTGTGACCAATGAAGGATGTTGTGTGCTTTGAAAGAACAGAGTCTAAAGTTCCAGTAGTCTACAGCACACGGCCTGGGTCCCCAAGAACTACATAGAAACTAGGTCGAAAGTGTTCAAGTAGGAACAGAGTACCATTCTCCCTTTGGGTTGTTTATTTGAATCACATAACATTTATTTACAATGAATTTTTAGAACATTGTTAGTGTCTTATATTTATAATCTCCTTTGTTTCAAGTGTTAAGTCTTAAGTCTTAGAAAAATGTTTAAAGAGCCTGGCCTAATCACAGTGATTAAACATTTTGAGACACGTTTTTTGAACCTGTCTCTGTGCTGGATAAACAAACAAACAAAACCCAAATTCATGGGCATCAAGTGGATGCCAACTTATACCGACCCAATAGGACAGGGTAGAACCTCCCTGGTGTGCTTGCAAGATTGTAACTGTTACAGGAGTAGAAAGCCTCATCTTTCTACCTGCGTGCTCCACCCCCACCTCCCATCCCTGCCCCACCACTACCCCCTCTTGTCTTTGGGTTCTTATAAGTGTTGTTAAGCATTTTTTGGCTTAAGTTAAGGTTGCTCCTCCCTGTTTCCCTACTGGCAGAAATGTAATTGCCTACTCTGAGACATACATGCCCCCTCTTCCCACTTGACTTGAATGTCCAGTAAGGGTTCCTTATCACTCTGGTAGGAGGGTCTGTTGGTTTGTGGTGACCTTAGCACAGTTTTGTATGGCAGCAACTGAATGATCGTCTCCCTCTTCCCACATCTTGAAAAACTGACCCGAACTGCAGTGAGACCTCTTCTGTTGAAGTGGTTTTTAGAGGGTTTACAGAGGGGGTGATCTATGGTTCCTAGCCGCTAGACAGGGTCTCTATCTCATTGCTTGGCAGACCAGATTTGAAGAGTACATACCCTGGGGCAGGAGCCTGCCTTCGTCTTGGTGCTTATTCAATATTTGCCCTTTTATGATTGGCTAACTTTCATTCGGCACAATGGTTTCCAGGTCCCTCCATGTCCTGCAGTGCTTCACGGTTCCATTGCTGTTTTAAAGGGAGGTGTGTATGGACCAGAGTTTCTTTATCCGTTCTTCTACTGATGGGCATTTGGGCTGTTTCCAGCTTCTTACTCTTGTGAGCTGTGCTGCAAGGAACATGGGGGAGCATGCATCTGTCCATGTTCGTCTCGTATTTCTGTGGGGTATATGGCCAGCAGAGGGATTGTTGGGTCAGATGGTATTTCTGTTGCCAGTTGTTTTAGGTATACCACGTTTCTTTCCACAATAGTTGTACATACTTACACGCCCATCAGCAGTTGTGTTCATCTGGGTGGGTACTTTAGAGCAGCAAATCCACAGAAACTCATGTATAAGAGAGAGTTTTATATAAAGGCTAAGTGCACATCAAGAAAACATCCCAACCCAGTGCTGCCCAAGCCCACAAGTCCAACATTAACCCATATGTCCAACACCAATCCACAAAGTCCTCCTCCATTTCACAAAACACACGCAATGTTGCTGACTGCAGGAGGAAAGCTGAGTCAGTGAATGTGTAAACATCTCAGTGCTGGCAGGGGTCTCCACACGGCTGCTCCAGCACGCAGGGCTGCGTCAGGGTAGGTCCATGGCCACAGGTCCATGGCCATCTCCTCAGGGATGTCTTGCAGGAAGTGAGCCTTGCCAGCTGAAGCAGAGAACTGGCTAAGGCAGCTGCACCCTGTTCTGCCCATTACAAAACATGAGACCCAAGAACTCAAAAGGCGAGGCTCTCTGAGCCATTTATCCCTCTGTCCTTTAATTAACCCCACATGTGTTGATTGGCCAGGTTGTCACAATATACTAACTACCTCAGCAGTGTATAGGAGTTGCAATCAGTCTGCATCTGCACCCTCTCCAGCATTTGTTGTTCTGTGTTTTATTTTGATTCGGGCTATCATTATAGGTATAAGATGATATCTCATTGTGTTGGTTTGCATCTCTTGGATGGATAGTGATCTTGAGCATTTCCTCGTGTGGTTATAGCTATTCAAATGCTGCCCTTTTTTGCATCATCTATTCATGTCCTTTGCCCACCTTTTAATTGAATTACTTGTTAATTTCTTATTAAGGTGTTATGAATTTTATAGATTTCACTAATTAGTCCCTTGTCCATTTTGCCATTGCTAAAGATTTTTTTCCCAATCTGTGGATTCTCATTTTACTTGTTTAATGAAGTCTTTTGATGTGCATAAATGTTTGTTTTGTTTTTAATAATTCCCAGTCATCTATTTTGTCTTTCACAGTGTGTGTTTCCTTTATTATATTTGGTAATCTGTGTAGGCCCTGCAATAGGGGCCTTAGTTTGCCCCAATTTTCTCATCGATAAACCTGATAGCTCTGGGGTTTACATTTGGCTTCTAATCTATCTTGAGTTCTTTTTGTGCATGGGGCTAGGTATGAGTCCTTGTTCACTCTTGTGCTGGTGGAGATACAATTTTTCCAGTGCCATTTGTTAAAGAGGTTGTCCTTTTCCCATTCAAGGCTTTGTTGTTTTTGTTGAAAAGCAGTTGCCTGCAGCTGTCAAGAACAGATCTGATGCAATGAGCACTAATGAAGACGTCTTGCTGAGAGGACATCCAGAACATCGTTCATGAAGAAAGTGGAAGGTCATTAAAAAGGAAATAAAGAAAAGATCAAGTTGGAAATCAGAAGAGACTCTGTAACTTGCTCTTAATTACAAATATTAGAAGAAACGATTAAGTCAAAGAGCTGAACAGAAACTTTCAAAGGGAAGTCCAAGAAATAAAGTGAAATATTATAATGGAATATGCCAAGTTCTGAAGTGAGAAAACCAAACTGGAAGAACATACTCAACGTAACTTAACCTGAAAGAACTCAAGAAACAAAAGTTCAAGCCTCAAGTTGCAATCTTGAAAGGTTAGATATTCAAACTATTGAATGATGCAGGGAGCCTAAAAAGAAGATGGAAAGAATGCACAGACGCACTTTACAAAAAGAACTAGTAGACATCCAAACCTTTCAGGATGAGCATAAAAGCAAGAACCAATGGTACTGAAAGAAGTTCAAGCTTCACTGAAATCATTAGCCCAAAACAAAGCTCCAGGTATTGATGGAATACCAACTGAAATGTATCACCAAGCTCATAAAGCACTGGAAGCACTCACTTGTGTATGCCAGGAAATTTTGGAAGACAGCTACTTGGCCAACTGACTGGAAGAGATCCATATTTGTGTCCATTCCAAAGAAAGGTGACCCAATAGATGCTCAAATTATAGTATGACATCATTGATATCACATGCAATTAAAATTTTGCCTTAGATCATCTGATAAAAGTTGCAGTAGTACATGACAGGAATCTGAAAGAGGTTCAGGCCAGATTCAGATGAGGATGTGGAAAAAGGGGTATTATTGCTGACGTCGGCTAGATCTCAGCTGCAAGCAGAGAATACCAGAAAGATATTTATTTGTGTTTCATTGGCTATGCAAAGGCATTCAACTGTGTGGATCAAAACAAATTATGGGTTACCTTGAGGAGAATGAAATTCCAGAACACTCCATTGTGCTCCTGCAGGATTTGTACATGGATAAGGAGACAATTGTGTGAACAGCACAAGGGGATTTTGCACGGCTTAAAATCAAGAAAGGTGCGCTGCAGGGTTCTGAGCTCTCACCACACTTCTTCCATCTGTATGTTGACTACATACTTAGAGAAGCTGGATTCTGTGAAGAAGAATGTAGCATCAGGTTTAGATGAAGGTTTATTAACAACTTGAGATATGCAAATGACACACCTTACATGCTGAAAGTGAGGAGGACTTGACGCACTTCCTGATGAAGAGCAAGTGTTGCAGCTGCAGTGTGGATTACGACTCAATGTAAAGAAGACCCAAATCCTCACAAACAGACCAATAGCTAACATCATGGTAAATGGACAAAAGATTGATGTTGCTAAGGATTTCATCTTACTTAGATCCACAGTCAATGCTCATGGAAGCAGCAGTCAAGAGATCAAAAGACGCATTGTGTTGGGTAAATATGTTGCATAGGACCTGTTTAGATGTTGAAAAGCAAGGATTTTACCTAGAGCACTACGGTGCTCCTGACCCAAGCTACGGTATTTTCAATCACCTCATATGCATGAGAGTTGGACACTGAATAGGAAGACTGAAGAAGAATAGATGCATTTGACTTGTGGTGCTGGAGAAGAATATGAAGGGTACCATGGACTGCCAGAAGAACAAACCAATCTACCTGGGAAGAAATACTGTCAAAATGCTCCTTAGCAACAAGGATGGAAAGACTTCCTCTCACATCCTTTGGACACGTTGTCAAGAGAGACTGGTTCCTAGAGAAGTATATCATCCTTGGAGAAGTAATGGGGCAGTGAAAAAAGAGGAATGCCCTTTGAGAGTGACCTTTTTTATTTCATCAAATACTTCTTGCAAATAAACCCAGAAAGGAGAAACCTAATGTATTTTAAGGGAAAGAGAAGGAAAATAAACAAACTCACTGCTATGGAGTCGATGCTGGCCGAGATCGTAACTCTGCCAGAGTAGAAAGCCTCATCTTTCTCCCAATAAGTGCCTGTGGTTTAGAACCATTGACTTTGCAGTTAGCAGCCCAATGTATAAGCAGCCCATTCTAATTGACAGAGAATCCATGTATCCATGGCATTGAAGATGGAGGCAGGAAGTCTAAAGATCCTCTACAGAAATTAGTGGAGAGGCAATTCCAAGAAGGGCTCACGTCTACATAGCAATTCTGAGGCACCCGGGAGAAAAGACAGCTCCAAGGGATTTTGATTTCAACACCAGAATCCATCTAATATTCATCTGCATGCAAATGGGGGTAAGGCCACTTTCAGGATCCCACATGTGTCCTCAGAGAAGAATCCCTTGTGCCCAGAAAAAAAGCTTTACGAGTTTCTCCTTTAGTTTCAAACACAAATAAAAGCAAATAGAACAATTTTAATGAACTCACATCTATTCATCCATCACCTTTTAAAAATAATAATTAAGGTTTTCTGGGCCAGTCTAGTTTCACCTTCCCCTACTATTTAAAAGCAAATCTCAGCCATAAAGTCATTTCACCTGTAACTATTGGGGTGACCTACTCCAGCCATCTGCCCATAGGTATTCTTTTGAACTTTAAAAAAAGTAAACATAACTAATTTTTTAGACGAGTAAGCAGCTTAGAGGAGGTATTTGGCTTTAGACATTGGATTATTTTGAAATTTTTTATCTCTGGACAGTGGGATTTAAGTAGGAGGAACTCCATGTTCTGACTAGAGACTATAAGATGTAGGGTATTGTCACTGGTGATTCTGTTGCTATAATGGTTATATAACGGATGGACTCTGAAACATGGCACTGTACTTTGATGTCATTGAGAAATTAACATAAAAAACAAACTCACTGTCATCAAGTCAATTCTGACTCATTGTGACCCTATAGGGCAGCAGTTCTCAACCTGTGGGTCCCAACCCCTTTGGCGGGGGGTGGGGTGGTGGGGGGGTGTTGAACCACCCTTTCACAGGAGTCGCCTAAGACCATCGGAAAACACTTATTTCCAATGGTCTTAGGAACTGAGACACTGTTCCTCTATCCGTCTCCGGGCGGGTCCGCCCACGTGCAGATAGCTGATCTGGTGGGAAAGAAGCTATCTCCACCTTCGCACTGACATTGGCTTTTTACGTATACTGTCGCAAAATGTGGCAATGTCATTCACTGTTGTTATATCAAGACTGTTACCAAGCTACACCATGCTTCACGACAAACTTTCATTTATTTGTCATTAGAAATAAATATTTCACAATATACAATTACATATTGTTTTTGTGATTGACCACTATTCTTTAATTATGTTCAATTTGTAACAATGGAAATGCATCCTGAATATCAGATATTTACATGACCATTCATAACATAGCAAAATGACAGTGATGAAGTAGCAATGAAAGTAATTTTATGGTTTGGGGTCACCACAACATGAGGAACTGTATTAAAAGGCATCCTGAATATCAGATATTTACATGACCATTCATAACATAGCAAAATGACAGTGATGAAGTAGCAATGAAAGTAATTTTATGGTTGGGGGTCACCACAACATGAGGAACTGTATTAAAAGGGTCACGGCATTAGGAAGGTTGAGAACAACTGTTATAGAGCATGGTAGAATTGCCCCTGGGCATTTCTGAGACTGAAACTTGTATGGGAGTAGAAAGCCTCATCTTTCTGCTGCAGAGTAGCTGATGGGTTTGAACTGCTGACCTTGTGATTAACATCCTAATGTATAACCATAACCACCAGGGCGTATATAATCTATTATAACCCCCTTTACTGTGCCCTCATTTTGGTTTTGCCTGATTCAAATGTATCTCAAAAAAGCCCACCCGAACTCCTTGCTATTGAGTCAAATCTGCTCACTAGCAAGTCGGACTGCCCTTGAGCATTTCTTCACAGACGCAGCTCCTGCAGGGCCGCTGGAGAGTTCAAACCACTGACCTCGGTCAGTGGCCAAGAGCATTTAACTACTGTGCCAACAGGGCTCCTTGAATTGTATCTACTCACAATGGATTCGTGTTAATTTGGGGTGTTTTATGTTTTTGCCGCAAGAAGATTTCATAATTGGAATTTTGAGCTCTTGATCAAAAGGCACCCAATGTCCAGTGGGCTCTTTTACAGAAGTTAATATTTATTGATGACCATTGCCTACACCCCAGGGGTTCACTAGCCACTGTCAAGGAGTTGATTCCAATTCATATTGACCCTGTGGGACCCAGAGTAACTTCTTACAGTGAGACTAATTTTTTTAATGTCTTTAAAGAGTATATTTCCATTACTTTTTCTCCTCGTTATTTTATTTGTTTATTTTTTAATCCTTTTATCGGGAGCTCTTACAGATATCATAACATGTTTCCATTATCTCAAGCAGTATTGTATAATTGGCACCACAATTAGTTTCAAAACATTTTCTTTCTTCTTGAACTCCTTGATACCAGCTCCCCTTTATCTCCTCCCATCCCCACTCTATCCCCCCCCCCAAGGAATCATTATTATTATTATTGCCATCTCCTACATATCCAAAATATCCAGTCACATAGAGTTCTGTTGTTCATCCCATTGAGTGGGGTTATACAGTCATCAATGCTATCAGCTCCCTATCCCCACCCCACCCCCTTCCTGTATTCTCAGGGAACTGTGACCGAAGTTACCTGAGACTAAATGTTATGGAAGCAGACGATGTCATCTTTTCTCAGGAAGTGGTTGATGGGTTTTGAGGTTGCAACCCAATCCTAAACACACTATACAACAAGGGTTCCTTATGAGTTCATTGTTGTTGCTAGATGCTGCTGAGTTGGTTCTGATTCTTAGCAACCCTATGCACAACAGGCTGAAACACTGCCTGCTCCTGCAAACTAACAAACTGTGTTTGAGCTCATTGTAGTAGCCGCTGTGTCAGCCCATCTCCTTAGCAGTCTTCCTTGATCCCAATACCCTTCCACTTTACAAAGCATGATGTTCTATTCCAGGGATTGGTCTGGCCTGATAATAGATCCACATTTCAGGAGACAAAATATAGGCAGACTTCCTTCAGTGAACATTCTCTCTGTACTTGTTACAAGAAATATCTGTTTGTCCTATTGGCAATCCATAGCAGTTTCAATATTCTTCACTAGCACCATCATTCAAATGCACTAATTCTTCTTTAACTTTCCTTATTCAGTGTTCAACTTTCACATGCATTCGAGATGACTGAAAGTATCATGGATTGATGTCAACTCAAAGTGACATCCTGGATCTCCCACACTTTTAAAGAGGTATTTTGCAGCACACTTGCGCAATGCAATACGTCTTTTGATTTCTTTATTTAAAAATTTTTAAGTTTGATTGACATATAACTCACAGGTCATACAATTCACTGGTTTAATCATATTCAAGAATTGTGTAATAATCACCACAATCAATTTTAGAATATTTTCTTCTTAAAATTTTTTTGAAATGAACTTGTATATCACTAAAGAATCCAAGTCCAATTCAGTTTCACTTTTCCAACTTTTGTAGCCACTCAGACCGACGTTTGGATCTGAGGGGATAAGTAAGGAATTTGGAGGGTTTTAAGATTGTGAGCCTTCACTTAAAACTTATACCCTTATTTACTTATTTAGTTTCTTTTATAAAGAAAAACATTCTGTGTGGTTTCATAGTCCATATCATCAAATCAAATCAGTAATAGTATCACTTCAAACCTCTCATAATTCTTATTTTCTCCTCTGCCTTCCCTCCCTCCATAATTTCCTGTGCCTTCCCTCTCCCTCTCCCAATTCCCGTCTCCGCCCTCAACATAGTCTTCAAAGTTTTATCCTTTGATGTGAAAACCACTTTTCTTTTTCTTTGCTTTTCATTATAATTAGGATGTCATTAAACATTTATCTTTATGAGCTTGACTGTCATCTCTAAGCATGTTGTTCCCTAGTTTCATCCATGCCTTGTGGTGCTTGACAGAGTTGTCATTGTTTTTTATTGATGCATAATATTCCATTGTATGAATGTACCAGAGTTTGTTTATCCATTTCTCTATAATCAGAGTTTTTGACTGTTTCCACCTTTTTGCTAATATGGAAATTGCTGCAATAAACACTGGTGTGCATATTTCTGTTTATATTGTGTTCTTTATTTCTTTAGGGTATATGCCCAGTAGAGGGATTGCAGGGTTATATGGCAATTGTATTTGCATTTGTTTAAGAAAGGCCAATACTGATTTCCATAGTACTTGGTCAAGTCTACAGTCACACCAGCAATGTATGAGTTTTCCAACCTCTCCACATCCTCTCCAGTATTTAACATTTTCTGTTTAAAAATTTTTTTTGCTAGGGTTGTCACTGTGAGGTGGTATCTCATTGTTGTTTTAATTTGCATTTCTCTTATTGCTAATGAATGTGAACATTTCTTCATACGATTTTTGGCCACATGGATGTCATCTTTAGCAATTTGTTCATGTATTGTGCCCATTTTTTATTTGTGCTCTTTGTATTTTTCTTATTAAGGTGTTTTAATACCTATAGATTTTGAAATTACCCCTTAATCTGATGTATGTGGTAGTTACATAATCTGGTGTCGAATTGAGACTATTAAGAGTGAAGGGGTGGGGTTTAGCCTGTCAATCAGGGCTCAGCTTGATGACCTCATTTGGAGGCTCAATGGAGATAAATAGCTCACTGGAGGCCAGGTGCACTCACTCCCTGAGAGACATTCCTGTTGACAAGCCACATGTAGCTATGCTAGAGCCCTGGAGCTAGAGGAGCCAAGTGGAGACCCCTGCCAGCGGTGAGATGCTTCCACTGCCACTGGATCCACAAGACTTTCCACCCACTGGCCTGTGATCTTCCTACATTTGGCATCATTGCATGTTTGTGTGAATCTGAAGAGGAATGTATTGGTATCGGACATATGGGCTCATATTGGACTTAAGGACTTGATCTAAACTGGGCTGGGATGTTTTCTTAATGTACAATTGCTCTTTGATATAAAGTTCTCTCTTACACACTTGAGTGTCTCCCTAGATTTGTTTTGCTAGTCAACCCCAACTAACACAGTATCATTTCTAAATATATTTTCCCAATCTTTCGGTTTTCTTTTTACTCTTTTGGAGAATGAAATCTTTTGGTATGCATAAAGGTCATATTTTTAGAAAAGCCTAGTCCTTTATCTTGTCTTCTTTAGTGCAATTTTTCATTATGGTTGGTAGTGTATTTATGCCACGTATTAGGGCCCTTACATTTGTCCTTATTTTTTCATCAACAGTCTTTATGGCTCTAGGCTCTATATTTGGGTGTTTGATCCATCTTGAGTTTGTTTTTGTGCATGGAGAAAGGTATGGGTCCTGTTTCATCCTTTGGCAGGTGAATATCCAAATTTTCAAGCTCTCTTTATTGGAAATGCTCTCTCTTCTCCACTGAAGATGTTTTCATCCCTTATCAAAAAGCAGCTTCTATGATATAAGAATTTAAAAATATTTACCCGCATTTCCTAAAGTTCAGCCCTGTTTGTGCGGTTGGGAAGTGTTGGGACTCCTACCCACAAACGGGCAGTCCGAACACACTAGCCCCTCCTCAGAAGAGAGGTGATGCTGTTGCTCCTTAAAGATGTACATTTTCAGTTGGAATTGACTCATGACTATGGGTTTGGATTTTTTGATTTACACATGACAATGGCTAGATTCACAACCTGGCTGTCCCTATCCCCTAAGGCTCTCTCATACCTACTTTCTGTGACCATTTTCCCCTATTTTCATTTCTTTTGTTGTGCTCCTTGGGCATTTCCTTTCTTTCAGTGCCAAGTGTATGCCCACTGCTGTCCCTTTATTCCCGAGATTAAAGTTCCTCCTCTCATCTGTCTTCCACGTCTTCACCAATGTTGAGTGAAATAAATGTTCCATCCAAGGGGTGGGTGGGGGTGAGGGATGGAAAAATAGAAAACAAAAATGAATTATCTCTCCGGTGGGACCTAAAATATCAGTTACTCTGAAGCATATTTCATGTTCAAAAATATTGGTAATTGGCATTTGGGAGATTAGTATGGGATAGGACCAACTCTATACCATATTCTTCAAATGCCAAAATATCTATTTTTTCCTCATTTCTCTGTTCCTAGAATATGGGTGTGTCTTATAATCATAGAACCCCTCAAAGATGAGCCACCTTTTCAGCAGTGCTATCTTTATCTTTAGAGGCCTTCTTCTTCAGTGCCACCTCGGCTCTAGAATTTTTCATGTGTCCTTTTTTTTACACCCCATTACACCATAAGAACTATGTCTTAACTCACCTTTGTATCCTGGGCGCTTAGCCTAAAACCTGAAACAGGTGTTTGATGGAAGTACTTGGAATGTGTTCATTTAAAATGTGCAAGCAGTTGTGGACAGGTTTCACTAAGCCCACATTTCAAGCCTTGCCTCAGAGAACTAAACAAGAAGTCACCAATGTTTGTCACTCATGGGGCTTGTGGAATCATGAAATTCATTTGATGGAGGGGATCTAAAAGTACAAAGGTATGTACTGAAGAGTAAGAGCACAGGAGCTCCTGAAATTAATAGATCCAGAACACAAAGAATCCAACCATTATGATATTGAGTTCCCACAGGGAAATAGAGAAGCCAAACAAGACTTTGTACCATAGTTGACCCAACACAGAAGAGAGTGGACACTTACAAACACACAAGCAGCCATATCATGACAACCCTATGAGATGCAGAATCTCTGAGCACACCACTTTATGCCTTTTCATTGGACTGCTAACCACAAGGTCAGCAGTTCATAATCACCAATCGTTCCTTGGGAGAAAGATGAGGCTTTTGATTCCTCTGCTGCCGCAGCTATGAAACTCAAGCTGTGCAGTTTTAGTGGGTACAAGGTTTGCCCCGGACACGGGAGAGCTATCACTGGTACATCTCTGGCTGATATAATGGCCAAGAGGAATCAGAAACCTGAAGTTAGCAAGGCCCAATGAGAAGAGGCTCTCTGGGCTGCCAAGGAAGCAAAAGAGGGACAGCAACCATCTGAAAAGACTGCCACAGCTGTGACTAAGGCTCCCACAAAGGCAGCACCTGAGCAAAAGATTGTGAAGCCTGTGAAAATTCCTGCTCCCCAGGTTGGTTGAAAATGATAAGTTGGCAGATGAGACTTTCAAATAAAGATGGAACTGTAAATAAAAAAAGGGAAAAGAGAGAGAGAGAAGTGGAGTCAAGATGGCGTCCAGGTAGAATCACCCACCTGTTGTTAGATCCTGTTGTTATATCAGAAAATTAAGATATAAGGAGGCCAATATTGAGAGGCTAGATTCTAAAAATAGATTCAGTGTATTAGGGTCTGGTTCAGACGTCCCCCTGTGATTTTCACCCACAGAACAATTTGACAACTCTCAGAAGTAGTTTAAGTTCATTGCTTCTGCCTGTGGGATCTGCTAATCTCTCACCAGATCCAGCGGGATGGTGTCCATCACCCCTTACTATGCCCAAGATATGAGATTTGCAGCATGCAGTAATTTCTCCAGGCTGCTGTCTAAAGGTGGTCATAATCCCAAGATTGCAGACAGCCTCTGAGAACTAGCCCCAAGACCTCACACCAGAGCTCCTCTCTCTGCGATCCATGAACTCTTGCATTCTGGCCTTTTCAAGCTCCCTTCCCAGCCAGGAATGGAGCAACTACATCAGCCATCACCTTTCCCCCTCTCACCAGCTCCACTCCTGCCAGCTGGGGTAATGATAATTAGTCACTGATTTATAGCAATTAAGGAGCCCCTGAGATATTTACCCATAGCAAGCTGTGTAAGAGAGCCAAAGTGACACAGGAGTACTGCCAGGAGAGAATTCAGATCCAGTTGGCCCCCAAGCCACTGGGCTATTCTGGTCCCCCTTCCCTGGGGGACAGCACAGCACAGGCCTGAAACCAGGGTGCCCCACAAGCCCATTATGAAAAGAAGAAAAAAAACCGCTTAAATTCCAGGCTGTGTTCCTTTGCGTAACTTTGAATGTAAGCCACCAGAAACTTGGTCCTGATCTACAAGCATAATATTAGCATAACAAGACAGGCAGAACTATAATTCCCAGAATACAGACTAGAATTTTAACATAATAAAATGGAAAAATCCAGGGACTGAAAGCCACTTCCCAAGCCAAAAACTGGCTCTACCAGTACTGGGAGCCACAGAGAATCTTTAAAAGAGTATGAATTATAGCCAGGCAGGCCAGATCAGATCCGTTCCCACACTGCAGGCCTTGCTAAACCCAGCCCAATGGCATACCTAGAGTTGCTGGCATCAGCATACCCTCCAAGGCTCCCAACAGCTCCGGCCACTAAGTCCCCACAGCATTTTGCCTACACAACAGCCCAACCCACCACTAGAGTAGGCCACAGGTATTCCCTGAAACCACCCTTACCAGTCACACAGAGAAAGAACTCAGGGCCCCTCGGTCTCCCAGGAACATGGTGCCCAGATTTTCCAAAATGGCATGCAGACTGCAACATACCTCAACACCCTCAATAAGAAAACAAGAAAAACAAAACATAACAGCAGAAGAAATCCTAAACCTAACAACACTCACAGAAGAAACAGAAGTGATCTGCAACAAAAAGAAATCTTTATAATGCTGCTTGGAGTAATACAGGATATGCAGGAAGCAACACAGAATAAGGAAACAATGGTAGAGGAGATGAAGTCCATGATAGAGGGGATGAAGTCGGTGCACTAAAGGGAAATACAAGAACTAATGGATGAAGTAACAGAAGCAAAACACAAGATAACGGACCTCACCAACAGACTAGAAGAGGCAGAGAATTGTACCAGCGATCTCTAAGACAATCCGGCAGACTTCAATAAATGGCAAAGACAGTCAAACAAGGTAGTCAAAGAGGTAGAAGAAAACCTGAGAACAGTGACAGATCCTATGAAGAGGAACTATATTCGAATAATTGGTCCTCCAGAACAAGACACAACTAAGAAGTTTATATCTAAATTAGTGAGGGAATTTCCCACCTTAAATGAATGAGAATGAGACATTCATACAGGAAGCAGAGTGGACACCAATTAGACTAAACTGCAGGAAGAACTCACCAAGGCACATAATAGCTGAATTATCCAACGTTGAGGAAAAAGGAAATTTTAAGAGCAGCAAAAGAAAAAAAGGCAGTTACTTACAATGGTGCTCAGGTAAGAATATACTCAGACCTATCACCAGATTCCATGAAGAGTAGGAGAGAGTGGAGTAACATCTTCAGAAAGCTAAAAGAAAAAAATGCCAACCCAAGAATCCTCTACACTGCGAGTCTTCTCAGACAAGGTCAGCTCAAACAATACGTCATAACACACCCAAACCTTTGGAAAATCCTTGCTGACTCACTGCAGTCAGAAGATCAACACTCACCAAGCACAAGCAGGAGACTGCTATACAACGCAACTCCATCCACCCAGAAATCAGTGCACTGAAAATAACTACCAAGATAACATTTCCTCAGAGGGAAAAGAAAGCAAGAATCAAGCCCCGCATATAAACACAGAGCACTGATATGAAGGGAGATAGGAAAACACCCAACACAAAAGGTATGAGATGACTGCAATGAATCCACAGATGGTGGTAATAACTCTGAATGTCAATGGCCTGAACTCACTCATTGAAGGACAAAGTTTAGTAGAATGGCTCAGAAAGCATAACCCATCAATCTGTTGCCTGCAAGAGACACATCTTAAACTTTCAGACAAAAAATACTAAGAATAAAAGGCTGGTGGAAAATATACCAGGCAAACAACAACTTTTAAAAAGCAGGGGTTGCAATCCTAATCTCCAAAGAATTTTACCTCAAGGGGAAAACCATAACAAGACAAAGATGGGCCCTATATAATGCTCAAAGGATCAGTAGACCAGGAACCAGTGAGCATAATAACTATATATGCACTTAATGAGAGACCTGCAAGATTTGTCAAATGATTCAAAATATGAAAAAAAGAAATCACAGACTCAACATTCATAGCAGGTGACTTTGATACACTGCTATCAGAGAAAGATAGATCACTGAGAAAGAACTTCAGCCAGGAGGCTACAGAGCTAAACACTCCAATTAGGTGACTGGACATGACAGACATTTAGAGAGCTATCTATTCAAAGGCAAAAAAAGTTCATATTCTTTTCAAATGCACATGGCTTATTTTCTAAAATAGACTACATGCTGGGACACAAGTCAAGCCGGAGTAACTTCAAACACATAGAGATCACTCAGATGTCCCTGTCGGACCACCATACCATAAAGTTGGAGATCAACAAATGGGTGACCAGAAAAACAAGGGAAAACAATTGAATGATGAAGAATGATCTTCTGGGACACGAATGGGTACTGGGTTAAAATCGAGAGGAAATTAAGAAGTTTCTAGAAACTAATGAGAATAAGAATACAAGATACCAAAACCTATGGTACAGTAAAACCAATCAGAGGAAGTTTGATAGCAATTAATGCATATATTAAAAAAGGAAGAGAGACATAACTGTTACAACTTTCACAAAACTTACAGCAATTAGAACAGAGTCAACAGAACAACTCCTCCAATAGGAACAGAGAAGAAAAATCAGGGCAAAGTTAAATAAGTGGGAAGACAAGAGAACAATGCAAAGTATCAATGCAGCAAAAAAGGTAATTATTTGATAGGATCAACAGAATCAACAGACTGTTGGCAAGCCTAACCAAGGAAAGGAAGGAGCAAACATCAATAGCTAGGATGAGGGATGACATCAGGAAAATCACAACTGGCCCCAATGAGATTAAAAGGATAATCACAAAGTACTATGAAAGTTTGTATTCTAATGAATTTAACAACATGGAAGATGTGAACAAATACTTGGAAAAAGCAAGACAAGTCGCACACTGGTCTGATGATCAATGAGTGAGAGACAAGAAAGGCAAGGCTCGCCGAGCCATTTATCTCTCCGCCCTTCAATTAATCCCACTTATGTTTATCGGCCAGGCTGGCACAATAAACTATCTCACCATGTTTCCCCCAAAATAACACACTATCTTATATTTATTTTTCCTTAAGAAGACACACTATGGCTTATTTGCAGGGGATGTCTTATTTTTATTAAGTATGGTACAACAATCTACCTTTATTCAAAGATAGTTAAGTCGTCTTCTTCTGGAACATCCACCCACAGTGCTGAGTCAAAGGGCAGCCACAGCCTTCCTTCTTCCCCTGAGGACACACAATACCCAGAGCAGAGCGTCCTGTTCCTCACTTCCTGGAGGAGACTTTGAGGTTCACTGTCTAGGTCTCCCTCGAAGCCTCAGCTTGCAACACGCACAGAATGACCGGGACCTGACACAGGGAGCCGACCTTGTGGATGGGGCTGCCCGTACCTCTCGGGTCCCCTCCGAGATAGCAGCTGTCATGATGGGGCGGATGAGAAGGGCTGCCCATCTTCGTGACAGCTCAGCATTGGTAGGCTGCAGAGCCACGCCTATCACTATGTCTTATTTTGGGGGGATGGCTTATATTGCGTGAATGCTTAGAAATCCTGCTATGGCTTCTTTTATGGGTATGTCTTATTTTCGGGGAAACAGGGTACTATGGATAGAACACTGTGTGGATCACCAAGCAAGTAGCAAGAGAACCCACAGATTTGGAGAGGATTTTTAGCAATGACAACAAACAAAGGGCTTATTACTAAAATCTACAATAGCCTTCTAGCCTGCAAAAAAGAAGAAAACAGTTAGCCCCCTGAGGAAGTGGGAAAAGACCTGAACAGAAGTTTCATGAGGGAGGAGACCTGACTGGCCAATACACATATGAGAAAATGCTCCTGATCATTAGCCACCAGAGAAACGCAAATTTAAATAACCATGAGATACCACCTAACACCCTTGAGGATAACCGAAATCAGAAAATCAGAGAGGAACAAATGTTGGAGGGGTTGTGGTGAGATAGGAACTCTCCTCCACTGCGGGTGGTCATGTAGTTAGATGCAGCCTCTGTGGAAAGCAAATATGATTTGCTTTAAAGCAAATGGAAATTGAACTACCTTATGGCCCAGCTATCCCTGTACTGGCCTGAGTTAGTTAATTGTGCCAGCCTGGCCGATAATCACATGTGGTGCTGGTTGAAAGGCAGAGGGATAAATGGGTGGTGAAGCCT